>NC_092076.1:14799431-15487764 GCF_039877785.1 Chaetodon trifascialis | reverse complement strand
GAGCCTGAAATTGGTCAGAAATCTCAGAGGCATCATTGTGCTGGCCATCAGAGTAATAGACTGTCTGGATGCATTATCTGGTTGCATTATCTTCCTCTGGCTGCGGCTGGGGCTTGGATCGGATCCCGGAACAAAGTGATTGAAAAGCGAGAGGAATCAGGCATGAGGAGAGTGAGCCCAACCAGTAATATATGATAAAATACAGCGGTTTCACTACACTTGGAAGTCAAGAGGTTAGAGCAGGAAAAAGATTCTTTATGTGTGCAGAAAGCGAAGGACTGAGATGATTTAGAATGATGGAATGAGCTATTTGTAGGATGACAGTTTATGATGGTTTACGTGGCAGAGTGGTACCTCTCTCAATACAAACACATCCCACGCGCAGGCTTTAACGCTGTCAGGCTAACGTCAAGCCATCCCACTTCTACACAAACACAGATGGACACATACAAAGAACCTATGCCGTACTCCTTGTCCAACTTTTCAAGTAACAAAACTCGAAGCCACTCCCCAACAGCTCCCGTGTTGTGAATAAGTTGCAGAGCTTTATAATAACCTGTGTCTGCAACAGTGGAAGTAATAGGACCGAGCCTATGGACTGAGACAAGCAGCCATTTTATAATGAGGGATGGAGTCGCTCAGCCATACAGCACCACTCTTCCTGTTAGGATCCTTAAATTAAAGAAGCAAACGATGCGTGCAGCAAATTCTCGCCCCTAAATCTCCAGGGCTACCTTTCTCTGAGTGGAATCTAACTCCACTTTCTACCAGCTCAACTCTCATCTGCTCCACTGAATCGGCCCTGCTCTCAGAAAAGGGAAACGACTCACTGTCTTTGGTGTGTCACTGAATTGGAACTGTATTTATCTGCGGACCATTTTCATCAGTGTTGGAGAGCATTCACTTGCATTTCATCACTGAAATGTGCGGCACTTACGGCACAGTTTCTTCAAACTCTGGAGCGTTTACCCCTTCACTTTAGATTGTTGGGCTCGTTGAGAACCTGGCAATTCAATTTCAGATGCCACCAAACACTTAGAATGAGACGCATGGAAATTTAAAGATGATCGTGACCACCTCTCAAGTGAGCTGAAGATTAGGAATGAAGATGTAAATTGAACCAATTAGTTACGATGCCTGAGTTTCAGCTCAGTCGTCTAAAGGTCTGAAAGAGCAGCAGTGCTAACTTATTAACATACTTTAAGAGACTGTGTAGAATTTTTATGTGATTGCAGATTTTATCAAATTATGATGCTGGCATAGGTTTTGTCAAAAAATTAGACACTTCAGGTAAAAATCTGTGTATGTGTTCCTTTTAGCTCTTTCTTAGTGTCCTCATGTCAGATACATGGGTTGCATTGCTGTCGCCAAAGTCAGAAAATGTCAAAGTCCAGTGGATCTAAAGGATAATTCTTGCATAGTGACATCGTGGGTTTTATTTTTGTAGACTTGGTCATTGTTTCTATTGATTATTGTAATATTGTACTCGCTGAGGTAAATGCTGAGAACTGGAATGAGAAACATTGATAAACAGAAGGTTAATGGGGCAAAAATCAAGCCGTCAGACAGTCCTACAAGGTTAAGACCCATGTCAGTGCAGGGGACAATTCTCTCTGACCAATCAGTGCTCTGCAGTGTTTTCACTTTACCTTTGAGGTATTAGGTAAGGTGGTACCAGAAAAAGTACATCGGGCACTATCCAGATCTTTAACCAGTGGAAGGTGAGCAGAGTCGTAGCATGCAGTGGTCAGCTGAGTCATTAGCTGCAACCTGCTTCTTTCCTGGCTGAACATTGATTCAACGATGTTGCCATGAGTTGAGGTTTTAATAATTACTTTTGTGAGTGCACTGTTATCATAAGAACCATGAAGGTTGAACCCAGGAGAATAGGATGAGTTGTAATAAACCAGAATCATCCTTAAAATTGCATCGACAGCCTCGCTAGCAGCTCTGCGAGGCTGTACTGCACAACGATGCTTTGAGCTAAACGCTAACATTGGCATACTAATATGCTCACAGTCAGAATGCTAACAGGCTGATGTTTAGCAGGTACAATATTTAATATGGTTACTACCTTAGTAAAGTGTGTTAGCTTTCTTACATTTGGTAAATCTTTAGTCCTGTTGGTGTAGTCAACCTTTATTAAGACATACAGTATGCATGTTCACACCTAAGCGGGCCCTCATGTGAGGAGGTTTGATTTCTCCACTTTATTTGTTTTGGCCTCTGGGCACCACAGACATGATGGAGTGCAAACATACTTAGTGTAGAATCTATCCAGCATAAAAAATAACAGCTGAGGGCAAACTGCAGATGCCCAGACTCAGCTGTCTTCTGCAGCTACAGCTTCATGTTTTCTTAACTGGTGTGGACACGAGAGGAGGTTAATTACAGCACAAGGTGCAGGAGGAAGTTAGAGGAGCATAAATTAGATTTCATATGATTGTTTTTATACTTTCGTATTGTCAGTGAGGTCTGGTCAGCTTATATTGGGTTGATTGAACCTTAAACAACAACAAAAGTGCAGCAAACTCAACATTTTCCACTCTGATTCAGAGCAAACAGACCAAATTGTGGGTGTGAAGGACTTCGCAACCTGACCTGCACTCAATCCACTCTCCTTGCACCTTGTAGTAACAGGGAAAAGCTTCTTTTCATGAACACAAACAGCCTCTCCTCCAGCCTGAGTGGGATAAACTATAGGCCTGTGGACTTACAGAAAAATCTCCCAGCCATGCATCATAAACTCTGACGGCTCAAACTGAGGAGAAACAGGCGAGAATGAAAATAAATGAGGTATAAACACACACTGGATAAATGCATGCTTTCAAATCAGCGTAAACACTGTTTTTTTCATTATCAAATGGGCAGTTTAATTGGTGGCAGAATATATGCCGACACCCCGGCTGGTATGAGGAATCATATGACAGCTTTGACAGAGGGTCGACTCCTCCGCGATTTCTTCAGAGAAATGAGTTCTGCTGTTATGATTAGAATCGTAAACCAGGAGTCAACTGCCAGCAGGAGCCTGAAAACCGGCTGGCACCGTGCATACATATGGATTATGGGGAATTTGCATCTGTTAATCAAGCTTGTCGGAAATTATATAAATAACAATTGGCAATTACAGTGGATGAAACTAATTATCCACATTCTTTATTAAGCACTGTTTGGTAATCCCTCTAAAGATTCTCTATAGTGGCATCTATCCAACGCTCACCCCTGCAGTCAGCCAGTCACGAGAAAGAAGAAATTGTTTTGCGTGTACACTTCATCAAATCCTGATTGTCCCAGTTGGCTTGGACAGATACTTCATCTACTGCATGTGTGTGTGAGTTCAGTCCAAGATGGGCCTTAGAGACAGAGATCTGCTACAGCACCTATAAAACGACTCACTCCCCTCAGAGGTTTTCATTCAACCTTGAATCAAAGTAGATTAAATGTAGCTTTTTTGTCAGATCAACAGCAAAAGTGTCAACAGATCTCTACAAAGCGATCAAAACTAGTTATGAATATAAGATTCGAACTACATGTTTGCTTAACCCCCTCCACCCTATCTTGCAAAAGGGTGACTGAAAAGCTCAAGTCAGAGGATGGATGTAAGAAATCTTCCAAGGCACTGAATATGCCATGGAGTTCAGCTAAATCAATCATTAGGAAGTGGAAAGAGTGTGGCACAGCTGTAAATCTCCTTGAGCAGAATGTCCTCGCAAACTGACTGAGTGTGCAAGAAGGAGACTAGTGAGGGAGGACACAAGAGACCAATGAGAACTCTGAAGGAGTTGCAGGCATTAGAGGCTGAGATTGGAGACACAGTTGATGGGGTGCATCAGCAGTCGCATCTTCATGGACGTTAAAGGGTCGTTTTCTGTTGATGACTGTGAAAAAAGCCACATTAAACGTGCTTTGATTCAATATGCCAAACAGTAAAGCATGACGACTTCCACAAGGAGGTGATAGTCAATGTCCTGGAGCTCCTGCTGTGACAAAGGGACCCTCCGCACTGGCCCAAGAAAGCCATACATAATTTAGGTCAATTTATTGTGAGGCCACTTGGCGGCTGATGAGCTGTCGAGAAACGCGGTGACAAAACTGGGCCTCGAAGGGCAATAAACTATCCCGGCTAACAAGGCTCCTCTGGCAACATGGCGCTCAAATAAACACACCAGTGTTGGCAGATCAAATGAAAGCAGACAAGAAGAAAAGTTTCATGCAAACGCGGCTGTGAGACACAGCTCACATGCTCTCACACACACACACACACACACACACACACACACACACACACGGTGGAGACGTAAACGTGCTTCTGACGAGAGGAGTGCTGCATGAAAGCTGGAGTCAATGAGACTTAGTGGAGTAGGCATGCACACAATTATATAATCAACACCATATTCTCTTGCACTCGTGAGTCATTTTGGAGATTTGGGGCTCTCTGCTGTTGCCTGCCATCCATACGGTATCTGTGCACTGCATCTCTTGGTGGAGCTGAGCCTTCGAAGGCATTCATAGTTTAATCAATTAAACACTGTCAAGTTGCTGGCTGGCTAACAAGCAGAAGGGGAAGGATGGGGTGGGGGTTGGAGGGGATAGGCCTTTCCTCTTCAAAAGAGGCTTGATTTGCTGTGATTTAAGCTCACAACTTATTCAGGGAAAAACTTAGGGTGCATTTTGTGGGAACTGTGGGAAATTCTAAGGTTTGTTGTGCTGCAGAATCAGAGGCAAAACAACATAAAAAGCTCCAAGCCAGAAAATCAACACATCTCTCTACTGAAGTGCTGAGCAGAGAGTCATCTTTGTGAAAATTGTCCCATGTGTGAGTCATCATGCCTTTACCCATGAGTGTCCAATTTGCATAACTACATTTGCAGCCACCAGGGAAAGTCTTTTTTGTCTAAGCTAAGTTCTGTCCCATCTTATTTCTCAGCCGTTCCAATCATTGCCAAGGGAAATACAGTGCTGCCATCATTTTACCGCTTGATACTGTACAAGGTTGAGAATTAAAGCTCTTTTATCTACACAGCAGATTCCAGAGGGTCACACTGCATCTTGCGTTTCACACTTCTGCATCTATCACACCTTGTACTGTATATTCAATGACGTTTTTCAACCATCTGTTACCTGTAGGTGTTCCATACCAGCACACTTTATCCCTACAGAGAGGGTGCTAATCTTAAGAAAATCAAGTCCCCGTTTCTTCCTGCGGGGAAGGTTAAAGTGGAGGTTTCAAGGCCATGTGACTGATCAAGTGGCGAGGAGTAACTTCTACTGACACCAGCCAAGAAAAGGTTGCTGGAGCTGCTTTAATACACCTCCGCCCCCAAGTAGGAACAGATGGTGAGTTTTGGCAGCGTTTTGTTGGCTGGAAAACACCCCTTTGATTGAGATGCCCATTCTTTTACATGTCTAAAAAATGATGTGAAGAGAGTAAACAGTGAAAAAAAAAGGATGGAAGCAGAGCCAGATTCTATCTTGCTATGTATGCAATGTCTTATAGACCATCTGGATCTTCGCTTGGCTGTTCGGGCTTCACTGCACCAAGAAATCTCTGTAAAAGTCTGTAAAAGGTGCTTTTGCATCCACCCTTTTTCATGTGCATATATCTATCCGTGCATTTAAAAAGGCTGAGAGGGAAGATTGCAAAATTTGAAAAAAATAGGGAAATATTGCAAAGTTTTTTCCACCATGCTGAGGTGGAAAAGTTGTTGTATGGACGCGACAAGTGCAATGGTGAATGAATCATGACTGGCATGAAGCATGCGGCTTAAACATCCACTGAAGAGATGCAAAGTACCATCACATCTGTGTGCAGTGATGACAAGACTGCAACCGTCCTAAAGTCAATACATGAAACTACGTTTTCGTCATTGTTTTTGACCACCACCACCAGAGCCTGCTGCTCGTTTAATCTAGTTTTTCCCTCCTCCTCCTCTGGAGCGGTGTAATCACACCAAACTCTTTATCTCAATGAAGCAACTCCTAATAATGGCATAAGAGTAGTGGACGGAAACAAGCATTCTGTCGCGTTTCTTTTCTCAAAATTCAGTTAAAATGTGCGTTTCATTTGGATGGAAACCTAACTAGGTTTACCCCTAGTGTGTTTATTGTAGCTTCTTTTTAGGGGTAAATCTGAATCAAGAGTAAAGGCCTTTATTTGCTTGCTGTTTTACATTAAGTGCAGTAATCAGCTAATGGCCAACTTTGGTCACAAACCACAGGGCTCTTCAAGGCTGTGTTACAGTCACCATTAGCCTTATATTGGTAGTGACAGCGCATGTACGCCTGGGTTTCTAAGTGACTCCTGGTAGTGTGCCTTCTAATCCAGTAATTGGTAGAGAGAATGAGTGAGAGAGAGAGAGAGAGAGAGAGAGAGAGAGAGAGAGAGAGAGAGGGAGAGAGAGGGTACAGAGAACACACAGAGAGGATTGACCCTTTTCTCTCTTCTCTAATTAGCAGTATTAGACAAAGAGCCCTGGGAAAAGACAGATTGCATCCCATCTAGAGTGTGAGATCACTCATGTTGGAGTGGCCCTCTGAGTAAACTCAGTGCAATGTGCCAGCATCTGAAATAAAGCCGCTAACCCAACACACCTCCTGTGGCTGTTGAAGGACGGGGGCAGAACCTCTGAAAACGTATCGACATCACTGGCAACAGAGCAGACATGGATGGGAAATGAAATCAGTGAAAAAATCTATTTGTTATCTGCAGCACTTCTGTCTGAATAAATGGCCTGCTGTCATAAACAACAGACATAATGACAACTGCAAACGTTAAAGATGAATAGACTGATATGGTACAAGAAAAGGGCACATTTTCAACAAACTAATATTGAATCCTGTTGAAACTGCATTTTACATAAAAAAAATTAATTAATCTTCTAAATAAGGTACATTGAATGATTATTTTTGAAATGATTTAAATCTAATTCATCGCTTATCAATTTATATTAATCAGTCATTCTAAAGATGCTATGATCACATAAAAACACTATATAATTAATTGAAAATAGGCAACGTGTGAAAAGTGTATAATTATTCTGGTGGCATGTTCCAGACTATACTACTTAACGACTAGCTTTTCCTGACTTCAAACAAATGGCATACATTACTTAATTAAAAAAAAAACTTCTTAGCCACGTCTCCTTCAACTTAATGACTCGTATGTTTCAAACAGTTGTCTATTTGCACATCATAGCAGACACAGAGCAACATTCCCATTCATGTGTCTGGTCATCTGATGAATGTAAGTCCAACATTCACTCTCACACTTTTTAGCTCTGTATTGGTCTCCTCAGTCTCCTGAGAAAAATATCTGGCTTTATAGTTGCTAAATGCTCCACTATGTTCACCAGCCGGTCTCTGACTGTGTCTGCTGTTTGGTGCTTGGCGCGTATGTACGGTGAGTTTCACTGAAAACAGCTGCCTGCTGTGCAAATATGGCTCATGAGACTGAACCAAGACAAGTGAAACTAAGATCGGCTAAAAGATGCTAAAACGCTCAGTGGAGATGAGGGAACCTGCATGACATGTTGTGATTTGATCCATTGTAAAGATAGAAATATTGATTAATGCAGCTTTGACAATGCTTATATTGTAAATATTGAAAAGGAATGTTTCATATCTATACACCAGGTGCCATTATGTTTCTGTTATCCATTTGCAATAGAGGCTGGCACCACCCAGTGCAGACTGTAGGAAAGCAGCATTACCTGTATATACACCTGTGACATTGTAAAAATTGAACAAACCCGTTCACTATAAAGCTTTTATTGTTGGTATTTAATTAGGTTCAATGTGTTTTACATGTGAGTAGAAATTACAGTGTGTGAGTACATAAAATCACACACTCATAAATCATTTTTGTCTCATAAATATAGCTGTTTCCCTCAACCGAAGCCCATGAGCTTTACATCAAGATTTAATGACATGAAACCCTTCAGATCTTTCACCCTGTAAGTGTGAGACTGAAAATGTATCTGCCCCAGAAAATACAGTGCGAGCAACACATCTCTCTGCAAAGAATATGCTTTTAAGTTCACTCATTCTGCTTATGTGTAGCCAAGAGACGCAGGGCAATTTTCTGTGTTACGCAGAGGCAGTTACACTAAAAAAACATCCCTCTGCATGTCCTGCGTCAGAGCTTTTAGCGAGATAATTCTGGAAGGAAGATACAGTTGATCTAAGGACAAGAACTGTGCTGAAGGTGGCCTCCGCTCTGTAAAGTGCAACAGCTATATGCACTACACAGATACATCCGAACTGAACCCTCTGAATATCTTAACTACATTAATCTAAGTTTAGGCTGAATGAAATGATGATGAGGCAAGACAAAAATCACTGATGGACCGGCAATGGAATATTTTTTATTATTATCCTCACCTCCCATGCAGAAACACAATGATTAAAAGAAAAAAAAACATGGAGATTGGACTTTTCTTTCTGATGATACCATATTGAAAACTGCTGAAGATGGTGCCCGGAGGCTTACAGGCAGACAGGATGGTACGGCAGCCCATACATACCAATGACATTGATCCCTGAGCAGGGCTCGTGAGACTGCTGAGATGGCCGTATGTACATTTTTATTCCGGTAAGAAAAGTGTGCTACATTCCAACATCAAGTCGCCTTAGCGCTGTTTTGATGAGCTGGTCGGTATTTGGGATGAGTGGGCCATTTCTGAGTCCTTCAGTTTTAAAGCAGCAGCTGCAGCAGACCGGGCTGCGGACCAGGGAAAAGGCCCTTTATTGTATTATGTAGCAGTGATCCAAAAAAGGACCCTTCACCGCACCCAGGACCTTCCCCCAAGGACCCCTGGGTGCAATGTTCTACCAGGCCTTGAATCACAATGCGCCGTGGCACTCGCTCCAGGGACCTGCTGGTCTCCAAACACTCCGCACTTCATTCTGTTATCCCCTCACACTGTACATGCAAGGCTGTACGTGAGCGGCTGTTAATATTTCATCACATATTATTATCCACATTCTCCACCTGATGCAATATTTAACACGTGTGCTCTGTATTACCAATGTTAGGTTTGCTGCAGACGAACGATTCTAGATAAGGTTCATTATTCCGACACGGAGAAAGTACAGCATCACCGATCCAGTGAACCTGTTTGCTGTTACTTTTTGCTGATTTGGGTCACATGTTTCATGCATGTCATGATTTATTTCCAAACTCTCTCCATTGAATTCCTTTGCCACGTTTTGCTATCATCACTCTTACTTTTCTACCTCAATCATGCGAGAAATCTCTTTAATATGTGTCTATGAATACAGTACTTTCACTGGAATGTATGCAAGTTAGCTTTTTGCTAACCAAAGGTGGATCAAGAGGTTGAAGGAGGCCTTCATATCTTGCAAAAGCAAATGTCTGGGGTAAGGTACATACATTTTATAGTTAGATAACCTGCACGGCAACACTGACACTAATCTTAGAGTGTGTTGCTTTCACAAGCATTTGTGAACATGGTATCTGACAGCAGTACTGCAAGAAGCATATTAGTATAGATTAGCTTGTTATTATACCCAATTCATTGTTGCTGGTTGCTCAATATTTGCTAACAGCGGGAAAAACAGTAATTGGTGGTGTAACATAACTGTGTTACACCACCTGTGAACTGTGAATCAGATGTTTTACAGTACTCTCTGCAGTAATTTCATTTATGTTTGCTGTTTCTTGTACTGTACCTGCACTTTATGATGTCCAACTGAGGGCTAGCGGAAAGATGATTTTCAGCTTTGCTTCATCAAAGTTTATTTCTTTTAATGAATTAGTCTTTGTTACTATTTTAAAACACTCGCAAAATTAACCACATCCCTGAAGAGCTGACACAAAAAAGTGCTTGAAGCGGGTTGGTTTGTATTGTTTGTGTTCGTGCTTTGAATGAAACCGTATTCAAAACCACTGGATTGCATTTGCCAGTCCTGAAAAGGCAATATTGAGATTACATTTTACGAACTTGAGAGATCAGAAGTGCTAATGTCCATATTTTGTGTGATGGATGCTGTATTTTCCTTGTATATCCTGGTGTGGGATGACTGCAGGGTAAAGCCTCTATAGTGCCACTGGGCAGCACGACCGCTGTCATTTCATGGTTTCCACGTAAGAGGCAGTGCCAGCAAGCAGACACCCTCTTTACACAGACTCATAATGAAGGTCAATCTGAGGCTGTCGCTCTCTGGAGTCTCAGCAGGGGAGCTGCTGTTTGTCCCCGACATGTCACAGACACACAAGACAAACACACGGCTACCACATGTAACAGGCAAATATATACAGGCTTACACCCAAACACACGCATACAAATATGAAAACGATAAACATGCATGCTCCCAGTGACACAAAGCAAGCTCAGCACAGCTGCGGCTCTATTTGAAATGTGTATGGCCATCCAAGCAGAAGAGGTCATTTCCCAGCATCACTCATGGGTACAACCTTTGAACTCTCTGTCTGTCTCGGTCTGTCTCTCTCGTTGCCTGCGTCTCTCTTTTGGCCTTTCCCTGAGCGCCTGTTAGTGCCACCATCACGACCCCTTCAGGGCTGAACGTACACTTCAAGACGTTAAAATCCAAACCTATTTTAAAGTCCAGCTAAAGCAGTGCTTCTCTAACCTTTTCTGTTACGCCTTGTTTAACAGACCAAAAAAAAGTTCATCCCATAAACTCATTAACTATGACTCTTCATTAATCAATTAATAAAAAAGGATCCATGTTGAATTTTAATAAAAGTTAGCATCAGCAAACAAAATCATACTCATTCAACTTGTGTCACTCCATGTTTTTGCCAGGTCATCCATGCCCCCCCCTGCAGTGGCTCTATGACCCACCAGGGGGGCCCGTCCAATGGTTTGAGAACCGCTGAGCTAATGCCAGAAGTGTCATCCCTGTCACAAATCATGTCAAAGTGGTTTTCGTTTTTTAAAAGTAGTTTAAGTCAAGTGTTGAAAAGCGGTCTTTGGGGATGTGTCATAGATGCTCAGTTAGTCCCCAAGCCTCTGAACAGGCATGAGGACAGTGTGTGTGTGTGTGTGTGTGTGTGTGTGTGTGTGTGTGTGTGTGTGTGTGTGTGTGTCCAGCCAGCAGGTGCACCAAGACTCAATGTATAAAAAACGCTGTTAAAAACTGTACCTGATGCTGCACTCATGCATTCCCTGACTTAGAATTGCAACTCAGAAGTTGATGTGAACTTTTTCTTACTTTAGACAGCTGGCAGCATTTTGTTAGCAGTGGCATTAGCCAGTAAGAAACCCGTCATTTTGCATCTTAACTGACCAATGGTGACAGTCACAGGTAGATTTTTAGGCTGACGAGCCAAACTTTCTCTTTACTTTCAGTTCACAGCTTGGTTTTGTTTTGGTTTCGTGGTTTGAGTTAAAACCGACCCTTTCACAATGTTGACCACGTGTTGAAAAGGCTAACTTCTCCGTTGTGCATATTTGTCCCATCTTTTCCCAAGTCACAAAACTGTGACATCACAACAACAGAACTGTTGCAATGATGGTCCTGAAGCAACATAATTATGCGTTTTAGGAACAAAATCAACACGGTGACGTCAGATCGTGGCTCTATAGTCAGCGTTTGGTTTGTCTGGGTTACTGCAGAAACATGGCAGTGCAATGTGACACTGTGGAAGAGGACCCCCTCCTTCTGTACATATAAGAGCTCATTCAGTGGTCTTATTTTCATGTGAGTACACACTAATGAAAGCATATTGTGAACATAATATTCCACTTCTGCCAATAGATCGCTCTAAATGTCACACCCTGAAGCATAACTTGCACTAGCTAGCTTTATAATAGATATTTAGCTATGTAGCTGTATTGTTTAAGGCTGTTGTATAAACTGTGAACTGAAATAAAATAACCTTTGTGAATAGGAGTTCTAGTTAGTTGGCCACAGTGACTGTCGTCACAGTACATAGTACCACTCACTGGTTTCCTCTGTAGTGAGCAGCAACTTGAGAATCTTATGAATCATTGTCATTTTTCATCATCACCAGCAGATGTGGTGATTGTAATTTTCACACCTATATAATGCTGCATATTGCTTTGTGGGTTTGTGAGCAGAAAGTAGTGCCATTTGGTTGGTTGGTTGTTTGGTGCATATTTTAATGCATATAAAGCATATATATATATATAATATATATTTAAGAATATATATTTAATTCTTATTCATGCCGATTTTATCTCAATAAGGAGATTTGCAATTTACAGTAATTCACAAATTTCTATGCTGCAGCAGAAAAAGAACATGGAATTTAATTCAGATGTACCGTGTCTTCCTGTCAGCCTGAATGACAACCTAGGATTGAAGCTCAGGGACAAAAAAAAAAGAGAAAATATTTACGGAGCACAGAGAAAGACCAGAGATGGAGTAGCTTTGTTTTTCTGGCAGGCCTCGGGCAGCCTTCAATCCCCACAGCAGTGAGACAGGAGCAGTTGATGGGAAATACAGTAGCTGAGGCAGTTTACATCATGTGAGCACGGCCCTGGACACACGGATGACGTGGAACTAGAGAGCCTGGAACGCTCATTAGTATCCTACAAACCATAACACATAAAGGCTTTTTGCTTTCAGCATCAGCGGCTGTTTGTTCTCTTTGTTCAATTATCAATGTCCACAATGTTGCTAAATTCATGTGCTGGGTTTTCTGCAGAGAGCTGCACTAAAGCACACGAAAACATCTCTCAGGAGGGATCAGGTTTGAGGGAACTCTGGGTAATGAGCTGGAAAACCGCATTGATAATGCTGACCGTCACTCGCTGGCTGACGTGAATGTGTCAGGCTCAATAAATAATGTGTGAGGTGTGGTCCCAATTTTGTGGATGCTCCCCTCGCTGACCCTCGAGCTGGTCTATATCTCACCCAGGCTGTTTAATTATGTAAACTTATGGCCAGAGAGCGAGAGGAAGGCTTGCGTTAGGTAATAAAGTGAACAAAGAAATCACCTCTAACAAACAAGAAGCACTATCTAATGGTGTTAAATCTTCAAACATCGACGGAGAATTCCTGCTTCACAAATAAACCTGAAAAACTGAAGACAAACACGCATATTCAGAAAATAGTCTCAGCCAAACAATCGAAGCAGAACTCTAAAATGGATTTCCCTCAACAGCAAAGATATGGCCGACCTGGGAAACAAGCTATGCTCGAGTCTGGGAGACAGAGCAGATATCAAAGAGAAATGGAGGGATAGTTGAAAGGCCCATGAAAGATAGAGGGAAGGACGCGCATCAGTATGACAGCCTATTTGGAAAATTGATGCTGTCGTACTGCCGCCGTGTTCCTCTCGCTTCCATGCGAAAGAGCATGTGGTTAGAAACCGGGCTGCGTGAGAGCAAGGGAGGGGCAAGGTTGATTGTTGGTTCAAGGAAAGCCCCTGTATTGAGAAAACGGTCTTATTTTGGCAGCTGTGACCCACTTTTACACATTCATGCTTGAGCTATGATATGCACACTCACACACATACAGTACGCACACCCACACGCCCACACATGCTGCAACGCATCAGTGAAGAGGAAAACAGAGGCATCTGGAAAAGTCGTCCTCTGGGAGGCATTGACATGATTTGCGGGGGCTCGCTACGTTTCCCATAACTTTGGTAGTGCAGCTCTCTGCTAGGTGGCTTCCCAGCGCGTTTGCTGTGGCAACTGATGGCTGCACAACTAATTGGCAAAACACACGAGCAGGCCGGGATTGTACTGCACCGTAATGTAAGGAGGCATGTGAGACCACACAATGTATAAATAATTGCACATTAATGTTTAACTCTAGTTTAAGTGTCTCCTCAGGAGTGAGCGGGAGCGTTTAAGTTCCCTGAGGCTCAGCTGGAGCTGAATCGACAAACGTCATCTTGGACGTTATGGCCTTGTTTGTGCTTTTAGAATGTTTTTGAATTCCATAACATATACTGCAAGCTCAGGTTATTGTTACTTAGGAGCTCTGAGCGAATGAAAAAAACATTTCAAGGTGCACATTTGTGATGTGTCCCTGGTTTCAAAGCCCCCTGTGTGTCAGATTTGAAAAAAACTGTGTCCATGGCAGCCCCAGACGTGGCACTGTGGCACGTGAGGAGGGCTGAAGGAGTAACTGACAACATGAAATAGGATGGCATTAATCTGATCACAAACACCAGCTGTAAACCATTACTTACAGAAGAAAAACGAGATCACAGATGCTTTGAACAAGACTGCTGAGGCGTTTTTTCGTCAGCACAGTGTCTTAATGGGAATAAATTAGCCATTTAAAAGTGTGCTTCACATGCTGATGCCTCCATGTGGGAGCCAGAATTCCCACAATGCTTTGAAAAATGTGATTTTCAGTTCCTAATGTGATGTCAGTGGACTGCTCGCAGTGAGGTGATGATTTCCAATTCTGTGAAGCTTTTTAATCAAAGGATGCAAAGTGACAAGAGGGCAAAAGCTTATGACTTTTGTGGTGAGGCAATGTGGCTGGTGATGAAATGCTCTAACTTTGTCTGTGTCAGGAAATTATAAAAGTGGAGGTGCGGTGCAAAAAAAGCTGAGGGGAACTGCAGCTGGGTGATAATTCGCTGTGGGTTCATCACTCTAAATGGAACCTGTCATGTTACACAAAGTCATTTGATCCTGTTAAAGACTCCCTCTGATGAAAATCTAGTTTTTAGCTCGTTAAAATGTCCATATGGTGTTTTTTATTTGCTAAAAGACCAGTGACAGTCTCACAAACGGATTCACTTAGCCGGGGATCATACGTAACAACCCAAAAGGAACCAATCCAATCAACTCGCAGTGTGGGGTATCAGAGGGTGCAGCTACATATCAGTATTTTGCAACATGTTCTGCAACCCGTGAGTTTATTTTTCTCGGGTTTGATTCATTGACTGTGTCCAAACAAATCTGCAGCGTGCTAGATAATGTTAGCCAGCGCTAGCCTGCCAAGTTACAAGATGATTCATATCAAATGCTGAAAGGACAGTTTTTATTGTCTAGGGTTGCTGAGAAAGTTGAACATCGCGCAACAGTTTGTCAAATAGGGAAGCTGCTGTTAAGGCTTGTGTGTTTGATGAGTAGCGGGGGGGGGGGGGGGGGGGGCTGGAGATAGAGGAGGTTACATTTAAAGCAATGTAAGGCATGATGGGATTTTCTTTCATGGAAAAAAATGTCCAAATATGTATATTTGATGAGCAGTGATGAGGGGTTTAGGCTTGACAAACGCTGGACGTGGCTGCAGGCACTGAAATAAAGAGCACACAGAAGGTGCAGTCCAAACAAAAACTCAACATCAACTTCAAACCAAGAGCAAAATGCTAATGTCTTCGCTGTACTCACACTGGGAACAAACTGGGAAAGCACAGAGAGATCAGGACAATCTGGCCACAGGTAGAGCTGAGTGCCTTCCTTAAATACCCTAGTGATAATCAGCCTGATGCGCGGCAAGTGCACTGCTGATTAGGCGGAGCCAGCTGAGTGCAGGGACACACCCAGCTTCAGACGGACAGGGGAACAGACAGACAGACAGACAGACAGACAGACAGACAGACAGACAGACAGATAGCACTAAGGGAAAAGGGAAACACTAGGACAAGACGGGTTAGAAGAACTTTAATATGTCAATATTTACTGGTGCAGTTGTTCAAAAGCTAGCTAAGAAAATTTGTTTTGGGCACCAGCCTGTCACATCTGAGCCACACATTTCTTTTTGGTGACTCCAAATTTCTTGTCAAGGTCACAATGGTGAAATTTTTATATTTCTTACAGGGTAGATTTGGAATATCCCAAGATTCCCTGACGACACTTGCAGCCGATTATAATAATCTGTAACTGATTGCTCTTTGAAAGGAAGCTTCCAGTTCCTATATGAGGGTGCCATTCCCCAGGCTCGCACCACCATTAACTCCCATTCATTATATTCTACAAAGCAGCACTACAGTAATAATCATTTATAGTCCCAACCACTGAGCTCTCTGAATATATGGTCCTGATCAAAAGCCAACACCGAACATCAAATGGGCTCATTCAGTTGCAAGTCTGGCTGTAAATTAGTGAGACATAGCATGCCAACGCTGGTGCCAGGGACAGGAGCTGGGACAGGATTCTAGACTAACAAGACAGTTATGGGAAGTGATGACAGTATGTTGGCAAGTGCCATTGCTCCAGACCTGACCCACTATTCATCTTGAAGAGGCAGCCGGCAAACAGATAAAAGCTACGAGAAATATCGACGAGGTTAAAATGTTTAAGCGCTCTCATAAGTGATTTAATGCGTTCAGCGGGTTTCATTTGGCATTTTTTTTCATTTGGCACAACATGCAGACAAGAGAATGTGCGTATTATTCAGTTTTATTGACAGGATATGAGGTTAAAGCAGCGATACATGACACAAGGAACACCTCTTCATCTTGTCCTTTCTGGGAGGTGTTCTGTTTCTACACCACTCCGCCCGGCTCGACACTCCACCCGTCCAAAGCCTATAGCTCGACGTGTAGCCCTGTGGGCAAAAAAAACGCAGCATTATCAGAAATTCTTGACAAAGCACTTTCAGGAGTAGGACTTAGCAGCACGCATAGTTAAACTCAAGGGAACAGCTTCTCTTAAAAGCTCTTGTACCAGCTCCGGCTCTTTCTGCAATTTGGGAAGCACAGTTTTCAAAAGAAATTGGGTCATGGTAATGGCAGAAGAACATGGCATGTATAAAGGATCGGCCCCTGGAGAGAGAGCGCGAGGAGTCAGGAACAATGGCGGCCTGCTCGGATGCGACTGTGTTTCATTGCTTTGTCAGTGCTGTAACAGCAAAGTCTTGTCAGCTGAAAAACTGGTATGCCTCAGCCTGCCTTCGTGTTTCCCACATTTAGGTAATGCGTATCATCTCAGGGCAACGAGTGGGCAAAGCGCTGATCTTGGGTCATTTCATAAACAAATAAGAAGCTTAAAGTGTTTCTTCCTCTAATGATTGTGAAGTTCAGAGCTTTTCTGGATGAGAAAGGGTCTTTTGGTGGTCATGTGGAAAAAAAGGAGAAATCCAAGGCACTCTGAACGTGTCTGAAGCCTTTATTCTGCATGACCAGTCATAATTGCAAGCTTAAAATTACAGAGGGGGAAAAAAAAGAGATCCAAGGCGCTAAAAAAAATCAGTTAAAAAGCCTTTCTTCTGCTCAGCTGCTCACTGTGAAGTTTTTAAATTAGAACTGTGACTACACAAACAGAAAAGCAGAAGCTTTTTAACTGATTTTAGCAGTGCCTTAAATCTTACTTTAACTTGATAATAAGTCTCAGAAGTGCCGGGCTGTATCAAGAGTAGAATAGAACAGAATGGGGTAACAGCCCTATATAAGGAGAATATGAATACCTAATATTGGTTTATAACTGACTAGTATATTATTATTATTACCTAGTAATATGTGTATTATTACACACATGAGCAAATCCTTACAGTGTGTTTATAATGTGTCATAAAATACTGAAAAACAAAAGTTAATTTACTCATTTCTAGTATCGTACTGATGAATAGAAGGTTGGATATTGACCTGTAGGTGCTGAGTGCATTACCATAATACACAATGGTTGTGCAACAGCTGTTTTAAATGCATCTGGGAATCTGTCTGTTTGCAGAGATGTATTTACAATCTTCAGGACTTGAAACACTGTCAAACACACGAGGTGGACGAGTTAGACTCGGTGACAGTCTTGCAGAGCTCAGGTGAATTTTCCCGTGGTTCCATCTGTTTCACAGTGTTTCTTGGGTTCATCTACATTCACATAAGCAGCAACGCTGGCTCTGATTGAGCTTATTTTGCTACTGTAGAATGTAATGCAAGTCCTTCCCAGTTTGATGCAGAGAACCATGGACGGGTGGGGGGCAGTGCCAAGCAGCTGGTCAACAGGGGAAAGTAATATTCTAGAGTTCCCAACATTTCTCTGTAATAATCTCGGAAATGTAATCCTGTCTTGCCAGATGTACTGCTTTGTTATAGACAGTCATGGCTTCTTTGTGTATATTACAGTGAACTGTGAGCCCAGTTATCCTCCATTTTCTTTCAGCGGCTTGACAAACCCTCTTAATCTAATTAACACTTTCATTGTTAAACCACGGGGAGATTCTGTCAGTCGACCTCTTTTTAACCTTCATTGGAGCAACAGTATTTAAAGTACATGACGTGTTACTGTTAAAATGTTCAACCGTGTCACTTAAAGAATAGTCAGCACTGTGAGACTGTTACCATGCTGATGAGCGGTTTCATTCACATACTGTGTGAGACATTCATAGCTACCAAGCGTGATCAGCTCTGAGAATATAAACGCATACACGCATACAGAGTGTAATGATGATGATTCTGGTTTGATATCAAGAGCAAGATATTCAAATGAAGTAAGTTCATGCAGGTCAATGTCATTACACACAAACTGTGTAGAAAAAAAATGGCTGCAATCCATTAGTTATGCCAGTTTCATGGCAATGTCTACTTGAATTTTGCAAACAGTAGCTAACATTAGCCACCAGAATTGTTGAAATTGTTATTTAGTTGCTTTTTGTGGGTGAAAGTTGCGTAGTTCAGCTTTACAAATGCACCTATACTTACTTAAAGCTACATTACAGTGTGTTCCAAACCACTTATTAATTGTTTATATCATGCTTATAAATGATAGATTGGGGAGTGGTGGGGGTGAAGATAGACAGAATATGCTGAAAATAACGCAACTGAAATCCATCTTAATCCACACAATAATACCACCAGGAATGACACCCACAAGAAAAAACTCCAGATCTAGTAATTACACCAAATGCAGCCTCATGCAGGATGCATCCTCAATCATGTTTATTGCAGGAACAGAAATGGACCTGAAACATTAATGGAGCATCATCCCCGCTGGTCACAAACCGCAGCACACAGATGTAGAAGACTTGCTTTAAAGCATTATCTTCTAGCTATACATTTTGGCATCTTATAGAGCAGATTTAACTCATGTGTGCATTTGGAAATACAGCCAATTGTGAAGGAGGACGTCCGTAAGAAGGTGTGTATGCTTTGCACCACTGTGTGCTTTTATTTGATGTTTGGCTTCTAGCCGTCATCCATATGTCTCGAAGCACGTCTATATCTCATGTTGAAGTCCCAGTGAAGAGTTCAGTGGTGAGTTTAAATTTTTCATCACAACAAGTATGGATGGCATCGTAAAACGTGGTTACCAAGCAACTGCTTCTCAGCCTCCCAATCAGCGGCGTTGTTGGTTTCAGATTCAGACACAAATATCATCACGCTCTCTTTTCCTCCTCTGCATGTCACTCAGTGTGCAAAACATATAGTGAATGGGCTCATTTGGTACGTAGTAAATGAAAAAAAAAACAAAGTGTTTTTGATCGAGGAGTCTTTCAGTTTCGGCTCCTGGAGGACAAATCTGTTTCCTAAGTCAGTCTCTCAACTTCAGCCTCATGTGCTGAAGGTGTAGCCTATAAGCCTTTCAGGAGATACTGTAAGTTTATAGGAAAGGCTTAGACTTTAAATTAGGATCTTTTGGTACCCTAACCTGCTGCCAGTCACACCACTGGTGATAGTGAAAAAAGATGCTTATGCAAAGCATTTTTTCCCCCTACTGTTCCTGTCAGGGAGCTTTTGAAATCCCTTTTCTAATGAGAGCTGGCATTCCACCTTCCTTCAGTATTTCCTCCGGAGGGGAAGCAGGGAGGGTTAGCGACAGAGGGATGACAGCAGTGAAAGTGCCGCAGTCAGGAAAAGTCCTCTGCTCTCGTCTTATACGGAAGACATACTTGGGTTTTGAGATTTGTCTGTTTTATAAACAATGTCATATGATCGCAAGGCGGCGGTCGGCCGTGTGACCTCCGTCTTCAGCAGCGATATCTGATCTGGCACCGCTGGCTGTCCCTGCAAAGCTCTGACAGGCGGTGCTGATGGAGGTGGATTCAGGCACTTTTAAAGGTCCTGCAATAATCACTTTAGTTTTTCAATTACGCAACAGCACAGACAGGATCACTTCCTTTGTATATGTATACAGTTGTAGATTCTAAAACAGCTTTACGCTGTGTTTTTTAGCTAACTAACAGAGGGAAATAGTGCATCTGCTTGGGACTTTCAGCTGTGGATTAATACATAATTGGTGCTCTAGTGAGTATTTACAGCAGCAGGGCGGTGCATGTGGGAATCAGTCGAAACAAACTAGTGAGTGTGCTCGTGGTAATGAAAGAACATGACACCCAGTGCAACAATGTTCTTCAGTGATGCGTTTTTAACAATACTGAACAACGGTGCAGCTCTATAATGGCGCACAGGAATAAGATATATCAGGCTTTGATGCACACACAAAGCTGGTTAGTAGATACATTCATTGCTGGTTTGGCTCTGTACCACTGCCGGCTGGTGACTCAAATAATTGGGGAGGACAGGAGGAAAGCAAACCCACGGCATCATGTTATCTTACACTAACTGGCTGCTTACCTCTACCTTCTTTTGTTCAATGAACGATTAAGGAGTATAACAACGGCCTGCAAGATTTCCTCCAAACGCCATTAATCCTGTTGTTTCCAGATTAACCAAACAGGCCTAATGTAGAAAATCGAGTATTTCTCAAGTGTGTAGATATACAGGCCTAAAATGTGGATTACAACAAAGTGGAGCACAAATGACAACAGTAACATGCAATTAGTTGCCAGTTTGAGCTAATAGGGTCTGTTGCTACAGCAATTCAGTAAAGCCTGCTTTCGAGGGTATAAATAAAGTTTTTCTCGAGAGGTTTATGGGCATTTTGGAGGCTGCGTGTGTTGTTGAATTGTACTGCATTATAGTTAGAGGTGTTTCTAGTATTTAAGTCTGCCCTCACTGACACAAATAGGCTGAACAAAACATTATAAACAGGTCTCTCTACGTGGAATACCATGCAGTCAACAGCTAGAAATTATTGCACTGTTTGTTTTATTACGCTGAAAAAGATTTAGCTCAGTGTACCTCATCGACTGTTCAACTGAGTGACAGCAAGAGAGAAGACGGACACTAAGAAGACGTCCCACAAACTGTTCCAGCTGTCATTAGTTCTCTTTAATTCCTTGTCCTCTGTGGCGCTGTTGACTTCTTGGATGAACAACTGCAGTTTCATGACCAGTGTGGCTTTGAGTGTGTGTGTGTGTGCGCGCGCGTGTGTGCATCGTTCTGCTTCACCATGAAGGTCGCACAGTCTTTCGCATCAAAATCACTGTCCAGGAATCTGGAGAAATCCATTTGGCTTCTTCACTCCTTCACTACAGTGCAAGAAGCTGGGCGGTGTGCAGTCAAAGTTCTCTGCTGCAGTGCAGTCTGTGTCATCCTGATCCACAGTTATTTTTAAATGTCTGCGGCTTTAGAGAAGAAAAGTTAAGTGAACATCCTCCACGCCACTGTAGTCGCGCCGTGGGTCCAGCCTGGACAGCTGAGGCAGTGAGGCCTGAGGCTGTGCCAGCAGAGCAGAGCTCTCCATCCGCTCCCTGACGGCATCCTTCCACTGCTGCGCCCCCCAAACCCAAATCCTGAAGTCCTTCAGGGCTATAACAACAAGATGTTACATTGGCTAACTCACGCAGCTACTGCTCAGTGAAAAATGGGAACCATGAAACTGAAAAAAGGAAATCTGGACTCTGATGAAAAAGCCTAAGTAAAATGTAATATTGGTTATGAAGGATCTCCTAAACTGCTACTAAAATGACAACTAAGTCTGCACATGTAGAATAACTGCAGTGCTTTGTCCTGATTGGCTGTCACTATAGGCCACTAGTCCAAACTGGGGGCACACTATGTGATTTTAAGCTTGATTTTAAACCTGATTTGGCGATGGCCACTTTCAGCACAACTCTGCAATTACTTGCAACGAACAGGGCAGGTCATCGTGGACAGTTGGCACATAGCAGCTTTAATTAGTGTGCTCTCACCTCCTGACCTGCTGAGTGCCGACTTTCCAGTTCAAATACTGCAAACTGGCCTCACTGCAAAGATTTTTAGTCACACTTTGAGGCAAGCACATAAACAGATCATGCCCAAGTCAGCAATAACTTCAAATTGAACAGAGCGATAGTCATCAGACAAGGCTAGTTATACTGTATATACTGACTATATAAATGAAAAGTGCTCTGAGTCTCACATGAGAAGGAAGCCTCAACTCCCAACAGGGAATTTCAGTCAACATAACTGACTTTGCAATAGAGGAGGAAGGACTTAAAGCTGCACAAAGTCATTTCTTTTGCCACTACGGGGCAGTGAAATAAGCTAAAAACACATCATTGTCATATTATCACTGCATAGCATTGTTTTGATAAACAGTTCCCTGTTCACACATCGTGCAGACACAGAGCAACTCTAGCATTGTTCGGAGTCGTGTTTGTGTCCATCTAGCAAATTCAAGTCCAATATTCACTCTGTTTTGGTCCCCGCCAACTCCACAGAAGACTGTCTGACTTTACATCTGCTAAATGTTCCACTATGTCGCAAACTGTATCTGTTGTGTTGTGCTGAGCAGGTAGCGTACAGTGGGTTTATCAGAGCTATTATGCTGGAAACAGCTGCCTGCTGCTGGAAATAAGGCTTGTGAGAGCAGAGTTGTGGGCTAGAAAACCGAAACAGCTGGCTTTTGAATTGGGTAATTCTCCCTGGATTCATCCCTACAAAGAACCCCTTTCACATGACATAATCATTTGACCACTCTTTTGGTAGAAAAATATTTACTGGTGCAGCTTTGACTGAATGGCAAATTGATGTCAGTTTCGTGATTCAACATTTTCCCCATCTTAGTAATGATGATACAGAACAGTTTCCAAGTCTGTGCAAAAATGAACTTGGAGCTCTCTCTGCTGAGTACACAGCTCACTGTGCAGAACTCTTTCAAACATCTATTACTTATTCTTTATTTATGTCTTTTTTCCCCTCTGCTTTCCATGCAAATCATAACACAAAATCAGGACTGCAGTATGAACTGTACATTTTGTTTTAGTCTCAATGCACAGACACATATTCTAACAAGCACAGGTGCATCACAAATCCGCTTCTGGCTTTTGTTTTCCCCTGATTGTTGCTATCTATGTGTGTCTGAGAATGTTCATTTATTCTCCAGCTTGTGTGCATTTCAGTCTTTCCATTGTTCTTCATGTTATCTGTATATAAAGAAAAACATGAATTCCTCCAACAGGCTCCCTTAAGATTTTTTTCATCCAGGCTCTCTTTCCAGGGTCTTATGACACTCTTTCTCTCCTCTGATATTTACTGGTGCCTCTTTGGCCCACATCATTACAGCCTCCTGCCTGCCAGAAACACTCCCCAGAAACAATGTGCTGTATTCTCATCACGTTGCATGCATTCCCAACCAAGGCAGATAAGTGCGATTTAAGGTCCAGCTCTCACCCTGCAGCTTCCACACACCTCTCTGTAGCTGCCGATGTCAAGACACCCTCTGCAGTTTTTTGATCAGAAAGCGTTGAGTACAAATCTGGGGTGCAATATAGCTCAGCGCTATCCAACCAGGAGCCACTGGGATCGGCTTTTCATCAGAGCCGAGCCCTACCTGCAAGATTTGGCCTCACATCTGGTTTAGGTGTGCTAATTGGAAAGACCTACACATAAATATACATGTCACATTGGTGGCTGTGGCTATTTGCGGCTACAGAAGAGCTGTGTGTAGGAGCACGCTATAGAGCTTTGGTTCATTTCAGTGCAGCAGTGCTGAAACATACTTTACTGGTAATTTAGCCCTATCAGTTCTCCATAATCCCCCAGGTGCCATGGATTGGCTCCAGACCAAAATGAGTGACTTTATCTGAATAAAGAGTGTATTAACTGAGGGAGCACAGCCAATTAGAGTTTCGTCCTGAACACGATGCTTGTTTACAGGCATGTAGCTGCAACATGATAACAGGCAGCTCAAAAGATCAAGGAATTGTGAATGCAAATAAATGTGAGTTTCAAGACGTGCAGAGTGTAGGTGGCTGCAGGAGCCAGCCAGCGACCGTGTGCTGTGGACGGAGGTCTGTGCAGCCATTTAATTTAGAAGTGTTAATGCCAATAACCAGGCTTGCTTCTTTGCTTTCTTGGAGGAGGAGGGGGCTGCAATTTACCGATACTTGGCTGAGTTCTGACGCCAGCACTGAAGTGATGTAAGAGACGGAGGGAGGGAGAAAGCCGAGAAGGAGGAGAGAAGAAGCAGAGAGAGAGAGAGAGAGAGAGAGAGAGAGAGAGAGAGAGAGAGAGAGAGAGAGAGAGAGAGAGAGAGAGAGAGAGAGCGAGGCTCAGAGCCCTGATATTCTCCTCACTTTCGGAGACCCAGACAGAGAGCAACTCCCCAGCGGGTATCCTAACTGAGGTAGGCTGGCTTTTCACACTCCCACCCTTCGAGTATATGAAGAAAAATAACATAGATGTAGTTCGATTTGAATTTTAGTTGAAAGCAATCAAAGAAATTGTCCCGGATCCACACTCAGCTGAGCGCAGCGATGGTTAGGGTGTAATGCTTAACATAAAGATAACACATTCATTTGGAACATACTGGTTCTGTGTGGGTGTCGTGTTACCAAGTTGAACGCGTCGTGCAAACTGCAAGAACGACCTCAAATATGATCGTTTTCCGCGACTAAAACCTGTCAAGTTGTTTGGACGTGTAGGAGCCTACTAATTAATTAATGACGTGACTCTGACGTGAGGATAATAGCTAATGAGCCCACTTGGCTTATGTGTTTCTGCAGCCTAACTTTGACTTGAGCAGAACTGACTGGGTCTCCTGGAATCAGCACCTTGGACAGCGACGCACCGCGGCGCTCACACGCCGCCCAGCCGAGGGAGAGCGCGCAGAGCCCGGGCACCCACCAGCGTTCCCTCCCGATCAGGATATGGTGCTTTCCTGCCGCTGATCCCCGCATGGGTCGCAATGGGCTTTAGTTTGTCCATTGCTTGATGATAGCAAAGAAATGCCCTTGACAACAGTTTACACAGAGTTGTATTCAGCATGACGGCGGCACAGGAGACTGAGCGAGAAGGGGAAGACTCGGTGGCGAAACTTACGCAAGACTAAAGCCCTGCATGTTGAACCAGAGTTAGTGTCGTTACCAAAACATAAGACTTGAAGAGTTCTCCACACTACCATGGGGATAAGGCACCTTTTGTTGCTGCTAATATACCTGGACCCGCTGAGCGTGTTGAGCGCCGCTCCAGGCGGAAAAAAGCCCAAACAGGCGGCCAGGAAGGTTCCCAAAGCCACTGTGGTCCCCACGGTCGTCCCGCAGAAGACGCCGCAGCCGGCCCCCGCCAGCAACCACGACACCTGCCTGGGCTACTACGACGTGAGCGGACAGTATGACAAAATGTTCGAGTGCAACAACACGGACCACCGGTACTGCTGCGGGACGTGTTACCTGCGCTTCTGCTGCGAGTACAAGAAAGACCGACTGGATCAGAAAGCCTGCAAGAACTACCAAACGCCGGTGTGGGTAGTGACGGCCGCCCCGTCGCCCGTCCCCACCGGTGAAACGTACGATCCGAGCATGGATCAGACCAACACGGCGGTCTATATCACCTGTGGGATCATAGCCTTCATCATAGTGTTGGGAGTGTCGGTCAAAGTTGCGTACGACAAAGCTACAGAGCCGCCTCAGGAAATGAATATTCATAGGTGAGTGGGTAGAAGTGCTTCAAATCACATATACTGTGAGAGTGACTTGTGAATGCATGAAATGTGTTTGCAGCACAAACATGTTCTCTGCTCTGTGTTTTCTTTCAAACGTCCCCTCGGTAAGACAGAAAAAGACTTAAAGTCTCATACCATTAGAAGTATATTCATACTGTCCTCTAATGTAGACAGACATAAAGAACCTTTGCAGACAGGGGTCAAAGGTCAAGACTCGTGCCAGAAACAGACTTAGAGTCATGTCGAATGCAGCAGTATTCAATGCACCCGAATGCAACTTAGAACATTTTTTTCCATCTTAATTCGAGATCAGAGTGTTTTTCCCCTATATCTGAAATAATGAACCAGAAATCAGACTGGCAATGTGTTTCAATTAATTAACAGATTGTTATCTAAAGCCAAACTGATGAGCACTTTTCAGATCAGATTCTATCAGATTTGTAGCAGATGTTAAATCTGTGTAAGCCTAAAATAATTACGGAGGAGTTGAAAGAGAACTATCACAGTGATTGTGGTGCTCTGGTGTTCATGAAGAGAGAGAGAGGGAGTGCGTGTGTGTGTGTGTGTGTGTGTGTGTGTGTGTGTGTGTGTGTGTGTGTGTGTGTGTGTGTGTGTGTGTGAGTGAGTGCATCTGTTATGTGTGGGAGTGAGAAGGATTGAGGCCCAACATCGTATACACAATAAACTCGCAAACATCCAGTATAGGATGTTTGCAGATAGAACCTTTCTTGTTTCCATTCAGCTGGGATAAAAACTGCATCTCTGGCGCTTGAATCTGAATATAACCCAGATAATTGGCTCATGAGGCAACCAAGTCAAGGCGGCCAGCTGTCATCAAAGATCATACTTCACTACTTGCCCCCAGTCTTACCCCCACCCCCACCCCGACTCCATGCACATCAGCACATGGCTGTCTGGTGCGTTCAGGTGGGGGTTTGACAAGACTGTTTAGCAGAGATGGGATACCATGGCCGATGATTGCGTCTCACCTCCTCAGCTGGCTCCTACTTCCTCCTGGGGCTTCACCATATGAGAGTTATCATACATGAGTAGACCACATGTTATAGACTGTATCCACATCAGTGAACAAATGCTGACACACATTATTTCCTCAAGATTGAATAGCTTTTCTTTTATTGGATGCATTATTCAACACTTGAGCAATCTTAAGACTTTGAATAATGGATAGTGTTAACGTTGGGGCTGTATCAAGGTCGTGTGACATGCATGCACCGCTGCACATTCAATAAGTAACAGGAGGGGGAGGGGGGGTAAAATATTCATTTAAAAGCAAAGGTTACGTCTGTGGTACATTTGTTGTACAAAAGCTTTGAGCTGCTGCAGCGCTGCAAAAGTAATTTGATTTCCTTTTACACAAGCGATGCCAGAAAAAGCAAACAAACACTTTTTGAACTTTCTTTCATCATGATTGCTTCCCCCCCACCCCCCCGAGGGCTCCATCCTTCCATATGCACCTGGTGCGGTCTGAAAAACATTCAAATTCAACCCAATTAGACGAGATACTCACACATCCAACGTTGTTTCTCTTGCAAATGAACATTCATCATGTTCCCAGACGTAAAAGAAAAAGAAGAAACAGAGCAGCCCTGAATTACCCATAATAGCACAACACTGTCTTAACAATTAGCAGCCATTCGGCGTGCAGAAAACAGACATGCTATCACTTCATTTTTAACTCAGTTCGGCTGCAATGAGAGAGAAAAACTGTACAAGGAGAGAAACATGTTCTTGGTGCAGTCTTAACAGGTGTTCTTGTTTCTTCGGTTTCCAGGGCCCTTGCAGACATCCTGAGGCAGCAGGGGCCCATCCCCATATCGCAATATGACTGTGAGAATTTTGCAGCGATGAACGGCTCACCCAAAGACAACACACCAGTCAGAACCTCATCCAAGAACCACTACACCCCTGTGCACACCTCCAAATCCAACCACGGTAAGAGCTCTTCATCTCTCTCTGCTCAGTGCTCATAGCTTCACAAGGATCTGCTAGTTTATGTGACATGACTGCTGGGCTGATATAGCTTGAAGGCAGATTTCAGCAGTTCAGCCCTTTGCAATGCAAAGCGTTTGCGATGCACTTGTTTTTTCTGTGCAAAAATTCTGCATTCTCCTCCAAAGAGCACCCACTGTGCTCAATCTTTCAACGGTGTAATCTTCAATGTTAACATCCAGTAATCATCCGATTTGAGCAAGAGAGTGCGAGGGAGAGAGCAACAGAGAAAAAGAGGGGCCTGATAGTGGAGATAATTACATGCTGGCAAGGTAGCACGGCCCTGCAGTCTCTGACAGACTGGAAGCGATGACCTCTCCGTCAGTCAGTGGGCGAATCACACGCAGCGCACACTGTGTGATTGAACCCCATGATCCAGAGAAGGGACAGGTAGCATGGATGGGTAATATGGCTGAAGAAAACTATGCAGGTAAAACAGGAGCCCAGGGGAAGCTGGTCAATGGCGGCGGGTTCTCCGGGCAAAGCAGGTGTGATTAGATCGAGAGAGGCAAAGACATGTAGGGAAGAGGAACACAGATGGAAAATAATGAGATATTAGAGGCACGAAGGAGCAGGGAGATGGAAAGAAAACACACGGAGGACATGTAGCCTCAGTGTGGAGGAGAAGTAAAGAAGTATTTTCACATATGTGGTGTTGATTTTGCAGCTGTTAAATACCTAATGTGTGAGGCGGGCTACCCATTTGTGCTATCTGAATTATTTAAATAAAACCCGTCTTCTATAGCTTCTTCAACAGAGCATTACAATGTGTACAATAGAACTTCCATTGACTCATTACACCCTGGTAGAAAGCTTCAGAATGCACCTTCTCATTGGCTGTGGAGGCAGGGAAGCATGTGTCTGGGGGGCGATGTCTGCTGGTTGTGACAGATCTGTTCTGAAAGCCAAACATCGCAGCACTTGATACAATGCACATGTCGTTGTTTTGGTTGATTTGAGCTACAGGACAGCAAAAATATTTTTGCATCTCTGTCTCTAAATAATAGATGCGCATACTTCCAGCTTTATTTGGATTTCCAGTCTCTTGTATGTCATGTAAACTTGGCCTCCTTCTGCCACATCGCCATCTATCAAATACTTACTGGGAACATTTTCTTGCAGCTCAGTGTTCACTGCGACTACAGTCTGCAGTCATTCACTTAGTGCCTTCGCCACTCAGACTCTGCATTATTCCCCTGCTAATGGTCACTGGCTGGCTATGCAGGGGACACCGCTGATACGTAGCTGCACATGGCAGGCTGCCTTCAGCGCGACCTTGCATGCATTTATGCTCAGTAAAGGTCGGGCGTCACTTTATCTGTCTATCTGACGCTCAAGCTCGGCTGCAGCTATTTTGCCTGCTTGCACACAATCACTGTAACTCAGTCTACCCCAGCCAAGCCCTCCCCTCATCAGGGACCACAGCAGTCCTGATGGGGTTGGACATGAAAGGCAGTGACAGCCCGGGCGAAAGCGTGGTTAATGTGTGCATATAAATTGGGAGCTCCGCTCGATGCCCTAACAGGCTCCAAGGTGCTGTGGAGAGGGAGCCCACTCACTCTCGCAGAAAATGCATATTCATATGCGCCTAAATGGGCATTTGGCTCGCGGAGGCAGGCCTCTTAAGGAGAGGGTCCTCGGCTGGAGTTGTCGCCGCTAAGAATGGCACTTCACAACCAGAGGCTTTTTGAGACATTTTAAATCAGGTGGAGAGACCTCATAAAGCAAGTGGCTAAAGGGCCCAAGAGGATCCTATCAACTTATGTCAAGAGCGGGAATAACATCCGTTCCTCCTTTGATCCTCAGCAGGCGATGATGCCCAGTTATTCTCAGCAGCAATCACTCTCTTAGCAAAGAATTTTTTCATTTATTCTCCTCAGAGTTTTGTTTAGGCTCAATTCTAAAAATACATGCTGATTTATTTTTTTTCACGTTGGGCCTTGTGTGGTGACACAGCACCCTTGGCGCACTGTAAAACTTCCCTGCATTTTTAGAATGATATATTTCTTTGAAAAAAAAAGAAAGAAAAACGGCCTACAGCAAAAACAGTACAGACAGCATAATATGATACCAGCGCAAGTGCTGCTATATTTATTCACATCCACTCTGCATTGTTGTGCGGCTCAGATCCTCTTTTAGGTTGGGGTGTAAACACAGAGCGCCCCACAGCCACAACAAGGAGCAGACCTTGAAAGGCAGGAGCAGATACCTTTACAGGAGTTCGCCTTTGGTTAAAGTAAACAATAACCGCTTCTCTGAGTAATGCAGTTTGGCCCACAGCTCTCTTCAGATGAAGTTGATTTATTTACCACACACCACCGGCAAAGATTTACCTCTTTTTTGTTTTTTGAAAAGTGTTGCTCGGTTTCCTCTCTGACATTTTCTTAATGCGCAGAATGATGAAATATAGTTTCCAGGTAGTGCAGAGAGCAGTTGTTTCCTCTGTCTCGGTTTGCTCAACAAAAACCAAAGGAAAAAACAATTACTTCCAGATAGCAGTTCTGCAAAAAATAAAAAAAAATAATACAGCAAATTGGATTATGAGTTATGGGGCTACATGTACTGCACCAGAAGAATTAGCAGATGACTGTATTAGAGTGTATGCTCACGCAGAGGAAAACCTTCAGCCTGTATCCACTGTGTATGAGCTGGAGCTCCTGTACAATACTGGAAGGACCTGAGCAGTCAGTTAATTCAGTCTGAGATGAGCAACCTCCTGAGCTTAAAGGTCAGCTGCTGTGGACAATTAGAGGTCGTGATGATAGAATAACATTTCCAGCTATTTAGCAGCTTTGACATGACCTTCAGATATTTTTAAAGCATGCAGCTGTGTGTGTGTGTCGGTGTGTGTGTGTGTGTGTGTGTGTGTGTGTGTGGGTCTCTCGGAGAGTTACCTAAACAAGAAGTTTTGCCTCAATAACAAAACAGTGATTTAATTACTCTAATTATTCGCCAAAAGGCACTTTTATAATCATATTCAGTGAGCCCTCCTGCCCCTACCACTACCACACACATACAGACACACACACCCACCCACCCACACAAAACACCTCCCTCTCCTGCCTGCAACCTCCTCTAATTAATCCTTAAAGTGAGCTGCTATAACATCTCCACTGTGACCTCGCCGGCTCCCCATTGGCCAGATAATCATCACCCACGTGTTAAAAACAACATTTCTATGCTGACTGCATCAACATGTTTAATAGAAGCTTCCTCCTGTGTGCACCTGTGTTAAACCTCAGCATCTGAGAGACCCCACCTAATTGTCTCCTGCCCTAGATCTCATTATTGCCCCTTATTATACAGCTGGACCTTTGGCTCCCTGAGTGTAGGTGTGTGTGTGTGTGTGAGGAGGTTTCAGGTGTGGAGGCAGGGATCCATCAGCATCCCTTTCCAGCACCGTTACCAGTTAATTATGGACCAGTGTGAATCCTGACTTACTGCACTGCACCATTAGCTTCATGAGAGGGCAGGGCCAGGGTTAAAAGAAAAGGGGCATGTATTTGCCAAAATGGCATTTAAAAAGCTCCCTTTTCAGCCTTCAGTGTGCATCTCAGCCCGAGAGAGCCCTGGAGGAAGATAAAGATACGAAGATACGTGATGCTGAGCTCCAGCTGAACAACTTTATCGAGATGATGTACACAGCTCCATGTCCACTCCAGCAGATCGGCATCTGATAACGCTATAAAATCAGTATACCATGTAAATTACCCCTGCCCGGCTGTGTTAAAGCTTAATCGACCTTGGAGTCAGATAACCTCCCTGTTGACAGCCACACAGCACCACATCCAGCTCGGTTCATGGTATAATTATCTTATTATTCACATTTTTCCACTCTCAGAGGTAATTCAGAGGTGTAGATGTCCAGCAAAGAAGTCTGATTAAAAAAGTATTATCATATGAATCCTCAGTGCCTGCCAGCTCCGGCGCCGGTTCATTTCAATGGCACATGGTAAAGGTGAAAGTCACGATTTTCTTTGTATCAAGGACGATAAATTCATAATGCGTAGCCTTCCCCCTGCAGGCTCTTCATGCTACCTCACCTTAATGAGCTGGGAATGGGAGCAGGAGGAAAGGAGGGGATTGCTTTTGAAGGGTCTTTCAGATTCCAGGGTTGTCGCAGTGGCTCGTGGAGTGGCCTACCAATGGCAAAGATGACAAAAGAAGACAACAATAACGGCTGCGTGTCGCACAGACACGCTGGCGTAATGGAATGGGAAAATAACCTCAGTGGATTCTCTATCTGCAGCCATGAGAGCAGCGCTGGGAGAGGTGTGATTGAGTTCAAAGTGCAGCGGTATGTGGGTGGTTGGAACATATCGCTTTTTTTTTTTTTTTTCTGGTGAGGATCGTGGCTCTAGGCTTGTTTGTGTGGTTCACGTTTCCACCGTTTCCCATCTATGCGTACCTGAGGGAAAGAGACCATGGGGAAGTTCCCTATTTGACACCATGAAAAAGACACAAGTGGGGCCACTGAGAACATGATGGAAAAGCCCAAACACAATTTTCTCATTTTAGACAGGTGCCCTGGTGAACTTTATCATGTTATTTTAGCCTGGTGATCCCCAGCCTTTGTGATTTGTGGCCCCTTAAAGGTGAATTTCTGCAGGTAGAGCTGAAACGATGAGCTGACTGGTATGCATATGTTCACTAGCACTGAGTATGTGCGGTACATACATACATACAGCTCTGATTGGGAAGCTATTTTGCAGTATTTCCACCATGCTGGTGCACAACAGTGATTTATTCTACAAGTGAGACGTGTTTCCATGCGTCATTCTTATTATTCAAGTCACAGAAGCCTGTAAATCATGGAGAATTGGGAAGCAGCTGACCGCGATGCTCAGCTGTTCCTCCATGTTGTCTGAAGTTTTACATAGCTGAAGTAGAAAAACAACTGCTGCCTCCATTTCATCAAGACAAGCGCAACTGGTTGTCTCCCCAACTGTGGCTCCAGTGTGTCAGAGGACATCTGAATGAAGCTGAACCTCTCTCAGCTGCCACTCGTCGATGGTGGAACTCCAAAAGATGTTCACTCATCAGTCTTAGTCACATATTTCTTGGATTTCAGACAGCTCTTGGGTTGTTTTAAAGCACAATTTTGGTTGTTTTTAGGATGAAATTGTGTACATGATTAGGTTGTAAAATGTTCATTATGAAATACTAATCACATTTCGGTTTAATTCAGACTTTTTTTGGCTTTACTTTTGTTTGTTCTAGGCTTGTCTGTAACCCATTGTTATTGCTGCACACCTTGGCCAGGACACTCTTGAACAGATGCTTAAGCTCAGGCTGACAAACTCTGCATCCCCAGTGTGTAACGCAAGGTAGAAATTTGTAGTCCTGATGACATCACCATGACATCATCAGGATTTTCTCAAAGACTTGGCAAAGCTCCTCCAGAGCCTCAGATATAAAACAGCTGTTTTGACAGGCTGACTGCTGTGTGACTAGCAGACTGACCTCGACGTCTAAAATTGTTGGATTACAATAGAGAAACATCAACTTGTCAATATGATCAGAATATTTTCTCCCTGTTTTATCCAAAGAATTTTTAGAGGACTGACGAGTTATAAACCATCCAGCGATTCATGAGGTTAGAAAGTCAAATGTTAGAAGTCTATGGGAAAAAAGAAAATATTTTTGTCTGGCATGAATGTTTGTTTTTTCTGATTTCATGCTCTGGTAGTCTTCTCATGACCCTTCAGATTTCTCTGACGAAACCCTGTTTCAGTTGTTGCTTTCCATGAACTGATCAGAATACTAATGCTTTCTGTATATGTCTGTGTCTGTGTGTGTGTTTGTGTGCATCCACATAAATGTTTGTACGTGAACTGTTCCTCATGGTGGCCTCCACGCGTGTGTGCGTGCATGTGTGTTTGTGTGTGTTGCAGGTCTCCACTATGGAAAGGAGAGCGTCCGCAGCAGTGGAGGTGCTGAACTTCACAACTTCATCTCCTCTGGTTTTGTGACATTGGGTCGAGGCCATCCGAAAGGTAAAGTACCTTTTCATTCCGTCTTTTCTTCTCTTCTCTCACGCAGGAGATTGAATGACCCGTTACCACATCTAGGAACACTGCGCTGCTGAATGCTAAAGCGACCCACGTAATGTTCCACCGGTGATCAACAACAAGACGCAGATGGAGGTGAAACGTTACCAGATTCAATTTCCCTCCCGAGCAATTCACATGAACTCCTGCCTCTGCTTTTTTTTGCAATTAAACACAAGCAAACACACACTTAGTGCTGTTGATAGGTGGGGAAGGTGACTCCGAGCTCACGCGCACGCATCCACGACACACACGTGCACACACAGCCATTAGTCAGGGGCCAGAGTTTTCCCATGGGTAATACGCTGATTAGTATGCAGCCATGTTGGCCGAGCTCTTGTGATTTATTTCCATCCATTTTAGCTCCACAAACTAGACCCTGTGCGTGTGTGAGTGTGTGTGTGTGTGTGTGTGTGTGTGTGTCACCTCGCGGGGGTTGCGAGGCGAGCTCCTTCACCTGATACTGCTATCGAATGTTTAATTGAATGTGTTTGTGCCAGCGCGAGGACGCTTGTAATCTTTCATAGCGGCTGACTGCTTTAGTAAAAATCTACATGATTTAAATGGAATCTGGTTCCACCGCTGCGTATGTCTTCCCACTCTTCCCCTTCGCCCTCAAATCCCGCTGATTTCCTGTTCATCATCCTAATTACAGCGGCTGATGACCTGTCGCCACTTTAATAAATACCAGTTCAGATTTATGCGTCGCTCGGCAGGCGCGCGCGCGTGCGACTTTTCCACCAGCAGAAATTCATCTTTTTAATTTTTTAGTGGCGTGGCTTTGTTTCCAAACTGCAGGGGCCTAGAAGCTTCTCTCTCTTTTATTTCTAATGAGGAACCGTCGTATTCATGTTTACATGAAATTAGCTGTTTTTCTCCTTACTTTTTGCTTCGTTTGTTTTCATCCCCAGAGGGGGTCCGTTTCACAATGGTATTCATAGGCAGCTAGAAAAAACAACCTCTCTCTGCAGCCCCCCCCCCCCCCCCCCCCGCATCACTACCAGAGATGAGTAATATGAAAAAAATGATTAAGCTTTATGAATCCTGATATTTTTAAATAGATTTTCTCTTCTGCACATATATCGCCGCAGCATCACTCTCCGGCTATATACATCACAACAACAGCATGGGGTATGGTTTAGCGTGCAGCATCTGTGCAGTCTAATAGGTGTTTTTTTTTGTTGGTTTTTTTGCAGCTGGTACTGTAGCCTTTGATTTCTCTGCTGCACAAACAAATGAAACGTGAGGCTGAGGTCTGCTGACGCTAAAATTTAGCACAAAAAAATACGTGAAGCACACAAGGGCCTCAGTTCTTGAACAGTATCCCCCCTTTCCAACATCTGTGTTTGACTGTCTTGTGCCCAGAGGCAGGTATTACTGTGGACTGAATCCTAAAATCAATGAAACACTGGTTTGAAATTTGGTTTGGGTATTGTTGCTGCTTGGTATTATCTTTAGCGTTTCACCAGTGTACAATCACTTCAGGGTGGTGGAGGGAAACGGTTTAACCAAGCCTCCCCCGCTCTCTCATAGTCTCTTTACAAGCACTCTTCATATCCACAAAAGCTGAGTGGCTTCAGCTACATAATACACTACTTCTCTCTTTGACTGATTGAAGGATGTAAATTGCTTGTACCCACAGTATATTCAGTATTTTTGACAACACACAGTCATATCTCTTTCCATTTTAATGATTCGCAAATAGTCAGTAAATCACTTGATCCTTCGCTTGACCCAGCGTTGAATTTATCTAAAATCCGTGGATGCTTTTTAACGTCCGGAGGGGAGAACCTGTGGGCTGATGTGAACTCGCAGTGATGAGATGGAGTCACGTTGAGGTTAAAAGCAAGTAAACAGTCCGGTTGAATTTAAATCATACCGAGCGTCATTATTTCTGAAGAGGTTTGCACAGCTTGGTTTGCTCTGGCTGAGGGAAACAAGGCTGGAAAAAAAAAGAACGCAAATAGATATTCACCGGTCAGTCAGTGGAAAAATTCTGTTTCCACATGAACCTGGAAACAGATGTTGCCTTCTTTAGTTTGCTTTTGTTGGTATGTAGGTTTTTTGACATATTAACAGAGCAAAGTGTAGGAGTCAGTCCTCTGGCTTGGGTATGGCTATCCTTACGTTGCTTAATTATACAGGCAGATAGTGTGTTTGGTTGTTAATTATATGTCAAGCTGTGTGTGTGTGTGTTTGTGTGTGTTGCAGCGCAGCCCTTGGGGAGGAGATGTGAGGTCAGAGCAGCTGGATGCTTCACATCTGTGTGGCGGGGTACAAAACCCTGTGCTGAACTCTAAATGAGATCTGCCATGAGCGCTGGGGTGGGAAACTAAACCCCAGCCTCTCGCACTGCAGTCCAAGAGGTCGTTTGTCCCAGTACCTTTCTAGTGAGCCGACCTTCCCCTCAGCTTACCCTGTGCTATTCTACTTCAGTTAGTGCTGCCCTACATTTCCCATAATGCCTTTCAGCAACCTTTAGGGGAAGGGTCATAAACTTGTTGTTGCCATCTGTAGGGAACAGAGAGTTTTCATCTGTGTTCTAATGTCATACCGCGCACTCATTGTAAACAGGGTTTGAATGAGTTGTGTGTTCGCGCCGGAAAAGCAGCAAAACGAGGCGTTTATTGTGAAGCAGCTGTAGGAAATTCTATGTATCTGTCAGCGAGATTAGTGGGGCTTTGTTAGCCGTGTGGGACGACAGAAAAGGAAACAACCACAGTGAGCTGGTACATGAAGAGCTGCAGGTTTTATCGCAGTTTATGAGAACCAACATGTCACCTTCTCCTATGGAAAAGCATAAGCTTTGCGAGCACGACTGGAGCGATTGTGTTTGCTCTCAGCTTGAAACGGCACAGGCACGCTGCACCTATCGAAAACAGCGTAAGCGTACATGAAAAGCGATGCTTGATTCCCGAGTGTGTTTTTGATGCGCGCCGTTCTCCCACAATGCTGTGCACATAGAACAAGAGGAGCTGCGCATATTAATGCTGTTAATGCATCTCTATTTACTATAGAGCTCACGACATGGTGTATGTCTTGTTGTCCAAATGCCGAGTAAGAATTATTAGACCCGTCGGTGGGTTCAATTGCATGTGCAAACAGGAATTTCACGTGCTTTTTAAAAATGCAACCGCTTAAGAAGAAGTCAGCATGAATAATGGCTGTAAATTAGCAGTCTGTGCTGTTGTAGCATGCAGAATGAATGATCAGTTTGTGCAACATGGACCAGGAAGGAGACCAAGAGACATAGGAAATGAGAGAGAGAGAGAGAGAGAGAGAGAGAGAGAGAGAGAGAGAGACCTTCTTTCCATTTCATTCTCATGCACACAGTGTCTTTATAGTCCACTTCACGCCAGCTTACAGAGCAGAGCGGGGTGACATTTCTTCGTCCCAGCAGTCAAACCACCAGCAGAGACGAGCTTTTCGTGTAAGAACCTTTAATTTTTCACAGTTTCGTGACTCCCTCCGCAGCCTTCTGCCCCTGTGTGGAGCGAGGTGTAGTGTTAAGGTGGGTGGCCATCTGTTCCCTGCATGAGCTCCCTTTGCTCAAAGTCCCAGGTTTGTCTCAACAGTGATGAACAGCAGAAATGCTGGCAGCAGAGGTGGTTTGGATTTGGGATTTGGGAGCTGAATGCTCTATTCTTTCTTTTTCTTTCCTTTAGGGGAAGATTCCATGACACAAACACACAGGCTCACTCTTATTTGTTACTTATGTGTTTCAAAATTCATTCAAATTCTCAACTCCCGCTGAACGTTTTCCCAGAGTGACAATCTTTTAGTAATGCTACACTTTATTTAGCATGCACAGCTGCTTACCTTGCCCCTGTCCCCTCAGCCATCTGTCCAGATCGATGCACCGCCTCACAGATTCCTCTGCTCCTGTGTACTCTGTTGTCCTCTTGTCCAAAATTAGGAGGCAGCAAGGTTGAGGCTTCTGTCAAACTGAGCCAAACTAATGAGGATGCTCACTGATCTGTTGTGTGTGTGTGTGTGTGTGTGTGTGTGTGTGTGTGTGTGTGTGTGTGTGCTGCTGTCAGATGGGACTGCACTGTTACACTGCCTTGGGTGTAAAAACTGCAGAACTCAGTTTGAAGCTTCAGAGTCGCCAGTAATTGTATAAAAGTTCTCTGGAAACATAATCTCAGAAGATAGATAAGAGGGAGCTGGAGCAACTTTGCTTTTGCTTGTATGCTGGTCGTGGTGATTCAACGCTACACCACATCATCGCTTCTGGCCTACGCAGACTGAAGCCCAATCGCAGGCTTATATTAATTGTTCTTGTCACAGAAGAACTGCAGTGTACTTTTCTATTCACTCACTGTCACCGACTAAAACCCTGCACTGTAAATCACTGTCACGTTGTCGCACATATTTTTCTGTGCCGGAGCGGCTTTAAGAGGAGAAAAGCTCAGCGTGCAGCCGCTTCAGATTGAGAATCCCCGCCATTGATGTGGCTAGATTACAACTTTAACACCTTGATTGGAATTTTCTGCCTTCGTCAGGAGAGCGGATTGACAGCCAGCATGCTAATTTGATAGTGTATAAAAAATGCAGCTTGCCAGCTGTTATTGGTTGAATGCGCCCATTTTAATTATTTTTCCATATGTCAGTCTTGTTGATATGAAATGCAGCCAAGCCACAGCATCCCGAGAAGTGATTACTTCAGACAAAGCCTCCATCCTTGACTTAGCGTGTGCCATACTTCATTACCTTGCTAAGCCCAACTTTTAATTCTGCCCTGTGGAGGAAGTCAAATTGGTTTTCATGGCAGGCAATTATTGTTTTTATGAATATGATGTGCCTGGAATGGTGGATATGGTGATGTAGCAGCAGAATTAGCGGGGGATGTTATCACAGAACTTTTATTTACAATGCAATTTCAGCACATTAACGAGTGCAAGAGTCACTAATTGGCGTGCCCCGCATGGAGCAAGTTGTACCGCACAACAATGCAGTATTAAGAGACTGTAGGGTCTATCCGGGGAAAAGACTTTGAGGAGAAAAAGAATCGAACAAAGCAAACACCAATCATTTGGTTCTGCTGTTACAAACGAACAGATGTTTGCCTCTAATGTGTCCTTTTTGTTTACCTTTTGTGAAGAACTTGATGACAGGGTATAAAAGCCCCTCTCTGCGTTTCAGTACGTCCCTCTGATTGTGAAACAATCATCTCCCGTTCCTCCGAATGAATCAGAAGCCGTGGAACAACAAGCCCACAGGCAGTATCATCATTTCCAGCCCGTGTAATCAACACTCCAGGCTGATGAGGCAGAAGATGAAAACATCCGCCCATGAAAACCTTTGGTGTTGTTTAAGGTACGCGAGGAAAAATAAGCCCAGACAGGAACTGATTCATACGGTGACCATGAAAAGGTCCGACGCATCATCAAACCAGAGATGGGAAATGAGATCACTGATACAAAATGCACATTATCGAACAAATCAAACAGCGTAACAGTCACTCACTTGTCAGCAGCTACTCAGCTACTGGGCTGTCTGTGAGGCGGTGCGTCAGTTTTTTTAGACTTGCAAAGGCATTTTAGCCTCCCCGTTGGACAAATATCGGTGAAGTAAAACCACAGTATACACGGTAGTAAGTTGTATCAAAATGATTTTTTCAATTCTGTATATTCGAGAGTCTGGAAGGACAGCTACAGGGGTCAAATAACAGATGGAGGCTGTGCTCGTAAACTGATGCTACACTGTGCTTTGAAGCTGCAATAATCAATATATAGAGAAAAAGGTGCTTTCTGTAATGCTAGAGGGGTCACACGTAGTGATGACTCAGCTCTCCCCAGTGTCTTTCAGCTCATGTTTTGGTTTTGCCTCCTGCATCTTTCCAGCTTTGGTTCACTCTCACTGTCACTGACTTCAGCTCTTTTCAGTGAAAAAGCTCTGATATATTTACTGTACTCTACCTGCCCAGCAAACAGCCAAACAGATAGAGAGTTGATGCCGTTAGATCACTGGTGGCTAAGATTTGCATTTTTGTGGAGATTGCTAAAATGAGTACAATAATCTTTAGTATTTTTGCTGCATTGTGTTAGGGCTCCGCCTTCATTATTGCAGAATCCAGCAACACATTGGTTGGAACTTTGCTGGGCCAGCAGCTAAAGACAATTCTGTGATAGAGACTAATCTATCAGCTGATTTATGTGTCGGTGGAAGAGTGGACGTCAACACATTCATACTAACAGTGAATGTGGGGATGTTTGTGTTCATCATGGTCAGCAGTCGCCCACTCCAGCGGAGAAATGCTCTGCAGCGGGATGATTGTGAAAGCGTTCATTCTGTAAAACATCAGTGTGTAAGCGGCTGTGACGCAAACTTTAGTCCCTCCTGCATGGTGTGAATGTGAAAGGGCTGTGTGTTACACCCCTTCATGTGCTAGCTGATGATTATACATGAACAGTTCATGAATTCTTGCATTGTAATCAGATGAAATACACCATTTAATAAAAGTCAATGACACTCATGAAATTGCAAAAGTGGTATTTTGGCCAGGAAACTCGCACAGTGTGTGTTTTTAGACAAAATGAAGGGACTTGACAAAGAGAAATTACAGTGAAAGTGACTTCATGTAGCAGAGGCTTGCAGATTTCTCCTTTTCGAGTTTACTGTTAGAACAGCACAGCTCGGTAAGAGTAGGTCGAGTTACTTACAAGTGAAAAGACATCAAGCCATCGAGTAAAACCAGGCTGAATATTGTTGAAAAGTTCAAGTTTTTTTACATTCTAACCTTTGTCTCAGCGGCATTTCACAGATTATATTTTCAGTGTGTACCAGGTACTACAGGATCTGCTGGACACATTTTCCAGCAAAGGGGCGGCACGGTGGGGCAGCAGGTAGTGCGCGTGCCTCACAGCAAGAAGGGCGGCGGTTTGATCTCCGGATTGGGCCTTTCTGTGTGAAGTTTGCATGCTCTTCCCGTGCATGCGTGGGTTCTCTCCGGGCACTCCGGCTTCCTCCCACAGACCAAAAACATGTTCATTAGGTTAATTAGTGACTCTAAAATTGCACTTAGGTGTGAGTGTGAGCGTGAATGGTTGTTTGTGTATATATGTTGCCCTGCGATCGACTGGCGACCGGTTCAGGGTGTACCCCGCCTCTCGCCCGTTGACAGATGGGATAGGCGGCATAGAAAATGGATGGATGGATTTTCCAGCAAACACACCTAAAATCCTTTATTCTGCCCTCAACCCAGATTAGTCCATAGAGATGAAAACCTTACATAGTGTAGGAGTCCTTACCTTTGGCTTTTTATGTTTGCATGAATACCAATGAAATGTTTGTTTCTCTCATAATATGCAAATGTTTATTGAGGTTCACATTTGATTATATTCCAGAAAAAGCGCATTGCTGTAAATTATGTTTGTAAAGTTGTCAAGCTATCAATGCTGCTGCAGTGTAGCCTCCGTAGATCACTTTACACATCATAGCAGTCCCTAAAAAGCCTCACATAGGATTACATCCTCTTAAAATGTATCAGTGTTTGCCCTCCTTGTGGCGATAAGTTCAGATTTAAATCTTAATCACCGGTTGCTCTTTTCTTCTCCTAAAAACACTTTGAAACCAGGTCCCACTTCAGGGACCGATCTGTACCCCCAAATCACTTCCAGGGCCTGAAAATCCAGCAAGGCTGCTCACTTTTTGCTCGCCGGCTGCGCTTGATTGACAGCGCGCTCCTATTGGGCACAAGAGCACCCGCTCATACAAATTGACGGTCAGTTTCAGGGGAGGTGGCACGGCTGACCTGCTGGCTAAGCACTCTGCGGAATAACCAATAAAAAAGTGTTAATAAGGTCCTGGAGAGAGCAGGGCCAGGGCCGTGGCACTCATTAGTAGAAAGAGAGATCAAGACAGATTTCTCCTGCACACAATGCAGAGAGGTGACCGGACATCTCTGTCCCTGGCTCTGTCTCTGGAGCTTCGTCCACTGAAAATGCAGGAGATTCCAGGATCGGGCCAGAGGTGAGGTATTGTGCTACTGTATGTAAAAGCAGACATGAGCAGCATATTTCACTGGTAAACACACTGTCTGCTCAGTTGGGTGTTAACAGGGTGTGACTCTGGTTTTCCTCCCCCTTGTTTCCACGACTCAATAGCGATCCTCAGCGTCCTTTAGCCGAGGACTGAATTAACATCTCTGGGTATTCACAAATGAACACAAATGCGACAAACACCTTGCAGCATTCTCCCAAATACCACCAGAACTCAAATATGTCGAGGTCAGTGAATGACAAGCCACCCTACAATTCCTGACAAGACTCTCCGGTATCCTGAGGAACAATAGCACTTCCAGATACACTGCAGTCAATTACAGTGATGTGAGATGCGGGGGCAGACAGAGGAAATGACAGTTGGGAGACAGCTCTCTTATCATTGTCCTTCTGTTGTGGCCACTTTGAAACAAGTGGAGCTATTTGTCTGGCAGCGAGGTATGCTGGAGGGAAGAGAAAGAAGACTTTTATCTCAGAGAGAGACGAGAAAGGGGGGAATATGCAAGGAATGTAGCACAGACAGAATATCTGAGTGGTAAAAAGCGAGCGGGCTAAACAAGAAAAGGGATTTTGAGAGCAGGAGTTTGGCAGGTAAAATGGCAGGAGAAGAGATAGAGAGTCCTTGCAGGCGGGTAGTCGGGGACAATGGGCTGACAAGGCTGCTGTGATGTTTGCTCGTGCACGGTAGCGTACTCTTAATGTGCAGCATCAATCAAGATGCTGCCCACCGCACAGCATGGCAACTTTTATCGCCGCTCATTAAAGTAAGTGCAGATATTTTATGCATCAGTTGGAATGCAAGGACTTTTTCATGCTAATTTCCTTCCTTTAGATTCGTTATTCATCATCTTTGATCAACGGGGTCCTGTACACAAATAAAGTGGAGTGGAGGCTTGCGCGCCTGATGAATCTGGAATCCGCCATGTGCTGAAGCATCACATCTGTGGATTGCCTCCGCTGCTTAACTTTATTTAGCAAACTCAGGAGTTTTATATATGTTTAATGAAACGGTAATGTATTAAATCCTCCTTCAATTGTTTCACAAGGCCTTTCTTTCAAAGGAAAGAAGTGTTACATTAACTTATTTTCACAAGGGGGTATTTATCATCCTTTAACAAATAGAGTCTGGAAATCAGGGTTTCTGTCCTCCAACTCTTGCCCCGGGAGCGATTCCCTGATGAAAAGAACGTTTAGCGACTTTAAATCCACACCTCCTTTGCTCCCTGCTTCCCCACCTTCACCCCCACTTCTGCAGGTCCATCCTAGACTGATAAGATGACTTGAAATGCCACGGCTGCTCTGAAATAAAATGAACTTGTGAACTTTGCCCCAAATATCTATCCTGGAGGACCATTTTGCCTCCCTAGCGAACGTGTTAGCAGATGAAAGGAGGTTGGCATGAGCAGTTGAATTGTGTTTTGGGTCTGGTCCCAGTCTTTGAATTTCAAGCTTCTCCACGCTAGGGCTTTCTCGTCTTCTTCTTCTTCTTCTTCTGCATCGCGGCGCGCACAATGGGAATTGAATCCAATGCTTCGTTTAAATTGATTTTTTATGACCGAATGTGAGCAGTGAACACTCTCTCTCATTACAGACATGGGCGCAGATCTGAGAGCTGTTAATCCACTGCTAAAAGCAATGTGTCAAGCTTTTGAATCAAACGCCCTTTTTCTTTCAACCCATCCTCTTTAAGATGCCTCTCAGTCCTAACTATATTTATTTATCAATTATTACACTGCGGCAGTTGTTTGGATTTTTGTTTTCTCTGAATGCATATAACCTGGTAATCAACCATCGCCCCCCACCCACCCACCCACCCACCAGCTGAGAAGCCAGCATAAGGAACTGGAAAGCAGCTAAGCCTGAAACTGGAGGGATGGAGTGTGTTAAGTGAACAACAGCAGAGTGCTGTTTACCAAAGATTTGGCAACAGAAACACCAAAAATAGCCGGCCCAAGCTGTTTATCATATTGAAAAGCATGACACTGTGTATTGAACAGCCACGTCCTTCTCAGAGTCGCTTTGAGTGATAAAACAGCTGGTATAAACAGTCATGCTACGAGCATTGCGAGGATACTTCTTAGTGTTTTAGAAAGGGCTGGTAAAAGACTGATCTTGGCTCTGCCACGCTGACCTCAAGCAGCTTTATACCCACCTCCCGGCAAGGCAAGCTCCCGCTCTCATCTGTAATCTATTATTCATAATGAAGAGGCAGAGACGAAGACTGGGAAAGGCAGATAACTTGGTCGCTTTTTCCGCCATCCACCCCCACCCCCATATTACTATTATCCAGAGGCCATTGTGTGGGAAAACAAATGGAACGATTGCCTTTTGTTGTATCGGAGGGGGGAGAATTTTGTATTCTGTGCAGAATTTGAATGTGGACTTGCTATTCAGAGCACACAAGCTACGACTGCCAGTTGCATTGTGCAAATAATGATGCATGGGAGGGATCAAATTAAAATTTATCAGCTCTGGGTTGGGATCCATCTCCAAATCTATTTCCAGCAGATGAAAAATTGAAAAGGCAAAGGGGAGCGCGTGTTTTGAGTCTGGTGTTAATTTGCTCCGTCACTCCTTCTTGTTTTTTGATCAATTCTGGCCAAATGTTAAGTCGGCAGTGAGTCTGTTGGGGCAGATGTAGTGTTTGTAATATTGATTCCGTTTCTTCAGTGAAGGCATGCACTTTTTAAATGCTTTATTCGACTCTATCAAGAGTTACCTTCACCCGAACCATAACGAGCACATGCTCTAACCCCAACTCTGACCCTCGCTAAACCCCGAGTACCTCACTTTGTGGGCACCACTTTTCTGTCTCCACATCGTCCCCACAACGTAGCTGTTGGAACAGATTTCTGTCCGCACAATGTGAGAAATACAAGTACACATCCAAATATTTACATGCAACAACAATGACATCCCCTGCAAATATACACAAACCAACAGCCCTGTCTAGCAACCCTGGTCCTAATTTAGAGGCTGATAAATGCCATCTGCTGTTGTGATAATCAGTAATCACTATCAATTTACAGTGGCCAATTGTTTACTGAGCACCTAAACAATTTGCTAATTCTGCATTCACAGATGATGAAGCATTATGAGGCACCTTTTGCTTGTTGTTCTCACTAAATTAGTGCAGCGATAATCCGATTCGCTGAACTGGCATGACCGAACCCTTAAAACATACCTTTTTATTATCTCTGCAATATATTTAACGACAAGCTGTAGCTCTCCGCCTCTCCATAAAGCAGGTGGTGTTTTCCCTGGCATCCACTTCACACTGCTATTCACGCAACACGCAAGCTGGAGGGACGAGGGATCAACACCTTGTCAATCCTGGCGTTAGGCTTCAGTTCGAAAAATCACACGAGATGTTAGGGACTTGTCAGGCTGAAAGGAGCCCTCTTGGGCTGATAAAACCACTCCATGGGCTGTTGGTTGAAGAGGAAAGGGGCGCCATGTCCTGTCGCTGACTCCATTCCACCACTGCACACATAACACCACAGCTGTCCCAGCCCTCTCTGACCAGAGCCGCAAATAGCCTCCACATCGTCACCAGTGCAGGGACTGTGCTTTTCACATGGCGGGGCATCTGAATTATCGCTGATAGAGGCCACAGGTATTCAATCTACACGCCTAGACTGAGGGGTAATAGCCGGGGGGTGGCGGGTGGGGGTGGTGGGGGACTGAGGTATTATAATTGAAAGGCCTCTTCAATAGCAATAAATAATGAAGTTTCCCTTGGGTCCATTAGGGGTTGGGAAGGGAGTGTGTCAGATGAAGGGGGGTGTTCTCACATATATTGAGCCAGCCTGTTAACCCCCCTCTGAGCGAGGCATGGAGGGAATATGATACGGGTGTGAACACACAGGAGGCAAGTCACTCAAACTGCTTCATTATGAATCAACTGGAACAGGTCTATGTATGATGTGACTGTGGTATTGCTTTGCACATTGTTGCTCATGTGCTACAAATCATACATATATACCTCTCATGCCTGCTAAGCATTTTGAAAAAAGTGTAGTTGGTTGACATTTTCTTTATTTGACTTTAGTTGAGGTTTTTTCTTTTTTTGGCAAACGTTGCAAATACTACATTTCTCTGACTCTGATTCCACATGCAAGGATCAGAAGCCTTAAAACAGAACTCCAGACCGTGTGGAAATGAGTGGAAGCCAGTGGCTGTCTGGAGCAGCCATTGACTTCCATTCAATATCTGCTGAACTTTGCTTCAGCTGTGTAATCACACTGAAAGTCAGGCATTATTTTCAGGGATAGGAGTGCAGACAACTCAAGGCATGCCTTATTAATCGTTTTCATGTCTGATAGAATGGAAACCAATGGCTGCTGTGAGTCAATGGTTTCCCCTCAAAGTCTTATGGTAAAAAATATAGCAGCAGACTTACACTTGGTGTTCACTGTGATGGATTACACAACCCAAACAAGTTCCAAATACTTGTTTATTGACTTTCATATTGTATAGAAATCAATAGAAACCACTGTCTTCCTGAAAAGTAGACACAAATCTAAAACTGTACAGACTGTATGTAAAGTACACATGATTTGTAGCTACAAAGTAGTATGTGCAAACTCACTGGTATGGTCCACTGAGTATTTTGAGATACATAATAGCATCAGTATTTTTAGACTGATGTTGGAAAAGATCCCTGTGGATTTCATTCTGATCAGGGGAGGAATATCTCTGCAACAGTGTTTAGCTCATCATGTGACACCGAAGCCGCTAACGCCTACGCTTAAGAAATTCTATTAGAGGTTTAGCAAGCACATAAATCAGAGCGACCCACCTTATCCACTGTGGGATGCATGAGGTGTTTAAATGGAAATTACATTTTTCAGTTTCATCGCAGGTTTTATAGACATTTTTATGTAGCCATTATCAAAGAGAAACTTTAGAGCTGGAATGCAGGACTTTACATAAAAATGAACGTCCGTTATATTCGGTCTCTTGTCAAACGAGTTCACACAATGATAATTTGGCCTTGGCTGGTAATTCTTGTTATATTTTTCTTTGTACCAGAGTTTTAAAATCTGGTGTCTGTGGCGACTTTCCCGTGGTGGTGCACAGGCAGTGATATGCTTTATATCAACTGGTTTGCCAGAGCTGAAGCAACTGTAGCGATAAGCTAAAAGGTAAATGTTTAACTGTAGCCTGCATGCAGTGTGTTGTTAGTTCAGCACTTTGTTGCAGAGGAACAACATCATCAAGATGCAAACAAACTTCTCTTTTCCCCAAACGAATGCGCACTCCTGCCATGCGAGTCACATGCCACTGCCTATAGTATATGCACATAGTAATTGGCACAGCCTTGAAGCGCTTTCAAATCAGGCAAAATTAGCAGCATGCTGCCGCTTCTGACAGATATGAGCTTTTCAATCCTCTTCCCAACTGAGTGGAGGAGTTTTCTGTGTCTTAATTACCTCACATTTGGCACAGTGCACTGCAGAGCTAGCGGGAGCCACAGGGAGATTGGGACTCAGCTGAGACACTCAGACAGCGGTTGGTGACAGAAGCCAGGGGAGGATGCAGTGGAGAAAAGGCTCCCAGCTAGCATGGCTGGGATGACAGGAGCGGTGGCGGAGGGGGCCAGAGATCCCCGAGGAGGAGCAGAAGAAAGAGGAAGAGCTAGCTCAAGGGAGAATTCCCCTCAGGCACATATGGCAGAATTGAAACATCCATATGCTGGTGTAAAACAGAAGATATTCAGAGTGTCGGCGCTCTCAGTCCCTCGCTACCTCCTGCTTTTGAGATATTGTGTACTGGCTGGTCTGTTTTGTTTTGCATACAACTTCAGATCCCTTTGGAATGCTGACAGTAGTAGAGGCAACACAGGGATGTCTCAGAGGCTCTACACTGGGAGTACAATGTCATGGTCAGCATGTGGATGGAGCTCTAACATGTAAGCTACTGTACTATAGAGCAATTTTTATAGTGAAACTGAAATATGCAATATATATTAAAACTGCCCATATATATCTACCTCCTTGGTGTTTTGACTTGTGTCCATATTTGGTCAGAATTAAAATTTTTGCCCCCCTGTCGGCAGTGCCCCTGATCAAATAGAAATTTATATTGTCATTATTTTTTCTTCAGTGACAGCAGCCCCCACATGAGTTTTCTCCAAGAGGTGTGAATTTTTTGTACCACTGATAATGTGGTATTGAAATTTAATTGGTACCATATCCCTGAGGGCTGGCATTGAAAATTGTTTTTTTTTTTTTTTTAATGTCACATTACTTCTAACAGTCTAACAGTCAGTTTACCACCTGGGTGGGACGACTGATGCACTATGTACCTTATTCTGTACTTTCTTTGATACGAATCACAGAACAATGGAGTGCTGACCCTACTATACTTACTTACCTGTGAGCAGCTAGCAAGGCAGGCTTCTGTCTATGATACTGGACAAACAATAACTCAGCAGGTGTTGTAACAAACATGGGAAGTAGAGTGGGAACCAGTGATAACTTCAGCAAGCTAGGCTGTCTAGCGTCCACTTTCAGAGTGGAATACAAACTCAGCAGCATGATGGCTCTTCCCAAGTGAGACTGACAGCTTAACTGGTAATGATAAATTGCTGGCACCATGTGGACTTCATGCATTCAGAAAGTTTTATTATTTCATGCTATACAGTATTTCAGTTAAACAACAGATTTTGGTTAAAAGTCCACTGATGCTGTGGGAAATGCACACTCAGAGGTTTGAGATTTGATGGCTTTACCCTCTTCTGAGAGACTGAAAACTCTGCAGCTGGACATAGCACACAGCAATAGCTGTGTACCAGCATAGTTTATGTTTACACATTTTCTAATTTAGCTTTAAAATAATGTGCCTGGCTGCAAAATGGCTGCAGGATCACGACCACTGTCAACAATGTACCAATCAAATGCCGGACTTAAACAAAATCCTTCCAGCAGGTGTTGAGACACCACAGGGTTCCTATCACTTAAGAGCACTTAAGTCTTATTTCAGAGTCTTAAGCAGTAGTTACAATTAAATCAGCTAATGGAAATCTTCCATTAAATTTAATAACTCCATTTAGGTAGAAAGTTAAACTAAAAGACCAATGTGCACATCTTATACACAAGCAATTTCCAGTCAGTTTTTCTCTGATTTAGTTGATGGTGGAAAAGCACAAAAAGACCCTGCAGAGAGAATTGACTCCTGCAGCCGTGGGCAATGAACCACAGAGGCTGACAGCGAAGCACTCAAGATGTTAGTGTAAAAACTGTTCCTGTAGCCGTGCTACAGCACTCTGCTACCCAAACTCATGTTTGCTTGCTCAGTCTTTTAATCACAATAGTCAGCTGATTGTGGGTCAACCATGCATGGATGCAGCAGCAACGCGATCACTGATGTGAGATGTCGTGACGCTGCAAAACATAGCTGTCCTGGATGTATAGAAGCACTCTCGACCATATCTGCTCAGCGTCGTTGTAGAGGCTGCTTTGTCCTCCCGTTGTAGCCTATTGTGCATAGTTTCTGTACATTTTAAGCCACACAAAGTAGATCTGCCTCCAGTTCAATTGTGCTCCCTTCACTAAACTGCCTCTATTCCCTTGATGTGGCATTGATCCATCTACTCAGAGCATTGTCTGTGCCAGCCTGACCAGCGCCATCAATATTGCATCAGGTTCAGTCTAAACAGCTCAGAACTCTTTTGCAGTCCATCTTGGAGGAGGTAATAAAATTCATGGCTGTCTTCATTCCCCGGGCGATGAGAGTCACATGGCAGATGATCTCAGCCTATAGCTTCATTTTGCACGCCAGAGGACCGAACCATTCACACGCTCTCTATTTGTGCCAAGAGGTGAGGTTAGGAAATGATTCTCTTGGGCCAGGCAAAAAGTGACTATTACATTATTAATCACCTCAAACATTAATTAGTAATCTCTACTAATTAGTATTTGGTCCTTTCATCACCCAGCATCAGCTGTTCCGTGAAAATTAAATGTTTACAAGAGAGTGAGTCAATATTTGCTCGCTGGAGGTTAAATTGAATTTTCTCAAGAAATACTTGAGCACTCAAACCCACCTGGACAGCGTGGGGAGCTGATTCCGTCCAGCTCTCCCAGAGTGTCCTCTGGAACACAGTTAGAGCTGACTTTGGCCCAAACTCCACCTGACTTTTCATTGTTCCCGTCGCCGTCTCTCCCCTGATCATGGTGGTTTATCTGGCAGACACTGCAATCTAGGGAAGCATGAAGATATTAAATTATACCAGGAGGAATCAGCCATGCAGCTGCCACAATGACCCCTGGGAAATATAGTAAAAAATGGAAAGTGATTCCAGAGGATGATATCTATAGCGCTAGTGGCTCATTGACTTCAAGCATTTTAGCTAGCTCATTTGCCTTCTCGCTATAACTGGTGCTGCAGACCTTGGTGGTTTTATGGTTATGCTGATGTTATATTACCTCGCTTTTAATTAATAGCTTGAAAAAAATCGGAAAACCCACAGTGTGCATTGTTGTGACACAGAATGAAATTTGATAGTGATTAATGCACAATAAGAGTCGCGTGACAGACGTCATGTCTAGATTGTTCGAGCAAAGGGACCAACCAAGGGCTATTTCTGAGGGCATTGTGGCTGAGCTGGCTAACGCTCTTGTCCAATGCAACAACCTCGGGCAGCCATCATGGGCTTTATTTTAAGAACACTTATTGAGGAAATGTCATTTTCCCATCCATTTAAAAGACATGAATCTTCTCAATTTGACTGGCCACACATTTCCATGAAAAGAGATGTGGAGGAGAGATTTTTAAAATACAGGTCTTATGTAAGTGTTCTTTAAAGTAGCCCTCTAATCATTTAATAGGCCATCACTAATGTTCTCAAATGTGCTCCAATTGAATTTGACTGTGCAGTTTGACTGCAGAAGATGTATTTGTGCAAAGAAAAACTACTTCTCTTTTTTTGTCAATGCACCATCCAGCAATTACGATATACAAAGAAATTAGAGCTGCAGTATCAGAATAGGTTGCTTTAATTTACATATTTAAGTGATAGTTTTGTCACGCTGGAGTTTGCATTATGCTGAGGGTGATTTGTAAAATTAGCATCATTGGTGCTGCTTTCAAATAAGTGACCCTTTATAGCGAGTTATAAGCTGGAAATAATGGATTTGTCAATGGTTAAAGGGTTCTGCTGATGCTTCGTAGAGCAGTTCTAAGACATTAAAGCTGGCAAAGGCACAGATAAGACCTTGTAAACCAAAAGCAGCTTTTATCAGTGGCTTGAGACCAGTTTATAAAGCACTATTAAATGATTCAACAGCATGAATAAGATAAAACTTATTAACCCTTTGCCATGGGCGAATTATTCAGAAGTGGTAGTCCTTATTTTTATATAGCAAATACAAAGCTCACATTAATGTTACTCTTTACTCCTTTTTTTTGAATGATTGTTGGAAAATGGGGGAAAAATGAAATAGTTAACCTGTAGTGATATATCTGATTTTGCCCCGTCAGTAAGTTAGACTGTTGTCAGCTGTTGCTTTCTTAGCTAGTACAGCAAGAGCCAGCTATTGGTGCTTTACAATTAACTCTGACATGAAACCATCTGAGAAGTGTGGAAGCATTGTGGATTTGAAAAAGCATGAATAAAGGTAAGGCTGCCTTCCATTCACATTAGAAATGAGTCACTCAGTGAGGCAGTGCAGGCGCCGTGAATGAACTGATCATCAGTCCATCATCAGTGAAGTTCAGGGTGAGGACACGTGAGTTGCGTCAGAATTAATTAAAAATAACACACTGTTTGTGTGTTACATGTCTTTTTTTAAGCCTGATTTCTTGAAAACGTGACAGCCTAGAGGAGCCTAAATCTCTCCAGCAGGCTGGTGTCAGTGGATGTTACCTCATTTAAAGGGTCAAGCTAACACTTTGTCACTGTGGCTCTGTCTCTCAGCGCGCACAGAGGCTAGCCAAGGTCAGCTCAGACACATTCCTCCCAAAATACCTTTGACAGGTAACACAATGACATCCAGGAGACAGAATGATATTTCTAAAAGTCCTCCAGCCTCTTTCATAAATAGCCCGGCTGCTGTCTGTCCTTCATGACTTCCTTCCCCTGGCAAGCTGATTGATAGGAATGCACATAATCCATTATTTTGGGCCATTGATTGAGCCCTGCAATCAAAGATCAGTGTTGTGGCAGAGGTAACCGGACCCTCCTATGAGATGGCTGCGTAGCACAGGCGCAGGCAGAGGTGTCAGCCGCCGGCCTACTAATCACCCTATGCTGTGAGTAATGGCTATGAAAGCAATCACAGGGGAAATGCATCATCTCTGCAGACCCTCGATCTATCAACCTGACTCGCTCTCATTTGACTGAAACGCATGCCAACATGAAATATGACGCTTTGTCAAAGGCAGAGGGAGCGCGTTTGGCTTCGGAGCTGCAGAATGTAATAATTAAACACACCCATAAAGACCCATTGTATTTTATGCATTGACATGTACGTGTTGCGCATTTCTGAAGCTGTTTCCCTGGGTAAACATTTCATGCTCGGCTCCGGTGCATAATTACAATGCTTCGCCAGTTTATACAGAGTTACAATATACTAACAGTCATTTTCCACTTCAGTCATCTTTCAATTTGTTTCCCCACATGATATCAACAGAGTAATGGTGGGAAAAGAAAGAAATGCCTCGCTTGCACACCATCAAAAAACTATTTGTCAGAGAGTTTGATGTGTTTCGCACAAACAAAAGCCACAAGCCGGCGTCCTCGGCTGCCCAATCCTTTTGACGATTTGCTTTATGAAGGGGAGCAGGAGTTATTCCTAGGTTTTCTTTACAAATCTGGGATATTTGAAGTTGTTTGTGTTGCAGTTTTGGCTGTGCAGATGTAATTTCCCACAGTGGGGAACATTTCCTCTCCAACCACAGGAGTCCCCGGTCCACCTTGCAATCTGCAGGCTGGCCTCTTCCTGCCCTCTTCTCCAAAGTGCCTCTCCATTATGCAGCATGTTGTTAGTCTCAACAGGTGCCCAAGAATATTTGCACAAGGCGCCCTAGATTTGCTGGTTCAGGAGTAAGAGGAAGCTCAATGACAATATCAAGGCAGAGCTGGAGTGAAAACTGCGGAGGACACAGACAAGCACTAATGTGCCAATTTAGCAAAGCTAAATGACCGAGAATGTCAAATGGGGTCCTTCACCCCATAACAAATTCAGAAAATGATTTATGTTTTTGTACATCTAACGAATGCAATATTTGTCATTTTGAAACAAATTGCCACTGCATCTCTTAAAATGAATTCTATAGATTTTCCTCTCAGCCCATTCTGGTTTTCTCTCAGTGAGGGTTATTACTTAATTAGATCGGAGGAAGGCTCTGTCAGATATCTCCCCTGCCTCCGACTGAGACTCGCCTTACCTCAGTCGCTCTTGTAGAATACTGATCACTCGGAACACGCCTCAACCAATTACCTGACATCAATGAAATATGACATAAAACATGAACACATTTCAACAAAATGTGCTTTTATCCCCCCCCCCCTTGTTGTTGAGGGATGAATCGCCCTTCTTCAAGATTAGATGGAATGTAAATCTGCAAGTTTCACTGTCATTGGAGAATATATCAAACTTGATTTTCAAGTGTAATCATGACAATTAAAACGAAATATCAGACAAAGGAAGGATTCCCACAGCATCTCATGACATTTTCATGCTCACGGTGTTCTGAATGTTACAGTCATGCCTGGAATTTTACTAAATTGCACTTTCTGTGACTGCTGAATTGTATTACCTGATTCATGTAAAACAATAAAATTGTGCAGGAGGTATACAGTATACAGTGGCTCGAATAAAAATGACTTAGCTAACGTTAGGGAAGGATGGTAGGCATGGCTTAAAAAAATGCTTCCTTTCTTTGCTTTGCATCATAATTCCTTGAGGCTTTGTCACACGAACACAAACATAAATGTTTTTGAAAGGACTGATTCTATAGTCTCTTGGGAGGACTCGTCGTCGGTCTCTTGTGTCCTCCCTCACTAGTCTCCTTCATGCACGCTCAGTCAGTTTTTGAGGACGGCCTGCTCTTGGCAGATTTACAGCTGTGCCGCACTCCTTCCATTTCCTAATGATTGATTTAAAGTGGATTCAAAGGGATGTTCAACGCCTTGCGAGTTTTTCTTGAATCCATCCTTTGACTTTTGCGTTTCACTTTTGTTCCTTTGCCGTCATTTTGCCATGATACAGACTCACGCACTCAAAGGTTAGACCTTCAAGTTGCAGCTCTATTTATAATACAATCAACCGACTAGATATATAGCTGATCTCCATTCAAAAGATCTGACGGTGACTGACTGATGCTGCCATCCCTCGAGCTTGTTTCTATTGTGGCTAAAAACTACATTAACATTTCTTTCATTCAATACTGTAAAACAATAAAACATGAAATGGGTGGAGGAGGGGGGGTACTCTCTGTAGACACTGAACTGAAAAAGAAAAACTAGCAAAAAGGGAAAAGGGTTTATTCCCTGTGAGATCCAATCATGATGAAATATTAAAAAGCCCACATACTGTATGGCGCCATAAACCTCATCCCGAGTTACCCTGCCTCACCTAGCTCCCTGCGGCCTGATCCGGCGGGCCACAAAATCCATCACAACTACTGTGATCAGTGCAACTGATGTGACTAGTGGCACTTTTCTGAAATGTTAATAAAGCCATATTGAATGGCGCACTATTCTCGGCAGGAAGTCCGTAGCCTGTGGCTGCTCACTAAATCTCAATGACTTCATTAACTCATTACCATGAGTCACGGCGTGCAGTGCCAACAGCAATTAAAACACAACAGAAAAGAGCGGTGTCCTTGGGCCACTGTTCTGCTCGCAAGACTGATACGCTTTACTAGATTTAGCAGGATGACTGACATATCAATAGGTGCCGAGGTGGATTAAATGGACTCGATCAATATTCAGATTTGTCTCACTCACACCTCGCTCCAGAAGCAAAATGCGTGCACCTTGTCAAGCGCTGTCGGCTTTTGTGCTTCAGGCTGTGCCAGTGCTGCTGTTATCAAGAAACTGTCTGTCACATCCAAGAAAATGACGTGTCTGTGAAGATTTTATTTGAAATTTGAAGGCTTGAAAAAAAAAATTTGCTTTTTAACTGATGATAATTGAAAAATTACCAAGAGCTAAACAAAGTGGAAGTCGCCGGGAAAATCCTAGAGGGCACGAAAGGTCACGAAGATTTCCTCCCACTACAGAGAGGACTGGTTAATATTCATCCAATTCTTTTGTCTCTCTATTCCTTATTCAACCAGGAGGCCAGAGGAGACGAAAAAATCGTAACTTTCAATGAATATGTCAGGGCTTTAATTCAACTCTCTCCTCTGTCTTTTGTAGAAACACATTTCTATTCATGAAGCCAATCCTCCGTAGTCATGACACTGCATACTTATGTTTCTTTTGTAAAACTCTAGCAAAATGGTAATTAAATTGCAACTGTGGGCTTCTGTCCCCTATGCAGACTTAAAGAAGCCTTTATCTTAGCAAATGACTGACAGTTGATTATGAAAAACCCCAAATTCCTTTTTTTTTCCTCCTGCGTGAAGGCAGTCCACCCACACCTTCCGCTTTTGTGCGCACTATTGTTATGGCTCCATTGTTAATGAGTTTAGAATTAACTGGCTGTAATGACTGGAGACTGGAGCCCCTGCTGAGCCTGATTGTGCTGTTGAATGGGGAGCTGGAGGAGTAATGTATGGATGGATGTGCACAGTGCGTGCAGGTATCTGTGTCTGTTGCTTGCTCCAGGGAAAAAAAAAAAAGAAAGAAAAGCAAGCGCTGCCTAGACTGGGAGGGTCGTTTTCGGGACCGTCATGCCTTGATGCCCGTTGCTGCTGTACAGCCTGACATCAGGTGTCATCCTGTGGCCATTCATCTACTTTAGAGGATTGGTTTTATTGTGATTTTTAAGCCAGACATCAGCTGGTAAAGCTGTGGCCTCAGTCAGCTGGGGGGCATTAGAGTCTGCCTAAAGTCACCTATTGCACACTGAATTAGTGCTATTAGCTCATTCAGAGACATTTACTTAGCATTAAGACATAGTGGAAGTGATTACATTTATTAAGAGCCGACTAATATTTTTTTTGGTGTGGTGTTAGGCGATAACTCGTTCAGTAATGAGTGGTGTAGGGATTACAGACTATATGCCTACATCCACAAGACAGCCGATTTTGAAAAAGCTGTTTAAAGTCACACGTTCACACTGGTGTGTTCAGGTTGTTTTGGTAAAGTTGTCTGTCCGCACTCAAACGCCTCAGCAATTAAAAACAGCTCAATGCGGGGAGGAGTGGGACAGAAACAGCTCGATTATTCCCCTGAGTCTCAGAACCAGTTTAACCCTTAATGCTCTCTTTTAAATTCACAATTTAGTCGTTCCATTTACATATTCTCTGCTTCTGCAGACAGCTGGCTGAGCATGAAACAGTGATTGGATGGCTGCTCTTAACTGCTGCAGGTGACCGGTCCTGCACTATACTGCAGTCAGACATTGGTCACAGCACTATTTTGATTGATTCTGTCTTACATAATCAACATAAATGCTGCTGAATGGCAACTCATTTATTGTGTGAACTGCTATACTGACATCCAAAATGAGTCATCATAGAGAGTCAGAGGCTGCAGGAAGTTGTGTCTTTATTCTGACTGCCATACAGCCCAACAGTGCTTATGCTTTCCATGATCTCACTTATTCTTGTCCACACTAAAAAACTGCTGCTGGCATTGTAAGATTTAATCATCCTGGAGTTTCATGTGCAGTGAGAAAAAAATCGCCTCAGTGTGGACAGAATGCCAACACAGAGACAAAGATGTGTTTTATAATTTAACCACCTTAGTGTCAGCGTACTCAAAGTAATTGTATTGCTAATTACATCATTAATCCCATAAATCTCTCTCTTTTTTCAACATTTGGGGTGTTTGGTTTCTCATTAGTTTGAGCTAGCCTCCACTAAAAGAGGAGAAACACACCTTCCGGCTTCTCCTAACTTGTCTTATTTACATGCTGTGTCTTGTTAGCTGGCTAAGGGCCACTGCCAAGCCTCCACTCAGGAATAAATTGTGTTTTATTCAGAGTTGGAGGGTGTGTGAACCCTGCAGGACCTCCAGACTGCTGCATGCAGCCACTGCAGCGATGATGACGGTCAATACAGTGAATACCTCCGAACCATTGGTCGGCTGGTCTTTAAACCACGATGCTTTGTTTTTCTATTCTTACATGTGTTAAATACAGAAGATGTGGAGTGTGGGTGTGGTGGCTTTAGAGTTGTTGGAGGCAATTTTGATGAACCTAAGCTGAGCAACAAAAAGCAATGCAGCTGATTAGTGCACCTCACCTACAAGTCCGGGTGTGCTGTATTCAAGGCTGCCCCCCTGCTGGGGCTGCCCCCCTGGGAATTGCTGCAGGGTTGAAGCAAAGGTCATGATTGCCTGTTTACAACATCTACAACAGGTCAAAAAGGTTGGCTGTAGATTGGTGCTTAGCTAGTAATGAGCATTAAACATACTGTAGTAGACTAGCTGGATTTTGGGGGCTCTGGCTGCATTCCTCCTCTGTCTCTCCTTCTCCTCTTCTTCTCTCCTCCTCTGTCCTGCAGCATAATTCTCTATAATGAGCTTGTGGACAGGAGATGAGATATGATTCTTGGAATTAAAACAGCATTTTCTACTTTGATCATCCAGCAGTGTGTGAAGCACTGAAATAAGACTCTCCCCTTCTTTATCGAATCTTTGCTCTCGCTCTCCCTCTCTTAATCTTTCCCTTGCTCGCTCGCCCTGCTCTATCTGAGCTTGGGGGATTGCTGTATGAGATGGAGAGTTAATGAAGAAAGCTTTTTTTCTCCCCTGCAAGAAGACCAGTAAACTCTGGCAACTTTGTACTCTGCTTTTGTTAATCGCGTCACAATCGGCTTTCATGCTTTACAATCCCAACCCCTGAACCAGTTAAGCATAAATATTTAACATCGTTATTTTCAAGCCCCTGAGAATATGTCTTAAACAATTGCATAAGCTGCTGCACAAATGAATCAGAAGTATTTTTTGCTGCTAAAGTTGGCCGAGCAGCTTCAGTCTTTCTCTGTGAAGCAATCCCGACAACAGAATCCACTTTTATTCCTTTTCATTACACACCATCTTATTTTACATCACTTACGGGCAAAACAGCGCTCACGTGGGCCCTCGCTCTCACGCACACACTCATAAATAAGCTTGTCTTCATGAAATGCGAGTGAGATGCAACATTGTCAGAAAGCCATTTAAGATGCTATCATCTAATATGGAGGCTGACGTGGGCTGGTGCTGGCAGCGTGGTTATGTAAGCAGCTTTCTCAGGGACTGATAGCAATCCAACACACCCAGCAGGGGAGTGGTGGTGTTCGTTTGTGTATGTGTGTGTGTCGGGTGAGATATGGGGGGTGTGAAACAAATCACACATTCAGTACGCTACATAATATTGCACCAGTGTTTTGCCACAGGTACAGAGAGAGGCACTGCTCTGTGCCAATTGATTTGTTAATATGCTAATGTACCGTGATTAGCGAAGCAAGAAACCGAGCGCGGCTTCGCTCAGTGAGGTGTTGATTGAAAGAAATCAGCAACTGAGGTGGCAGATGAGAAAGAAATGCACATTTTGAAATTAAAACTTTGAACTCTTTATTGTAATTACAGGCCAAAGCAGATACTTAAAGGATTCGTTCAGGATTTTTCCAAGTCATAGCCAAACAGTCCTTTTGGAAAAACATAGCAAAGGAATATGTAGCATCAGCAGCCTGAGTTAGCCACATCGTGAGGGTATTTTCCATTTTGCTTTTTTCAGTAGGCTCTAAAGTTCCCTCTTTGTGTTACCCAGCACAGTATGTCTGTGCTGAGTCAGTGTGGAGGGATACCACGTCAAAACGCCTGCAATAAACAAGTAACTACCACTGCTGCTGCTGCAGCTTGGTGTTATCTTTCGTAGTTTTGGCTATCATTTCTATCAGGTCGAGACAGTGTACGTAGGTTCCCTCCTTCTCAGATTGTGTTGCAGCCACTCAGCAAAACAGTGACGTATGCTAACAGCAGCTTTGCGTGCTACACTGACAGCTCCGAGTGAGCACATTACGATGATGCATGTGACGACGAATTAACTATCAGTTTGTCTGACTGAAGATTCAGCTTCAAGGCTCACGAGCCGAATGCATCAGCACCATTAGCAAACATGGTTTATTACATACACTCCATTGTGTGTTAATATGAAGTGCAAGGGTGTGTGTGTGTTTCACAGTCATAAAAAAACATTTAGCTTTATTGCGGCATGCATCACGGCATGGCAGGAGCTCCTGGAGTCACTATTCCCATCGTGTAGCCTAGCGTCACAGAAATGCCCATTACTATCAATGAAAGCTATGATAGTTAGATGAAGTTTAAGCAAAAATAGTTTAACTTGCATGCATTTTTCTTAAATTAAATGTGGCTCATTAAAATCAGACGAGAACCAAATAGCTTGCAGCCGTATGTGGTGTCCTCCAAAAGAGTGATGCGTTGCCCTCCAGCTGTGTAAATTGTGACATGACATGTTTGCGGCTGACATTTTGGCAGGCTGAGTCATATCATTGATTTCAGGAGATGGCCCATCTGATATGTGAAGGCCAGCTGGGGTAAGGGTGGCTGGAAATGCAGCCGAGCCCTTGTAGAACGAGTTACCTTGGGCTGAAAATCTGAGCAAACATAGTTAAGTGCTGATGGTGGGCATGCTGGCAAGTAGATTTGCCCTGGGAGGGAGGTCTCCTCAGTGCACTGACTCCAGTTTTTCACTCGTAGTTGTCTTTCCCCTTTGTGGCGCTGCACGAGAAAAATGCCTGTTCCAGCCAACATCAGCCTGCTGACTACATGTCGGTGCAGCAATTGACTAGAAAAACACAGTCTTCTTCCAGTTAAGGAGCACCACCAATGTTGTTTACTCTTAAGCTGCCAACCACACTTATGCCATTTGTGGACCTGCTTTAAAAGTTTTATAAATTTCATCCCTCCACGGACAAGCAGTTTTCAACCTTTTTGATATGCGTCAAAGTAACCGCTTTACATGGCGATGCCGTGGAACGAGATGATTGTTTGTTCATGCAGTGCTGAAGGGAAGTGCTGAATCTTCCTGTAGCACTCCTCAACCCCACAAGTTTCTGTTGACTGAAACGCTGCACACATCATAAATATGCTGCATAATGTTGAGTCAGGATAACTGCAACTAACACTTGGGCGTGAAGGTTTCTTGTCAGATTCTGGTTCTAAATTGTGCAGAATCACTCAGGCCGCTAAGCTGATGTGTGAATGACTACTAATGGATCGGTTTGGTCTTATGCAGCTCATGTAGCAGGCTCACAAATAGATGCATTACCCTTATCATTTCATCCAACACAAAGGAAACACATGCTGCAACTGCTAAAGCTAAAGGTGAACAGCAGCCACATATTATTCCAACCCTTAGACCTGCATAGAGTTCACTGGGTCCACCATGTCCCAGACCACAGGAACACATCTGTATCATCCTCATTATCCCCCCACACCAGGCATCAGGCATCAGATATGGACCAAACAAAGGATGCAGGAGATGATGCAGTACATCCTCTGGGGGGAAACACTCACAGCCATCAATACGTCAGCCTTGCATTACATGTGTGATGGATTTATCATAGCATCGATAAGTTATTGACTAGAATAATACCCAAGGTCGTCTTGTAGGAATCTCCAGTCGCCCTGCTTAACGTAGTGCAGCAAAAGGTTAATGTCAGTGGTCTTTCCTGCTCCTCTGCGGTGCAGTGAGTACAGATTTCACTCATCTCATGAGGTCAAAACGGCCATAATAAATCTAAGGGAGGTTATCAAGAGCTGCTGATCAATACCATGTACGGAAGCTCAGGGCTGCTAGTATTAATGACAACGTGTGACAAAATAAGTCAACTTAAAAAAAAATTAAATGACTCAACCACCGCTATTGTCTCAATAAATCATCTTTAATTAGCGAGTTTATTCTTCACTAATGTAAAAGCTCATTATTTATGTCAACAACACAACTGTGGGTTGTTGTGCTCTGTTCTTTGGTTGCTCACTGATTTCAATAAATGTCAAGGAGGACGTTTAATGGCATAGTCTTTCTTTCACAATTTATGTAGTCTTATGTACACTTAATACTTAAGTCCACATGTTCAGGTTCTTTAAGTGTTCTTGTTTTGATGAGAAGAGCTTTTCTGAAGAGGCATCAGTGTGCACTACAGTGGACTGAATACAGCAGTGCAGTTCATTTGGTTCTAATGTTATGTGTACTTTATGTGCATTTTAGTACAGAGATGTTCATATTTCCCTCACGGGGGGTTCATGTAAACATCAGAAGGCTGATGTGGAAAAATCTGTAATTCATGTTCATCAGTGTAGCTGCAGCAGCACTTCTTGTCATGAATATACTCCAAACCATAAAGGTTCATTTGGTCACTGGGCTTAAGGTCAAATCCAGTGTGCATATTGTTCAGAGCTGGGGAACGCATCTCTGTAGCTGTGTGTTGCTGTGTGGGAGACCGCGGCGATGAGAAGCTGATGGTAAATCGATAATGATGGATCAAAGTGCCGCATGGCTGGAGCCCTGCGGTGTCAGGGTGCGGGGAACAGCGGTGACTTTTTACACCTCCTCCTTTCTTCTCATTTTCCTTTTCCCCTCTCCTCCTACTTCAATTCTCCCTTTTCATCTTGAAATTCCAAAGACTCTCTGTCTCCCCCCCTGCTTGGTGGCATTTTACGTGTGTGTGTGTGTGTGTCTGAATGTGTGCGTGAGTGAGACAGAGAGAGGTGACTTGATGCTTTGTGTCACGGTGTCAGGTGGCATCAGCCAGTAGTCGATGGGAAGATAAAATGTAACACAATCGATATCCAAGCACTAAAATTGCTCTCATTTCCAGCAGCCTTCTGCACTACATGTGTCCACATATCTGTTGCTGTCGCATGTGAAGAACATTTGCCTCACAAAAGAAATGTAATTCATAAAATGAGGCTCTGTACTGCTGTAATGTATAATGTGCAACAAAGACCGGTGTGAATTGTGAATTTAACCCTATCCCTGCTTTTCAGTACAAATACAATAACTGCCGATTGTTTAGCGTGAATGTGATTTTCTGTTATGTTACCACATAAGTAGCACAATCTAATGAATAACCACTTGGTTCTGTTTTTTAGGAGAAAAACATTGGCCGGTCCGCTCCCAGAGTCACCATGGTAGGGATGGCTGTTCTTTCTTAAATGGTCAAAGTTGCCTCTAACCACTTCTTTATGATTTCTGTATTTCTCTTATGAACTTGTTAGTGATTAATAGTGGTAATCAGAGGTAACATCTGGTTTCTGATCAGTGATTGGAGGCAGCTTATACCTGGAGTGTTAATTGTAGTGCAGTGCCTTCCCGTTGATCTCTATCTATGCCTAACCTGTGTATTTTCCCTTTGACGTTTAGCTCTCCTGTCTATGTGATGAGTATGTGTGCAGTCTGGTCTGTGTGCGCTGGTTTTAGGGGTGAAACGGTACACGAAATTAATGGTTTGGTAAGAAAATGTCCGTTAAGACGAGTGCAGCAGGTTTATGACTAACCTACACTTAGTCACTTTGTTGTAAAGAGTTAGATGAGAAGGTCGTTGCCGCTCTTTTGTGTGTTTGAAACAGTAGGCAATTAGCTTAGCCTGAGTCTGTCAAAAGTTCATAAATATGCCAACACCTCGGCGGGGAGTTGCAATTACTTGACCACACTGCTAGCAGCACTGACGTCCCAGACTCCTGTCACAACGAAGTCGTCAAAGCTGTTCTCACCGGACAAACAGCTGACAGGTCAGTTGGGTTATTACCACCCATATTTACATTTATTGTTAGGCAGTGACTTCTAGTGGCCGAAGTAATTAAGACAGGCGCGAAGGAGGGAGTCGGGTGACATAGCATCAAGAGCAAGATGGTCCACATGTAGAGGAGGGCGTGGTAGATGGATGGGTCAACCGCTGTTTGTGTCCCTTGTGAAAGCAAAAGTCAAGGCTGAGCCCATGATCTTTTCTTAAACCTAAACAAGTAGTTTTTGTGCCTCATCCTCAGCAAACTGTGGTGAGGAAGGTCCTGTACAACGAAGCCCCCAGCACATTTTAAAGAACACTGTTATGGGCCTCTAGCTGTGTAATAATTAAGCTAGTATGCTTGATTGTCTCTGTTCTCAAAGACAGAACATCGCCCAACCTCTCTTCAAAAGGTCAGCACGCAGTTTTCCATTGCAGAAGGTTTTAGCTAGCATGTTTCGGTTCAGTTTCCAGACAAATAATGTCACTCAACTTCAGTTCACGGGGTCAGCACAGGTTTTTTTTCGTGCAATCCACCTCTGCGGTAGACCAAATAAGACATTTAACAGTAACCTGAACCAAACAGCAATTCAGGCCAAACGTACCGTTACGCCCCTATCTGATCTGTTCAATCAATGGTGTGATGATGTGGGCTCGCTACAAAGAAGCATTGTCAAGAGAAGATTTCAATTGCAATACAGTTTTTGCTTTCAGCTAAGTTTTGAGTAGAATTTGGGCCTAGTAGTGAAAAAAACCCAATCAAACTAGGACACACTTTATGTAAATAAGACTGTTCTGCACCTCTTGATGTTTGTTGCAGCTGGCCCACATTTCCTTTTCATTGTGTTGTGCCTTAAAACCCAACTGGTCCCATTTCCCTCTGTTCTAATTCCTGCCCTTTGAAATGTATGTTTTGAACTGTTTCACTGAAGCTTTTTCTATGTGTCGTCCACTTTTCTGAAATGAATGTCCTAAATCTATGGTGTGCGTGGTCTTCGACTCTGTCCGTCTCAGTGGAGAGGAGGGCTGGTCTATAAAGGCATGGATAAAGGCAGTTTTGATGATGTTACTTCTTTTATTTTAAGAAGACATCAGATAAATCTGTGCTTATCCTTGCTTAAGATATACGGACCCTCCTCTTCCTCCTCTACCTCTTCCTCGCCCTCCGCCTCCTCTCAAAGGAAGTCTGCTTTTCAACAGCCAACAAATGGAGTCGGTTGGTATGTCAATCAACTGTTGAGAGAAATGGCTTTTTTATTAGACTATTTTTCCTGCGATGTGACACCTGATGAAAATGCCATACTGTTACCCTGTTTGATTTTTCAGGAAAGATTGTTGCCTTTAAACCCAGTCAGTCACCTCTGCTTTGTCGCGAGAGGACAGAGTGAAACCAGACGAGCTCTGTAGGAACATCATGAAGCACTACTTCAATAAAATGGATCTCTTATTGCCTTTTAACGCACAGGGTCACAATAGTCCACGGTGGGTTCACTGTCTATCACATTTCAAAATGAGCTGGATATGAAGTCCATCTCAACCTCCTGCCCTTCTTCGCTCCTGCTCAGACTATCATGGCACATTTGTCAAGCTGCAGAGGCACTGACATGTCAACTACTTGGCCTTTGGTGTCCTGGGGGCGATTTTGAGTTATGAGATAAAGAGCGATACTTACTGGCCGCATGGATAGAAACAGTCTGGACTGGGATTTTATTGTACTTGGAAGAACACAGGAACAATCTGCAGCTCTGCTGATGCTCGTTAATGGAGTTATCTATGAATGCATAATGATATCTGAGTATTTCAGTGTAGCTATTCATTTCAAAACGTGTTAATTGGTTTCCTCTCATTAGCAGACATCAGATGTAGATTAACAGACAAGCGCAGCCATTTAGCGATACACTGTATTTGCAGACTAGGTATACACATGGTTCTAGCAGCATTACAAAACCATATACCAGAATCTGAACCATATCTCTTAAATGGCATGCTGTAATAGGGGCTTACAGCACTGCTGATAGCACTGCAGTGTTTACTATAGTGACATAGTGCTATGAAGCACTTGTTGATAGTGTTTTCCACTGCATTCTGCTTGCCTTTTTCCTGCAGTCCCGCTGAATGTAATGCATCTTCTGTTGTTTTCATGACATCAAAATACAATAAGAAAAATCAATAGCAGATTTTACTTTTATGCTGTTTGTTATTTTATATACACACCTAGTGGAATTTGTTCAAGCTGGACTATTCAATATTTTTATGTATCTACCTATCTGCCCTGCACCAAACTGATGCATTCATCAGGTCACCCAAACCCGCCCCTGTACGTGCATTTTCCATACACCTCTTCATGGTAGCATCCCCAGTAATTTTTCGTGGTCGGATGAGGCCGCCGAAAGTCTCGAGCTGGCATGAGGCTGGCTGACATTTAGCTGGGGTAGGAAAATTTGTTTATCAATAACAGCAACAGAAACAGGCTTGCATTTTGTATTTGAACAGTCTGACACTGTGGCTTACAGAAATAAAATGGCACATCATTTGCACGACACCCCCACCCCCACCACCACCGCACACACACACACACACCCTGACATGACTGGAATCAACAAAAACACGGTACCAATCTTCACCTGGGTTGTCTCACTTTTCTACAGACAACAAGCCTCAGAATAATTTAAAAGCTGCCATAAAAACACATACAAATTCCACACCTGCTGCCTGTAAACTGCTTAGGAGGAGTCAAACAGTATGCTGAGTTCAGGAATGTGGAAAGAACTTGAAAATCCTTTTGGGCTCTTTCAGTCTTGCAGTGAGACATTGTCTGGTGTTGGAGCTGAGTAAAGTTTCTTGATTTTGTTTCCCACTTTCACAGCATATTCAAGTCTAACTTTTCGTGTTTGCTAGTATTGACTCTGAGTAGCATTTCATTTTACATTATTAAAACCTTTGGTACCAAGCAGCCAATACAATACTACAGTAGTTCTGCAAAACACTTGTGATATTGCTTGCCAAACCGTGTTCCCAGTGCTGTTTTTCAAATTCAATTTTGCTTTATTGGCATCACGATATTTAAATACAGTTCTGCCAAAGCAGGTTGTGTAAGGATTACATTGTAAGTAAGGGCTGGGTTCATACCTGTTGATGACAAGTGAGCTTCTGTTGATGGCTTAAAGATATGGGAAGAGCTTTTTTCAGGGTGAATCAATGTTTTAAGTCCATATTCTGGCTCACAATATCCATTCAGTTAAGAATGAGCAGTGGAAGGTAAAATTAGCAGGGCTAGAAGTCCTATAAATAAGGCTCATAAGCATTATCGCCAGTGCCGCAATTGGGTCAGAGTTAAGCCTCCTGCGCTGCCAGTGAAATCAATGAGGAGGTGGGAGCTACTTCTGTCCAGGGGCCTAAAGCTTTGTCCCCTCCTAACCGAGTGAAGTGGGGCTATTATGGCAGTTAACATTTAGCGATTAAATGTGAACACTCTTTGTCAGTTGTTAAATGTCAAGCCCACGGTGGCTTCCCTTTCCTCCGCTGCCTTTGCAGCCAGAGGAGGCCAGGGATGTGTCGGTAGCACCGGGCTGTCAGCAGAGCCAGTCGGACAGAGACATCCGCATTCATATGTGTCACACACGGCTTGCACACATACTTGCAAACGCACACATGCACAATGCACTCCGTACCCCCATCGCCGCCACCTCCACCTCCTCTGGGCCTTTCATAACTCCAGTAGCTCCACTTGGCAGGGCTAATGGGATGGCAGGGCTGTTGGTTTTAGAGAGGGATGTCATGAGAAGAGTGCAGCAGAGAGCCGAGGATGGCTCTCTAATAGATTCTGGGGTGGGTGGTGTGGAGGGGTGGAGGGCTGCCTTGTGATCACTGGCCCATGTTGCAGTTTCTCTCGGTTTTTCATCCCACTGCTCCACTACATCCTCCTTTTTCATACTTTTCTTCCTTCTCTTCTCTCTTCTCTGCTTTGCGTCTTAGTTTATCTTGTGTCCGCTGTATTTCTGTCTCCCAGCCTTTTACTTACTTGCCCCCCTCGACTGTGTGCCTGAGAGATACTGAGCCTTTAGGGTTTCCATTAAGTTGTGTCTGTCTGTCTGTATTGTCAGTGTTTTGAAGTCTGTCTGTGCCCACCATGATTTCAACTTACAGTTTCCATTTTCAAAGCAGTGAAAAGCAAAGTCAAAGCTTTCTTGTGTTCAGCGTTTGCTGCCACAGGATTTTATTTTTTAAAAATATCTTTTAAACTTACACATATAAAAGCATGAAGCTCAACAACTTAGAGTGTAAGGGTCAGTACACTTGTAAAAACGGCATCTGAAAGCCCCTCCACAACCCTTCGGTGTCAGATTTAGCAGTTTTCTGTAATCAACAATCCGACAAACACACCCACTTCATGCAGTGATTTAACAAAGCAAGTATGCAGAAGCGCAGCTACTTCCGTAAATACTGTTCGAGAGTGTGTGCCATTATACCCACTTGAATGATTATCGCATCTCACTCACCCGACCTTCAAGTGTGTGGCCATTCAGAGCAGCCATAAACACTTTTGCCTTCAGTTGGAGGATACATTGATAGTTTCAAGCATTTATCAGTCTTTAGTCAGGTGCTGGGCCATGGAATGTCTACACACACCTACACACACCCAACCCCGACTTTCCACATTAGATACATTATTTCTTGCATTGTTCCTTCAATGTGTCACCTGCCTGTACATGTCGCTTGTATGTGGTCCATTGGATCGATTTCTGGGTCTTGCTTGGGTCACATCTGGAGGCTGCTCAGTTGTTCAAGCAAATCCTCTGTTGACATTAGTTTAGGTTTATTTGCTCTCCACAGTGAGCTGACTGGATATCATGACGAGGCTGTTTAGTTGTTGGACGGAATTACAATTCTTAGAAGTCGATGTTTTGATGGTTTTCAAGATACCTCTTAGCATACGACGCAATTGATGGTGCATATTCTTATTTAACCTTGGCATGGGGTTCAAGGTGTTTTGTGGTTGGTTCAGCCCCCCCATGTGCTGTATGTGGATGTGATGTTTGGAAGTGTGATGTGAAACAAAATGCCACGCCAAATGTCAGATTACTGAGTCACTTGCGTGCCATCTGGACGTTATTACGCAAACTCTGCAAGAAGGTTCTCCAGACATTGGTTAACAGCGAAGGAAAACTGAATGTGAGTAATCTTCTCTCAAAGAGGAGGTCAACTGTTTCCAGAAGACAGTGTCTCAGACCAGGCTCTACAGCCCACAGATCATAGATACAGTACTGTATGTGGCTGATTCTGACTGACACCATCTGACAAACACACATCTGTGCCATCATGACTGACAGAAAAACATCCATTTAGCAATTTAGATAGGGATCCTGTTTAACCCAACAATCTGGAGAGCATGTCAATCATAAATAATCAACCCACTGTATGATTAGACAGCAGCACTGGCGTTGCATCTATTTTAATATGCCAATTTAAGGAGATGAAGGCAATAACTAATGGACAGCGGTGCATCCAGGTCTCACCCTCCACTGTCAGCTCACTTCATCACTGGCAAATAGTTATCTGCAGCCACTTCGTGGTAAAACGGTGAGTGGAGGTTAGTGTGCGGTGTCGCCTCGAAGGGCCACGGAGGAAGACGGTGCAAAGGGATGTTCAGAGTTGATGAGCAACCTCATGGCTCTGAGATGTTGGGGGTGGAGGGTGGATGTGCTGGGAGTCTTTTTTGAATATGGCTAATTGGCAACCAGATTACAGAGGGATCACTGAACATGGCTGTCCTGGTTCCTAATGAGCTTCAGTCTTCGGTGACTTCTCAGTGGCCTGTTCAGCTGGGCCGTCTCTCCAGATCCCTTAGACCAGGCTTTAAGTGGAAATCACCAGACCGAGGCAAAAATTCTTGGACATCACTGTGCAACATTGGTCCATGTCTGGGCTCTCTAACTGGACTTTAATGGGAGAGTACAGTTTCCAAGAAGTGCTGATTGTCAAGAACATTGTGCTATCAGTGATGGAATCTGGGAGAGTTCACTTGCCAGTGGGGCCAGTTCTTTTGTGAAGTTGTTTCTGTGATTTTAGAGATAGCTTTAGGAGTTATTAATACTCCTAACCACCGGAGGGCAACAAGGATTAATGTTCCTGTCTGTAAGCTGTCTTGTATTGTCTTGGTTAGCCAGTAGGATTTGGTAGAAGAAGACCTAAATGATGCTGGCTGTGTTAACTGAGCTTTGCTACAGTGTTAATAAATAATTAGTTTTGATTATATTAGAAACATTACAATCACTATGATAAATTTCAGCAACTGTAATTGTGCTATTTGTTTTGAAAAAGTAATGAGTTACATGTAGTAGTAAGTAGTGGAATAACATAAATGCATTACGTTGTGCCACATTCCTCCCAACACCGCTCATCACAAACTGATGACGTGTCCCTTCAGTAAACACATGCTGATAAGTACAAGCATATAAATAAATCCATTTACCAACCGCCTGGTCAGCTTTTTTTTTATTTATACCACGATGGCATGGAAATAACAGCCCTGGCCACAAAAAAATGCATTCAAATGTGTTTTGTGGGGAACATGATGCTGCCGGAAATTGTTTTTATCAGTGTGACATGAACATCTACATACTGAACGTATCTGGAAAATGCTAACTGGAGTTTTCACTTGTTTTTTAACAGCAGCCCCTCCTGACAACTGAAGCGTGATTAACAGTTTCATAGTTACATCGAGGCAACTCAAAACACTCTGAAGTAAAACCAGTCATTCCCTATCCTCAGCAATGTCATTGCTGATGTTTAACTTTTGAAAATTTAACAAAAACAATTAGCTTAATGTAATTAGTTGCGATTTCGGACACCTAAACCAGGTGTTTCAGTTTCTTTGACCCACAGTTAACACACGGATGGGAAATTTAAAACTTCTTTCATGAATGTGAATGTGGTTCTCGTAACTGTGATATCTTAGGAACACCTTGAGGGAATTTGTTCACTTGGTCTCAAGGATGAACTGATTACAGTGAAGACATTTTATATCCAAAAGGTGAAAGTTCAGCTTCACCGTGACATCATAATGTCCTGCAAAAACACTTTCCTGTCCATTATTCAACACCATAACTTGGGAACAGAAGAACAGATTGTGACCATATCTCACATTTGGTGTGTGTGAAGCTTCCATGTTTTACAATTTGTAGCTTCCTTGCAGCAACATCCCCGTTTGAAGCATTGTAGTCCACCTGAAGCTCATTGCTTCTGCTGATATTGAGCTTCAGGTGACTGTCGTTGCACCATGTGATGAAGCTCTCTATCAGTCCTCTGTGCTCCTCTGTAAAAATAGTCTCTCGGTGAAAATAGCATGTTTCTCACTGGAAATGATTCACTAAAATCACCCCCCAAAAATACACTTCAAAAGTCTTCACTGCATGTATTATATGAGTCTGGACAGATGTGGATATAAAACTGCAATTTGACTGTTAGAGGCATACAGCCGGGAGGCAGTAATTCTAGCTTTCTGTGCCACCTGTGTAAAGGCATTTACATCGTGCCTGCTGGTTGAATTACACAACAGATAGTAACTAAACAGACATATATATTTATATTACAGTGCTGTTTAATACATTTAATATATTCAGCAGACAGTCCCAGACGATGTGAATTTCTCCTCTTGAATCACGTCTTCTGCGAGAATCACTGTTAAGCATTTATATTAAAAAAGAGAAGCCAGTGGAGGAACACACAGACGACACATCCCATCTATCTCCATAGCTAGGGCAAATATTGAAACCCATGATGTGAGCGCGTCAGGCCTCCCTCTCCTCCTTCTCGTCTATGACAGATGTAAATGGACGTTTCAGCAGTTGGCTGTAATGCATTTTTAAACAGGCACAGCAGCAGACAGCAAATGAACATGTCGCGACGGCAACACTCCACGACGGGGTCTCCATCTATCGTCGCCTGCTCCTCACGTACAAACATACAAGCCCACGCTCACACTTACACGCATGCACACACGTGCACGCGCGCTCCTGCACACTGCTGAGAATAGCTGTCATTCATCAACTTTCTCAGTACAATGGGCTCAGTAAAGGTCCCATCTTTCAACTAAAGCACCTCCACACTGCAGTGCCCAGCAGAGCACTGTACCACTGCATCACATTCCCTGTCAACCGCAAACGCTCCTGCACAGTAGGATGGATAGATGATTGGGTGAAGCTGTTGTTTATTTTCTGAGTTCAAAATTAAAATGGCTCTGCTTTCCCAGCTGACAACACAGAAGAAGACTGGTCCCGCTGATTAGACCACACTCGTGTACACAGAGAGCCATAGAAAAAAAAAGGGCAACGACCAGAGACGGAGTGCGTGTGAACGTTCTGACGATTTTCGCTGCGGCTGAGAGAGCTCAAAGGACTGCCACTCCAGAACACATGTGCAAATGTGCAAAATGGTGCTAAAACATAAGCACATTTGGAAAGACGCTCGCTAATCACACTCAACCATACGCAACATCAAAAAGCACTGCAAGTAAGGAAAACAGCACCAAGGCCTTTGTACAAGTTGTAGCTACATAATGAATGAAGTGAAGTAAAATGAAGTAAAAATATGATAAGTCAGTGTCTGAGGGGCACCAGAAAATGCTGCGGCTGAGCACTTTTAATGATGGAAAATGTCTATTTTAGGTTGACAAAAAAAATCTTAACTCAAGGTCACCCTACTAGCTTTTTTCGGAGCTTTCAAAGCAAACAGAGTCTGCTCAGTCTGTTCAGTTGTCATCGTGTAAACGGTTTGTGTAACCAGGTTGTTATGCAACTGAATCAACTTTGCTGCACCATTACTGCAGCTAAAAGGCTAACATTAAGTGTATGGCACTGGTTCTTTATGGTTCTGAGGCACAAGCTTGAGGACATAAAGGTGCATTTCAGTAAGAAACATCGACTCTCCCGGCTTCAGATTCTGCTTTGTGCACAGCTCGAGATTAAGCCGTTAAGAAAACGAACAGCACAGCGTTCACTGTAAATGAATCGACTTTTGGATTCTGGATCAATTTTTATTTATTTTGCTACAGCTCTGATTTGCGTCACTGGCTTCTGGCCTCTTCTTCGTAGCAAGGGCGGCTCATGGGTATTGTAATATTTAGCCCTGTCTTCCGAAGCGACAGACAAAATATGTTTAAGAATATTGATAAGCGAAACATTTTTCCCACTTACCAGCACTTATTTTTTAATTTGTGAAGGGTGGGGCGAGTGTGAGCTGTGTGTGTCTGTGTGAGTCAGCAGAGGACATGTGCATTGTAGCTGTGTGTGTGAGACAGGTGAGGGTGTATCTGTATGTATGCTGCTCCTGCTGGTGGATGTGATATGTGATTCCTTGCTTGAGTTTTATCAATGTGAGCCTTTTTTTTCTAAATGCAACATACATGTTGTCAAGGGGATAAAAAGCGTATCATTTGCTTGCTTTTCGTCTGTTTGCTTGTGGTTTCTTGAGCTGAATTGTGGGCCGCAGTCGAGCTGCCGCACGCGAGGCCTCATTTTCATGATGAATGCATAGATTAATGGAGTCTCTGTGTTTTTACTCTTAAATTATGCAATTTCCAAAGAATATGAGGGTCTGCGTGTTCCAGGACAGGATGTGATAAATATTGTATGCAGCCGTGTTTGTTGTCTTCTTTTCCTCATCTGTAAGTGTTCTACTGTAGCCTATCTGGAGGTTACAGCAGATCCACCGACTGTAGTTCCATTCATCCCACAATCTCTCTCATCTCTCTTTTTTTGTCCATTTCCTTCAATTGAGGAAATTAAAGAGATAGTTCACCCACTAAATATGGTTTCCAGCAACTGCAGAATAGTGATGTGGCATCGTGACACTGTAAAAGTCAATTTTTACACTTTTCTCTACATGAATCTGTATTTTGTGAATTATGTGAAAATCATAAAAATGCCACCAAAAGACAACTTGAACAGCGTTTTGGTGAATTATCTCTTCTATCACCCTGCTAACAGTCTGTATTTGAGCTGATACATAGCTGTCCTCGTGGACACTGAACACCTTTCATTGCTTTTGTCATTGCAGGTACCCATCAGCACAACTATAACCATGTGGCTCTAGGTAGCCCTACACGCACACCTAAGAATGGTAAGACAAACTAGCGGGTGAGGGGAATATTCAGGTGAATTCACGGCTCAGTTCGGTGTTTGAGATGAAGCCTGGACCTGGGCATTAACTTAAATAGAGTGCTTGACATGGACGTGTGAAAAACCCCTTGACACGGTCCTCTTTTCAATTCGCCCCACCGTGAATCCATTCTGTTATTGAAAATGAGGCCTTTTTGTTGAAGATTGAATCACAGAAGTGTCACATCCCGTAGTCATGAACATTTTTCTGTGAGCGGGATCAGGCTACGCTCGCCGTCCATCCCCCTTTTTTTTTAAAAGCGAACACAATTGGCTGAGGATCAACTTAATGTTCTGTCGAGGTCATCCCGTCCTCTGGTTGACAGAGCGTGTGAAACCTGCGACGTTCCCTGCTGTTATCCGCAGAACAAAAGTTATCGCCGTAACCTCATGCTCCCCGTGAGGAGCATCACCGTGAATCGCCTTTTATTACTGATGTCATGCAGCTGTTTGTTCAAATGGTTCTTGTGAGCGAGCCGAGGCTGGCCCCGGGTCGCAGACTGGCAGATGTGAAGAGCAGCAGTTGCATAAGGATGCAAGGTGGAGGCTGGAGAGAGGAAAGACAGCAGAGATTAAAGGAAAGAAAGGAGGCCATAAGCTGAATATTCACCGCCTTCTGTAATTATTAAATCACTCTGATCTTGCCATTCGATTCATATTCTGTTTGTTTCAACCACAAATAGAAAAAAATGACTCGCTTGCTCTCAGGCACTCGGGGGCTATGCTTGAATTCTGCAGCCAGAATGCCCCCTTCTTTACGGACATAATTGACCATGTGGTTCATTTCACACACACGTACACACACACATGCACACATACACAGCGATAAGCGAAGCACAACTATGGAGAAATGCCTTGGAGATCTATGGAAAACATGAAAAATCCATTTCAACAACACATCTAACACAGGGACTTTGATCACAGGCCCCCTGAAAGACTTCAAATTTCAGCATGCAGTGTATTTTCTAGATAAAACCCGCTGCCATGACCCCCCAGCGGCAGCTGCAAATCACAAGCAGAAAATGCGCAATCGTACACACAAGTGTACGTGACGTGCCTCAGGAAGGAAAAGCTGATTTGATTTGAATTCTTTTTGTGTTGGGTGGGGGCGGGGTGGGGGTGGTGTACTAGTCATGCTGAATATGGAGTAGGTCTTTGTAGGTTCTGTTTTTCTGCCCATCAACATGTTTCTGAAATACTTGTTTTTCACTTGGGTTTGGTAGCTCACCGATCATTGAGACGTGGTAAGTCATACATACATACATGCCTTTACTTTAGTGTGAAAACTCATTCATGACATCCCAGCACACATTTGTGTACACATGCACCAGACACCAACCCGTTTGTGTCGTCCTTTCTTTCACTGAAGTCGATGTGTTTTCAGACCTGATTGAAGTAGCATTTGCTGTATTCTTGCTGTTTGTTTGAACCTGCCTCAACAAGAACATTTGTGGTCTGTCATGTGGGGCAAATCAGTCCCAGAATCCTTTTGACCCATGAAAGCAGCCTATATAAAGTCAAGTCCTGTGATTGCTGATGTAGAGAACATAATCTGATGTATAATTTGTGTTATTCTATATTTTTCTTATTGTCAACAAAACCTACAAAGTTTAGTCATTCTCTCAATAATGTGATTTTTTACACCTCACAAATGTGTAGTTTGTCAGTACTTTTCCAAAACAGCTGGTTGCTTTAGTTATTAAGAAAAATTTTACTCAAACATGGGCTATTGTTAGCCGTGAATGAACGGCACCAGAGCTGTATATATTAGCCTGGTTCCAGACATCTGATCAGCCGCCCACATTTTCAATTTGTTCAGAAATAGATGATGTGGGCGGACGCGGGCAAATAGGTTGTTACGCTTATTGACGGCTGTTTCCCCTGGATGAGAAACAGTCAGCCATTCAGAGCTCCGTAGTAAGGAGTAAGAGCGGGGACCTGATGGGTCGGCTGTATGTCACTCACTACTGACAAAACAAGATAACCGCTCCATCCAGCAAGAAGCTGGCTAACAAAGTGTCAGTTTGAATGAATGAATGAACAACGGCAACTCAGTCTGAGCATCAGGAGAGGTGTGTGTGTGTGTGTGTTACATTGTTGGCTTTGATCTTTACATTCAATTTGTTGGCAATAAGAAAAATGCAGAGTACCACCAGACTTTCCCTTTAAAAACGCACTAAGATTTGCAAAGACTATTTGAGCCAGGTCTGAGTGGTCGTACTGTACATCATGATGAAGCAGTGAAACGTGTTTGCTATGGAGAGAGCTAACAGCATGCCACAGTCTGAGTCGATTCTCCCCTTATTGATGCAGTGTGGCAGACGGTCCACTAGCAGATCGTTCACATCCTTCCAATCCCCTCCCTGCAGCTCCCAGGACCCCCTGCTGTGCCGGCCCTGCCACCACCCTTCCATCCTACTCTCTCAAGCTTCCTCCTCACCTTTCTGTTTAATTTCCTTCTTGTATTTCACTCTCCTTTTTTCCCTTTTAGATTCTCTTATCTCCATCTCTTCTCTTCCCTTTCCTGCTCTCCATCCTGCAGCAGTTACTAAAGCCCTATTTTTATCTATCCATTGGAGGCTGGTCTGGAGCCGCACCCTCACCCGCTGCTCTGCACTGCGTGACAGACTCACAGCCCACTGGGGGAAAGTGAGATAGAGCAGGAGCGAGAAAGAAAATGAGAGAGAGGGGAATACTGAATGGACAAGAAAGAATTAAGGAGTGAGGGAAAGTGGGTGGCAGCATGGCAGGACAGATAAGATTGACAGAGCGAGGAAGACGGCAGTGAATGGGACAGACTGCGGATGTTTGTGTGTGTGTGTGCATGTGTGAGAAAGAGAGATAAAGAGAAAAACGAGAGCGAGAATAAAAGGGGGCTTTGGTCCAGTCGCCCCCTCCCCGTGCGTCTTCCTGGCATCATATCACGTCACATCAGTGACAGCCAGTCCAGGCATGGCTCCCTGGCCCGTCCCAGATCACATCACAGCGCTGTCACAAGCAGGGTCACTCTCCAGCACACATCTGTTGTTTGGTGTGTTGTCTCGTTTTTTTTCCCCTCTCTTTTCTTTTTTTGGAGCACTGTTTCCTCCCGTCAAACCACCACGTCACCTGTCAAGTCAGTCCCGCACCACACATTCACCGAGTGCCCGATGTGACCGCCTATACTCCCCCATCACTGCCACCGGCAAGTTGGAGTTTTAGATATACAACCGTTTCTCAAAGCCTGACACTCAACTCACCAGCTGAGTTACAGCTCAAGCAAAGAAACAGTTTTCTTGAAAAAGTGTTGTTAAACGTAGAAAGTAAGAGACAAAGAGACCAAGTGCTTGTTATAATAACCTTAAACTGTATGTAAACCCGACAGCCACAGCCAGGATTTTAGGAATACTGAGCTCAAGTTATATTTTCACTTAGCTGTTAAATAGAGTTGTGCATTTTCTGTCCATTTTATTTACCTGCATGATTTGTCTAAATGCCTTTTCAAAGCCCTTTCCACGATGCCAGGATGTAATCCTTGTGGGAATGCACTAAGTCCCTTTTTTAATTTAGTTTTTGGCCTGAAAACAGTCAAATTGAAGATCTGACTCCAAGGTTGGATTATGATAGCCAGACCCATTTTGGATACAGATGTAGGCTGACAAATCTCTAGTTCTCCTCATATCAGCAAAATATAAAGTAGAAAGCATCCAGGTAGCAGGCTTCTCGTGTGAAGTGAGCACTGATCACCTTGGCTGGTTTAAATGACAAACATGCACTGTGGCAGATTATTGGAACCACGGCCGTCAGTGCAATGCACCCCAGGCAGCCCACCCTAAAATACACTGAAGAATTAATCATGTTCTGTAAGGCAGCTGAGCTTTAAAAGCAGCCTTACCTTGAGCCAACAATTTTCAATATATGGTGCTTAATCCAAAATGCCGCCTCACATCACTTCTCAGACGGGTACATGTCGTGATTATCCCATTCAGCCTGGTTTACTGTGGGACAACAGCATGTAACAGATCGAGCTGCTGATGTTCGTCACTGGACTGATGCACTCGTACAATGAGATACTTGGATTTGAACCGGTGATGACTATCCAGCTTTCAAACAAAAAGTCATAGCACTTCAAACCACTGTGGCTAAATAACAGTAATGGTGTAAAAAGCGAAGTTCCCCACAGATCAACATGAAATGTGCCTGTTGTGTAGTTGCTGTGCCGGTCAAAGATCAGTTTAGAAAATAAAACACCACTCTCAAACTTAACTCTATGATTGCGAGTGGCCTGCAGTTCAACAAGCCAAAAAAATGTGGAGAGTATTCTCTTGTGAAACGATCTAACTGAAGGCATCATGTGAATTTCAGGAACTGTTATCTCCACGTTAAACTTTCATGTATATCAATAAGAAATACATCAACTTTGTCTGAAATGGAGAATGGGTGCAAAAGTGACTCTTAAAAACTACCAAAACAGACCTTAAAAACTTGCATGCATAAATATATGCTAGCTGCAGCCCTGGCAACAACAATGAATTAGTTACACATCTCAAATGTCTCCTGAAAATAGAAATTCTGGTATCGATATTTCGCCATGTTTTCACCTGAATTCACTGGCACCACAAATCTTCTTACTTTATACCAACAAGTTTATTTTCTCATAGCACCTCTGCCTCTGGGAAATATGTGTAAAGCTAAAACTCCAGCCTGCCCTCGAGCTCAATTTCCCCTTCTCTACCTCAGCAGGTGGTCCACGATGGTCTGATCCAGGCTTTTGGGGAACGAGGGAGGGTTGGGGAGGGGGCTAGGAGAAGCCAGCCTGCCCATTTTTTTCTCTTCCCTTTTCTGTGTCTGTATATGTATGTATGTGTCTCCAGAAAACAATCGGATAAGTGGCATCCTGACCTCGCAGACGGAACCCTACGACCTGTCTTTCTCACGCTCCTTCCAGAGCCTGTCACACCTGCCGCCCTCCTATGAGGCGGCCGTCAAAGCCGACCTCAACCGATTCTCATCCCTGAAGAAACTCAGTAGGTCCAAGTTCACTGCACTAATGCAAGAGTAGGCTCCCTGCCCTGATGCCCTGCATGAAAAAAAAAAAAATAAAAAAATACTGCACTACGTTTGCTTCCCCGACTCCTGACTGGGACTTACTGAGCAGTGTTTCAGCTGTGAAAACCATTTGCTTGCTGTACTGAGGACATCAAACAGTCAAAAAAATATAAACTCAACATACTTTTCCGGAGATTTGCAACTCCTCATTGAGTAAACATTTCAGGGGCTGGAGATGGCCTTGAATCAGAATCAGAAAATACCCATTTCTCAACTCTGATCCTTCATGAAATCAGCCGAGTCATCTCAAGAAACTATGAGTCATTGAAATTCCATGCTTCCCTTGTCTCCACTTAAAGGCTGCAGCCACTATTTCTCTTGGAGCGTATAAGTACATTAAGTGGCTTCTTATGCCCGGGACGGCTCGGTATTGATTTAGTGGTGCTACGCTGGATTTCTGCTGCGTAATGAGGTCTCATCTCATGATATTCTCAGAGTGGAACGCAAATATTCCTTAAGGCTTGTGTAATTTCATCATAACTGCCCCACTTCTCTGCTGGCTCGCAGTCAAAGTGAAGGATGATGATCTACAACTCATCCCGTCAGGGCTCGCTCCACGCTGGCTCCGGCTCATATCTGCCAGGCACCGATTCAAACTAAATGACAAAACGGGTTTGCAGGATGCAGGGCTATTTACTGGTCCTCGCTTGCATTGGAGAGGAAAAAAACAAAAAAACATTACAGTCCAAACGCTTGGAGAATTAACATAGAAGGCATACTACAACTACCGCAAGTACTACAAATAATACAATAATAAACACAGCGACAGTCGGTAAAACAAAACCAAATGAATTCATCTGTAAAAGATTGTAGCCCACAAAAGAGACACGGTGTTCAAATGGAAAGATATCCTTAGGCAGTGTCCTTCAGTCTTCCCAACTTTCTTTCTGCTTCCAAAGCAAATTATTTGTTGCAGCAAATAGCCGAAAGGCTGTGGAGTTTCTTTTTGTTGCTCAAGTAGTGTCTGCACACTGATAGATCATGTTGGATTGTGCTGGAGGGAAGACAGAGCAGCGTTTTTCATTGTCGGGATAATAAAAGAGAAGAATGCTACTGCTTATTAATGCAAATTGGTATCAAACCGAAGAAAAGCATTTAGCCCATTGCAGCGCAGGACAGTATACATCACAAGTTATTCATTCACTCTGCGGTAATATGGTTGATGAGTTTGCAATGCCCTGCCCAGATCTTGAAGACTATTATGCTTGAGAAAGGAACATCTTGTTTTTATTATCTCTCATAATGAATCGATTTGCAGCGGGCACCCTTGGCTCGCTGCTGAAGGGGATTTTGGCTGGGTGCAATCTTGACAGGTGGTGTGAACACTGCTGCACCCATTATTGAAAAAGACAGGCTCAGAGGCCTCCACGAATTCTCAATAAGGCAGAGAGGTCTGCTCCCCATAATTTATTCCCGCCACATAAATGACATTAGTGTTCACCTTTGATTTAATGTAATGGTTGAACATCATGCTGGTGTTCAGAAGGAATAAAGAATTAGCTTCTTCGTACAAGTGGACTTACACATGTTTCCATTTCTGAATGGTTTGTGCTGCATTGTGTCTCTTTGTCTGACGGTGTTTTTGTAAATGTGCGTCGTCCTTTGTGTGTGTACATACTCACAGACTAGTCTTTGTGCATGGGTTTGTATTGTGTGGCATGACGTTGATGCTACATCCACTCCTACTCTGCTGTCTTCAGAAATGTCTTCCTTTTTGATCTGCTTCTCAATGCATGTTATTGTGTGTACATAAGAATCGGGATTAAAAACATCCAATCAAGGACATTCCAACACTTCCAATTCTTGGTGTGAATTGATTGTGCAATTGTACAAACAGCTTTCCAGCATGTATATTAAAGGTGCCTGCGTGCTTTCCTCCATATCTGTATGATATGACTGTGTTTGTTTATAGACTTTCACATGACCTTTGAAAAGTTTGCCCCCACAGCCAGAACTGCCTGTAGAATCCCAGATGAAGCCTGGATGTGTGGATGTTATGTGCCTAGCATGTAATACGGTCTCACTGTGATTCCTCTGTCTCTCTCGATTTTTTATTCCCCTCCATGAGCTTGGAAAGGTGAAACACAGATGGTTCCGCCAACACTCCTCTCTGCATTGTGTGCAATGTGCTCCAATCCCACTTTATCCGATTTCTCCCCTTGCATTCTAACACCTACCCATGTTTTCTCTTGCTTTCGCCCCCTGAATCTCCTCTTCATTTCTTGCTTCTGTTTTTTTTTTTTTTTTATTCCCATCTCCTCTGCAGCAGATAAAGAAGTCGAAGACTACTACACCCGTAAGCGCCACCTGCCCGACCTGGCAGCAAGAGGCACTCTTCCCTTGCATGTTCTCAAAATCAGTCAAGACCAGGTGGGTACACAAGTGCTTGGTTTAAGTGTGCAGGCGTCTGAACAAGGTCATGTTCTTTGCTTTTTATGCATCTGTGAGGCAAAGCGAGTATGCTATCTCTTATTCTCCAGATTTGAATTAGTTAGAAGCTATAGCTGGTCTTTCACTTCTTTCTGCAGTGGTGGGTAGCGAAGCCTTTTACCCCTCAGCTTGTGAATAAACTCACCTCATTCATCTTTTGCTCAACAGCACCGGGAACAGCAGCAGCAGCTCCAGAGCCAGCCCCCACAGTCCTCCATCGCCCAGGCCCCTCCCCAGTCCCAGTCTTCACAGCAGCAGTCTCAGCAAAGGCAGAGACCCCGTCGTGTCCAGAGGGCCATGTCCCAGGACCGCGTCCTGTCCCCACAGAGGACCCCACAGCAGGATTATAGCATGTCTTCTAATGGTATGTCGCCGTACGGAGGCAGGATCCTCTCAGACGAACAGCTCCTGTCTGCAGAACGTCTTCGCTCCCAAGAGCGTCTTCTTCCACAGGACCGCCATACTTCCCAAGATCGTCTGTACTCCAAGGACCGCATATACTCCAAGGACCGACTCTTGTCGCAGGATCACCTCTATTCAAAGGACCGCCACTACTCTCAAGACCGCCTCTATTCACAAGATCGCCTGTACTCACAAGATCGCCTCCTATCCCAGGATCCTCTGCTCTCGCCGGACAAACTGATGATGTCGCTAAAGCGCGGCATGGTCAGCAGCATCTCTGGCGGGTTTCGTGGCAGCGACTTGTCCATGTCGCGGGCCATCTCGCACACAGACGTGTTCATACCAACCACACCTCTTATGGATCGCTACAAGATGACCAAAATGCACTCCCATCCCAGTGCCTCTAACAATGGTGGCGGCGGGGCATCAGGAGCGGGAAGCACTGGGCACTCCAACACTTTAGCCATGAACCAGACAGCATCTAAGAGGCAGGCGTTTGCCTCCAGACGGACTCATACTGTGGAACAGCTCCACTACATCCCACAGCACCACCAGCAGCAGCAACAACAGCCACAGCACTACCGTACAGGCAGCAAGACTGAGGTGACTGTGTAACGGCAGCCAGGACTACCTGAACTGCACAGGAAGAAGCATTGCTGTGTGCCAGGGGTGGGGTTGACTGAGGTACATGGGTACACTGGCCTTCTTTTAGAGTAGGATGGTGGCAATTTCACTTTCTTTGACTGAGGTTCCTGCAAAGTCAAAGATTCCAGGACCAAGAACATCCACATCTACTTACTGTGAGAGACCGGAAAAATGAGCTACACTGTATACACAGGCCCAGCTAGATCTGAAGCCAGAGAGAGTTGTGGATAGAGGAGGTTTTATCCAGCTAACTTGCCTACTGTTATTTCCACTGTCTTGATTACCCTATTCATCCACAGGCTACGGCCTCATTCTGTGTATGTTTTAGTGAGAAAACACTGATTGTGTCTGTTTAAGCCTTTATTGGCCTCCTTTGTCCAACAAATCTATTCTGTGACCTTTTCTGGCAAATCTTAAAGGGCTTTGCATGGTTAAACACATAGACCGATTCCTCCGTGACTTCTGTTGTACAACACAACACCACCACAGGTGATGAACTAGGATGAGCCTGTAACAACTTTATAAATATATAAATAAATGAACAAAAAACAACCGTTTGTACGCCCTGTCCTACTCATAGCGCTAGAGAATCTCAATGAGAGAAACTGAAATGGATGTTATTAGCACTTCTGTTTGGTGCCTCTGACAGATGTTCCATTTCGACAGACGAAGTGGTTTTGTGGGTTACAAAGCACAATCAATAAAAAAAAATATTCTCTTCTGTTTTTAATTTCATTTTTGAGTTTGAATAGTGATGGCTAGCTTGTTTTGTTCTTGAAGCAATGGCAGGTTTTTTTTTTCCGCTTCCAGTAGACGATTGTAAATAAGCTATTCTAGAAACAGTATTATGGACAAGTCTGTACTGGATGGACTTTGTATTAGACTGTCTGTTTTCAATAGATTCTTAAAAAAACAACTATAAATCATCACTGTTTCGTGAGTTCAGAATAGAAACCCACTTAACCAAGTATTTGACAGGATAAATTACTACTATACTGTGTGTGTCTTTGCAAAACTGTAGGACGAGAAGTGAATGAATGTGTTGTTGATTACAGATATACCACTGTTCATATTTGGATGTAGACTGTGTTCCATTGACATCAGAGAAGTTGAACATCATGGAAATGGATTATAATGCTTGTTACAGTAGGGTCAAATAAACCATCCATATTTTTCTAAACATTCGACATTGTTCCTTGATGTTCCTTGACATCTGTGTCGTGTGTTTGCTTCTAAAACTGGTCAACCACATCACCACGATCCGATCAGTGGCGTTGCTAGGGTCTCTTGGGGCTCCAAGCAAGAAATCCCTGGGGCCCCCAAACCATCTGTGTATGCTGCAAAAATGTAGTTTTTGCACACATAAATGCACAATTTCTGGGGCATTTGAGATGAATACTGAAAAAAAAATATTAGTGGTTCTCAAAGTGAGGTCCAGGGACCAACAGAGGTCCCTGAAAGCCCAGGCCTATCAATAATCATTGTTGTAAATAAGTGGCCAGGAACTCCAAGCAACTGCCTGGCTTGCCTGTCATCAAGCCCCGCCCCTGACAACGGCGAGTTCTACAGTAGATATGGTCTATTGAGGTCAGTTTGGTACCGTGTTATTTCAAGTGTTGTGCATAGGACTGACAAGACACCTGTCAAAACCATGAAGGAGTCTTTATCAATGTTTATGACTGTTGTCATTCAGTGTCATTCGGTCAATTATGTCAGTTTTAGTGCCACTGACATTGTTGGAGATGATCTTTGACGAGATAAGGTGATCGATCTTTGTTATGACAACTTGACTTTAACCGAGAGCATACCCTGTCATAAACATGCCACAGCAAATGATCAAACTTGAAGGCATTATGCGGGTTTATGTGTTAATTTTACATTAATCTTTCATATGTGGTCAGTTTTGACATTAGCTGTCACAAAGCCATCCTAATTTTGTCAGTGGTACAGTTTGTACTAGTCATTAAAATGTCATTATCGTTACTACGGTTAATGTATCTCAGAGCTGCTACGTTGATTCTGACCAGCCTCTTTCAATCTGTCTCACGTAACTCCCCCAACTTTATGGGAATTCAATGCTAAATCTCTAGACTCTTTAACCGTTAAGACTTTTGTACCAGTATGAGAACGTGATGGTACTTCCTGCTTTGCTGCTAAACATGAAAACAGATTGTTTAAAACAGTTTGAAGAAGTATTTCAATTCAATTTCTTCTTTATAACCGCCACTGTAGGTGCGTGGTGTGTCAACATCCTTTCTGGAAAAAAAAAAAAAAAAAAAGTATAATTCTAACTCCAAACTGTAAAGGTTTGCTTTCACATAGGTAGAGGCCTCACACCTTATCTGACACTATATCACAGCCTGACCCACTTCCTTAACTGACACTGTCACCATGATATACAGCACCAGTGTTGGCCAGGGCACTACTTCAATTTGACATCTGAATGAATATGGCTGACTTTAATGCTGGTCAGCGCAATTTCAGACCTCTTTGAAATTCATGGCAATCCATGGGTGCGAACGACAGTTCTCACAGCAAACAACGGCGCCTGCAATTGCCCTCCTTCACAAACACACAAGGGGGAAAAAAAAGGACAGGAAAAAAGTGGAATAAGTTGGGGTTTCCAATTTACACTGATCCCCTCGCCCATCAGCATTTAAATGAAAATATGAATCTGCAATCAAAAAGAATCTGTGGAGGGAAAGCAGCTGAAGCGTGAGAGGTAAGATGGCTACGATAGCCTGAGACAAGCACTGCAACTCAAGCGGAGGGAAGAAGAGGAAACTGGTCGAGGAAAGGGCTTTCCATAAAATAATCAGCAGTTTTCAAACTGTCTCTCCACATCTCATATGACATACTCCTCTCTAACAATGTATTTCATTACCTGTCTCTTCCACTTTTAATGCCAACATGATCCAGGGACACAGGGCTTATTTTGTTGGTTAAATATTTAGTTTGGGCTCTCTGTAGCTCTCGGTTTGTCCCTTGCTTTTGCAGTCCCTGCGGTGAACGTCAGCGAGCACTGTCAGAGAGATTGTCATGTCGGGATTTGAAGTAGAGAGAAATCTTTCAGTTGTGATCGTCAGAAAGTTTTCCAGTGACAATCAGAGGTTGTAGTTTCAATAAATAAACGGTCTTTTCTCACTTCTGGTCTGCAAACTCAAGAAGCACAAGAGAAGGTCTAAATCTAAAAATCTTGTAAAATGAAAGCATTCATACTTCAGCAAATAACAAAATATGATGAAAATGGTTATGACGCACACGAATGCATACAGACTGTGTGTAGCCTGAGAGGCAAAACCCAGAACAAAGAAGTCCTGAAAGCCCTCGCTGCACCACCTGCTTCTCACTGTTCGTTAAGGTTAACGCTGTGCAAGTGAGGTGATACCTGAAGGCCACTCACATGAGCGTATCAACATGTTCATCAGCTCAGATTTCATCTGGAACATGGCTGCTGGACGGTCAGACTCTTCCAAGAAAATCAAGCTGGAAGTATAAGAGGGAGGCAGACAAAGGATTTTGAAATGATGCCCTTGCACTTCAACATTGAGTTGATTTGGAAAAGGAAACTGTTGCTTGGTTGTGAAATCAACCATCATGTCTGTGTTAGACTACTGCTCATTCCACCTTAAACAGCTTGCTGCGGCTTAGCACTGTGCTCTGTATTGCAGTACAGGCGATAAATATCCTGCTCATCACTGCGTACAATATGAAAAATGGGCTGCTCCTCATTAGCAAGAAGAGAACTGCATTCTGTCATCGTTGCTTCATTGTTTTCAAACGTCTCCTACTAAAGCTGCCTCTGTAGATCACATCTCCTCTCACATTTCAAGCCATTGCTCATCACAGCAGATCCCAGGACTGACTAATTATTGGTAAGCCAGCATTAAATACTGAGCTTGAGAAGACTGCTTTCAGCACTTTGCACCATATAAATGGACTAAAGAGGATACTGAAAGCTGGGGAGGTGACCTAACATCCATACACATTAAAAAATGAAACAGGCAGCGTGACTCTGGATAATCCACAGACGTCTTTGACGACAGTTTTCTTTTGAAATACGTTTTATTTACAGAAGAAATAATGAAGGCAGCAGGCTGTGCAGCTTATCCAGAACACCACATTAAAGGCAGACATTTCTGAGATGTATCTTTTTACTGACCCTGAACTGGCTCTCATAATATATCTAAAATCTAATTATAGAATGGCTTTGATTACCGAATTTCAAAATGATCTTAATAGATTAAAAATTCTACATCAGATAAGAATAACTGCAACTATACCAGTCACTGTGTGTTAGTACACAGGCGCCAGCTTGAATGTGGCTGCAGATAATCATTGCCATTATTTTGCCAGTAAGCTCCTATCATTCACCCAGTAGGTGCTGTTGCTGTGACTAGTTTCCACCCGACTGCTCAAAACATGCCCCACATCACCGTCCTCTCCCTGCTTATCTCCATGCATGCAGGACCCAACCCCAGTTATTTGTGATAATCCACAGATTGTAGGCAGCTAACAGACATTTGTTTTACGACAGATGCCAGATTCAGATAAACATTTAATTAGCAACTCATCAGCTCTGTCAAAGCCAATTACCCCAGTCTCCAGCCCCAGCCAAAAACTGCTCCTCTCACAGCTCGTCTGCACAGCAGCTGACTCTGCTGGCTGCGGCGGGACGCGAGGAGCCAGAGGCAGCACGAAGCCGAGGCCCCTATACCGCGCCGGGATTGTGAGCGCCTAATCCAGCCATTCTGCCACTGCCGACTCTTCTGGGTCAGAGCAGTGAGGAGAATGGTTTAGATAGAATTACAGGCTGAGACAACATTGTGCTATTTATCAGCACTTCACACGCCTGTTGTGAAAATTACTGCTAGCGAGGTGTCTTGGCAGCGCTTTCGCTTGTCACGACAGCACATTTCTCAGCAGTCAGAAGGAGTGTGATGTGAATTTTGGGGAGGCACGGCGGACACACTGTTTGGCTGACAAGTGATCTCTGGGCAGTGTGGTGCAAAAACAGCACAGATGTGGCTGCTTAGTAGCGAAGATTCAGCTGAGAAGAAGAAGAAATTGATCGAAAGTGGTGATAGCAGTCAGCTTTACACCAAATGACCACAGGCTGATTAGACTGCCTTCCTGCTGCTTTGGAGGATTCTATGTAAATAGAACATGTGAGGGATGATATGGCAGATAGCACATGTGCTCAGAGAACAACAGTGGGAATTCACAGCATCATCTCCGCGGTTATTGTTCAGCCCTGCAATCACATTATCACATTTCACTCAAATTAGGACTCTGCATGCTTACATATTACACACACCAAGGCATCTCTACAGCATGCACATGAGAGGCTTCTCTGCACTGACCTGTAACCTAGCAACCGCCTGACGTCTCACACAAGCCGATGATTAAAGGTACCGTCTTTTCCATTCTGAGCATGAACCCTTTGATAGATTTTCCCCCCTTCAACTCCAGCATTCTCTCGTCAGTAGCATGCCAAGAACACTCATATTACCTACAAATATGAAATATGTAACACCACGCTGATTTTAGCCTTTTGAGACCAGGGGTCTGTGGCTGCTGTAGTATGCAAAGCCCCATCATTAACCGCTCTGGAGAGCTGCATCTGGCTTTTCATGTGACTCCAGGACAGCGGCTGATTTGCAGGGGAGGTTGGAAGACTCTTTGGTCCAAAGAGAAGCTCAGCTTCTGGGCCTTACACCACTTCACGAGCATGAATAAAGCACACATTCCAGTGCTTAAGAGCCTGGAGAGCGGTGTCTTTTGTTAGCATGCCAGACTAACTAGCTACTAACTACAGCGTGTACATGTTCCCCTCCAGATTAATGCAAGAACTTTGTGATCTTCTGACTTTTCATCCAGTGCCATCATTAAGTCTAAATTTTGATTTGCCCAATACTTGATTAGTCAAATGTTACCTGTAAATTGATGACGCCACCATGTTAACATTGTCAATGTGGCTACTTTAGCATGCTAAAGTTAGAAGGTGACTTGCTCTATAGTAGGCATCCAAATGTTTTAATGTTTTAATTACATTTTCGTTCACAACACAGGGCTAACTAGCTACCCTGGGACACGATGTCCATGTCTTAGTCATGGACCATTAGCTGCTAAGGATGCCTGGGACATATAGCTTTAGACTCACTCTTTTAGCTCCCTCCCATGTATGTGGCGGTCAAATGCATTTATGAAGACTTTTTACTGGGCTCTTTTTATACAACTTGTTGCCTGGAACATTAAATATGAATCTGAGCTGCAGGAGTTTTCAACCAACTGTCTGAGTTTAACTTAGTCAACTGAATAATACTACCTACTGATTGTTTCAATGTAATTAAAAGTGGTAACTCTGCCAGCGTTATCATTGCCAACTCCATGCATGTGGCATTAGAACAGAAAGCTGGTGTAAAGGTGTAGTAACAGTAACTTAGGGTGTTGGGGTGTAGCATGAGTAGATGAGTAGTAGATGAGTTAGTAATACTTCAACACATTGGAACATTTTTGCAGCACCACTGCTGCACTACAGGCCACACAATGTCTCCACACTGCAGCTGCAAGGGCACTGTGCATGGGTGCACAGGCAGAATCTATTTTAATAATGCCACCTGAAAGTATAATTTGGAAGTTCTACATAAACTGCCTCACCCTGCATCATTGGTTTCCTCCTCCCACTTCCCCTCAGCTGCTCCTCCTCCTCACCTCTCTGTCTCTGAGCGCATTGTTAAGGCTCTCCAATAACCAGATAAAGGAGACGCCAGGGAAACCGGGCTGAGACAGAAGAGAACATGGAATGAAGAAAGGGGGGAGATTTTTTTAGAGCTGGGTTTTACTGTGTGCGCATCTGATGTACATGCTGTTGAGGGATATCTCTGTGACACTGCTTTGCAGAGGGTTGCTTAATCTGAAATGGGGAGGAAGAAAGGAGTAAAGTGGAAGGAGGAGGCAAGAGAGGGGGAGAGAGTTGGTCTAAAGACTTGGAAGAGAAGAGGCTGGATGGGGAGACTGGAAACAGGAGATAGGAGAATGACTGAATACTGGCACTAAAATGGGATGTACTGTAGAGTGTGTGAAAATAAAACCAAATGCACAATCTGGAATGAAAGATAAAGCATCTTTATTCGCAAAGTTTTCTGGAAGAAAGTGGAAAGTAATGTAAAGTTATTCGTATAGATACAAACATATACTGTATATGATCAGTTAAGACATGATTAATTTATTACAAAATGTGCACTTAGTGTAGGTAGTTTTACAGATTTGGAACCAGCTAAAATGTGTGAAATCACCCAATAGTTAAATTTATTCTGTGATATTCCCCAACCAGCTTCAGCTTTATAACACCTCCTCATAAAGTGACTCACACATACATGATATGACTAAATTTTATCCTCAAACACATACAGTACAGATAATTAGCATTTTAACAACTTAGAGACAGCCGCTCAAACAAAGTCCACCAACCAGTCATGGGCGATTTGAACAAGCACTGAAGCTTCAGAAAGCTGCATTTAAAGGTAATTTTACTCTTGAGGTGTGATGTGTCATTTCCTGTGGGTGGGTGCAGAGATTTCATGCCACTGGACGTGACACCAGAAATTCATTTGGGCGAACAGAAAAAAAAAGATGCAGCATTTGTGGAGATCAGATGTGCTTTTATAATGAGATGTAAAGTGAAACGTGTAACTTTCACAGCAGTCGTCACTGTGGCCAAACTGTCATCACAGAATATGGCACAGTTCATTTCCAAACATTTCTTTGAGTCCAGTGGTTTACAGAGGGGGTTGAATAGGGAGACTGTCCAGGGACGACCACAAACTGCCACTGATACTGAGCTAGCACTAACACGAGCGAGCCAATCAACTGGCATGTTTAGTGCCAGCTGACCACTACTGCCTGACATCTCACAGAGCACACTGACCGAGCATTTGATGAGGTCGTGTTAGTGTTTTATTACAACCTGTGTCAATGTACACATATCAGCAGAAACTGACTGTTGAAAAGGAAGTTTAATGTCTTTTTTTCCTACAGTAGCACTGAGCTCTGCCCTTCATGATCTGATCCAGAAGACGTTCTTCCATCAAAGCTGGTCATTGCTGGTCGATCCTGTTATATTTGCTCTAATACAGACACTGAAAAGTAACTTATATTAAAGGAATCTTTAAAGTTGCAAAATCTGATTAATTAGATTTTGTGTTTGCATGAGGCTGGCTTTCTGCAAGTCCTAATTTGGTCTGTTTCTCTCATAATCGTTGTCTCTATATTTGAAAAGGTTTTGCCCTGATTTGAAATTCATAAATTTGTACCTGCTAATACACTAATTACCCTCTTGAAGTACAAGCAAACTAGTTAAAGCTGCCAAAAAGTAGCTTGCTAATGCCTCCAGCTGTCTGTCTGTCCCTCAAACGTCTCCACAAGCAGCAAACTAGAAACATCTCCCCTCAATGAAACTAAAGCAGAAAATAAAAACCTCAGGATATAAATCACGTACACATTCCGTGATAAGAGCAGTGAAATGTTTAACTGCAACATGCTGAAACTTAGTAGCAAGACGTATTAAAAGTAAACTGACTGTAATCATGCAGCAAACATCTGCTAACATTAGCTTACAGCAGCCATCATGAGCTACTGGTCTTACCAGAGTGAGTAAGATGTTTCAGCAGAATCCCTGAGTGCACTGAATTGAGTGAGGATGAACTCCTGAACTAACCTTTATGTTTGTAAGAAGACAGCATTATTTCTCCAATAAATATCTGGTCCAAACTGAATCTAACTCTTGACCCTGTTGGCACCCCAATCACCACAATAAAGCTCTTGAACTCCTGCTATATCTGCAGAAGCAAGGCCACTCCAGCTAAAGTCCACTTGGACGGATTTTCTTTGGTCTTCAGGTTGAAGGTCCATACATATGAGGGTCCCCTCTGGCGGGTCTTATAGACCGGACACTGGTACACGTTCCTGTTCTCCTGTTTGTCCACAGGAATGGCCCTGATGAAGATGACTGGCATGGTTGGGGTGAGCTCTTTCAGGCGGGCATCTACAATCAGGCCGGTCTGAGAGGAAAAGACAGTTTGGAAGGGGAAATGAGAGCGAAGGAAGGAGGGAGGGAGGGAGGGAGGGAGGGAGGGAGGTGTGAAGGGGGATGACAAGCCAGTCAACCACAGACAGAAACATCTCACAGAGCTGAAGGAAGTTCTAAATTAGTTTGAGGTGCGGTGAAAACTTCGTCCAGGCTCTGTACTTGCCATTGAGGCTGCATTTAATAATGTTCTTTTGTAGGTGGGGAAAAAAGAGATGTTTGACTAATCTAAGTTGGCACAAGCGGCGTCAGACTTCCAGTCTGCAGAACACAATATTGTGGTACCCTTGAAAAAGTGGTGAAAGTCAGCAGAGTTTGAGCCGAAGTCAAGCTGCCCTGCCTTAGAATACACACTCTATAAACACACTGAAACAGAGTGGTCTGTCTCATTAATTAATCCTCCTACACTTAGCGCCTGACAAACAGAAGTTTCGCCATGCATGCACAGTGACTTTCAGGAATGAATGTAAATCCTGATGACTTTGGAAAGCTCAGAGGACAAAGCCCTAATTGCATCTGCGTTTGCTATAAAACTTTAAAGAGGCGTTAAATACCGATAAACTTTTGGTAAATACAAATAATGGGTATCTTAAAGCAGGCCGTGTGGGCTCATTGAGTGTCGATATAATTTAATTTAATGACACTGTATATACGCTGCTAGGGCGGTAAACAGAAATCTATCTTTATTGTATAATCTCAGGACACACTGAGAGAATAAAAAGTATTAGAAAAAGCTGGAGTATTGATTATTCATCACCATTAAATGGTATCCGTCACATTAACACACAGGCTTCCTCTGTGTAATGTCTGCATTTCTTCAGCAGCACACAAGGTGTTTATCATATACACTATGGAGCTGCCTTTGATGTCTGAAACCCCTCTGAATAAAATGCAAGGTTCATTAATATAGATGAGTAAGTTTATCATAAATCTTTCACTTTTATTGCTGTGTCCAGATGGAGCTCCGCGTTCTCTCCCGTTCGCTCTCTGCTGCTCCCAGCCCGTGGCACAGACCTGGCCTTGGGGCTGAGAGGAGGACGCGAGGAGGGAGGCGGAGGAGGAGGAGAAGGAGAGCGGCGGAGTTGTGAGGAGAAGCCGCCCGGCCCGTCTGTCCGCCTGTCTATTTGCCTGCGTCTCCAACTTTAATGAAGAAAAAAGGAACCACTCCTCTAAAGGGCGATCTAAGTGTTCAAGTGCACACTCTGCACATTTCCTAATTAAGAAGTCTACAGGGATGCTCCTTGAAAGCTGGGCGCATATACAGTAGCTGTATGTATGTAGACAGATAGAGCCCTGGGAAGCTGAGTAATGCGCTGCGCTCCGAGAGGCGAACGCAAGCAGGATGCAAAGCAGAAAATTAAGCCACAAAGGGAATGCGGAGGCCCTTCAGGGGCAAAATATCAAAGTTACTTTACTTGACTCAGTTTAAAGATGCATTTTGAGGTTAACTCACCTTATGTTCACGTGCTAGTCTATCATCCATCACTGGGAGTGGAATACTTCTGTGTAAGCTGCTTGTGAATCAAAGCGGACTGTTTTTTGATTTCTGTATCCACGCCTTCCCCCGGAGGCTCAGCTGTTTGCTACTTCTGTGACAGTCAGCTCGACACAGAAATCAATGAATGACTCATGTACCTGCGTGTCCCAGCGTGCACCCTCCATGTACAGCCCGTGTACGTAGGCCCCTTCGCGAGGCGGCAAGCTGAAGTCCTCGCGATTCTTCTTGGTGACGTCACACTGCAGGCACATGCGGTCCAGAGGCCACTCATTCCTGTCATTCAAACACGGGGAGATTTAATGGTTCAAGTGCTTTCTTTTACCTTTCAACCCTCTGTGTCCCAAGGCACGCAAGCCCTACCTTCGAGCCATAGCCTGCATGATGGCGGTGAGGAAGGACTGTGGGTTAAAGAAGCCAGCCAGCCACACTGCAGAGGGTAACACGAAGTCCGCCGACCAGGCTTCCAGCTCCTTGATCCTGGCCAGCAGGTCAGTGAACCACAGAGTCAGGCCACACATGGAGGGGTAAGCCCGCCTGGTCCAGCTGTCGGGCACCATGTCCAGGAAAATAGCATTCTGAAGGTTCTCCATGTCACCGGTCATGGTTAGCTCTCCCTGAAGGGTGGGGGCCACAGGAAAGGAAAACACTCTGTGTCTGAATGAATCATTCCTTTTTCAAGTTTTCAGATTTACTGTTCATATTTTGTGTAGCTGAAAGGAAGAAACATCAGTAATGCTGATTTAACGCACCACCAGAAAGGGATGCAGTGGAATTTAATCTGTGTCCTTGCATCAGGCGGGCAAGGAACGTGCTAGCACTATGCTAATCTACAATGGCTTACGTTTCCTCAAAGGTGTAAAGCGTCAAGATAGTTGGCTGACAGCGCAAAGGCTAACTGAGCTAAATTTGATGCATCTGATGATTTTCGTGGAGTTTCTTCATCCCTGTGAGCAAATCCACCGGTCCACCAAAGCTGTGTTTGACTGCCAAACTGAAAGTTAAAGAGAGGCAGCGTGGGGCAGTTCAGAAAGCAGAATAGTGCTGCCTTCGGCTTTTTAGAAATAAAGCTCTCGCCACGCTTCGGTAACAATGAATAAACATATATACAGTGATCTGGTGATGTCAGCAAGAGCACTGCTGTACTGATCGCTAACTGGGAGTACGACCAACGCTGAAGGATGGAGTTTAAACTCCACTGCACTGAGAGGCCTCATGTCTGCAGATTAAAAGGATACATTAGCTGGAAAGCTAATGTGGGTTACACCACAAAAGCTGTGGCTCTTGTGTGTCTGACTATAAAATAAACATTTCATTATTCTGGGCATTTATATTTTGTTCAAAGGAGAGCACAGGGCATGTAACCCAAAGATCTTTAGCCGAAAAACAACATGCAATTTCATTTCAGATAGACATAAATGTTATTACTCCAATAATGTGAAGATGCCAGTGTTTGCTGTGCCTTGATGAACAGGCTGCTTGTGGATAGCTGAAAAATCTGTTGAATAATTATGCTTTTACCCTCTTTATGATCATCTGGATAATAGCGGTTTTAATTAGGACGACTGTCTCCGCCGCTGACAGACGCTGCCTCTTATTTTTGTGAATTTTCATTAGAGAAAAGGAACCAGGAGTTCAACGTGTCACTTCCCGTTTGCCTCAGCGGCTAAACATTGGAGGTGACAACTCCCAGCCGCATAAGGTGTTGAACAGTAACAGGCCCTCCGAAACTACTGATGCATGCGTAAACATGGAGACGAGCACGCCATGCCAGATAAGGAAACATGCTGTAAGACGGCCAGGAGACGAGTTATGAGACGGCGTATGAGTGAAAACAGCGGTGTCCTTCACCCACTGATACCGGAGCAGATGTATTGCTGATGTGTAGATACCCTTGTGTGACAGTCATAGCAATTCTTTATGACGCTGATAAGGTCCCGTAGATTGATCTACATCTGTGCATGAACCCTTCACCTTCGCAGCACTCCTCAAAATAATCTTGATCCGTCAGTTCAGCCGCGGCACACTATGAAGCTGCACCATCTCACCAAGGCCAACATTCTGATAGTTCCTATTTATTCCACTATAAAGACGAAATATGATTCCATTTGCTGGTACAATAGTCTACATGGCTTTTAAATCACTGAACCGATTTATTGAGGCTTGTAGTGTCGGGAGATCGAAGCCTCATAACTCCTGACAAACGCTTTTACACATTTTTTCCCCCATCTTTCTCTTTTTGCTTGCTGTTAACACACGACTCAGTCAGGCTTGACACACAGAGCGCAGACGTCTCTTTCCTTTCTGCCTTTCTTTGAGCCAGATCTCTGAGTCATTCCGAAGACTGGGCTTCTGACAAACGACGGAGAAGACGGTTTAGTTATGCAGGAATGCTAATGTGGCAGCGCGTCAGAGTCAACAGCAGCCGAGCCAGCGTCGTGTGAATCATAGGTGCCGAGAATAATTGAGGGTTCTGTGGTGGATTTTGAATGACAGTTCACTCAAAGTTCATTTGTTTTACATTTAAGTTATTGCGCTCTTAGCGCCGTCCCTGCTGAGCCAGCGGTTCTCATCAGTGGACACCCAGGGGTGATTAGGTGGTTGGAGGGAGTCCCTAACCAAATGGGAAATGAGCCCCTTTTGGATATGATTAACATTACAGGGGAGGTGGGGAATGAAACAGTCACCGTACTCCTCCGCAATTTAACTCATTGTTCCTGATGGCATTTTAACCATGAGGGAATCATAAGATATGGTCTCTAATAATCAGGGACAGTCAGTGGGACAGAGCCTCCACAGGGGGACGGGCAGAGATACAGCGTGAGGTGAATATCAGTCAAAAATCAATCTGACATTAAACACACCTTCCATGGTCTTGATGCTGACTGATATCATTCAGTGTGACTCACCCTTTCAGAGGACGTCTTTATGTCTTAGGCGTTGTGGGTACATTGCTTTTTCTCTAGTTAGAATTCCAAGCCAACATTTCCACATGTTTGACTAATGGCAATTCCAATTTAAGATGTCTCCAAATCATTTCTCACTATACACAAAATGTTAATTCTTGATATCAACAATAAATTTCTTAATGGCGGAAATGTTTATTGCAGATTTCTGTGACTACTCACCATTGACCTGTATTCAAACCTGATTACAGATATGTATAATTCAACTCTGATGTGTTAAAAATCAATGTAATTTTGATTAGACGCAATGCTAATTAATGATAACTCATTAGCCAAAATGTATTTTGTTGTGTTGTGTTACATTTGCTCATTGTAGATATCTCCAGTTATTCTTACATTACAGACATCATAAAAGGAATTCTAGATATCTAAAATTCAATTACAACTTGTCAAAATGAAACTATTGATATGTCATCTTGGAATTGTGACTAGTAAGACTGTAATTTCAGATATCTAGAATTCTATTTCAGATATCTGAAAAACTAACGGTAACTCAATTCTAACAATTCCTTTAACAGCTAGTCAGGATTGAACTGGAGATATCAAAAAGGGAAACTAGTCAAAATGTTGTAGATATCTTCTGTGACATATGCACCTATCTGAAATGAGCATGGTAATCTGGGCTGTATATCACAACTGAACATGGTCATTTATTCACCTATTTCAGGTCAACCAAAGCTTTTGTGGTTCTTTAACAGTACGATGCCAGAACATCTGAAATGGTTTCTTGGTATGATGGATGTGTAGGAAATGCAATTGTTGGTATCTGAAATGGGAAACTGCATTTTCCACTCGTCTCTTTTCAACATGTGGAAATTCTACTGTAGATCCTGCATCTGAACTCGTTATTCTTAGCAGTGAAAAAGGAATTAGTGATATCAAGAAGCAAATTCAAGATATAAGTGAATCAGTTTTGACCGCTTGAAATTGAGTTTCTACATGTGAAAAAAAAGATGCATGCCAAAATTGCTTTATCTAAAATTAACAATTAGCCATATGACATCTTGGCATGCTTCCACTGGTGAAAACTACGAGTCAGCACTGCGGAGCAAACGTTAACAGGTTCGCCATAGCACCTGCCTCTAACTGACATGTCAACAGCACATTGGATGAGCTTTCACGGGGTCCTGCTCTCCTGACGCCTTTAATTCTTTCTGTCGTCATGTTGGTTTTGCATGACTGAATGCTTTCTATTTACCAGTGGCAACATGTTGGATGCTCAGTAAAGAAGTACCCAGTGCTGTTTTGACAAACAACACGATGATAACCTGGCCAACACAGTTTAATGACAAATCAACGACAGAGCCATTTTTTTGAAACTCAGATCAGCCTTAAGACTGTTCCTCTGAAAAACACCTGTCCAGATGTGTGACTCACTGTGTTCACCGTACACAGATCACCAGAGATGTGTGTATGGAGGATAAAGAGTGACCAAAAGGCAAAAAGGCCTGCACTCCTGAGCCACACACATGACATCCAGCTGGTTTGATACTGAATATTAATGGGAACAAAAAGCTTCTTTCTGTCGGCTTTTTGAAGATCTGATGACATATCTGGTCATTACAAATCTGGGAGAGTTTTCCACATTTCACAAATTAGAGGGACAGTGACCCTCCATCCCCCGCTGCAATTCCATGCTTGAACAGAGCTAAAAGGCGAGTGAATATTGGACTTAACATTAGTCGGGTGGCCAGAAACACGACCCCAGACGAATGCTAATGTTGCTGAATGTGAAAATAGGCAACTGTTTGCTAACTCTCACAGTCTGCGTCGTGTTTACAGCAACCCACTGCCCCCAAATGGCAGTGACCAGAAGGAATGAATGAGCTTTAAATACTCTCAGACCACTGAAAACCAAAGGCTGCACATTCTTTAGAATGGCGTTTGTTTTACTCATCAGTTTTTCTGTTACTCACTGAAATCAGACGCCTAAAGAAAACTAAGAAAACCACGATACTCTCACCTGTTACCAGTGAACCTGTTTACCTGTGGAATGTTCCAAACAGGTGTTTTTGGAGAATTCCTCAACTTGTACTTGCATTTGCACTTTTTGCTCTATAACATTTATGTGATATTTTCCAGTTACTTTTTACATATGAAAGATAAAACATGTTTTTTTTCTTGATGTTTGTGACTCTACCAAGCAGCATACATAGTTAAACTATTTTCTGTTTTAATTGTGTTTATTGCTAATATATAATCAGGATTCTGCATAGGATGTTTTATTTTGAAATTCATGCATCTGATTTCTCTCTTATCTTTGCTCTTTTGTTTAATAATCTGACCTCTTTGGGACTCAAATGATTATGAAACAATGTGAGAGGATAATTTTCTCCTCTGACAACTGACTGAAACAAAGGAAGCTATCACTGCAGGCGACTCACCTTTAGTCCCAGGCTGAGCTCTTGGAGGGAGCGTCTGATCTCCTGCGTGAGGAGGTTCATGCGCTCACACTCCTGCAGCGCCACCACCTGGTAGGGAGTCCTCTCCTCTGCCTTCCCCAGCAGCTCTGCCATGTTGAACTCCTCCGGGAGCTTCTCCATGATCTCCTCCAGCACCGCACGCACCTGATAATGTGCGAGGCAATGAACAAGTGTGTCCGGGAGTGAGCGAGTGAATCGGCAGTACAAATTGCTGTTTGATCCATCTCATTGTTACAATCAAAGATACTCAGGACAAGAAACAGAGAAGCGGGGCAGAATACTTGAAATAATAGACTGATTGGGGTTGTCAGATAAACTCAGTACTGCCGACACTGACAGCCTGAGAAACTGTTACAGTTTGAAATAGACACTTCCATAAATATTCATGAAGATCTATTTTGCAAGGCAGCTCTTTGTTTTCAATAACAGTCTAATCCCTCCAGAAAATCAATGCTCACATCATATTTTTGCGGGTAAGTGATGAAAGCTAACGTCTGTGTCAACATTTTCCCAAGGCAACCAGCATTAGCGATCAATCAACGGATTAGGTGCCGAACAAAGGATATGAGGTCATCATATCTATGGATTTTTCAGTTCAAATATCTGATCTGGGTTTGGCAGCTCCTCAGCGCGCTGAATACAAAGTGAGCCTCGTTGGTAAGCTCTGCATGGCTGTCATCAGTTAAGACAGGAGTATCCAGGCTTCTGAGCCAGAAAGGTCACACATCGTAATACACTGAGGAATGGAAACACACGCACGCACACAACATGCAGTGGCTTTGAAGGTCTAGCAGGATTCCTTCTTCTCATCTCTGGTGTTTCTGCTGTACTGCTGTGTGTGTGTTCAATCAGGGTGTGGCAATTAGTTTCCTCACTCACCTACACACCTGCTGCCAGTCCACTCATCAACTACACCTGCAACATGAACCCCACTCCTTCACTTTACGCTTCGCTGAACCTGGCTAATCCCAACTTACCTGAGGCCTGTACCATAAAGCTTGATTAACCTAGCCGGGCTTCCTCTTACTTATCGGGCTTCACTTAACGAGACATCCACCCTCCGGATTTTCGGTACCATAAAGCCGGCTATCAACTCACTAATTCAATTCAGGCTTGTCCAATCTAGATCTGTGCGCGCTCACATAAAAAGGGCGGAGTTTGCTGCATGCGACCAATCGCAAACATGGAAAAATCAGCCCGAGCCGCATATTTCACTACGGAGGAGCAAACAATAATAATTAATAAATACGAGGAATACAAATCAATAATCCAGGCAAAAAGCAACACAGTTGCAGCTGCCAAACGGCGCAAGGATTGCTGGCAAAAAATCGCCGACTGTGTCAATGCGTAAGTTAGTGCAATTATAATATTACTTCCCCACTATGACTGCACTTGTATATCTGACTACAGTAACATTTGTGTGTTCCATAAATGTATGTGTGTATGAAATTTTTCGTTATGGCATGTGATTGTAGCCTTATTATTTCAGATGCAACCCGAGTGGAGCAAAGAGAACATGGGAGCAAATCAAACACAAGTATAAAAATATACTTCAAAGTGGTCAGTACACTTACTATATCTTATACATGTAGCATATGTATATGTAGGCCTACATGTTGGAGGCTATACAATACAATATACAACGGCAAACATCCCAGGGCTTAGTCTACGTTATGCAAATTACACATCAACCTTGCTTACCTGCGATGTCATAAAAGCCCTCTTTGATGCATTGCGTGGGCAGGTGGCCGGGAAACACCACGAATGCATCGACAAGCTCAGTCAGGGCCCCCGCGACTTTATGAATAGCTCTACATACTGTGTTTTTCCCGAGGTTTTCGGCATCGCCAACAGAATACATAAAAGTACCTATGAATGAATGAATCAATCCATGATTTACTTAAACAAATAATTGATTAATGGCATTTTATCTGTGGCTTGCTTGTAACCCATCCAACGAGGGATTTAAAGACATCATAATAATTACAAACATCACTAAGAAATATATTACCTGTGGCAAAAAACCTCAGTGCAATGCACACTGTCTGCGGGACTGTCAGCGTGTGGTTGCGGTGCGTTACATTACTGATGTAAGGCTCCAGCAGCAGACAGATGTATTGTAACCCCTCTCCCGAAAACCTGTACCTTTCGCACAGTGATTGTTCAGACAATTCGAACGGATTACAGCGATCTCTAAATATTCTCTCGCGCCTGAGTGCTCTTCGCACAAGCTGTGCACCAAGATCCACCGGGTTCTCATAAAACGGACAGGCCATTTTCCAAGAGAACTGATTGGTCAGTAGGTGGGGCTTTTATACCTTCTGAGCTCTTATCCTGAATTTATCCTGCTCCGGAGCAGGTTAGGTGTTCAGCATAGGTTACCACGGCAACGTAGCCCGATAGAAAGTAAGCCACCTTTATGGTACCGAAAAGCCAGGGTTAAACCTGAAGTTATCGCGCTAAGCCGTAATCCAGTTTTATGGTACAGGCCTCTGGGCTTGAGATCCACTGTCTCCTGTTTGCCTGCTACACCCTGATCCTCGCTTGTCTCCAGCGTTTTATCCAGTGCCCTGCTCTGCTGTTCACCACCCAGCCTGTCCGGCTCCAGATCTTAACCGCCAGCAAACTTTGGAATAAAGTGCCTTTGGTTGATTTGGTCTCTGAGTCTGTTCTACTTTGAGGTCCCGAGTTACTACCTTAACAGTAGCTAAGCTGGTTGATACTTAATAAGCAGTATTACTAATAAAACTCTCAGAAACTGTTGTGTGTACTTAAATGCCATAGAGGAGCTCCTTTTCTTACTCTCTATCAGGCTAACAAAAAAGCAAGTAAACAAACAAACCCCCACAGCATTGAAATACTGATTTGGAGGTTGACTGAATTCAGAAATTAACTGTTTTTGCATTGAAAATGCAATCATTAGGATTAATAGTGTTTTAATTCATGCAAAAGACCATAAAAGTAACCAAGCCCTCATTATAAAAGCACATTCTACAAGTGAAATCAGTTAAAACACACTGGAACATGACTCACTTTTGCGGCACGTTTCAAGCAACAATAAGCGTAAACGACTTTTTAACCAAGCTAACGCTCAGACAATCGAGACCCTTATTTATGATATTACAAAAAGTGACGCTGAGGGAGAGTGCAAGGCTGCACTTTCTCTGACGGAAAATTTGTATGAGCTTTTACACTCAAATAAGCTTTATTTCAGAACAGTGCTGAACCAGAAAATGCACCAGAAAATGCTATCTCTGTAAAAATCACCCTGGGTGCTGTCAGAGACCCCAAACAGTTGGTCTGCAATTTATTTTCAGTTCAGCGTGCAGCCGCTACAGAGAATGTCACCTGTTGTCATCACACATTTAAGATTTGGCGCTGGGGCCCGGAGTTTGGTGAGACAGTCGACTCTGTGAAAGGCTTTTCAAGACAGAAAATCACATCAGAATCATAACACGAGTTCAAATGCCACCTTTTTACCCCCTTACACTGACACTTTCACTGACCTGCGAGTGGCTTAGCCTCACAAATTCACTCTGCGCAGCCAGACATTGTTTAAACCCACGCACCTGGATTTTTATAAGGAGACCCCGAAGTTTTCTCAAACTGGATGTTGGTCAGAATGTGTGTGTAATCAACACTTAAGACATCTAGAATGTTTCTAGCTGAGTTAATGGTGCAGCCATAAAAACATGTCCGAGTCCTGGCGGGTGGATATCACACTCATACATCACTTTGAACTTTATTTCAATGAGCCTGCTCTCTTATTTAATATAATATTTATATAAAGAATAATGAGCTGGAACTGTGATACTGCTAGAGGAAAAGTCTTAACTTACAGCTACTAAAAGAAAAAAGAGGAAATGTCTGACAGGTCAAACTGTCGATTCAAAGCTGTGAAGACTTTGCTTTTGGGAGTCTTTGGGACCACATTAAAGTCCTGATGGACATAAGGGTTAAACTAGCCACACAAATCCAATGAATAATGATAGAGCACCCCCTGAGCACACAGGATTTCATGGGGATTTCCTACAGGGTTTGGAATAAGTTTTGTCTCAACTTATGATGCAACATTTGTTTTTGTCCTGGCAAAAAAAAGCTTCTGCAAGAATAACTGAATTGACATCACTTCAGGCCTCATCGATTAAACATACGTCATACGTCCAAAATTATCTTCCGGTTAGAGCTGAAACAATTAGTCGGTTATCCGATCAGTTCATCGATAGACAATTAATCAGCAGCTATTGTGATAACTGATCATTTTTCAAGCAAAAATTATACAAACTCTCTGACTGTAGCCTCTCAAATGTGAGGATTTGCTGCTTTTCTTTGTCATATGTCATAGTAAACCTTATATCTTTGGGTTTTGGACTATTGGTTGGATGAGACATCTAAATGCATTGTGCATTCAATGCATGTTTCAATACTGTCCATCACATCAGAGCTACACGATGAAAGGATGTGCCGTCAGCCGAGCCACATATCAGTTTATCTCTTGTATCTACAGATTTGTCGTCTTTACCTTCTCATCACGCGTCGTCCCTCCGCCTTCACCGACGCCTCCGTCCCTGGGCTGCATCTCCAGCACCGTGCGGAAAAGCTTCTCTGAGGTTTGCGTGAGGAAGCCGATCTCGGCGTTGGGATGAAGGCCGTACAGGTAGGGCGATTCAGCCGGTAGGGAGTCGTCAATATACTGGATCAGGAGAAATCCGCGTCAGAACTGTCATCGAAAACCTTGACCCAGATTATGGATTTCTGTTTGGACCTCAGATTAGGATTTTAAGAAAGTTTAAAAGTGAAGCCTGAGCAAAATCCTGTTTGTAAAGAGGTTTACACGCGACCTAAAGATGGCAATATTTCCACTTTAACCCCGTTAACAGCATGAAGATTGGCAACTCCAATTACTTCCCGCCACTTCCCTTTTTTCCTCTCAGGTGTTCCGTCTGTAGTACTGCTGACAAAGGACAAGAATGGAACCATATAAATGATGGGATATTTCTGGGTGAGATACAAAGACTCAGGATCAATTGACAGACTGTTAATGACCATAACAGGGGGAAGGAAATGTGGCATTTTCCATCTGCTGGTCCATAATGAATATCAATATGCTTTCAAGTTAGTGCAGATGAAAGTGGGAGCTCCACTGAAAAAGACTGCTTTTTGTGGGGCACTTACATTAAATAAAAAAAAGCTCTTCTAATCATAATGTCCTGATGAAAGTTTTGATGGAAAATATATTGGCCTTTAATACAGAAACACTTTGTAGTCTGCTTGTTTGATCTCCTCTGTGCTTGTTCGCTAACTTTTGCTGATTGCGTACACCTGTATATTCTTGAAAGAGGAGTAAAACTGCTGAGTCAGCTTCCTTCTATGTGCCCATCCCACCCGGCTCCTTTCCTAAATATACTGTTTGCTCCAGATGGTTGTGAGGGAGATATTGGCCTAACAGACCCCCGGGGACCCACGGGCCTTTACAGCCTCTGCTCTTGGGCCAACTCTCAAGTGCTCAGCCCTCAGCTTGGCTGTGTGGTGACAGTCCAGTGTAAAACGCTCCAGCCCTTCCCACCAGAGCTACCGTGACAGCCAGGATGTGCCCGCTGAGCAGCATCCAGACTGGGGGAAAATTTGAATACAGACTGCACTCTCTGGCTGCCTCAGTGCAGACCTCATGAGGAAATCTGGACTGTTTGTAAGAACACTACTGTCATTCATACAAATGTTGTCAGTTTTTCTGACTCATAAGGGACTAATACAATATAGCTTAACCCCCCCCCAGAAAAAAAAAAAAAAAAACTTCAAATGGCAAAATGGAATAAGCACAATACGCTTGGCCTCGCTTATTTATTCACTTCTGACACATAATATGCGAGGCTTTGTAGCGCGCTGCTGCGGCTGACACAACAACCCACCTCATTTCTGATCTCACCTTGTCAATCAAGGTTTGTGTTTGGTGATAAATAACATTTCAAGACAGACAGGGTGAGGTAGACTGAGGTGAAGCAGTGACCTGATGCTGCCTACAGCTGTCAGGACTTGTGTATGAAGTGCTCTAAAGCAAACTGAGGCTCAGTCAGGTCAACAGCCTGCGTGCCGATCACACGGGGGGATGAGGCGGATGTATGTTGCATGCTTATTCTAAGCCTTTTAAAGGTTTTAAACACCAGAGCAGCGTGGTGGCTCCATGGCGGGTTTGATCACAAATTAAGCCAAAGAATTCCATCTATATTCAACGACCTCTAGGACCTTCAGTCCTAATGTGCAGTGCTGTGGCCTTTATGTATCAAAGCAGGAAGTAAAGGTGTGGAGGTTTGGGGTGGTGGGTGGCTGAAAGTGAGTCCGACTTTCATGCTGGGGACTTGAGTTCATCTCCCGTCTCAGACCTGAATGATTAATAATAACCGTGAAAGAATATCTCCTTAATGTAGTTCATCTCATTTTAAAAATACAGGCATTGTGGAGTAAAAACATACTAAGAATCATCCAATATTGAGGCTATAGGGTGGAGTGACTACTTGCAGGGGTTGTGCAGTGGATACTGTTGGTTGTGGATGGTTTCATTCATGGCATACAGTACATGGGAAGAGACTTGGCACTGATTATGTTGATTGTATTGAAGGGAACTGATTTGCTTAATTATTTTGTAAATCCTGGTGTGACCAAGCCCTCATGTCCTCTCTGTATTTGTGCATCCAAGATGCAAAACTTAGATTAAATGAGGACTTGAAAGCTTTTTTTCGCCAACAGAGGGCATTGAAACAAGCTGTTAACACAACATCTGGCATATGTTACGACTCGTTAGCACACAGTTGGATACATGATGCAACTCTAGCATATATTCTCTGCAATGGACTGGTGCTGTTTATCCTAAGGCATGCTGGGTAGGTTTGCCCACCTCATGTTCAGCCAAAGGATGGACAGTAGATAACTGCTCGTTCCTCATTTAATTCAATTTAATTCCACTGATTTTGACTTCCAACCTTCCCTGTCATACGACTTTCTAATCTTAGTTTGCTAACGTTGACGTTTGCCAGTTCGACTTACTGGCAAACTCCTTCCACCCACAGAGCAGCTCCAACTCAGAGAAATATTTATATTACTCAGACTACAATCTGTTATGTCCCAGGGACCCATATGGGGAGAGTTTTATTGTTTATTGATTTAACATTGAATTGTAGAACTCAACACTGTACATGGGGAATAGTGATGGTGGAAAAAAAAGACAACTTTTAATTATAGTGATTCAATTTTAGCAATATTAAACCACCATTAAGTTGCTGGAGGCCACATATAGCCCCTTGGGGACCCCTGATGGCCCCAAGTAAACACCTAACATGCCACTGCTGTAATCATAACATGTTCTTGTATTCTGACTATGGGTTACATTGTATTCATTGCTTGAATTCATTCTTTTATGCTGCTTTTTTTGATTTTTTGTATGCTTTTTTTTGCTGCCGGACTGACTTCAGTTTACTTTCCATGTAATCTAAAGGCTGGAATGACTTGATTTGAGTCACTGTCTCATCCGCCTCACCTGGTGGTAGCTGTTGTAGTCCATGTTTCCAGGCAAGGGGAAGCCAGGCGCTAGGAACAGTTCTCCCTCCATCATCTCAGGCTTGATATACTCCTCCAGGTAGGTCCGACACAGGCGGCGGTCCCAGTCGTCCGTGATGTGACCCCCGTACATGATCTCACCGAACAAGTAGCGCAGGTCATCAAACGGCACCTAGGATTCAGAGACAGAGGGGATGCTGCTTTGCTGGAAGGTGGCCTGTGGTGTTTAACTGAGGTCACATGTGTTTAGATTTCCAATTAAGATCACAAATGCTCTTTGTAATCCATTGCTAGGGTATAAAAGAAAAACACATCTACCTTAGGATTGGCTTCCAGGTAGTTATAGAGGACGTTGATAGAAATGGTGAGGTCTCCGGTGTTAAAGGGGTACGATCTGTTCCAGCCCTGAGGACCGAACTTCCTCCTCTCCGCCACCACCGCATGGAAGTAGCACAGGGCAAACAAAATGCTCTTAAACTCATTCTCCCGCGCGCACATTTCCAACGTGTCCTTGAGAACGACAAAACAAAGAGGAACACATTTTGAAGACACGCGCTCACCCCTCCTGAACTGTACAGCTGCATTAGCGGAGCCACGTCGGCGTGTTACAGGTAAAAAGTTGTGGCAGGCAGCCCTGTGATCTGTTTTATTTTGTCAAGTCCCCAGCGCTGCGGCGCGCTAACAGACAGACAATGAGATGACTAGATAGCTATAAAGCCGGCGATGAGATTCCCTTTTAATTGTCACAACTTGTCAGGCGCTTTCAGCCTCCAACCGTCTCCTGGGCTCATTATTCCAGACAGGCAAATAAAAAAATGGACGTAAATGGCATTGTAATCTCTAGGGGGAGACAGTTAAATAAGCATGCCAATAACCCCTATGGAAATAGGAAGGCCAAATTCTCTTTATACCAGCATGTGTCATGGTGAGTGCTGCGGTGAAGGCCCTTTCACTTCCCCTGGCGCAGTACCCTGGGGAGCTGACTCCTGCAACGCACACGCATCATGCACACAAGTACAGTGAAGAATGACTAGCACACACACACACACACACACACACATACGCGCACCCTTTCGGAGATTTAGTTAATATTCTGCACTGTACTCCTGTGCTCAACACAGCTGAAAGAGATGCATAGCCTCCCTATTCATGACCTGTGGAGTGGAGAGAAATGACATGCAGTCAGATCACTGAGAGAAAGACAACACCCTGCACACGCACGTGCACTGAAAAACGCACCTCGATGTCTTTGAACAGGCGGAGATCTGAGATTAGCGCCAGGGTATGCGTGAGTCTGAATAACTGGAAAATTTGAAAGATGAACTGAATCGATCAGTTTCAGTAAACAGAGAAGCAGAAATCCATAACAGCTTATTTCACAACAGTACCACACAAGTGTTACCTCAGTAAAAACCTATACTGTCTTGCCAGATGTTAACTGCAGCCCACCCAGACTCCATCTTGCCAATGGAAATAGGCAGTGGAGCTGTACGCATCTGCCAGTGAAAAGGTCAAGAGGAAAGAAACTGTCATTTCTCTGGCTTAGCGCCGGCTTTAGCCACACGGGTGGGCTATTACAAAGGGTTAGCCTAACATTGATTAGCTTTCACTGAGTACACATGACTGGAATATTCCCTCCATCCTTACCTCAGTGGACCTCCCTCTGCATAAGGTGGGGCTCACAAACGCGTTATCAGGCAGATAGATATCGGCAAACTAAGGATCGTGGAAATGGAGCGGAGGAAGCCGAGCACTCAGGTAATGGTGAGGGGGAGGATGCATTGGCAGCGAAGCACTGAGGTAATGTTAAGGCTTAGATAGAGAGGAGAGCTGATAAGGTAGAGAAAAGGTGGGAGAGGCCACTGCAGTGCACTGATCCATTCTAACCACAGGGGCCGTAGAACGGCCGAGCAGCATGATATTGTCTGGCCACTCTTTAATAACAAACACAAAAAGTAGCAAACAGACTTTGTTGTGAACACGCTATCGCCATCTGCCCGCAGAATGGAACCATCCAAACTTTGAACGTTAGCATGTGCTACACTCACATCTGTCCTCCATGGGTCAGAGGCAATTGCAAGGTGAGTGAAAGGTGACTGCTGCCATCTGCCAGCTCCTACATGCAAATTGGCAACTTGATGAGAAATCTGGAGTGAAAATTGGCATGTGTTGTCTCAACTCACACTCACGGCAAACGTGAAAACGAGCCCTTCAGAGGAAGATAGCATTTATCAACATGAAGCATAAGTCGCCCTCATATATTAAAATCCCATAACATGGGCAATGGAACTGTTCAGTGGTGACCTTCAGTGGCTACAAGGGTGGGTGTCACAAAAACGTCCAATTAGAAGTAAGGATGTTTCAACAATCCTGCTTTTCTGAACATTCCATGAACTCAGACCGGCTTTGTCACCAGTACTTTATGATTTCAAGTTGTATTAAGTTGAATTGAGGCTAGTTTAAAGCTTCAATGATTTTTATTGGCTACTGGGGCAGCAGACAAGGCTGTAAACACAACTCTACATATTACATATGGCTAAAGATGCTAAACAATGAGCTGAAGATGATAGAACACTAAATGTAAGGGATTGAAAAGTGCAAGATTTGCCTCTGAGATGCAATGAAAGTGTGAAGAACAACCACGATTCCAAAGGAGGGATACTGTTTAAAAAATGAAATCTCTGCAAAGACAGCATATTTAGTGTTCTGCCTCATCAACTTCAATGTTTTTTGTAAATATCTGCTTATTCTGAATTTGATGCAGCAGCACGTTTTAATCAAGTTGGCACAGGAGCAACTTAAGACTGGGAAAGATGTGGAATGCTCTAATAAAATACCTGTTTGGAACATTCCACAGGTAAACAGGTTCATTGGTAACAGGTGATGGGATCATGATTGGGTATGAAAGGGGCATCCTGGAAAGGCTCAGTCATTCACAAGCAAGGACGGAGCGAGGTTCACCACTTTGAATGACATCACTCCTCTGTATCAGGATTATAGTTACGGTTGGGGGCAGGGTATTACCTGGTTGAAGTTGTCCAGGGCCTTGTGCAGGTTGGCGTGCATGCCAGTGGGAGGCTCATTGGTGATTTTGATGGAGTTTTCGAGGATGCCCTGTGGGATGATGTGGCCCTCGGGGGTGGAGGAGGGCTCGGCGCTGACAAACACCCTGAAGTTCTCGTGGCTTCCCTCTGCATACTGCTCCAGAAGTTTTTCTAAAGTTCCCAGCCAGCGAGCCACCAAGTGGATATTCTACAGAGAGAAGAGCAGGAAACGGGATCAGCCAAGTATGGGGTTAAGAAGGAGAACTGCATATTATTGGTTGGGGGACAAGCTGTTAGGCAAAATTAATTCTCCCTTGTGAGGTTAAAGAGCCTAATCTACACCCAGATAATGTTTTCTGTGGAATATCTGTGAAAGTCTGGGCATTAATGGATAACACATAATAGCTTAATAAGGTACTTGATGCTGGAATTGACTGTATAATTTATGTTTGTAATGACACCTAGCAAAAAGGAGCAATTAAATTGTTGCATATTCTCCTCTCTTCCCTGTGACTTTGATGTGGCACCAAATTAAATGGTACACAGCACTTGAAACCCATTTCCAGGTTGCTGACATTAAGCCGGCCGTTCTCCAGCGTAACTTCAGCCCGACTTTTCTGCATATTCATCTCTCAGTGCGGCGCGGGCAGTGGAGCTGACTTGTACTATCACACAAGCATGGATGAGCTCAATTTTCCATCTCAACTGTCCTGACACTTACAGGATATCCTGTGAATGATAAGGAGTCAGCCAAGCCCCCCACATCTCACCATGCAGCACTGCCCATTCCCTAAATCTAATTACAGCACTAATAACTCCAGTCATTAATTCATAAGCCTCTTTACTTTCTCATTTCCCTTTGCTCTCCATATTTAATCTTCCTTATGATGGCTGCAGTTAGCCCTCTTTCACAACGACGCGACATGACAGGGAGCGGGACGTCCATTTTCGGGAGAGTCGACGAAAAACAAAAGAGGAAAGTTTCACATTCTGCGAGAGAGAGAGAAGTCCGAGAGGAGCTTGGAGCTCAGCGGCGGAGAAGTTAGTTTGCCTCTCGATGCCTTGGAGAATAATGAATGGTATACAAATTAAAAGTCTAAATTCAAGCGCTTTTTCATCAAGCCAGAGTACAACCCTTCCTCTTGGCATGTAAATAGTTTGGCAATAAAGTGAGCCAACAGACGAAGTGAGAGACTGCCTCAGAACTTGTCACTGTAATGAAACCATTCATCCTCCGGCTGCAGGGGGAGAAGAGGGGGGGAGGGAGGCGGGGAGAGAGACAGACCAGCAGGCCGACAGACAAACAAACAAGACAGAGGAGCAGCCACTATTTTATGGCTTTTTAATTAACTTTCAGGTGCGACACTTTTTTGTTCCCTCAACGTCTTATGATAAGGGCCTTCCAGCCCCTGTGATGACTGCGCTGATACTACATCAAAGAGTCACCTATTTACATAATAATATAAAAGTTGAATCTAAAACCCATTAGATGACACCACTGGCAAGGTCTTTGATGCATTGCTATCAAACGCAACCTGAGGGAAAGCACAATGGCACATCGAACTGCCCGTCGCGCGCGCAGTGGCTGCAAATACGAGCACGTGCAGGTGACGCACGCGCCATCTTTCTCTTTCGCGCGTGTGAAAAACACATTCGTCAAGGAGCAGCGGTGAGGACAGCGGCGCAGCTGGGCTCCGTCGCTGAGGAGGCCTCCCCTGTGGTGGAGAGGCGGGCTGACACGGGCACAGGGCTGAGGGACAAACAGGACTGCCGACACACTGCGGGCACTGACAGCATGACAGACTGCCGAGCCCAAATTTAAAGACGGCGCCGATAAATTCAGAAATATGCAGGATACAGTTTGAGGGCTGCAGGTTTAGAGGGCCTTTATTTTTAACGGTCAACTCGCTCCCTGGAATGCACAGAAACTGCATTTTCATTGTAGCCGTAATAAAGAGTGAGTAGAATAAGCCTGTGCACAGGCAAAATGTAGACAGAGCGCCGAACTACAACTCCCAAGATGGACAGAACCATCCTCAGAACCATCCAATCATCAACCTTGAAATTACACTGCAAGTACTGCTAACATGCTAAATGAGCTAAAGATCACACACAACCTGTAGCTTAAAAGAATTCCCTCTCAAGTTCTTGGCACTTTTAATGTTCTGTGGCTCTACTTTGTGCCGAGGCTCATGGGTATTGTAGTATCAGAGCCATCCGCCACACTGCACTGATGGAAACAAAACATGAGAAACAACAATGAAAGAATTAAAAGTGCAATAACTGAAGCACCGCGTAAGTCACGCTTGTGTTCCCTGATTCATTCACACCACACGGCTGTTGACTCATTTAGCGGCTGCGCGGCGAGCGACTGACTTTTCACATCCCATCATACTCACGCGCTCCTCACTGTCACTCCGCTAATACACATGCCGATGCTGTTTGCTGCTGCAGCTCCCTCCACCAATATGACCTTCCAGTTATGTGATATGTTGTTGGTGTAGCCTGTTATTACATTATCCAGCAGCAAATTTAAAAGTGGAATTTACAGTGGGAGGAAATGGTGCCGCTCTGTCATAAAGAGTATAAAATGCAAGATAATTCACTTCACATGAATTACTAAACAAGGTCACAATATTGATATTCTCATGTGGGTTAAAAAGAGCTGATCTCTCCATCAATACTTAAAATAAATCTTGTCCAATTCTTAAAATAATAATAAAAAAAGAGGAATGTGTGATATACTGACGTTTCGAAAGACTACAGAAGCTATGTGTCTTTTCCTTCCAAAGTGAAGCGAAGAGAGGACATCGAGGGAGCGTTTTCATCAATTTGTCTCTCCTGCTTTCTCTCATTTATGCTTTTCTTCCTGCCAGTGCCTGCAAATGGGGTGGCCTCCGCAGTAAATGTGCGAAGAGGATGGCGGGCTTAGGCCACTCGATTCCCACTGCCTGGCCGATGTGGGATATTCAACTCCAATCTGCCCGATTGATTGCCTCTCCGCTCCCCCCACACCTCCTTCCTCCCAATGGGCTGCTTTCAAAGTTTCTGCATCTCTGTCTCCCAGGCCCATCTGAGCAGGAGCTGCTGTTCTGCTGCATAATTACCCGTCAGTGAAGGGGAACCTGCCATTGACCCGGCCCTCCGCTGATGGAGCCGGGCCTGGCAGCGGGAGAGTAAGGGTGGAGCGTGGGACGAGTTGGTGGGGGGAGGGGGGGGGTAGCAGGTTTGTTGGAAAGGTGGGAGGACGTGAGGATTGATAAGAGGGTAGATGTGGTGTGAGAAAATGATAAGACCAAAGTATGGAAGTTACATGAATGAGAGGGTGGGAGGAGGGAGAGAGGATGGAGTGCTGTATCGAGGAGAAGGAGGCTGCTGGTAAAAACAGGAGACGAGAATATGATACCTCCCCTCCCCTCCATTTCCCTCAGTGCCAGAGGGGTGGCTCTCAGCGGGCAGACAAACAGACAGCCGATGATAAAGCGAGTGGGAGGTTTGTTGCCAGGGGGACAAGGCCTTTTTAAGCCTATCGATCGGGTATCTTATGCAAAGGTAATTAAACAACTGCTTGTCTTTGCTACCCTGGGTCTGGAGCAGAGAGTGATGGTGTCCCAGTCTTTTTTTTTTTTTCTTGAATTTCTACCAGCTGTGTGAATTAAAAGAAAAGGGTGTCCCGCAGTGCCCGGTCTGCGGTTCATATCTGTCGATACTTCCCATTAGAATTCCACCAAGGTTTCCACTTAAAATGCAAACGCCAGCCTTGCCCTCCAGATAAGAGGAGAACAGACACCGGGGCTGTAGATATTGTACTGTATAATGCCACGGCCCTTTCAGTTAGGAAATTTCCGTAGAAAATTAAATTCACTTTTCCGCGCAGACAAACCTGGGAGGAGAGCAAACATCCCATTGCAATGAAAAACAATGTGATAATACACCTCATTCACACCATGCACAGATAAAGGACATGCCAGCTAAAACCTGTCCTTAATAATAAAAAAAAAAACCCTGAACCCTGTAGTCATTTTAGCAAAAAGCGCTTGAGATATGCGTGTTTGTTTTTCATGAGTGTCTCTATGTCACTTTTTATTTCAGCTGTATGTTTTATGATTTGGCACCTTTTGTGTGAGGTGAATGGGATTTACCACATGCTGTAATTCAGTGTTTAATCCATCATACTGAAGTGTCCTTTCATATGTTTCATATTGCTCAAATACCCCAAACTATAATTGGATCTGCCCAACGTGGCTGTTCTCATGAAAACAAAGCAGTATTCGTCGGACAGTATATTGAATATGGTGAGATGCTTCTGTCCGTGCCTGTGCGGTGTGTGTACACTGTACCTGTAAAATGACCCAGTGGCCGTTCTTTGCCGCCAAATCAAGGGCTTGTTCGGCTATAACCTCCTGACCCTGACCCAGAGAAACATTGTGGAAGTTCTTGTTGTCGAAGGTGTAACCCAGCTTCTTCCCTGAAAGAGAGCACGTGAGCAGCATTTCAAACAAAAACACCATCTGACACGATCACCTCCAACGTCGCCTTATCTATGTTTTGTAACCACTTTAACCATTCGACTGTGATAACGATCTTCACGTCTCTCATCAAAGAAACAAAAGTGGCCAGTTTCCAGTCGCGGTGTGCGTCTGAGGTCATCATCAGCACGCGGCCAATGACTCAGCTTTACTCGCCCACCTCGAGTTGGAAATTTAGCTCGAACAATACAATTATTTCTGTCGCTTCCATTAAAGCTCCAACCTGAAACCGAGCAGATAGCGAGGTTTTGTCTCAGGGATATTAGTCCCCTGCAGAGCATACAAAATCACATCATCTATCTAATGAAAATCTAATTGAAGCCTAATACCAATGAGAAACCCAATAGTCACAGCTATAATGGAAAAGCACCTCTTTGTGGTTCAGTGTAATGTGGCTGCTGCTACCCATCATCACCACGCGCTCTGTGCAGAAGCAGCGATTGGTTACTTTTAGCTTTGATGTGATTGACTACGCTCCAAGTGAGGGTGTTGATAATCAATAATCACACCCCTCGCAGGCAGTTCTAGTAGGAGTGCTCCCTCTTATCGTATTAGGAGAGGATGGCGGATTTCGCACAGGGCCAAAGGTCTGTCGACGGCAGCTCTGTGGCTCCTTTGTGAAAATGAAGCAGAGGAGCACAATTGCTGCTATTCTACTGTGTGTTCTGGATAGCAACAGTTGACTGTCCGTGTTGAATATGGTGTGGATTCATTTCTTCAGGAGGGGGCTTTCAAGCGGAAACAGAAATCCAAGACAGTCAAATCAGACAGCAGTAAATCAATCATGACTTATTTGAATACAATTACACTGAAAGTTGAAAACGTACGGTGACTCGGTCACAGCGGAGACGCTGAGGGAATCTCTTTGTTCCGGCAAACTGATACAATCCCCGAAATCTGAATATTTCATGGAGCCGACTTCAAATACCCACAGACTGAATTATTTGGCAGCAGATTCAAAAGTGTCAGGCTGTGATGGCGCCCCGTTCCAGGTCAGTACAAAAGCTTCGACTTTTGGCACATTTGTGGTCAAAAATCAAAACAGCGCGTCCTTGCTGCCGTTCGCATTATTCATACAGAAATGTAAAGTAACTCCAAAAGCAATGACATTTACTTTCTGCTGCCCCTAATACACTAGTGGTGTCATCTCATATATTCGTGACCTTTAGTATAATCCCTTCAATCTACCCAGAGCCTGTTGTGCATTGGCAGTGATGGCTGATATCACAGCAGAGACACAGAGCAGATGTGTTGGGATGACTGCTGTTCTGACTGATAATCCTATGCAGTAAGAATCAAAGTGGAAATCATGCATGCAGGTGGGCCTGCACTTGACTTCAATAGGCTGTTCCACAAAAATCCAGTACGCTCCCACGACAAAGAAATGACTGGCAATATGTATGCTGTGATAAAAGTCCAGGACGCACTCGGAGGCTGAATTTTATGGCTTATTAAAGATAAAACAAGCGAGGGTATTACCATGTTTCTCCACATCCTTCAAAGGGTCAACTCCAGGAGACAGGATGAAGAACATGGGCGTAGCCGGACCCGACTCTTCAAAGGAGACGGCGAAGTCCAGTGATCTGCCAATCACATACTTGCTCCCCAGTTTCTCCTCTACAAAGTCTCTGCGGGGAGAATATGACTCAGTTCTCCTCAACCCTTTTTTATTATCTTTGACCGACAAGCTGAATAACTTGAAGAGGGGGAATCTTCTGTAGCGCCTCATGCAGACGGCCGCTTGTGGAAAAACATTAACTCGAGTCACGACCGTGTTGTCAGCAGCTCTTTTCAACCTCTTTGGATTAAAAAATAATGATTTTCTCGCTGCTGTTCTAACAGTAAGTGAACGCTTTCACTCTTAATAGATACACATTCCAAATTTTCTATATGTAAATCCTTGCTGGCAGAATATTTGAAGATACAAAGCTCACATAAATTACATTGTGATGGATGAGTCAAATTTAAAGCAATTAAACACTGAGTTTGAAACACTTTAATGATCCTGTGCAGCAAACTCTGCTGTTGTGTCAATAAATAGCTTTAGGTAAGTGACGCATACCATAGAGGTCTACCTCATAACTCAGCCAGCTTGCTTGAAGCCTATTTGATACTAGTCTGAAAGCAAAAGGCCTGTTTGTCATCAAGGTCCCATTTCCACCTGCTATAAACACCCAATCTGATTTAGGACACTGAACTCTCTCTATTATGCCCCCATTGTGAACAGATGTCAATATGAAAATTATATACGCAGGTCAAGGGAAGTGATGCGTCATCATTAGCCCAAGGTGAATTATGACGCATGACTTTAACTTGTTGGGTGTTTATTTCTCTTAAAGGCAAAACATTCCTGAATTCAAATGTCTAAACACGACAAAACTTATGATGTATATTTTTTAGTGCTGTCAAAAATATCGCGTTGTAAAGGCGTTAAAGCAAATCAATTTTTCTGAATAGAAAGTTTAGTTTCAAAAAGTTGCCAGATGGGTCGACTGACAAGACCAAAGTTTGGACAGAGGCATATGGAACTAAAAACAAGCTTACTGCTGCCATAGCCAAGAAATGTTCAATCTTTCTAGAGAGAAATAAGAGGCTTGGTTGATAAGCCTCGGGTGAATAAACAGAAGAGCATCATAGTCTGACTGCTTGTATGTTCAAAGGAAACTTAAGAAAGGAAAGTTTAAGCCATGGTTTAACTGCACTATAGGCTGAGTCCTAGTTTACAATGATGTGCACTTTGTAACTTTATCTTGTATCACCCTGTTTTGATCCCTTAGAAAGGGTTGTTGAAGGGGCTTTTTTGTAACCAAGTATTTATTTTTTTGTCATCTGTTTATTGACAGTGTTAGATTGTGTGAGATTTGATTCCTTCAAATGTGAATGACTGCTCAAAATGAGAATGTTAGTGTGAAATATAACACTACACGTTGTTTTCAATAAAAAACATTTGCACAAAGCAAGCCTATCCATTTTTCCATGTTAACAGTATTAAAATGATAATTAATGGGACATTTAGAATAAATAAAAATGTGTGATTAATATGCGATTAATCGCGAGTTAACTATGACATTTATGCAATTAATCACGATTAAATATTTTAATCGATTGACAGCACTAATATTTTTCATTGTCGCAAATATTTCCAAGAAAGTTCAAAGGGGAAAGGGAAATCTGTGGCTTCACTCAAGGTAATGGTACTTTCATTTGGTTACCTGTCAGCCTGACTTTTGCCTGAGTCACACATTTGAATCAGCAGTGGTGGTTATTTAACAGTGAAGACAACAACTCCCATCATCCCGCACTGCCTCATAACATCATCAAACATGCTGTATTTAAGCCTGCATTAATTATTATTATTATTCTTATTTTAATTTTTTTGGCCACTTGAAGAAACATTTCTTTAGAGTTGCGGCTCTGGCCACCTAATGGACGTAAAGGCACCGGATGTCGACAGCTTTGGAAGCTTGCTCTGAGCGTTGCTTTGTTTCAGCCCTTTTTTGTGTTCTAATATCCAGATGACATATCCAGGTAGAGATTGCATGTTAATACCAGGTGGAAATGGGGTCCAACTTTGATAAGATGACACAGGTTGAGGGCTTCTTCTATAGTCTTGTTTAATAATGAGGCTCATTGATTGCAGAGCTGTGTAATTGCTCCTTCTTCTCAACAGCACACAAACACAGCGGCGGTGAGCACAGGTGCCCTGTCAACTCAAACTCTAAGTCAGAGGTTAAGATGTTTAACCTTTCCCCTTCCACCAAACAGCACAGATCCTTCACGGGGCAAAGGGCGAGCTGTGATTCTCCTCCTCACCTGACGGCGTACGTCATGCGGTCAGGCCTCAGGGCCCTCATCATGCACAGTCTCTGGAGCGAGGTCTTGTTCTTCCATTCCTGTGGGAATTTCTCTTTTTCTGGACACTCGGACTCGACAAACTTCTTCCATCGTTTGGCTGAGCCGTCGATGTCTCGATCCAGGTTCCTGAACTCTTCCATGGAGCACAGGGACTGGTGGTCGGGGGGGAAACAAAAGTGACTGTGATCAGCAATGCACATTAACAATAGACAGCACAAGGACTAACTTTGTTTGCAGAAGTCGGCTGAAAAAAAAAAGAGCAGGAAGGAGTGCTTTTCTTTCCTCATGCCTATATAAATGATATTTATTCAAACAGAAATGCTGAGTAAACACGATCCCTTTCATAACGGGACGGGGGGTTGGGGAGGACTGAATATGCATCCGTTGCAGAACTGGCAGGGGCTTCATGCGATGCCCCAGCTGACAAATGTCTTATCTCATCTGTGGAGAACAGCGGTGTCATGGAGTGCAGCAGGTAGACTCCCAGACAAGTATACAAACACACACACATGCAGTATGTCTCCTGTATGCTGTCTCTTGCAAGTACTGTCCTGAAGCTTTCCCATGGCAGACACATAGAGGACAAGACGTTATGGAAAAACAACATTCTACAAACACTCGCCACTGAGCACGCGGTGGTACGGTAAAGTGAGACGACATGGCTCAGCGCACACTGCGACTGTGTGTTTAATTACTACAGGCAGTTGGCAACCTCTCAGGCCTGATGAGGGAGAATACACTGGGTCTCTTGGGACTCCTGCTCTGCTAATATCATCAAGAGGGGCAAAACAATCGAGGATCTTATCCGCCTTTAAAGCTTTCCAGCTGATTATGTTTCCAACTGCGATAAGAAAATCGAGTGACGGAATTTGATTAGCAGCGCCTTAAACAACCACAGTGGGTTGAGTGCAGTTGGGGGAAAGGCCGTCTCCAAACCCTCAGAGGGGTTTAGGTTAAGTTAATATTCTAGGCGGTACAGATTGAAAAATTCATGAGCAGAGGAGGCTAAAAAAACATGCTGCCGTTAGGGTTTAGTTTACTGCTAAACTGATCTGACAAGAGAGGGAACCTCTGCTGCTTGACGTCCACGGGACCGCACTGCCAGACGTCTGTTCTTTAAGAGCAGCGACCGAGCTCGTTCCAGTGCCCTTTCAATGTTAAAATGCACCGGGGTCACGGAGCTAAGCCTGGCCCCAGAGAATCACACGGCAGCAGAGCGGAGCTTTGGGTTGAAACAGAGAAAACAGACTTCAATTACGTCGCCGGCTCTCTTAAGCGCAGTATGTTTAACGCAAAGTTGTTGCTGGGAGAACGGGCTGCACAAATTGCATCACAGGAAGCAGCTCCACACACAGGCATAAAGCAGCTGAGTACTCAAATAACTTGAGGGAAATTGTGGATTTCAGTCAGGCCTCTCGTACATGACAGGCTGGAGGGAAACGTAGCTCGGAAAAAGACATAGGAGTCAATTAAACCTTTCACTCGTGGAGACTATTTCTCGAGATATGCCTCGAAAAGAGAGGATTCTAAAGATAGAGCTGACGTGCCGTTTAACACTCCTCATGCATCTTTTTAATACATCTCTCTCAATCTCAAGAGGAGGGTTCTATCTTCATGAAAGAGCAACCTATTTCGGGATGGTGTGAACAACTTTATCTTGCCGTTTTGTGCGGATCTTGGCAGGAGGGTTTTGTTCAGGTGTTTGTTTACAGTATTGATATTTCACATCTTGTCTCTTACCTCGCCACTCCCAACAAGGTAGCACCAGAGGGTGGGGAGGGGTGATGCTAACTTCCCCTCTAGGGGATGGCAGAGTCTACAGGTGGATGTCAGAAGGTGCTCTAATTGACTGCCATGTCATTGAAAATGCAAGTATCAGAGGATTCTGCCCTCAGAGGTGACGTCTGACACCATCGAGCTTCAAGCATCGCCCACTTCCTGTCTGACTGCGCACTAAGAAGAAATTTGATCTGCTGGTGCCCCTTTGCATTTCACAACAAGAATTCAGCCCCTCTCCGCTGTCATTGCATTTCAGCAGTGGCAGGAATACAGCCATCTCAGCCTCTCGCTGTACCTTGATCCCTCCCCAGGAGTGGTTAGATAGGAAATCCACTGGTGATGTTACACCTGGTTGGACAGGGTATCTCAGAAGGAAGTCCAGCTCTGCAGGGTTTATTTCTTTATTCATCAGCAGGATCTGGGGACACAACAAACAGGAAGGACTTTTGAAATGTTGTATTTTCAGCACAAACCACATTTCCTTTCCACTTGATTAGATCCAAACAGGGCTGCTGGTCTCAGGAGCGGCCGATTCAACGGCAAGCTTGTTCTCAAAACAAACCATGCAGAAGATGAAACCGACTTCCATTCCTACCTGGAAGGCGAGCTGAGCGATGTACGTGAGCTTGTCACACTCAAACAGGCCTCTGGTGGTGTACTGGAAAACTGAGGAGGTGATGCTGTCAATTAGGTTGTACACCCGCTGCTTCAGAGCCTCGTCTGGTTCAGCCTTCAGAACGGCTTTCTGGAAGACCACACTGAACGCCTGAGGACGCACAGGAGCGGGCACAACACTCAGTACTGTCTCAGCGTCTCACATCGAAGTGTTGGAAGTAGCAAAGTAATAATATTGTTGGATATAGAGTAACAGAGTCAACAAAATAGAAACCAATAAATGAAATTATATATTATTACAATTGTATATATTACTGTATACAATACTACTTTGGCTGATATAGAAAGTTATTGACTGTAAGTGATTGAAATGTGTTCTGAGTTAAGTATTCATCATGTATTATTATTGTTATTAACCCTAACTACTACTACTGTTACACTAGCTGACAATGCTTATTTCCCATTTAGCTCCGTTTTGGTCTCCACCAGCTCACAGAGAAAGTATCTGTCTCTTTAGCTGCGAAGTGCTTCTCTGTGTTCACCAGCTGGTCTGCTGTTTTTACGCTGGCTCGGTGGGCTCAGCAGAGCCTTTTCACCGAAAACAGCCGCCTGCTGCTGCTGGAAACGAGGCCGATGAGTGCAGTAAGAGTGAACCAAAACAAGCAGCTGAAAGATGCTAAAAAGCTGCGTAGAGCTGAGGGAAACTGAGGGCAGAGAGTCTTGAGAGAAAGATTAACACATTGCTGGTTTTGGTCTTTTCATGGGATTTGATGACAATAAGAAAAAAAACAGAATCATGCCTTGTTGCTAATATATGGTGTCTCCAGTTTGCATTTGTTCTTTAAATAGTCTGTTAACAGAGAAAATGTAGCTCCATCACTCCTGAAATGATTCCTAAGTTTCACTTTGTGACCATCTCTTGCTTGTGAACACTACAGCACAGATTACTTGACCATACCAAGCAGAGTCTACACATATTACTGCCAACCAAATGTGCAGATTGAGGTCTAATTGAAAAAGTAGCTGTTGGAGTGACTGTAAACTGCAATGTAACTCAGGAAATGGGATAATTGCCATTATGTTCTACTCTGTGTGCTCTGGTGTCATTTCTGTCAGTTTAGCAGAGTCACACTTTGCTCTAACCTCGTGTGAAGAACACATATTATAACATATTTCATTTCATTCACAAGGTCAAAGGTATATACACCCTGTATGTGTTTTCATTTGATTATGTTGGGAAATAACTTGGGCCAGGGCAGCTACCTGCAGAGTCGGGAGTGATTGCAAACCATATCTCAGGCTGCCTCCTCTCAGCGCTCGCTGGCTGACAATATGAAAGACATTACGCTCTACATAACCACATTAGGGAGCCACAAACACAATAAAAGCAGGGCAAAGAGCATAAAACATGGTGAGCAAATGGAGGAAGGAGGGGAGGAACAGAGGAATGAGTGTAAAGAAGGGTCTCAGTGAGGGCCCGTGAGGCGGGCAGGAAGCACGGCGTGTAAATAGTGAGGCTACCTTGAGAGAGAACTGGTACATGGGGTGGATTTTATTGAGGTCGTTCATTATGAAGTACAATAAGGAAGCCCGTGCTGCTGCTGGTCGGTAGTGCTCCCGAGCCTCATTGATTTTAGCCTCTGTCACCTTGGCTTCTTTTACCTAAAGTGAAGACAGCGCAAACACAAATGGAATCGCACTCACAGACACAAGATCACATCGGCACAGATAGTCACACGCTCATCAATCAGCTAATGATGAAATTGCGCACCATCCAATAAAACACCCTCCAGTGAAGAGCAGAGCTATTCCAATTTCACGGTTCCAGCCGAAATGTTCTCACACTGTGTGGAACACGACAATTATGTGCCGTTTCTTTTTTTTTCTTTTTTTTGTTTGTTTTTCTTTTTTTTTTTATCTGCAAATGCCTGCGCAATTATGCTTAAGAATGAACATCTGCGAGGCGGCGCTCGTCTCGTCGACATCTCTCACATCATGGTGCAGTAAAGTGCTCTGAAGGATCAGAAAAAGCTGTGATTCTCTGCTGAGGTGACATGATCTGATTTTACTGACCAAAAAAAGAGAAGACGGAAAACTGCAATGCTTTAGATCTTTTTACACTAGCTAGATAAAAAAGAGCCAAATGTTGTGTGACACTGAAACAATGACTGTAGACTTTGATATAAGATATAATGAATTGACTTTCACACACCTGAAAATGGGAGATTCACAGTTGCTACAGAAATATACTGTAGCCTTGTGGATATGAGGGTACTATGTATGTTGCTTCAAAGGGGATATCAAGCTCGTGGGCCGAGGCTGTGGCTGCTGCTGCAGTACGCTTCAAGTGATACGATGTGGTCAAGTTTCAGTAATGATGCACAGTGTGTGCAGGGATTGGCCCATAAACTCAAGTTAGTGTTATGGATCTGGAGCTGGATCTGAAGCTGGAGGCTTCTTTATCCAGAAGCCCCTAACTTTGGCTAATATTGAGATGTATGCTTTGTTTTCTGTTTAATAAAATGTATTTTGGTGATAAACTATACAGTATAATTATACTGTAGTAATTCACTGCATAATAATATGTACTTGGTAATTACAGTGAAAATTGGTCTGCTTGACTCTAAAGCCGACGTGCCCAGTTACTACACTGTAATTACAGGGAAAAGGGTCTGAACAAGGGACTGGGTTTATTCACCCGGTAACAGCAGGAGTAGAGATGATAAAAATGCAAGCAGTTGAAAAGATAAAAAAAAAAAAAAGAAGAGGACCTTTTCTTCGATCTCGGCAGCGGTGCGTTTGGTTGTCTCCAGGTTTTCCACCAGCTCCGTGTCTCCCAGGAAGTTTCCTGAGGCTGAGGACAAACGAGACAGCAGGTTGTCCTCCAGCGTCTTCAGAGTGATCTTGAAACCGTTCTGCTGCTTCGTCAGGTCGGACTAATAAACACAGAAACACACACAAACTTCCACTTTACAGGTTCATTGGAATCTGCGGAGTTTATCCGAACAATGAGGATTTCTCAGCCGCACGAGCTGCTCGCTGTCAGGTTCTTTTCTGGCCTTGTCATCATAATCTGAGGCGGTGGGAAAAGTTCAAGGTGCGGGTCAATACGAGGACATGAATACTGAAGGGCACCTCAAAGGCAGAACTAATCAATATGCTCTGCATTGGCCATCCAGACCCATGAAGAGAGGGCTCGGGGCTGGATTAGCCAGCGTCCGTCTGGTTGCCAACATCAAACCTCTGGTGACCTAACCCTTGATGTGATGAGACCGTTGATTCAAGCAAGAGGGGAAGTAACTTTGATGGTGAACCACACACACACACACACACACACACACACACACACACACACACACACACACACACACTCACATCTATGAATCACCTGATAAATTCAATTATGAACCGATACAGACTACAAACACATACACAACCAGCTCAGAAATAACAGGTTTTACTCACAGCTCACCATATGGATTAGTGCACCGCGTCCTCTAATAAAGCTTAAACTCAAACAGTTTCTTTTTTTCTGTCTTTGTTCTGGCTGAAAAAACAAGCGTCTGAGAGAAACTTTCGCTTTCTCAAAGCCCGGTGTTTGAGGGGCACTGGGAGAACAAAGCCGGCAGGGCACGGTTACTTCTCTTTATTGCTTCATCCTGCTTTGTCCTTCATTATACTCTGCTGTAGCTCCTTGTTTCTGCTCGATAATGACTTTGCTTTATTGAAGTTTGCCTTTACAGAAGCCTCTCTGACCTTTGAATTGTTGAAATTACGGGAGGGTGGGCTGTTGTGCGATTTGCCTGCTCCGTTGTTGCTGGTGACTGATAATAGCTGGAGGTCTTTGAGTGGCGTGATCCCTGACAAACAGCGGTAATGCGTTTCTGCCGGTGCTGTTTCTGCCCCCCCCCGGTGTAATCACTGGGGGAGCTGGGGGCAGTGGAGGCGGAGCTGTTCCTCCTCCCTGTGGCATAACGTTCCCACGACAAAAGACATACTTAGCTCAGATCGCGCTGGAGGAGTTGATAGTTTAAGAGATCACACTGCTTAATTGCTCTCTTTATGACAGTATTTCCTATTGTGGTGATGAGAGGTATTTTACACCATTGTTAAAACTAATTGAGCCTCTGCCTTGTTAAATCTACACGCTCTGAGTTTGACGTTGTTACCGCTCTGTCGTTGAAAACTTCCCCTCTGCCAAAACTGCGCGGGGGGGAAAAAAAAAAGAAAAAAAAGACGTGATTTGTGGCATTTTAAGGAAAAACCTGACATGCGTGTGCTTCGAGCAGAGAGAAAGAAAAAGTACAGAATGAGTTTGAGTGGTGGACATTTAACCAGGGACGTTTGCCTGTGTGAGTCAACTGTGACCTTCTACTTGCCCAGACTCAGGGCCCTCGAGGGAGAGAGCCATCCACACTAAAACATTCCCAAGCGGATCAAATAATGAGTCACTTTTTAACGATTAGCTTTCCTCTGGCACAATGTGCTTGTAATTACCCTTGCTTTGGAAAACAAACAATTAACCAGTCAGCAGAACACCCTAATTGGGATTAAAATGAGATATTACATCTATCATTTTTTTTTTTTTAGGCAAATGATTACCGAGTGCCACAGAGCAGCCCTGTTAAGGTAATTTGGGAAGTGGAGCATTTTTGTTCTCATTAGCGGCGAAGGTCTGAGCAGGAATTGCGCCTGAACAGACGCACACAAGGCCGCGCACACGCTTGTGTGCGCAAAGGGGGGGGCCGGCGGAGGTAGTTATTGTGGTAAAAGGTTGTAGACTTATCCCCCTGTGCTCACTCCAAAAAGGCAACTTGACATTTTAAGCTCCTTAGCCCGTCTTTGGCTCGGTTAAATGAGAGCTCTTTCACCTCGTAGTCATCTTACGGCTCAGTAACGACGCTAACCTCATTAAAGGTATAATGGCGCCGAGTCACTCAGAGAATATAAACAGGTACAGCCAATTTGCACTTCGCTATCAGTCCGATGATTGTTATCAGTCCGGGTTGTTTACTGACAACAAAAAGCCATTCAGCACCTCATTCTAAGGGCTGTGTTTGGATAGGAAGGTGCAGGGAGTGCACGCAGCGATCCCCTCCACCTTCAACTTTCAGTGTTAATTAAAATGATAAGTGAGTTCCAGATCTTGTTTTTTTTTTTTTTTTCTTTCCTCACCCTCCGATCTCAGTGAAATGCTAATTAATCAAGCTTCATTAAATCACATTTCACTTCTTCTCCACTGGATTTTGCTGAGGGGACGTAAGGCTTAAAATAACTCTGGCATTTTGGCTTTTTTTTTTCTTCTTCTTCTTCTTCTGCCGTTTATTAAAAATGCTGATTTGTCCATGAATGAAAGCCCACAGGTCTGAATAAAGCACAGCCTGCAGAGGCCCGACGCAAACAAGGACACCTCCAGAAAACCATCAAAATGCAAATGGGATTGTGTTCGAGTAAATCTGCCTGACCCGTTAACAGAGTTCCCACATTATCTTGTGTTTTGATCTCTGGGAGACACTGCCGTCAGCCAGACGCATTCTGAATGGAGGGGGACTCGTGCTTTTCCTTTACCCTTGACTAACAAGAGCCGCATTTAAGGAACAGTGGAAGTGTGTCAGTGCGTTGTCTAATTGCTGTGGTGCAGGAGCGCCACCGGCCAACGCTTTTCAAACCGCTGACATGAAAAGAGCAGATTGTCGATGAGACGAGTGCGAGGCATCATTAGGCGCCGGAGCTTTGATCAAGTGGATTTTCACTTAATTACGAACATTTACATTCGCGCCGTACGCCATACTGTGGACGTCGTATCGGCCGCTCATTACTCCTCGAAAGGCGTCCGAACAGCCACCAGGAGCCTGCTGCATTGTACACAGCGCACAGTCGGCCATTAACTCTTAGCGGCGATGACAGCTTAAAGCTACAGCTGGTGACGCTTATCAACAGAGCGGAACAAAAGCTCATTCCTCCTCGCAGTCAAGGGTCCAAGGGCCACACAACAAAGGCAGTCATTTACATTAAAAAGAAAACACACCTTTAAAGCGCCTCCTATCTGCCTGGCCTTTGATTTTGGAGAGGTGGATGTGAGTGTGTGAACATAAACGAGTCTGCCAAAGTGATAAGAAACAGATGAAATTCCTTTGAGGATAGCATCAAGACTACAATCACACAATTCCAGGAGCTTGATGATAAATTGAGGAGTGTCTCAGGAACAGCAGCCTGGGTGACTGCGACACAATGGTGAATTGCCAGCGCTTCAAAAGTTAATTTGATTTTTGAATTAGGATTATTGGATTATTGCCTCTATGGGTGATTCTTCATGGACGCATCAATCCCTGACATTCAGATATACTGTAAATACTTTATCTTCTGCGACTGTCCATCATCATTTAGGATGCTCTTGCTTCCAACTTAGCTTTCATTAAAGCTTCTGGGTGTTCTATTTAAAGCTATTTGTTGGGTGGCTATTAAATCATAGCCGGTTAGAAGCTTTTGTTTAACAGCAGCAATAAAATTGTTGCCTTAAGTGGACTGAGAACGATGTCCGTCTTGCAGAAGTGACGTTGCTTTACCAAACGCCAGTTAGCTTATCAGCGTTCCGATAAGCTGTGAAAGACTTGTTGTATAGCGCTCTCCTCCACCATCATTAAATCGCCAGATGAGGGAACGGTCCAATCCAATCGCACTAAGGCCACCACCCTAAACTTGCTAAGTGCTACTGTCCTCACGGCCAACTCACTGCCTGGTCTGAACGTCTTCCAGGACCTTGCCTTACAGAATGGGCGAGAGGTCATTAATGAATCATTTTTGTCAAAATGGCATCATACGCTTCTTTTTTCTTGCTAGTTGTTCCTTCCATGTGTGTATACTGGGCTTCCCCTGTGTTTAACTTCGCAACGCTAAGAACTATGGGTTATTCCCTCAGGCAAAGTCTGCAGAAATGCAGACTCACGAAGTGTGCATAAAGGACTCTAAAGGTCTGCGACAGAGCCCTCGTGCACTGACAGTGGGACAGCCCTAAATCCTGGTGGACTCAGTGGGAATGCACCTCAAAGTCCTTGAGTCTGTGAGTGTGGACACTGGGATCGGGCAAATATCTCTGGGAAGAATGCTGCTTATCCCTCCAGTAGAGTTCCAGACAACCTATGACCAGAGGGGCCGATGCTAAGACAATTTTTCCTGTGATTGTGCGCCATCTGTACGTCGCTTTTCTACTGTGATTACTTGCAAAACATGTAAAACTACAATAACATATCACCACGTTCACCATGCGTTGACATGGTGAACTTTTGCATATTTACAGAAATTATTCCTCATTTGGAGTTGTGTTTCTGCCCACCAGGCATCACGCATTCACTCTCTTTTAGCTCTGTTTTTGGTCTCAAGCAGCCCGTCAGAAAATGATCTCGCTCTTCAGCAACTAAGTGTTCCACCATCTCCACCAGCTAGCTGCGATAAAACTCACTATGAAGCTCATTAGAGGGGAGCTGCAGAATCAGGTGTTAATCCTCTGTAGGTTCATCACTCAGTGACAGCGCAGGAAGACAAACAGACTGAGTTCTGCAGTTAAAATGAATTGTTTAAACATTATTTATGCGATTGGAGCCATATGCAGACATTCCTTATTTGGAAATGAGAGTAAATGTTTGGGTGCCACTCTTTATATCGGAGTCAAATGAATGTGTTGAATGCATTTCCTTCCTCATAAAACATCTACAAATCCAATCTTTTAAATCCAGAACTGTTTGCATCCACTAGCTAGGGGTCTTTTTCTGTGTCTTTGCCGGCACATTGCGACAAATCTCAGGAATGTGTATTCTTTCATATATGCGTGTATGAGATACTTAAAAAGCGTTAAATTTCAAATAACTTGAAGCAAACACTTCATATCCAAACACTATCCAGCGCGCATTTAATGTGGTGATCTAATTTTCCGAGTACTCTATGTTCCACACGCCACGTGAACACACAGGCACCATGTGCATGCAGGGACAAATTCAGACACACTCACACAGACACACAGGCACACACAGCTGTGCAGTGTCCCAATCTCCCTAAGTGAGGGACCCAAAGCCCCATAATTATCACACATCCACTTAGTTTGCTGTTAATCAAAGGCGCCAGCTGATTGTCTTGGAATCAAAGAGCCTGGACCTGCAGCCTCTTGTGATGTTTAAAGACAGACAATGTTTTCTTAGCATTAGCATTTCGGAGCGTTAAAGATGGATAATGACGAGCGAGAGTGCTACAACGGCTTCTGGAGGCCTCCGACTCCACTGGCTGTTTCTTTTAATTACACCTGCACAGACGAAGATCCAGCGTGGAACAGTTGTTTGTTCTCTGATAGCACCTGAGGAGTGTGACAGGTACCGCTTTCACATCTGCTCAGGTTCACTTTTACATTCCTTCGACATATCAGATGAAAAGAGACGCGTCTAAAAATGCGCTTTGTTGTTAAATAGCTGTCTGAGGTAGTGTTTCTCTCCGCCTCCACTGACACTTCCTCACCTTCAGCTGTTCCAGGTCAGGTCTCTCCATGCTGACCACCGCTGCCAGCAGCTGGTCCTCCAGACCGTCTCTGGTCACTGTGAAATTTATCAAGGTGCACTGGGCCTGCAGCTCCGGCTGGTAATGAGGGCTGGCGAGCTTGGTGTGCAGGATGAGGCGGAAACTGGGGTTGTACTCGCACTCCTTGTCTCCGATCTTGATGTACCTGTTTGGTAAACGAGGAGCGGAAATCTTGCTGCTAAATGGACGTTTTGTTGTATTCAGACAAATTCTCTCTGTCTTGTACACTTGTCTCATCAGTGGTTCTCAGACCTAACGAACAATATAAGGTTTTGCTTTTGGAACAGCTGAAGCGTTCTTTACCTGCCCTTCTTAATGGTTTCTCTGCCCAGCAGAGGTCCAAGAACAGGATCCAATGTTTCCTCCAGGTTCTCTATAAGAACCACATCACCTGCCGACAGCGCTCTCTCTATGGCATCCAGGTACCTTCAGGACGAAAGCAGCACAATCTAAAACTCCCCTCCAGAAAAACAACGCTGAGCACATTCCACCGCAACGCCTCTTACCCTCTCTGTCCAATGCGGATGACACGCAGGTCTTCGCCGTACTTGTTTTTGATCCACTTGATGCCTTGCAGCTGGGGGTCCACCATGAGGGGCCAGCGCTGACAGGAGGTGAGGATCGTGGCGTTCTCAGTGGACATCCTGTCAGCGGGCAGCCCCTCGTTCTGCCACGCCGCGATGTCCGCGCCATCCGTCAGCATGGTCAGAGGGTCCAGGTCAGGGGTCACTGGGATGGGAACCTTACAGATGACATTGACAAGTACGTATGAAGCTCGAATCATCCTTCCCACTGCAGTTAAGTCTTAAAAGCGGTTCATGCTAAGCTTCAGCGATACGGACGTACCGCTTCTTCGAGTTAACCTCGATGATTATTAAGTGGGCTTTCATTTTTTGCTCAGTGTCTGATTTCACCCATTGATACAGCAGAGGCATGTATTTCAAGCGGTATCATGCTTTCATTATTATATTATCACACTCCACATTTAGAGGGTATTGAATTCTTTAATTCATTCTGTAATGTAGAGCGATTGTCTTAGTCACTGTGATAGACAGCAGTGATTGTGACAAGCAACAGGTTTGCAGTGGAGATACTTGACGTGTCCTCTTGAAAAGGAGAAGGTAGCTGAGCGTTTTTTCAACTTGCTTCATGCTGTCTCACCCAGCGTCAGAGACTTGCTGGAGAAGCCTAAGCAGCCCATGCTGACCAATCATACTGCAGCTCTTGTGGTCTCCATGTGTTTGCACATTTTCAGTTGTGGATTAAAATACTGCTAAAGTGGGTATTTATGGCAGTTAAAAGGGAGAAGATTAGAGCCTTTCTTGCACTTCCTGAAAGAAAAACTGGTTTCTTCCAACTTCAATTTTATTTTCGTATCTCTGGTTCACTGTTGTCGGAATGACGTCACTGAAAAATGGGCAACAAACACAAACAGTGAGACAATTAGACAGATTGTAAACAAGCCAACACAGCTGCACAGTGGCTGCTTGTGGTATTTCAGCAAAAAAAAAAAAAAATATCCTCACCTCAAAATGCAAACATATTCTATTATCACTGTTTGTATTAGCAATTCTTGATGCATGAATTGTAAAAAGTTTCGTAAAAATCATGTGACCAGTCGTGGTTGTTGCCCAGTCTGACCTATTTTTAGTAACGTCACCACATTCCGAAATTTCAGTAATTACTTTAGCACAATATCATAACAACCTGCAGAAATGAGGCAGTCCCCACCTGCGCCAGCAAATAGAAGACTTGAAAAAACACAAGCAGTCCAAACAAAGGTGCATGTCAGGTGTCGCCCCTCAATGCACGAGTGTAATCCCACCTTCAGCTGACTGAGATAGGGCCTCCAGGTGCTGTCCATGAGCTGGAGCCTGTAGTGTTTGGTAAAGTAGCCCAGGTAGGAGATGAAGGCGGTGATGAGGAGGACGTCCCCGCAGAGAGTCCTCTCCTGTTTCTTGAAGTTTTCTACAGCCTCCGCCCAGCGAACGTTCTCCGACGCCAGACCTCCCACCTGAAACACAGACCAGGAACACAGTGTTTGATTTCACTGAAACTTACATTACCACAGCACGTTCCCCACAGGCATCCTGTAAAATCAAATCTAAATGAATCCACGGCCGCCGTCGTCAACGCACAGCCTCGTGAACATCAGGAAACGTCCAGAACAACAATGCTTTGCCACCTTCAAGCCCTTTTTTATTAGGTTTTCATATCCTTTATCACCTCTCCGCTCGTGTACCAACACCTCTACTCTTTACCGCAGCAATGATCCAATTTTCCTCCGGGGATCAATAAAGTTCACCTTCATATCTTATCTCTTCCAAACTTGAGAGTGTGCATACTTGGATACACACTGTAACTTCTCAGCATACACCTTCGGAAACACCGAGCGCTTCGTCAGTTTGGCTGCATTTGCATTGATATTTGCGAGTGACGAGCAGATGAGCGCTGCCTCTCGTCCTTTTGTTGCCCCTGTCAGGCCTTTTGAAAACTTCCTGTGAATAATTTAGTTTATCATACTAACAGTGTCAACACTCATCTTTTCGTTGTGCTGCTGTCAGCAGGAGATTTACAAACAGGCAGATGATGGTGGGGATTCATGTATATGCGTGTGTATGTGTGTAAACATATGAATTGTGCGCAGCCACACTAACAAGCAGGGAGACTTTTGGGATATACATGTGTTTAAATGCAGGTTTGTGCACTTGGAATGCAATGCAAAAGCTACTCTCTGTATCTGTATTTGTCAGACAAAATATCTGCATTTTTTTTTTCAACTGTCACTCCACTTTCCAGCCACGCCCACCTGCCCGCTCACCTGATTCTCATTACCAATCAGCTCAGTATTTAAGCCGCTCTCCCACACTCATTCAGGCCCAGATTGTTCTTTGCTCTCATGTGAGACTCTTCAGCATTTACCTTTGGACTGATCTCTCATTGCTGAACCTGCCTTTGACCACATCTGTTCACCTGTTCCCCTGTAAATACATCAGTCTTCTGTCCCTGACTAAGAGTTTTCCCTGCCTGTTACAGTTTGGTGTTTGATTCACCAAACACTTGAAGAGACTCACAGTCCAACTATAGAGACTTTACATCCAAGCCAGTTTTTTTACCTGCTTATTTGTTTCTGAGGAGTCTGAGATTAAAATTGGTACAAGCTATATCCGTGTTGTGGTGGCGCTGCATTTGGGTCCTAAACCCCCCTGTTACAGTACAATCTGGACCCAGCAATTTCCACCCCATCATGGGATCACTTTGAGAGGATTGAGGCCCTGATCCTGCATCCACAGCTGCTGCAGCCAGACAATCAGCAGTAGCTCGGGAGGTGGCGCTGGATAAGTTGGCTGCACAAATCCAACAGATAACCATCGCCCTGACCCAGCGGGTGGTGCCGGGGCCACCTCCAGTCCAGTCCAGTCCAGTCCAGTCCCGTCCAGTCCAGTCCACCTCCTCATGTCTGCGATCCCCGGGTGGGAACTCCCTTACGCTACACTGGCCCTGCCACTTTTTCCGCCGGTTCACACCGGCCTGCTAGCCCCCTGCCAGTTTCATACACTACATCCACTGTCTGAATATTGAAGTTAAATTTATGCACACCTCCCTGTATTTGTTTACATTTTGACACATCATCATGAATAAGTCATGCCGCTTTGGGCGCTGTTTGTACTGTACGGACATCAGCCACCTGGATTACTCCGGCGCTGAGGAAAAAGCCTGAATCTGATGACTGTGAACCAGGCTGTGAAGTTTTTCTAGGATTTCTAAGGAGAGTTTTGAAGAGTTTGAAGAATTACGACTCTGAGAAGAAGCTGCATGATGTTTGTGGCAAGTTTAGTCACAAATGGGGACAAATATGACTGTAAAAATCCAGATTGTGCTTTCATCTGATCAGAATACATTATCCTCTTGTATCCAAATAATGTATTAATACTGGTTTACATGTATGTGCATCTAAGAGAGCAAGACTAACAGCAAAATCAGTTTGTGGTTCTATTCTTAAGGTGTATAAACACAAGCTTGTACACATGTGCATCTATCTGGGGGAAGGAGAAAATGGGACAGATGGGAGAGGCAGTGTGTTCGTGTGTGTTAGTGGGCAGCCGATGCTCTGCGTGACCCCGCTGTTGCCCTCCTCACCAGACGATTGGCTAGGGAAATGGTGCGCGCGGTTGATTCTGCCTCCTGTTGGCACTTGAGCTTGTCTGCAGTGGCTTTCTCAAACTTGGCTGTCAGCTTGGCCAGGTTCTCATTAAGGTGCTGATAGGCCACGCACACCCACAGACACACACACACACAGAAAGAGAGAAAAATTGGCACTTGTTAAAATACAGCGTGGTCATGAGGAATCTTCAAAGACAAAGAACAAAGATAGCTAAAGTCTCTGTGAAAGAAACTTGGGAGTGTGTGTGAAGTTGGGTAAAACTTATCATTCCCTCCGCTATGGATTTATTTGGCATATGGAAGCAATTAGCACAAGGACAAACAGGATTAATCGGTGGAGAGGCACACAGGTTCAGTAGATTAGTTTGAGGATTGCTAATTCCCCTTGGCTCCGAACCCACTCTCCGCTCAAGCGATCTGACTGAGGGCTGAAAAATGACAGCAAGAAGTCATGCTGGATCTTATTAAGAGTCGTCACTCTGCACTCTGCAGGGTTTGATGTAAGCAGCAGCCGCCGCCGCGGCGTCCCGAGCACCGCGCTCTGCTGGGGCTCTCTGGCGCTCTGATGTGCTGAATGTCAAATGCCACCGAGAAACAATTATTTACAGCTGCTTTTATCAATAGGGTTTTTAGGTTGATGGATTTGGTTTTAGATTAATGAACAGTAAAAGCTTTTAATAGCACTTACCAGCTTTGTATTGATGAAACGCTGGTGGTATATCATTACTGGCAGAGCTCATGTGTCAACTGTCACTCAAGTCTTGATAAAATAATTCATATCCTGAATTTTTGCTTCAACTTATAGCCTCTGGTTATCATTTTTATTTTATTTTTATTGCATCAACTTCATATTATGCTGCATATCTTCTGGGTTTGACAGAGTAGCTGATCCACGCTAGGTACAGAGATTTCTGGCTTTCACAAGTCATCTCTCAGCCCACGGTCGGCTTAGTGCAGAAGTCAGCCTGCCAATGATGCTCTAAGACGCTCTTTAGTGTTTGTGTCGGTGCGTTTTTGTGTCAAACAAATGAAAACAAGATCAGGACTTAAAAGAAAAACAAGCCCTTTCTTTAATAAAATGGTAATGCAATTTCATGGAATGTATCCTCTGGATTTGAGATATTAAAATTGCTTTCTGTTGAAACAAATACAGCATTTGGCATATAGCAAATAAACTTTTCATTTCCTGTATAGCTGGTCCAATGCGGCGGCTTACATTGATCTTGCTCTTGATGGTGGCGAGCTTCTCCTGTGCGGCAGCCAGCTCTGCGTTGGCCTTGCTCAGAGCCTGACGCTTGGGCTCCACCTCACAGTAAACCTCATAGAACTTGACAATGTTTAAAACCCAGGAGCACAGGCCCGCCGCCGCGTTCGACTTGGAGGCCACAAGATCTGGCTGGAACTCTGGATCCTGGAGAAGATGAACAAGTGTATAAATGAAGAACAAAAGGCTGATCAAACGTGCCATGACGCCCCCCAGAAAAAGTATTGCTGTCCTACAAAGCCAAAACATAAAAATGCTACCCCATGTCTGGAGACCCCAGGTCTTAGAGCCAACAAAGCACATAAAAGAGATGAGTCGATGTGGGATCAGCAGTTTTTTTATGGAGGGGTTGGACCCCTCGTTCATTGGAACAGCTAGCTGAAACTAAAGAGCTACGTTAACATAATGCTAGCTGATGCAGCAGTTACAGCTAGTCTTAAAAATTCATCAACTGCTTCCTATTTTCTGTAAATAACACGAGCTAAACTAGTCTCAGTGCCCTAGTGCTAGCTTAATAAAGTAGAACTAACTGCAATCTTAGCTTATAACTCCAGTGGAGTTAACACATTACGCTGCGTAAGCGACCTAAAAAATACGATTTTCAAGTGTAACTTGGAGATGAATTTAATTTAGAATGGTTATAAAAACATCAAAGAAAGGTGATATCTGACTAAAAGACGCTGCATGTTCCCTGTGCTGAGTCACTGAGGCTACAAGGTCCAAATGCTGAACAATGGTAAATTAAAACGAGTGGCACAAGAGTCATGAAGACAGTAAATGTCTGTAATATCCATCCAAAGTTTGCTGGCAAGAGCCTCTATACATGGCTCTTATGATGCTAATGATTTCAAGAAAGATTGTGTTATATATTCTTTTAAAAGTTTCACAATCAATGATTTTTGGGTAAACTAATTTTCCCAAAAAGGTCTGTTGCACAGTTAGCGGGCTGAACTTGGCAAAACTTTAACCCCAATTATAAAAGTCACAAAGACATTATGAGTTAGATTTGTGGGGGTGTCTTTTCCGAGACATTGAAAATCGTTCCATCAATAGTCTGAGAACTGAATCTGTGTAACGTACATGGTGAATTTAGAGTGAATTTTGGCTTTGCTGCACTGACTTACCTAGTATCCGCTCCACTGAACTTCATAATCAGGGCGGCTGTTCAATTTGTAACGCTTAATTAACTGGTTGATTTTCTCTGGCTGTCATTTGGACACTCGGCAGCCATAATGTGCCTCTGTCATTGTAGTCACACCCCTGCTAAATTTATGACTTATTAGCTGGTCTCGCCAAGCGGCAGATATTGCACACAGTGCGCCGTTAGCGCTCATTTTAATGAGTAAGGTCTAATGGAAACGCTCACCTGCAGGTAAGGCTGAATAGCTTTCAGGCAAGCCTCTGGGATGTTCTCCTTGTTGAAGTTGATCAGAGAATCCAGGAACGCGTCCACTTTGGCCATCATCACCTTTGCGGCCTTCCAGCTGCGATCCTTTGGGACTTTGCCGCCGGGCGCTGACAGGACCATGACCGCAGCTGTGACGTTGGTCACCGCTGCCACCGGGGAGCCAAACGACTTCAACTCTGTCAGGTTATTCTGAAGCAGGCGAGATAAAGGGAGCAATGGACAGTAAATGAAAGCTATGATTTAATTGAGTTTGAACAACTGCATATCTCTGTGGTCTGCTGAGGGGAAAAGAGAGAGAAAAAGGAAAGGATTAGAATAAAGGCAGAAGAACCTGCGCTGACTTTGAGAAGACAACAGAGAATACTAATTAGGGCATCTTTAGAGAGCTCTAAGCAGTGATTGAACTGTCGGTTCTGCTTGTTTGAACAGAGCGCACCTTTTAAACACAGAGGGTGTTTTTGAAAATCCCCAAGGCTGCTCATAAACCTACACGGGATGTGAGGATGAAGAGAAAATACCGGCAGAACATAGAGAAAACACTATTTTAGCAAAGACCCGACTAAATCCTGTGATTCAATAATCTTTTATACAGTTCAAGGCCCGTGTGGACATAACTTATTCCACTGAAGCTGGGAAAACTAAATCAAACATAGAGAAAAGAACACAACCCTCCTCAGAAAAGACGAAAACTAAGAAGAGCATGATGGAGCAAATCAATAAGACACAGCAAGGTGTAAGAGAGTAACTGACCTTATTGAGTGTGTTAAGGGCATCCTGAGCAGCAAGGAGAGCTGGTTCAGCTTTGGCTAAGTCCTCCTCGCAGTCCCTCTGTTTGCCGCTGACCACCACAGCAATGGCCGCCACCTTTTGCTCTTCCTCATCCGCGACTGCCTTCTCCTTGGACACCTTCTCAGTTTCTATCCCAACCACCTGGGGACAGCACGCAGGATTTATCGCTGTGTTAATGCTGCAGGTTCAGCTAGTGGCTTCATTTTCACAGCAGGGATACAATGAAAAAAAAACAACCTTTGTTTAAGTCAAGCCACTAAAAAATCTGCACAAGGCAAGTTAAAAAGCTAACAAACCCCAAGAGGCAGAATGAAAAGTTCGACATGCAGCAAATAGGTAGAAAAACATTGTACAGAATGCTGGTGTTCACCCCTCTGACCTATCTGAGATCAATCTATAACAGAAGGTAACAGCAGATGAAGAAAGATCAGAGGTTTAAGTCCAGCCCTCTCTGAGTTTCTCACGCTGCGGTGAGCAGTTTCTGCAGACAGCACCAGGCAGGAATCTATCTGTGCATTATCCAGAGCAAAGAGGGCACTGCTCCTGGAAGGACGAGCCGCTGCTGAACTTTTTAAATGTCTTTTCTTTCAAATTCCATTCATCCCCATTGCACTGGAGGCACTGCTGAAGACAGATATCTGAGCAAATAAAACCAAAAGTATCTGCGCGGCGACATACCCCGAGAGGAGCCGAAAGTGAGAAAATACCAGCATTTAATAAATGCTAATGCCTGTTCATATCCAGCACTTTCTTGCCTGGATCAGCTTGTCAGCGTCCTCGTTCTTCTGCTTGAGTTCCACTTCTTGTGCAGCCAGCTTGGCCTTGAGGTCGTCTACCTATTAGAGGATAAGACAGGGAGACCAGGAGGTCAGGGTGATGTGACCGGCTGATACTAGAGCCAAGGCTGGAGCTCTGGATGAATGAACTGTAGATCATAATCACAACAGCAGAACCAAACAGTCTCTAAAAAGTCAAATTCCACACACTGTATATCTACTGTATGTAGGCTTATCAGTGCACACTTCACTCAACCTTTAAGGCAACACGCTGAGTTTTCTTGTAAACAAACAGCAGTAGTGGGAAGTACATTTACTCAAGTACTTTACTTAAAGCTGCAGTAGGTAACTTGTGTAAAAGTCATTTTTTGTCATATTTACTAAAACTGTCCCTGTGTCCAGACAGCAGTACATGAAACATGTAATCTGTGAATAAAACGGGCTCCATTGGTCCCAACTACTGCTGCTGCTGTGATTTGCAAGAATCCACCGCGCCCGACACAAAACAACCCATCAGAGCCAGAGGAGTGTCTGAGGGAGTGTCTGACATCTGTCAATCACTACTCACACACGCTGTGAACCGCCCCCTCCCTCCGCTCATGACCCCGGCTGCCGCTCAGTCAAACAGCTCTGTGAGCGGCGTCAGGGGGCGAGTGAAAGCTATGGCGGAGCAACAGCCACCCACAGAGGAGAAACTGCTCATACCATCGCTGCCAACAACGGCAGATACAGCTGAGACAACAAATAACCTTAAAGCTAATATGGTGATTGTTATAGTAACACTCCACAGTGCGTACGGTATGTTAGCGACTGTGATGTAGTGGCTGGGCAGAGTTAGCTTGTTTTCGATGCTAAGGTTAACGTTACTGGTTGTCATGGCAGCTGCGCAGACGCCGCAGGGAGGAGGGGCTTGGAGGCAGGGCATGAGTGCAGCGGAGAGGGAGGGGGAGTGACGTGAACTTGTGTTGGTTCAAATTTTCAGGCTAAGTCTGCTCTCTTCTCCATCTTACCTACTGCAGCTTTAAGCAACACTACAAAAGCACTTCTATTGTACTTTTGCCCTTCTACATTTCAGAGGAAAATATTGTACTTTTACCTTCACAGCATTTGAAAGTTATTGTTGCTAATTACTTTAAAAATGATTTTATATATAAACATATATGTGTATATGTATATGTGTGTGCGCGTATTCCATATCAACTCAATATTCCTTCATTAGTCCCGCGAGGGGAAATTCCAATTTACAGCAGCATCAATAAAGTGGATAGAGTATTGAAAAAGTGCAAGGCAAATTCAAAACAACAAGTCTATCTATCTATCTATCTATCTATCTATCTATCTATCTATCTATCTATCTATCTATCTATCTATCTATCTATCTATCTATCTATACACACACATACATACAGCCATATATACTGCATATAGATATAGATATGTATGTATGTATGTATGTATGTATGTATATATGTGTGTATACACACACACGTATAAGTATATATACGTATACATACATATACACGCTTTCTTCATGAGAGAAAGATAAGTAGATCGATACCACTCTCACGTTTGTGTATTAGGTACAACTCTGTGAGGCCATTAGCTTAGTGCATAATTAAGACTGGGAGCAATAGTAATAGTGTATAGATCTTCCCTGCTTTTTATGCTAAGCTAGGATAAGCACTCACACCGGTGAGTGACGAAGCTCGTACAGTCTGCACGAGATGTGAGGAAGATGAGAACACATGCATTAATATGAGGGGAGTCGTCAATAGAGCGCAGGGGTGGGCTGCTGACAATAATCTACTTTTGTCTCATTAAACGGTATAAGTAGCAATCAGTGCGTATATCATGAGCACTAATGAATCTATCGCTATCATCTAATTGAATCTCTCAGGTGGTTTTGAAGGAGTGATCATTTGTTTTTGTTGTTTGCGTACTCATTGGATCTTATTAGTAATACAATCGCTGATCAAGCTCGGTGGCAATTTAATTGAAACCTAAACATCTCCTCGAGTCTTCAAAGCGATGAGACAGATTCCTTGGCTGAGGGAAGTCGAACAAATGCGCTTCACAAAGGGCCTAAACCTTTACGGGTAACATTTTGTGCTCTGAGGGATTGTGCCATGGACCATGCATGTGACCTTTAATCCATTACTAGAAAAAAAATCTTATTCTGTCCGAGCAGATAACGGGGGTGGGAAAAGATGAATGGCATGCATATCTGGAGAAAAATAAAAGCTTTAGGATCAAGAGCTGCTATCAGCACACACACACACACACACACACACACACACACACACACACACACACACACACACACACACACACACACACACACACACACACACACACACACACACACACACACAAATGCACAGACCAAGGACGGTCGTAAAGAGAAATTAAAGCTGTTACAAACTCCTCATAACTCCCCGACAAATAGGGTTCTGCATTCCGGTCTGACTCCATCAAAATGTTGCACTGGGGAAATAAAAACAGACTGTTTTTCATGCTTGTCTTTCAGCTAATTAACAAACAGCGAATCAGGCTGGAGGGAAGACGGCCCTTCCGGGTTGCGACGATTCCACGCAAAAGATTTGGTCGACCATTAGAGGAGCACCAAGTGAGCCATCAACATGATGAATAGGTAGGGGGGGAAGACGGGATGGGGAGGGTGGGGGAGAGGGAAAAGAATGACAAACTAATTGGTGGGAGGCGTGGATAGTCAATACATCTGAGCGGCTTCTCCATCGGACGGAAATCCGAGCAGGAAAACACGTCTCTGTTCCCGACTGGCTTCATGAAACAGCCCAACGTTTTTCTTTTTCCCAGTGCAAAGAGCTGTCAGGACGCAGCCTGGAAGCATCACGGTCAACAGCACTCACAGCCAACTACAGCAGGAGCTGCTAGCTGCTGCTGTGATTACCTCTGCCATTACAGCTACCACTGGTATTACACTATTAGTAACTATTACTACCAGTGCTACATGTGGCATTACTGCTACTACTGTTATTACTACTATTACTATTAAAAAAGCTGCGACTGATATTAGGACTACTATTACTATTTGTACCGCTACCTCTCCAATTCCTCCTACTGTTACTATTCCTATTGCTACTTCTACTCCTACAACTGCTACTACTGTTAAGTATTAATACTACTACTCGTACAACTACTTGTACTTCTACTACTGTTACTAGTACTACTATTACTCCTGGTGTTACGATTACAATCTGCACTTGTATCCTTTGCTTTTACCCTCCTTGTGTATAATTACTAGTAGTACCAGTCTCACTACTCTTCCTCCTACTACGACTATGGCTACTACTGCTACTACTATTAATACTTTTAGTACTCATACTTACACACACGCACACAGACAGTCGTATTTCCTTCGCTTTTGGGGACATTAAATAGACCTACATTAATTTCCTGGAGACTAATTCTAAGCATAAGCAGTACTTACCCCCTAACCTTAAACTTAAACTAAGCCTAACCTCAACTTTAACCTAACCCTTACCCTAACTTTACCCCAAGTCTTAAGAGTAAAATTTGATTATTTAAATCATGGGGACTTTTGTTCCCACAATGTCTTAGCAGCTTTAAGTCCCCACAGCAAGAGTAATACTTGTCCACAACACCCACCCACACACACACACACACACACACACACACACACACACACACACACACACACACACACACACACACACACACACACACACACACACACAGGTCTCTTGCTTGAACCCTCCTTGTTTATCGTGACCACAGCAGCCCCTGGTGAGCCGCGGATTCTCTTGCACAGAATGTTAAATAACAGCACTTTTAGCAGTGCGGCCATCAGTGTGGATGCACTAACAAACACAGAATGCATTAATGGCTTCTTGCTGCTGCAAAGGGTGCGCTCTCTAATTAAAAGGATCCTCGATTACCATACAGCCCTTATATGTAGGTGTATGTGTACGTTGGCTCTTTTCTGCAGTAAATGGGTGACAGGGAACAAAAACACAGGACGCTCTGGGGCTTTCAGCACATTGATGTCACTTATGTGAAGCAGGGTGTTTATGCATGTGTGTGATTTTTGTGCGGGTGGGTATGTGTGGGCATGTTTATGCAAAAACGTGGTGATGCACAGTATGTATGGCTGAAATTCACTTCTATGGCAGAGCAGACCCACTATAATTAGAGCTCCTTCACACGCAAACCTCGTGTTGCATAATTCATGCAGCTCTCTTCTGCAAAGGTGTGGAGATGGCAAACATTTGGACAAATGGATCCAGGTGTCGATATTAAAAATGGAAACATCAAATGAGGCAAATGCACAAATTTCGGAAGACGAAATAAAGGTAGGACAAAAAGTCCAGCAGGTATCCCTCTGCTCTGCATACAGCTAAGTGGGGCTAACTCACTGTGTATGACATACATATACTTTTGACATGGTGGCAAGTATAACAGTGCACCACTTACCAATACTAATACTACACCATTTCTACTATTTCTCTTACTTCTACTGCTGTTATTACTAGTACTAACTTAACTACTGCGACCACTATTACCACAACTATATAACATGCCACAACTAGTGCTTTAACAATAATTATCATTTAAAGTAATTATACTATTGACACGACTACTACCATTATAGCATTACTACAACTACTTCTACAACCTGTACTACTAACGATATGACTATTATTATTATTACTGCTACAACTAATAATACTACTACTAATACAAGTAATAATGACGGTGCTTTCCAGAGAAAGGGAAATAAACTGTAATAACAAGATACCATAGAACAAAAGTGTAAAAGGAAAAAATAATATTTTAACACAGAAATAAAGCCCAAGGATAGACACAAACAGATAAAAGAGGGTGTTAAAACAGTAACATACAGTCTGGTGGTAACATGGCAGACGGTATTAAAGAAACAACAAGCTGTCTTTCAGTCGGTGAGGACAGAGAGGGACAGTAGAGAGTTAAATGCACTGATTCACTAATGAAATCTGCCCACTGGCCATGTGAACCTTTGTGTGTAATCTGTCAAAAATTTAAACATGGATTGCAACAGAAACTGACCATTCGTGCAAAGAAGGTAAGATAAAGGTGGTGTGGGAGCACTTGGCCTTCATCAGCATCCTGACCGCATGATTCTGCACAATGTGAAGCACACAAGTCCCACAACAGGCCAGGCGAGCATTTAATACATTCAATATATGGAGACGTAGAAACACTTGATATAGAGAATTTCTTCATTCCAAAACGTGATGTCAGCACTGACAGTGATACTCACCTGCAGTCACTGTTATTGCCTCTCATTCTAGCCAACTGATGGCACCCAACTTACACCTGAGCAGGAAGGTGAAGGGCATTCATTACCTGGTATGATCGGAAACCAGCAGCACTCAAGGTCCCAAAGAGCAGAGAAGGAACCACTATGTGAATGATAAATATGAATTAAAGGAAACTTGTGTCTCATTGCCATTGTTATGGTCATTCTGACAATGAATCATTCTAACTTTACAATCTCCGCCTCCGTTGGAGAGATTCAGGAAACAGATTCTGGCAGCTGCTTCTCTAGCAAGCACACAGACGAAACAGAAAGCAACCCACAGCTTCAAACATCCAAGTAGATTCCTAAGCAATTAGCAAAGGTGGCTAATGAAGGTGGCTAATTTCTGTGTACTTTCAGTGGTACATTATAAGGACTTTGAATTCATGTTGGTTTAAAATTGTGATAAGGTTTCAAAAATTTTAAAGATATGTCAGCAGAACAGCTACCTTGTGGTCAGATTATTTTGTCAATTGCTATTTCCGACATCAAGAATGAACTTTTAAGTCAATGTGGACGAGAAGCTCAGCTCTTCAACCTGCAGAGGCCATGACAATTTGGGGTTGTAAATATGGGGCCCTAATGTCCCTATGAGGAAATGAATTGAGAACAACAAAGTAAAGCCTAATCCAGTTCCTGGCTATAATGGGTCAAGATGCTGTGTACGATACTGTTTTGGGGGGTGAGACTATAATCTGTATGCGACGTGGGGCAAAAACACATCATTATAGGTTCTAAATGGGTCCTTGTGAGCCGTACCTGAGCAGAGGTGCTGTTGAGCTTCTGCAGCCCGTTCTCCAGCCTCTCCATCTTGGTGGTGAGGTCTTTGCTCCTCTGGCCCAGCAGACTGCGATACAGCTTGATCTGCTCCAGGAAAGACTTGGGCGTGGTGTAATTGTAGCGCCGCTCGTTGGCCAGGTACTCCTTGGACGTCTGATTGACGCTCATGTGGACGCTCGCCATGAATTTGCTGACTGACTCCTTCACTCGGGGCTGCGAGAATTGAAAATCACAGAGCTGGTTACTTCACATTAAAGACGGTGACTGTGCAGATGTGGCTGGAAAGCAATATTTCCTGCGGCTCAGGCTCCGAATTTAATTTTCGGGGCCTCCGGTCTACTCTTGAAATTAATATCACATTTGTTGTGTCACGGTGCCTGACATTTTAAATTATATTTTCAGAGCGTGGACATCATTTTTGCGGGTGGCGTCGTCGCTGTGTGTATATTAAAGTATGAGCTGTTCTTACTTCAATATTCTCCACCTCCTGGAGGAAGCGGAGGCTGACCGACTCCAGCGCCTCCTGTGGCCACTCGTGGAACCAGTCGATCGCCGTGCAGTTCACCACCGCAGGGAACTTCCTGCTGCGGACCCTCAGCTTACTACCCACCGGGGAGAAACACAGAGCCACCTGGAGTACACAAACGCAGCAAGGTCGAACAGAATTGAGTGTGAAGTCTGATACAGCGGCGAGATCATATTCATTTTCTTTGTCTCTGTGAGTACGACTCAAGTCGCAGTGTGCCTGAGGACAGAGAGGCAGGGAATTCCTGCTCTGATTAGCACTTCTTCATGGTCAAGAAGGGGAATGGAAAACTGTGAATTAATTATTTGCAGCTACATCATTAAGCAAATAAAGCCTCCAGCAAGCATGTGAATTAAAAGAGTGTGTTGAGCTGTGGGCTATGTCACACTGATTTTCACCGTTGGAGACGAACAGCTGGCTTGTCGAGAAGCTCAGCCAGATGCTCGAGACCATTAGACTGAAGAAACAAACATGGAGAAGGCACACCCTGACACTGCTGATGATAACCAACTGTAGCTGCATGCATATTTCACATTCCCTCTGTCGAACATGCTGCTCTCATCCGGACGAACGCGACATTTATTTCTTTAAAGTGTCATAAGTTTACAGCATTCATTTTACATTCATTTACATGAAGCCATGACTACGTGGGACATCTAGTCAGAGGTTCCAGGGGCCTGAGCTGTGGGCCCCCATAGGCCTCCATTTTCTTTGCACTTCTGGACGTGTGATCACTTCTACAGTGTTATGCAGGTTCACGTTGCTGGAAATAATACAGCTCTGCAGCTCCTGCTTCATTTGTCGCCTTCAGCTGGGAGGAGATTCAGGCAGTGTACTCTGGAAGCATAGTTAGCAGCTAACACTATCTTTACTTGCCCAGGACTGATTAATCCCGCTGGTAACTCTACCGTCAGCGCACAGGCTGCCTTCTCAAATGACTAGCTATGTTTACGCTGCCGTCGGCATTTTGTATGATACTGCTGCAAGTTTTTAAGAGAGCACTTCATAATTTACCAGGTCTGTCTGTTCAAGCTTGATCAGGTGCTGAAAGTGAAATATTGAGGTGTGTATAGATAAAGTTTTGTGCACAATGCACAGGAATGAGAGGGTTTAAAGCAGGTATGTTATTGGGGAACATAGCTAGCTAGTAATGACACACTCACACACAGAGGAGTTACTTTTAAAGATCAGCTTTGGATCTGTAGTCTGTGTCACTGTAACTGTATTTGGTCATGTTGCCCTGAGGCATGCCAGGGAGTTGTTAGCAGCTCATTCAACAAGCGATTTTCCCTTCTCAGACCGTTTCATTAGAGACCTGGCAAGGTAAAAGTATGCAGTATTTCACAAGGAAAAAGCAAAGTCCACAAACAAACATAAGTTAGTGTGCGAGATTTTGAATGTTTCCTCCCATGTAGTCATCTTGCAACTCACTCGTGGGGGTTACACACAGAGACACACACTCAGCAGATTCCACGCAAACACTCTGAATCAGATTGCCAACATTTTTGGGAAAGCGCCCATTCCATCCATCCAGGCAGACAGTTTGAGAGACAGAGAGCCAAATGGTTAGACATTCACTCTTTACAAGCCTGTGCCCATGGGACTGCCTTCCCCATTTATTCATTCTCCAACCCGGGGAAGCTTGAGCTGGGAGCGAGGCGGGGGTGGAGGATGTGGGTGGCGGCGGCGGTGGTGGTGCACACTGTAATAATGACAGGATAAGCAACCCCCTGGAATCCCTCTCTCCCCAGGGGGAACAAAGCAGCTACATGTTGGTGAAATTATCTGCAGCTAAACGGCGGCTTTTCTGCTCATGCCGGTGATTTATAACGACGTCCACTGCCTCCGAACGCGTTCAAGTTCATCTGAAAGTGTCAGGAAAGCAAATTGTCTGGGGAGAGGCTTCGTCGTAAAGCCAGATGTTTATCCAAGTATGGGTTTTGTATTCTGGAATGGTAAATTAGAGTGTGAGACGGCATGCTATTGCTATATTAAGAGAGGGTGGAGATCAAATACTGACGCAGTTCTACGAGAGAGATTAATGGGAAACTTACCCCCGAAGGAGAACCACAGAGAACAACTTGTTCTGGGTGATTAGCAGTGAAATGCAGAGTAATAAAGAACACAAATGGCTCCTTGTCCTGCACTTGTCTGACTGTCTGACTGCTTCACCTTGAGCTGTCTGCGGACTCGGTCGATGAAGAACTTCCAGCAGTTTTCCCTTGTATCCATCAATCCCGAGCCGCGGACCTCCGGCCTCACGCTGCCAATGATGCTCTCCACCTCGTCGTCCGGGAACAGGTCAGGAATCTCTCCTTGAATGCATAGAACGACCCACATTAACACTGGGAAGCCCACCAAGACTGTGGGAAGCAGTGATTTTTTTGCTTTCTGTTAGAGAGCTCAACTTGCGCGAAAACTCTCTTGAACTTTCTTATCTTGGAAGGATCTGAGCTGACACTGAGACTCTTATATCAAATCTAGGTGTGTTAATGGAGGTGGTGGCAGGAGGAGTTCACACAGAGGGCTTATGCTAATGCGGAGATCTGCTGTGAGTCAAAGCCTCACAGGAGCAAAGACGAGCAGAGCAACTGTACGTCTGCATGTACATGGCGTCTGAAAGTTACCACCCTGATCTCAGATGAGATGTGCTGTTTCTTTGAAACCTTTACTTCACACGGCACATCCAATTGCTTAATTGTTGCCCTGATGTCCCTCCCTGCTAGGCACAAATGGCCCTCTGATTGGCTCAACACATGCTCTGATGTGACATTAGGGCGCAAAATAAACCCTGAACGCTAACTGCAGCCTGATAACCAGACTGAATTAGCATTTAGCTTCACTCTGTTGTCCAGTCTGTTCGTTGTAGCTACTTTTTGCTTCATAATTCTAAATTATAGTAGTAAAATGCTGTCCCCATTCTTTATCTGGCCTACAATATTTTGAAAGGTTACCAGTCAACGTCCAAAATAACTGCAGATACGAATTATAATAGATATTTATAATATCATTTTAGATTGATATCTTATGAGGCTGTGTGTTGCAACCTTCAAACGCTAATGTGCAGCTCAGCCACGCTTCTTCACAGTGATATGTTGCAGCTGATGAGTAACGCCGCAGAGATGGCAGCGCGGTGATTTGTTGCTGCGGCGAAGCGAAAGCATTTCTCTCTCTCAAAACATGACACGCGGTAATTAGCGAAGCCTGCTGTTACCCGATGCCAACAGATCGTTGACCAGAACGAGGAACTTCTCGTCTGCCACTTGGGCGTCAGTCATTAGGAACACGGTGCCAATATTCTTCACGCCAGCTTTGATGTAGAGGGATGCCAGGTCAGTCTGGGTGACAGGGAGAGGGAAGGAGATGGAGTGGGAGAGGGACACACATAATGAGATTGGGCTGTGAGAGGGCTAAAGATTTGTTATTTTACAGTGATACATGCTGGGACTTGAATCACCTGTGAGGATACTGTGTGGATTACCTGTACTGTGTTTACATATTCTGTGGATTAGGCTACATTTCACTCAGATACACCTCCATGTTTAAATTTAAACCTGGCAGCAAGAAGCTTCACGATACTTAATATGAGACTAATTGAGTTGTTCGAATGGATGTTTCTTGCAGTGTAATGCGTCTTCGCCGGCTCAAACCTTCAGGTCGGCGATGCTGTAGCCTTTCCTCAAGGTGATCTGGAAAACCTCCAGATTGGAGATGAAGGCAGCCAATCGGGTCAGACTCTGCTTGCCGCTGCCACCCACTCCGACCAGCAGCGCATTGCCCCGTGGAGACTCCAGGATTCGGTTTATACGGCAGCTACATGTGGAGGTGCAGACGGTCGGGGGAGGGAAAGGTGTGAAGGAGGAATCAGTGGAAGGGTGAGATAAAAGGTAGGGGGAGGCAAGCCGGATAAAGACAATCTCTGACTCATAAGACAAACAGCAGAAGACAAACAAACACAGTTTCTGTCTCCTCTCTGTGCCTTTATACTGCCCATCACTCTGTTTTATTCAGATGCACCAGCACAGAGTGAAACATTAGACTAAATTGTACTGTGCTCCAGAGAATCTTAATGCCTTCAGTAAAGCAAGATGAATGTTCATTGTGTCCATGTTTAAAATGAATTGACTTCATTTTAATTTCAGCTTGTTGACAAAATGAATACACCGACACACTTCGGCAGTGCTTCTCTCCAGCACTTCAAAACTTCAGCCTTTTACAGTTCAACTGTCTTCTCTTGCTTTTCAAATGACGGCTTCCTCCTCTCACGCTTCAGTTTCTTTCAGCGCTCACACGTTAAATGAAGTTTTACTTGCTTGTGGACGATATACGAGGGACCGGCTAAAAATAAACTCCGGTGCCCGTGTTCATGATCAATGAGACACATGTCACCCAGTGGAAGGGTGTGGCTCACTGATGTGTTTGTCACCTGCTAACACAAACCGTGTGTTCAGACAGAACACAAAGAGAATTTTAGAGGTGGGCGAAGCAAGCAGACATGAAGACGCATCCGCACAAGTTGAAAATGTTTCAATTTGACAAAAAAAAAAAAAACAGCGAATGTGCTTTATGAATGTGCGGAGACAAGGACAAACGAGAGAGACTGGGAACAAATAACAGAAAGAACCGGACTTCCTGGCGAGTTCTGGGTTCAGACTCAGGCTGAGCTGAATACAAACAGGTTCAGCACAGTCCCACGCAGTTAATACACCCACTGCTCAGTAACATCTTGTAGGGCGGCCGTGTCAAACCTGTTCCACAAAGGGCCGTGCGGCTGCAGGTTTTTCCTCCAACCAATCAAGAGCACGCAGTCTGACCAATCAGCTGTCTGAGATCAGCTAATGAAATGAGTCAAGTCTGGTGTGCTGCTGCTTGGCTGGAAAGAAAACCTTCAGCCACTCGGCCCTTTGAGGAATGAGTTTGACATACGTGTTGTAGGGGGATGAAAAAACACAAAGGCTTCAGCAGTCATCAATCTGCACGAATGACGTGAGGGGACACGCCTTGAGACTGACATTTGAGAAACATGTATGAAAGATACACAGTGCATGGTGGTAACACTGTTGCCTCACAGCTAGAAGGTGCCGGGTTCGATTCCCACTGTGGGTGCCGGGGGGGGCGTGTCCTCCACCATGCCTTCGGAAAGGGGCCTTTCTGTGCGGAGTTTGCATGTTCTCCCCGTGCTCACCTGGGGTATCCGCCTTAAAAAACCCACTAAAAACATGCAAGAAGATCACCACCTGACCAGTGGTGACAGAAGAAATTGGGCGGGTGCCGGTCAGATGGGAGCCCACTGCTCCAACTTTAAAACTATTTAAGGGTAATTAAAGGGAAAAAACTGGATGTTTGGGGGTTAATAGTTTGTTTTCAGACTGAGGGAAAACATAACCTGTTCTCTGCATTTGTGTTAGGCCGCCATGATGTATGCTGCGAGACTTCTTACAGATTTGCCTGTCTGCTTTTGACAGTGTGTGAAATGGAACTGCAAATCCTAAAATACCTGGGAAGCCAGCTGATTTTCTTGACAGACAATAAAGGAACTGACAAAAACACCATTTTTTAAAAGAAAACTCTTTCTTCACTCCCCCACACGGTCCCCAGGGTTCCAAAACTTCCACTCACATGTGAGCCATGGCGTCCTCAAACAGCACCAAGTTGAGCGTGGCGTTGACCTCATTGTAGCTGTCCAGCACCTCCAGCAGGGTTTTATTGAGGCTGCTCCAGGACTCTGCGGCCATGTACCTGGCCTCCCCCAGCCCACGGGCAAAGTGGCAGTACAGGTTCATCTTCCTGGTCTGCTCCAGAGTCTCCTCCACGTCCTCGGGGAGGGACACACACACACACAAACACACACACATACTGCAGTGGTAAACATACAGACCCACACACTACCCCTGTCAGCATAACATTAGTGTTAAGCTTAAACAGTCTGGACAGGGACACAGCTGAATATCACAGCTGCGCAGAGGGTGACCTAGTTCATTTTCACCCTGGCAACTGTGGGGGCCCCGAATATTCCACTGGAGAGGTTTTGTGTGTCTCTGAGGGATGTTTTCTCTCCTATCTTACGCTGCCCTAAAAGCTACGGTAGGTGCGATGAATGAAGAATTGTTCTGGGAAATTTGCATCTACATTATGTTCCGGCGCAGTCTTCATTGTCACAGTATCAAGTGCACTTACTGACAGAGTAATGGCCTCCACAGACTCGCTTGTTTGCATGTAAAAATAGCAAGAAAACACGCGGCATATTGCTCTGTGACACAGGGGCAAACTGTCCTAAGCTTCCAGAAAACTGCCAACTCTGAATAATATATTCTGAAGTGGGTAGCATTATTCTCTCTTCTTCTCCTTCTCTTTCTGTGGGTGTGTGTACACATATACTTGTCAGGTTCTTCATTGTGGCATGACTAGTGTGCATGCGATAGAGCCAGAGAGGGTAGTGAGGGGAGCAGTGGACAGAAAACCATTAAAATGTTTTCCAATTTGCCGGGCTGACAGCGCAGACCCTGACAGCCAGACCCCCATACCACACTGATTAATATTCTTTCCGACCCTCTCCTGCCCCCCCCCCAACATTCCTTTTTCTCCTCGCTGTGTTGGCCACTGATGTCCAGGTCCAGACACAGAGCAGGCAGCCTAATGATTTCCCCCTCCTCCCCGATCCTCTAGCCTCTCGTTCTTGTCTTCCTTTGCTGAACTTTGTAAAACTCTCACCTCGTAGAACTTTTTCACTGTGTCGACCTGCAGCTTATCAAAGAGCTGAAAGTCCTGCTCCTCCACCAGCTTGTCTCTGTAGACCCGGTCGGACTCGTGCAGGTAGATTTTCAGCAGGTCCAGAGGGGCTTTGAGGCACTCGCCGGTACAGAAGAGAACGCCCTGGGCAGGAGGGGAGGGAGGGAGGCAGGCTTAGATTTTCATTCCAGAGGCTGATTTGGCCGTTTTAGCACAACAAGGAGGATAATGCACAGCCGGTGATTTGAGGTGTGGTGAGGAGGGATGCCGCTACTCTTGTTAGTAAAATGATCAAAATGCATCCCCCCTCTCCATCCCCTGGTGGCAGAGAGAGTGCAGGGGGCACAGGGGCGGTTAAGCTGAATACTCAGTCTAGGCTGCCTGACTCACTGATCCTTCATATGACTGTATTGATGAATCCACAGCGCTGTCGGTGGTGCTGAAGCAGCAGATGGATTTGTAATCGTGCCTTTTTCTCTTTGCCCTTCTGTCAGTTTCATCTCGGATCTATAACATTCTCCAAACCATATGCGATAAATATTCAGTTCTGTGCTGTGTTGCAGCCTGTATTCTCTACAGAGTAGTGTCACCTTCATGATCACAGTGTCAAGTAGCAATGTGAAGTCGCAGAAGAGCGAGAGGGTCATAGAGACACACTGCTTCCTGCAGTATTTCTATAATATTCCTAATATTTCTATGATCGTTGGGCGTCTGTGCTGCTGAGAACACACACTCACACAGCTGCTGTATTAGGAATCCCTCCTTCCTGACTTCACAGTGCACTGTATTTGCTGTCTGCCATTTTATCCAAGAGTCCAAATATGGAGTGTGAACTTTTCGGCTTTTACACTGAATAATTCCAACAATGGAATGAGAAATGTAGTATATATGGCGAATACACTTCTTTCTGCTAACAATACTGAAACGCATGAATATGAGGATGACTGTTAAGCAACTTTACAGCTATCAGAGATCGAAACGATGATCCATAAGTGTCTAAAATGTCAATTTACTGCTTCACGAGTAAACTCGTGTGTCTGTTATATTGAGAGCAATGAATGAGTGAATAAGGAGGTGACTTTGGACCAGACTAAGAGTCTACAGCCATGCTAGCGGCTCTGTGAGTAAAATGCTACTGTTGGCATGTGCGCAATGACAATGCTAACATGATGTCTGAGGTCTTACTTTACAATGATCTTTAGTAAGATTACAATGGCCACCATCTCAGTTTAGTGTGTTAGCATATTTGCTAACTGGCATGACATGTACAGCTGAGGCTGAAGGCAGCGTCATTTCGTTCAAGGTTCAGGGTTAATTTGTCATTAAATGAAATGAAATATAAGTTGTAGTCCCATTATGCTGCATGAGAAAACTCTGGGGTGATTGTCATATAAATAAATGGTCATAAACTGAAGTACTGGACCTGAATGCATCATGTCGTAGCAATCCATCCCGTAAGTGTGGAGACGTTCTACTCGAAAACAAAACTTCCACTTGAGTGAGGTGCTAGAATAACAGTCAGAGAATCATCCTGTGGGAGTCATCCCACCAGCGTGGCTGTAGATAGATGTGTTTTTCTGTCTGTAATTCATACTCCTTTTCACCCTTTGTTAAAAAAAAAAAAAAGACCAAATTAAAACAGAAAATCATGACAATGAGCAGATGAGTGCTTAGTGGGTGATTGATGATTAATGTGTCTCTAGAGGAAGCCCGTGTGACGTGTTGGCTTTCCCACGGGACCGTTCCCGATGCAGTCAGCCGCAACTCGGCGCAATCTAGATGCCTCACATAACAGGTGCCGTATAGGATGAGGACGGGGACGAAGGGGCGCCCAGGCACTGTTTGTTCCCCTCTGCGCACTGTCACCCAGGAGGCAGAGGCAGAGGCAAGCAGATGCTGTGTGTTTCCAGCCCCAGAACTTATTCCAATCAACAGAATCATCTCCGGGGGTAAAGCCAGCTGAATCTGATCTGCCTCCATATCAGAGACCACTGAATGTGACAATTGGCTGCTAAATCCACTGTGTAATGGTGCAGATGGGAGGTGTGCCTGTGTGTGTGGATGTCTGCGAGCACGTGTGTGTCCTGAAGATTCAAACTGAGCCAGAATTATCACCGCTACTCCAGATCTACAAAAGCCAAGATGTTTTCCGCAAGTACGTGTGAGTGATCTAATCCGCTGGCTTTTAATAGATCTGTCTTTCTCAACTCGTCACTTAATGGTGTCAATCATGACACCTTGTATTTATTGCGGAAAAGTGTGCCTGAGCTAAGGAAAACACCATATGGCAGCTCTGAATGAACAGGTTTAGCTGTACATCGTATCAATCGAACAAACAGCAAAGGGCTAACAAGAAGAACTTTGTTTTCCTCCTATCCAGCCGACGCTATCTCGTCCTCCCTGTCCCTGATCTTTCATTGCTTTGTTCAACTCGGAGGAGAGGGATTAGAGAGTTCTGGGTGTCGGCATGTATCTGTCGTTCTGTCTGTCTGTCTGTCTGTCCTGCTGGGTGAGCTTTCCTTGCAGCCTGACAGCTGCTCTGAGCCCCAAACAATGCTTCCTCGGCTAACAAATGCACCCAGCTGACTATCCCCGGAACATCATACAGACATATTGTGCAGTCAGTGCAGTTCGCCTCTCTGCGCCGCAAGTCTGGCGTACACTCTTTCTTTCTTTCTCTTTCCTTTGTCTCTCTCCTCCTCTTTCATTTTGTCCATCTCCCCCCCCCCCCCCCCCCCCCCCTTCGCCTCTTGAGCTTCGAGGAGCTCATTTAGGCTGACATGGTGAAGACAGGCCCTCGGATATGCCCGCTGGTCATGGCAGAGAATGAACACTGGCAAATAGAGCTCTTTGACAAAGCTCCCAGTCGGATGCTCCCAAACTGTTTGTCTTGCCCCATAAGTGGAATATGGCTACTGCACTTATAGTATGTCTAATTTAACATCCACTTGACGTAATGATCGCCCTAATGCTTGGAGGGAGCAGAGCTAGAGTACAGGGCAAAGTGGTAAAAAGAGAGAGAATTTGGTGGCCCTGCCCTGAGCGTTCTGTCAGCAAACAACTGCAGCGATACTCTCAAAAAGATGCAACTTCCAGCGTTGTCTGGTCCTTTTGTCACGTTTAAAAACACCTTTGCAAGAAGCGTTGTGAGCTCACGCAGAGTCTCTGAGCTCAGTTTTCTGGCTCATTAGAGTTGATCATAATGAGACAGCTGCCTTTGGCTTCATCTCCAAGTTCCAAAGTTTCACGAAACAAAGCGAATCACAGGAAGGCCCCCAATTATTTCGGCTGAGGTAAACATCTGAAGCGTCGTCCGGAAAAACACTGAGTGACAACCATTTAGGCCTCACGCTTGAAATCAGAAGAAGCGTTTGTACTGTCTCACCAAATGCTTTCCCACTTCTCAAGGTGCAAAAGCGCAGAGGTACGGCGGGGGAATTACAGCTGAGGCAGAGCTGTGAGCTGAGAGGCTGCTCGCCCCTTCCCGGCTGTTCTGAGGTGTTAGAGCCAAGAGCTGAGTAAGTTAGGCAGAAAAACTTCAAACGAGCTCCACGAGTCCCTTTCTGGCTTTCTCTCTGTTCTCTCAATGGGTGGAGAAAGGCGAGACAGCTTTGACGCTGTTTCCTCTTTGTGCTAGCAGGACCGGTCCAGTCACACCGAGCAGACCCCTTAAAGTAAGACTTTAATGAAGCAGGCAGAATGCTTCTTCAAATGCTGCCTTCAAAGTGTTGCGGTACGGCTGAACTTCTGCTGCGTCGAGACAGGAAGGGTCAGGAAGGTGCGTGGGTCATCAGGGCTTGAGCTTGGGGATGGTAATTATGCTTAATCTCAAAGTGCAGAAGGCTCAATCCTACTACAAATCAGCTCATTAGAATCATATAAAATGCAGCAATCATAGAGGAAGTAATGGTAATAACAACATACTTAAAGACGCAGCGAACTGCCATCATTAAGGTCTCAGTATGCTTAAAAGGAAGTGGTGGTCGGATAGTCTATCAGTGTCTGAAATCCTCCTCCCTTGTGTTTGACATCAGCGATTGGTCAGGTGTGCTGAGGTGTAAAAGCAGGAAGGATTTGGACGTCTGGCTAAAGCTCTCGTTTTTCATTCTCCACACTCTTGTTTCAGCGTTTTAGGCGTGCAACGCCACAAAGTCGTGATGACGCTACAGGGAAAGTCAGGGGATCACCAAAGTCATCATGAGCTGCTGTCTGGGGATCAGGCGTGTCGGCAGATGTTGAGGCGTAGACTAAGCATTGTAAACATTACACCACTGCCACTGTGAGCATGTTAGCATGCTGACACTGTTGATGCAGGCTCACAGAGCAGCTAGCGTCGCTGCAGACTCTTGGAATGCCTGCTCACTTACGTCCTTTGGGTTTAGTGTCCTGTCCTGATGGATGACCTGTTGTCAGGTCCTGCATGTCTGACACAGCAGTCCGTGTTTTTAAGCTGCTACAACCAACTGCTTTTACATGACACTTGATCTATAAAATATCTATCATAGATTTATATCATATTATACTGAATATACTAAAAAATATGAATTTGAACTAGAATATTACAACAACTGTGTATTTTGTACAGTGTGTAATAACAGTTAAGTGGGAACTCAGAGCTGCCTTCATAAACTCGTAGATTGAATTATGAAATATGAAGTTCCTATAGCTGAGTGGCTTAAAGCATTAATTATACAACGGAGTGTGTTAAATGAGAGAGCCTGCCCTCCATGAAACCGTGGAGGATTTTGACAGAAATATGGCCCCGAAAGCTTCTCCCTTGACAGCCTCCGCGCTCTGATATTATATTCATTTAAATACATTAAATCATCACTAACACCCGTGGAAGTGCAAATCCATTCTATTTTCTGTTACACTTATTTCAGACTTATTTCTAGCTTTCAGACCCAGCTCTTAAATCAATAATAATTTAGATGAGAAATTAGTGACAGAAGCCTGGCTCTTTCCACGTGGGAAGCGGAGCCGTAAAACAGAGTGAATCAAGGCGAAATATCTACCTCCTTGTCTGGAATGGAAAGAGCAGTGATATGAAAAAGCGCCCAACTTTTTCGATTTAACTTCTGACATTTAATTGTGGAAAGATTAACCCGAGGTCATTTCTGCTCAAAGCATATCAGCGCGGATCAAACTTCTTGTAGATTTTCTATCCGCGCGTGTCACCTGGAATATGTTGGAGAGGTCTCGCAGGTTGAAGATGTAGTGGAACTTGACTGCGGTGGGGAGGAAGGTGGAGGAGACGCGCTGGTGCAGGGCCAGGGCTAACTGGACCAGGGCGGGGCAGCTCTTCTGCAGGGCGGCGCTGAAGCCCTCTCCTCTCAGGTGATGAGCGAGGATGGAGGTGTAGATGGTGCTCAGGGCCTCGGCTCCGGGAAACGACAGGGCGAAGACGGAGAAGTGCCGCTGCGGGGGGGGGGGGGGGGGGGGGGGGAATACAGCACAAACAAGGCGGCCACGTAAACCAACGCTCCCCACTAATGATGCAGCCAATTATGCTCCAGACTAAAAGCGAGGGTCACCTTGTGGGTGTTTACAGCGTTAAGTGAGGAGGGACCGCCACTCGCTAAAGTGTGCCTTTTAAATTCAAATGTGACCATCTATAAGTTTGACCTATAATTATATCGCTCATGTTGGGAAAAACAGTTTGTCAGTGAGTGTACGCTGTACACCCCAGAGGAGAGTCCCGTCTTTGATCACAAGCCGCACACCTTCCAATTATTCCAATCCTTTTCCAGTTTTCTGATCATTCTCTGCTGTCGGCACTGTCGACTCCGCTCCTTGCCAATCTGTGATGTTCAGGATGAGCCTAATTTGTTTTAGGTCCCTGGCCTGTAGAGAAAATCTCGGATTTTTGTGCGGGTCCCTGAAAGCAGCTGAACACCTTAAAGGCTGATTACTGCCCTGTGGCTCTAAACTCAAACTAACGTCTCTAGAGGCTGATCTTAAACCGCTGACATCTCCTCTCACGTCAGTCCTGATCACTTTATGGAATCAGAAACAACTGGAACAGGCTCATAGCTCAAAGAGCTTTTAACTCTATTCAGCCCACCTGATGTTTCATGAGCAGATCTCTGCAGCAAGCTAATTGTGGATAAATGACTTTTTTTTTAGGATAATTAAATGAAATCCTGCACTGTCATCTCCCAGAATAAGAACTCATCACCTGTTTTGTACAATCTGCACAACAGAATGCTCTCAGCCAATTCTTCATTATTAAGGAGAATCTTTCAAAAAATGTATCAGACGGTGTAAGAATAACCGTCTATAGGTCAAAAACACAAGGACATGCTGACTGAAAGAGTCTCAACATACAAAAAAAAAAAAAAAAAAAAAAAGCCACAACGAATGTTTTTCTTGCTGCACTTCAAGAAGTCTGGAACGGATCATCGTGTCCTTCAACTTCTTTACAAGTCAGTACGACAGAGCGGTTTGACTTTTGGTATTGAACAGACATCAGCAGAACGGCTTTATAATGACTCCATTTTAAATAAGGCAGACTTTGAGTTGAGCCATGGGGGAGACTGTGACAACGCAGCCGCGAGATCTAAGCTCTCCTTTGTTCCCGCTGCTATCACAGCGTTTAACAGCCAAAGTCATCTGTGCAATCAGCAGCTAACCGGCACTGCCGCACTGTTTGTAAATGTCTAATTTCGCTCTCAGTTCTAATGCTGTGTATCATATACTTTAATACATCTGCTTCATCTTTTTGGAGTCACATTATACGCTCTCCTGACAAGCGACCCCTTGCGGTCATGTTAATGGCGGCCGTTCCTTCATGGCTGCAAAGGCAGAGGGAGCGCGATGTTGTCACACAGCCGAAAAGCATCTTGGAGGGAGGCAGGGTGGACGCTCGGATGCAGTCTATGCCACTGTAATGCAGAGACAATGATTTGCATGCCCAGCGGTCAAAGCTGGTTTCTTTAACCATGAAAGCGATCTTCCCCCTAATCATAAAGAATGAGGCTGGAAATATTCTATGTTTGTCATGAAATCCCATCAAGACAACAACCAACAATGACTGCATTGTGTGGATGTCAAAGTCTGACACTGTGCATCTTCTTCCTCTGTGCCATAGGGCACCATTGTTGTGCAAAAACTATTAAAAACACACCAGACATGTTTCTTCATCACTGCGAACACACACACACACACTGTAGTTTAATTTGACTCACAGAACATCCTGCTGCCACAGATACTCATCAGGGCATCAAATATGTATCAATCCAGCGCTCAACAAATGCACTATGTTCAGCTGTTTAAGGACATTTTTGACTTTTAAACTTTATATTTGTGATTCATATTTAGATTTTACTCATTATACATTGCATTTCACCTTATATAATCCTTTATATCGTATATTATATCACTATACTGCACTATATATTATTCTGGCATACCTGGTTATATCTGTTGGTCTCAGTATTACTCTTAAATATACTACACTGTCCTAACTTTGCTTCAGATGGTGCTGCACTATTACTCATTAGTCACAGTGTAGCTGCTGTGTGTACTTTATGTGTGCTGCTACTGCTTATAATCTGTGTTTCAGTATAATTGCTTTATTTTATATATACATATAGTTATTTAGTTTCTAAATTTTCTCCATTTATCTGTAATTATTCCTGCCTTTGTGCTGCTGCAATGCCCAAATTTCCAATCAATAAAGGATTATCTTTTGTTATCTTAATAAGGAACCAATGGACTCGTGGCTGAGTGCCACAGTCAAGGTGAGAAAGTTTAAAAGTGGACGGAGGCAGAGGCGGACTAACATGCTGATGTTTTAGGCATTTTATGCGATTTGTATACGGTAATGGAAATGTAAATGAACAGCAGCTTAATAGCTTAATCACAGGGAAATTACAAAACACCAATAATGTCATTTTTCAGCATTTTTTGTCATTTTTTCTGCCAATATTCTGAATGGATGCCACATAGTGGTCTGAAACCCACAACAAGTATTCACACACCACAACAGCTTGGTTTCTTTTTTTATACAATAATATATATATATATATATATATATATATATATATATATATATATATATATATATATATATATATATATATATATATATATATATATATATAATGGTCTAAAGTTTGGCTAAAAAATTACAAATAATTATCGAGCAGCACGTAATGTCATCTACGTCATAACATGATGATAACATGATAACATAGAAGAAGAACTAGTGCTCATGTAAGCTCAGCGGTGTGTTGCATAACCAGTGGAACACAATGTGCTGTGAGGACATGCTGTATATGTGTGTGTGTGTGTGTGTGTGTGTGTGTGTGTGTGTGTGTGTGTGTGTGTGTGTGTGTGTGTGTGTGTGCGCACGTACCTGCAGTCGCGGATTGATGGTGAAGCTGCCAGCTGTGGGGTTCATGCAGGACACGTATTGAACGTTGTGTATTTCCTTCAAAAGCAGCTTATTACGGTCATACCTGGGAATACACACACACACACACACACACACACACACACACACACACGCACACAATCATGCAGAAAAAAATCATTATTTAACATCCCTGCGTGCACACACGCCCTAGCTCGCACACACACATGCCTTCCTTTTGCCGATATGGACGCCTCGGCTCCCACTTAAGCCGGTGTGGCTCAGTAGCGTCCTCCTTCCTCTCAATTTCATACCTGAAATCCTCGCAGCATATCTCTAATGGGCTGACCGTGTCTAAGCCAGTCAGCCTGTGTCTGACGCAGTGGAACCATGTTCAGAATGGCCTCACTGTGTCAGGGAGATGAGCAACAAAATCCTTTTAAGGGGAATCATACAACCCTGCACTCACATTTGACTTTTGACTCTCAGAAAAGTTGCAGCATATTGATACTGAGGCGGGGATCTGTCTGAATACTACAAGGAAAATGTTTTCAGTAGGAAGGTGTTTGAATTATTATCAGCTGCTGGCACTCCGAATTATCGCTCTCTGTGTTAATACATGGAGAAATTCTCAGAAACTGTCCATCATTTAGCCAATTAAGGTGAGGAACAAGTCCGCCGCTGATGTGGTATTTTCTGAAAATCACCCAGCGAGGCGCAGTCTCATCCTCTTTAAACAGCCCAGGGATGTACTCATGTTTGCTCATACATATATATTGCACAGCCGCATGTAAGTGCCAGCCTTACCAGTGGTTGTAGTCCATGTGTTGGCGTATGAGTGTGTGAGGCTGCACCGTGCCATATGCGTCCACCTCAGGCATGTTCATGTCGTCTATGAAGTAGATCAGTCTTCTGCTGCCTGGAGGTCCGTAGTTGCGCCCTGCTTTCTTCTCAAGGGGCTTTTCCAGCACGGCTGTGCGGGAGATGAATGGACGAGGGGAGAGCAGAGATGTGGGGGGGATAAAGGAAGGAACGCTGAGAAAGATGTAATTGAATAGCAATATTTACAGAGTAGTTCAGAGTTGGAGTCACGGGTCAGTGTGATTGAACGGGAAGAGTACATAAGCCCGCTGCCTTAAGCCGGGGGTCGGGACCTGCTAAAGGGCTCCTGACACAAATCAATGGGAGGACAAATTGCTTTACATGTAATAAACAAGAGCAAGCAACTTGAAAACCATCGTCCCCTTTTTAAACTTCTGTTAGTGAATGTGCAGTTAAATAATGTTAATCTAATCAGTCCAAAATCACAAGTCTGTCTCAGAGGACGTAAGCCTGGTCCCAGATCTCTGAAACGCCTTCAGCGTCTCTGGCATTCAAATTCAGTTCTGCAAGGTGGAGACCCTGTCAGCCAATCAGAGATATTTCTGTTTTCTAGATTAATGTTAGTAGCCTGATGCGTCTGATCACGAACGTTTGACTCCTACCTTGGAGCATAGCAGACGTGGTGTAATAGTTAAACGGTACGTTTTTAATCATGCATTTCTCTGCGTCCAAGGATCCCAGTTTGTCCCCCACCAGAACAGACTTCCCCGTCCCAGCGTTCCCAACCAGCATGACGGGCCGGCGATGTTCCAGGAGGCGGTCCATGAAGTAACGAACCCGGATGGTCTCCGTAGTGTGGACCAGACACGCCTGCACAGGGGAAGCAAACAAAAACATGCATTATGTATGTGTTGTGTGTACTGTATCTCATCCATGTTAGTGTATTCTAAAGGGTTACAGGCCTGCAACTCATGATTAATATCACTATCAATTAGTCCAGCAAATTCTTCTAATAATAAATTTAGAGTTCTGTCGACAAAATGTTTAGAAAAAGCTGAAAAAGCTCATGTTGGAGAAGCCAGAGCAGGGAATAGTCAGCGTTTTTGCTTGATAAATCAGAGCGGATTTTTCGAGCCGATACACATAGAAACACATTTTCTTTTTGTTAAGGTCCCTTAAATTTAGTTAGAAGAAACTATTCAGCACCAAAATATGTACTGCTGAACATTTTACAGTTGAAAAAGACACTTGTAAGTCCTCTCTGGTGGACAAACTAAGCAGTGAAGACAGGTTTCACCCAATCTTTTCACAATCAATCATCTCACTGAGCCGCAGGTATGATGCGGCTCAGGATGCTGTGGGGCTGATGGGAATCGGGTGATAATTCTCTTTGGGTTCACTGCTGCATACATTATACAGCATATATAGTAATTTGATCTATTGTCACTATAAAAACAGTCATTAATTCAGCTTTAAGCTATTCATCAATTATCAATATTGTATGTAATGTAGTTAAAGAATAAGTCCAGTAGCTGAAACTGTATAATTTCACTCCAAACTTACCAATAGTTTGAGAAGTCTAAAACAACCTGCTGTACCTGAAGCGGTGTGTCTGTATCCATCTCAAACTTGGGCACCATCTTGGCCCAGGGTTCAAACTTCTTGCTCTCGGGGTCGATGTAGTAATCAAACACGGTGCCCTGGGACGGGAACTTGATGGTTTTGAACTCGGCCACCCACCACTTGCTGAACTCCACTCTGTAGTCGACCAGCTACACTCACGCAGAGCACACACGCAGAGACACAGAGGGTGAGCGGGTGGTCAATACTCTAAAATGACTTCCTCTCTGCGTTTTCTCCCCCGTGCAGCAGCTATGGATCTGTGCGTTTGATTTACACTGGTGTGAATACAAACCAGAGGACAAATAAATGACGACAACATAGAGATACAGCCACAGCAGTTGAAGGGTAGAAAATGAGAGATGGCAGGCCTATCTATCCATCTGCCTGACTCAGACAGTGAAGCAGACTCATCACCTGCTGGCTGGCAGATCCTCGCCTTCCTCCCTTCCTCCCCACCCCTTGGTACCTGTCTCCTCTATTCACTCCCAACTCTCCAGTCAATAAAACCACTTAGCATTTAAATGCATCTGTGATGGGAAAATAAAGTGGAGTACATTTGTACCGAGGGGAGAGCAGTTTTATCCCATAACTTAGATGGACGCGCTTACTGTACGGCACTAACTGGATTGCTTAGCAACTGCTCGCCGCGGCTCTCCCGCTGATTTAAATTCAGCCAGCCTGTGCGTTGTTGAGCTGGAATGAAGTCCACTTCATTTTCAGATGGAGATCTCTCCCCTTTTCAAAAAAAAAAAGCTGCCATTTCTTCGACTGGAAATAACTTTCAAATGACTTTTCATAAATAGAGACACAAAGTTGAGTTGCATAAGAGCCATCAGGGCTTGAATAGTACCGAGGAATACCCATAATGCAAGTGCAAAAAAACTCTTTCAGGAAGGGGTTATGAGGAGAGAGGAAAAATCATTCTGCTGTTTCCATTGTGTCTCGTTCTTTTCCCTCTTTACGCAACCACTTAGTAAACGGCCCCCATACCCAGAGGCCCACGCAGTACCTGGTCTTGGAACATGGCTCCCCCAAAGGCCCAGACAGCGGCAAAGACAAAATAGAGCTCATAAAGTTCCTTGGCACAGTCTGGCGGGGTGTTTTCTGGAGTCAGCAGACACTCCAGCAAGTAGCACAGCATCTGGACCATGCTCTGCTCAGGGATAGGGATGATCTTCTTAAACCTGAGCAAAGACAGACACGTTGCATCACCAGATTCAAGCATTTCCACTGACTAGTGTTTCTCATACGGCACCAGAAAAAAAAAAAAAAAACTGTGCTGAGAGGAGGAAATAAAATGTTAAATTATGATTTCACCTTATGTAATTTTGAACTGTCATACATTTTTAACAGATCTAACAAATACAGCTTTATTTTTCCTTTTTTTTGACAAAACACAGCTCAGTTGCATTCACTTCCAAGAGAGCAGATGACAAATGTGTCTGTGAATATCTATGTAGCATTATGTTGCTGTACAGTGGTGCATGTTCTGGATTTTTGGACTGGCAATGAGGACAAATTATTCCTCCTCTCCGTCTCCCTCCTCTGCTTCCTGTTTTTGTTGTCTGCTCCAATAGCAGTGGTGATGGAGGTGTTGGAGGAGGCGAGTGGTCCTGTACAATAGAATGCAGGATGGCATCCAGCTCCTCTGAGTCAGTGCCTGTTTGCTTCAGCCCACTTTTGCACAGTCCCTCCCCACGTTATGTCACACCCCGACATCCTGCGTCAACTGGACGTGGCTGTGCGGATGCTGTTTCGTGGTGACACAGAGCTGCTGCGTTACCTTGATCTGAGGGTGTCCAGGCAAGAGGGGAGGTACTTGTCAAACAGTATGGTCAGGTTGGCTTTCTCTGATTGGACCTCCCTCCTGTCAATCCAGCTGGACACTGGTGGATTCCAGCCAAGGTCTGCTGGGTTGATGTACAGGATGCCTGGAAAAGGAATCAGGGAATGTTACTTGCTTAGTAATTATGGACAGTATCTGCAAACATGGCTGGATTAAACCATTGTGCATCCTGGGGGCCCTCTGACCCCCCCTGTATGGGCCATGTCACCTTCACATCTAATGCATGAAGCATGCTACACATGGCTGCGCCAGCATTTGCACAGTGAACAAACTTAGCCTCAGGGTTTCTGAGCATTAGTTGGTTTGAGGCGATTTGTTTAAACAGAATTTTTTTTTTTCTTTAGGAATATGTACCAGTGAGCTACTTCATTTCCTATGTAATTCATCTGCAGGCAACCCACAAAGATACATCCTAAATGACATTTAACAAGAGTCTACAGCCATGCTAGCAGCTCTGTGAGGCTGTGTTTAGCATTTAGCTCAAAGCACACACTGAGTCTAACATCGACATGCTAACATGCTGACATTTAGCAGAATGTTTAGCATGTTCACCATCACACTTAAATTAGAAAATTAGCACTAAACACAGAGGACACCTGAGGCTGATGGGATTGTCAATAGTTTGCAGCAGTTTGGTCATAAACTAAAGACCTGGAGAAATAAAGTGACGATGGCACTAGAAGAAAAGTCAAGAAATGGCCAAATTTATCACACTTCATGATGAGGTGAACGTTAGTGTTTGTACCAAATTTTGTGCAAATCCATACAAAAGTTTCCTTCATTTGACACTGAAACACTGTGATGTGGCTATGGTCTGTTTCGGTCTCCGTCCACTCCTGAGAGAAAGTGTCTCTTTATCTGCTAAACTCTCCGTTGTGTTCACCAGACAGCTGCTCACTGTGTCTGTCAGCTGTCTGGTGTTGGGCAGGTTTATCAGAGATTTCCAGTGAAAACAGCTGCCTGCTGTGCCTGAAAATGTTGCAGATGAGAGTGATGACAGCAAAGCAACACATTCGAGCTGCAGTCTGTAAAATCAGAGACAATTAGCTGAAGATGCTGAAACATTTGGTCGAGCTGAGGGGAAGTGCAGACGTGGGTGATAATTCCCTGCTACACACTGTTAGCAGAAAAATACCTCTCAGTGCAGCTTTAAGTTCTTAAAACTAGATTTTGACATTTTGACAAAGGACTGTACAAAACATCGACATGGATGCAGCCTCTTTTGGCCCCCTTGGGTCAGTTGCATAGCTGGCAACCCCTAGAAATCCAATACCACCACAGGACGGTGAAAAGTGTCCAAGTAAAAGGATGAGACAAAGAAAGGGCAGCTACCTGCTCTCGATACAGTGGCGGGGGTAGCGGTGCGAAGGTGGCTGATCTCAAACACCAGCCTCATGGTGGGGTCCAGAGGGATCCGCTCATTACTGGCCAGAGTCAGCACCTAACAGACGGAGACAGCATATTCGCACACAGTGAACAGCGCGGAGATGTGACTGACTAAGAATGTGTTTTGTCACGTTCTCCTCGGCTCGCTTCGCTATTCTCAGCGTTGCAGGCACACGCTGTCATTTATTCTCTCATCCACGGAGCGCGAATAGTTTACTACTCTCGCGCGTCAGCGATGAGTCAACCGCATCTTCCTATTCATATCTGAGTGCTGACTTAGCAAACAACAGAGAGCGAAAACGTGTCACTTTAGTCATTCTGATACTGGATAAAAGACTCACTCCACAGTTACTCACACACACACACACATTCAACTCGCTCACACCTTGTTGTCATCCATGACTGTGTTGAGTGATTCAATCCACATTGGGTCAATGTCTCCATCCAGGACAATCCACTTAGGTCCGCTGTGACTGACATTGGCCAATTCACGCATTATACTGGAGAAGAGGCCTGTAAGGAGAAAACAGTTGACATTTCGGACATGTGACTCTTTAACGCATTGTACCAATCAGGACTGAGCAATCACCGTCTTTCCACTCTCTGGTCGCCGGGTTGATGATGCCAAAAAGCTCGTCATTGGTCACAGCTTTGGGGTTAAGGTCTGCCCACACAGGTCTGCGCTTCATGTCCTGATAGGTCCTTTGGAGTGACCTCATCACCTGGCTCTTTCCGGTGCCTGCGTTCCCGATCACAAACACGGAGTGACGCACCGCCAGCAGCTCCTCCAGCTGCACCACCTAACACACACGCACAGAATGAGACATTTTCTGTCCTGCTTTGTGTAGATCACACGAAGGACACGGGTGACATGGTGGACAAATAAACACTGACCCTTTTACGGCAGCAATGTAGATAATGTAGCGTTTCATGGGCTGCCACACAGCGGAACTCAGTCCACTGCTTCTCCCTCTTAATGCTCTGGTTTATGGTGAATATAAAGTGATGCAGGATGACAGGGGAGTGTGGTGCACTGCAATGCAGCGCAGCAGCTTAGTACACTGTTCACAGACTACAATAAATGACAGCAGTGGTCTTCTGGAAGGACAGATATCTGCACCCTCATTATTCTGTGTTTGCACACATAAAGGGCCACTCCAGCTATTTTACGCGCTGCTTAGCTTGTCATAGGGACTAGCAGTCAAAAGTTGTATGTTTCTATGAAGATCAGAAGTGTTCAAAGTTGAAGCAGTGAAAAAGAGTGTGATGAAATATGGGAGAAAATATATATAAATCTAAATAAATATAGTCCAGTAACATTTTTAAGCTCGGCTCTTCCTCTTCTGAAAGTGGCTCACACTTATCACTGTCAGTCAAGACAAACAGGCCAGAGACAGTGACGTGATTGGCTGTTGCTGGGGTCTGAAAGAGCAGACAGCCAATCGCGTAACTGCCTCATCCGTTTCTCTTGACTGACAGGCAAAAGCTTATTTATCCCAACTCCAGGGAACAAAAGTGATCAAATTAAGCACACTCTAAACTCAGTATGCATCCAAAAAAAACCCACTTTTTTGTGGGAGTGCTGTTGTTGTTCACATTCCCCCACAGTGCTGTACAACAGACGCTGCCCACAGCCTCAAAAAAGGAAATTGTGGATGGTGGAGTGTCAGCTTCAGGAAAATGTGAAATATTTGGGCAAAGATTTAGTTTCCTATTAATGGAGTCAAAGTCTGATTGAGGTCCGATGTAGTGGAAATGTATCTTTTCTTTCGATTTACTATTAAAGGGACGGACAGTGAGCAGAAGGATGACATACTACGTCATGTTAAATTATAGATACTGGATTATTTCCCAATCTGATGATATTATTCCATATTTCTTTGATACAGAGTTTGAAAGACTTGGTCGGAACCAGTCTCATTACTTTCACCCCAGTTTCTCCAGTCCAGCCCTTGTAACGCTTGTCTTCTGTGTTGGCTGGCGTGCCTCAACAGTCAAATGAACACACTCGCAGTTAACTTTTTGAATTTCCACCGGCTCGCTGTGTAATATTTTCTGTCAATTCAGGCATGGGAGGTGACACCGCAGAGTGTGTAACAGACTAACAGAGGGGGAAAAAAGGGGAGAAAGAGAGATTTCCACCCCGCCTCCATTCAAACATACAGATGGTGAGCTCAATCAATGCCATCGATCGGGCTCCTCGCGGCTCCTACTCACCCTCCATTCAGCCGGAGCGCGGGCGGCTTTACACTCTCAAAGGCCCCGGCTGATTACTGCTTTGATGTGGGGAGGACTAATGCTAGCGCAGGCTAACGCTAAAGGTATGCAATCTCTCTCACCTCGCCTGCACACACCCCCCTCTCCACCCAAACCCCCCCACCGCCTCCGCCTCCCCCCTTTGTCTGAAATCAAAAGCTTGGTCGCACAAACAAAGACAGTAAAAGTTCAGGCTCTGGGGGTGGATGGTTGTTATTGACCACTCCGCCATTCTCTCCCTCTTGCTCGCTGTGTTTCTCCTCCTCTTTGTTTATTTCTGTGGCTGCCTCTCACAATGTCAGGGTTAAGTGGCATGGTGCAGCTCCAGCCTCCATTGATGGAGTGTTATTATGTGGTTCCCGTGTCTATTTGACCTGAGGCAGATTGCACTTATTTCCCCTGGTCCTGCGTTCATCTGTCTCTGACATACACTGCTTTCTACTGTGCATGTGTGAGCGTGTGTGTGTATCTGTATGTAACATAATGACTAGAATTAGGTCAGTAGCTCGGGCACCTGAACTCTCATCGCAGCCAACCGTTTGCTTTCTGCAATATTTGCCCGATTCATCCGGACGCGGCAGACTTGTCTGACACTAATGTGTATTTCCCAGCGGAACATTATGACGTGAGGTAAATAGCTTTTGGAGAGAACTAAGATAAATCTAAATGAAAGTGCTACAACTGTAATATCTGTCTAAATTGTTAAAGATGAAACCCCCATTTGGGGACTTCGCAGATAACTTATGATTGTGTTTGCCTTCATCCTTGGCTTAGCAACACTTGTGACACTTACATTTTTTTGAGCTCTAATCAAAACAGAATCCGATAAACTCAAGCAGACAATCATGTCAGGGGGCTACCGAGGGATCGCGATTACTGCACCTTGAGTACAAAATTGTCCTCAGCCTGTAACTTCAAGTGCAGAATGGACTCCTTCACGTGCTTCTCAAAGTCCAGGTCTCTCTTCCTGGGGACGTCCAAAGCGGGAAACAGGTCGCCGATCAGGCCCATGAACACGGGCATGTCATCAGTCACGATCTTGGGGATGTTGAAGTCTCTCAGAGCTCGCATCAGCACCTGGTCCTCCGCTCGGTCGGGGTCGCCCCTCTTCAGAGAGCCGGCCACCACCAAGACTGACTTGATGGCTCGGAGGCCCCAGTCGTAGTGGTCCTTTGGTAAAAGGAGAGAGAGACGTCAGTGAGCAAATGCATAAGCTTTTAGTTTTATAGCAATGTGTTTAGTGCTGAGATTAAGATGGTAAAGCTAATTAAAAGTGATGAGCTGATCCCTCTAACATCTCAGCTCTCCATATTATGAACCTCATCAGAGTTTATCTGTAAGATTCAAGTTCTCCACTGAGATCCTTCAGTCTTCAGACAAACTAATATTTCCCTCCAGCTGCTGACTGAAACCTGTGGAAAAACACTCGCTCCATCATCTTAAAATACACGGAACGTATCCACGATGCCACCTCGGCGTCTCATGTCATTAAGGGACCCATTTAACCGGTTTGTGTGCAAATAAGAAAACAAAGCTGTGTCGAGTACTGAAACAGGGCAATGTTGGTCCCTCAGTCCAAGGTACAAGGTTCATTTATTGATCATTGGACAGCACAGGGCTGAACCATGACATGCTAGCTGTAGCCTTTATGACAATTACAGTTAGTCATTTGGCAGACACTTTTATCCAAAGCGACGTACATATGAATTCACACACCAGTGGCACAGCATCTGGGGGGGGGGTTCAGTATCTTGTCCAGGGATACTTCGGCATGTGGACTGCTGAGGCCAGGGATCAAACCACCGGCCTCCTGATCGCTGGACGACCGCTCTACCTCCTGAGCTACAGCGGCCCCTAAAAACTAATATTATATGCATGGATGAACAAATAATAAGTGACCATCACCACCAACATGGATTGTCATGACTGTCAGACTGTGCTCAAAGGCAGTCAAAGTTTTATTTTTTTAACATTATGCATGTTATATTGTTATGTTGCAAATCCGGAAAAAGTGACTAAATGCTTCTCATTCAAATATTTGTACATAGGTTCTTTGCATCTGTAGCATAAAGAGACTAAAACCTTCCTTTACCTTATTGTTAAAACACTAAAACTGAATTATTATTATTATTATTATTATTATTTTATTATAGTAGTTAGTTTCAGTTTACGACAGTGTTTTTCGCTGCTTATTTTCATTTTTCTTTACAATAATAACCTTGATTCACCACACGCCCACATCAGGACCAACCAGCCCAGCGACGTGGACCAGCCCATACTGGAGAAAACATAGCACCACAGCATTAACAAACACCATGAAACCAGAGGCCACACACTTATTAGAGCTGTACTTCAGATCCCTGCAGATTTTGAAAGCGTGAATACATTTCAGGACACTCTCTCATGTTCCGCCGTGTGCTCGCTGGCAGCAGAAACAGCAGAGCGGTTCTGCACAGGACCAGCAGCAGAACTTATGTAATATTAAACCCACAATTATGAATTGTTTAACTCAGGACAGTAGCTCTCTGAATCTGCACTTTCCATTGATTTGCAGTTTCAGCCCCTGTGAATATGGCTTAGAGAAGCAGTCTGTTCATTATCATTTGACTTCATTGCCACTAAGTTGCTAATGGTGGAAAACTTGCAGTGAAACTGTGGCAAACAACTTGGAAGCAGCTAAAAAGTGTAATTAAGGTGATATTTAAAGCATCTGAAGAACCAGAGCTTCATAAACAGCCATAAAAAGGAAGTAGTGTGCGATGGCACTTAAACGGGCCTGTGGTCCTGAGAAATTCATCCAGAACTGAGGGCTCATTAAATCGCTTACCTAAGTCGAGGAGCTGCACTCTAACTATTAGTCAGCACTGTGAGTGATTTTATTGCTTTTTTATATAATTAAAATAATGGCAAGACGTTAAAAAAAAGGCCTAAAAAGGGATTAAAGAAAAATTTAGATGGAATAACATCCAAACTCCCTGCAGCTTTTTATTCATATGCATGCTTCACTTCACTTAAGTCAGCTCTTGTGTGGTGCCTCAGAGTCATTCCTTTATCAAAAGCCTCAAATATAAAAAAAGAACATTGTGTCAGTTGTTCTGCTTTGAAGTGGAAATGGATCTGGCTTTTTCTAACCATATCTGATGTGTGACATGGAAGAACGTGGAGAGTCACCTGTTTGGACAACAGCTCTTTGCACAGTGTGTAGAGGGTGATGAACTTCCTGGCGAGGACCCGAGCGTTCAGAAAGCCCTCGGCCACCAGCATGATTTCACAGATGAGCTCGAAGTCTGGCACCACCATGGCGCAGGGTCTGCGGAGAGGCGGGCAGAAGGCATTACAACGGTTGTAGCTCATACAGTGCACACCATTCACTAAATGTGGACATTTGAGCACGCGTTGAGGACGGACGCACTGGAAAAACAGCAGAGCACTGTAAGCTTCGAGTCACAATCCATCACGATCAAACAAGCTTCGCTAATTTGCTCCGCTTTCCTCCCCAAATGTTTTCAGCTCTCTTCCCTTCAGGGAGTGACTGCTCACCAAACATGCTCTCTCTCTCTCTCTCTCTCTCTCTCTCTCTCTCTCTCTCTCTCTCTCTCTGTCTCCTACACACTTTGCTTGCTGCATGCACCTGCAGCTTTGTGGAACTTGCGTCAGGGGGGATTGAAAGTGAACACTGTGGCACTGACAGTCAGTCGCTTCTCTTTGATCTATTGGCTTGGGTTGCACCTCATTTGTGTGCTATTTTGGACAAAAGCATCAGAGGATTAATGCAAATTGAATGTAAATGTAATCAGGGATGTATATGAGGATGTTCTTCTGGTATTCTATATGCAGTCCAACAGACTTTATTCGAGAGATGTGCTGCGCAGTACCGTAAACTGCACTGTTGTTCTCAAAAACAGGTATAGTTTGAGAATAATATGAAGTTTAGTTCTAGGAGAATTGTGTTTGGGTTGCTGGAAATGATTTATGGCAATCCACAAATGTAAAAGAGCTGGTTCACTCAAATTACATCACTCTGTATGCAATGAAGGAGAACAGAATTTTTTTGTTTATGGTGCTCACAGATATGAAATAGACATGATGTGACCCTTTAAGAGACATTTTCATCCATCCATCCATTTTCTATACCTGACCATCCCTTTTCGGGGTTGCGGGGGGGCTGGAGCCTATCCCAGCTGTCAACGGCCGAGAGGTGGGGTACACCCTGGACCTGTCGCCAGCCGATCGCAGGGCAACATATACAAACAAACAACCATTCACGCTCACCAATTGACCTAATGAGCATGTTTTTGGTCTGTGGGAGGAAGCTGGAGTACTCAGGGAGAACCCACGCATGCACGGGAAGAACATGCAAACTTCACACAGAAAGGCCCGACCCGGGGATTGAACCGGCGACCCTCTAGCTGTGAGGCACGCGCACTACCTGCTGCGCCACCGTGCCGCCCAATTTGACATTTTTGAACAGAAAAAAATGTATTTTAAAACTGAATTTTATCCAACAATATTGCCACGTTCCCATGTGACGATGAGCGCAATTTTATGTCCATCCACCACCTATTTCTCGATCCTCTTATCCTGTTAAGGGTCACAGTGATTTGTAGCCAATGGGCAAGTGGCAGGGCGTACCACATGTTTATCACAAAAGGTGTTTTTTAGTAATTTTTTTCTTATTATCATAATTCCCAAAGTTAGTAAACTTCAATTGATGAACTAAACATAAAACCAGCTGAAAAAAAAAAGTAAAAATAAAACTTGGTATATTGAATTAGAGATGTGCATGTGTGTGTATGATGGTCCCTTGGCCGACCTGAACAGAGCCTTGAGGTTCTCAGGAAGCTCAGTCCTGCCGGCGTATCCTGGATTCATCGTGATGAAGATGCCAACAGATGGGCAGAGATTCACCTCCTCTCCCATGAAGTTAAACCTCTGCTTCTTATCTCGAATGGCGTCCTGGATGCTTTTGACCTGCACATAGAGAGGACTTAATTGTCATTGTTAGCGCTGGGTACCTTGATTAATGTCCATACCAGTGTCTAATTCAACCGTTTGAATGAAACAGATAAGTAAGAGCCTACAGCCACGCTCACACGGCATTGCTTTGAGCGAAATGCTTAGCATCTTTATGCTAAGCAGGCACTTGTTTTCATATTTTCCATGTCTAACATCTTAGCTTAGCATGTTAGCATGCTGACATTTGCTAATTAGAACTAAACACAGCAATACCAACACCTGAGGTTGATGGAGAATGTAATTAGTTTTACAGGACAAAGGTACTGCAGGAAAAGTTAAGAGCACTGCACCAAATTAGCACTGCATCTACCTCACCCACAATGCAACACAACAGCCGACAGTTCGGTTGCTGGTGTGGAATGATTATAGTGGCTAAGGTAGCCTCAAGGTAAAGGTTTTGCACAACTTTTTTCACATATGCATAAATACTCCCCAACAACCGGAAAAATTGGTGCACCTTCCCTTTAAGGGACCACAAAAGTTCATCCTGGGGGGGAACTTGTCCGTGTTTAAAAGATTTTATGAAAATCTAACAAGAATATGCTGACATATTTCACAGGACAAGTGAAAGGTTTGACATTCTGGTGGCACTAGAGAAAGAGTCAGGGGATCACCAAAGTCAGCAGCAATCATCCTGTGAGGACCATGAATGTCTGTAGAAAATGCTGCATCAATCCATCTAATAGTTGTTTAGATGTTTCAATCCGGACCAAATGGTACGAACCATCCTACCAATGTGCCATTACAACAGCTTCACCACTAGCTAGGTAGGTTTTGGAGAATGGAAAGTGCCGTATTGGCACCAAAAAGTTTCAAACCATACCCAGTCACTGCTAATTAACACTCCCAAAAGACACTTCCAGGCAGCCAACCCCTCAGATGGGATGTAACCACAGAAAGTTTGGCAGCACTCATTAGCATATAATTAATATTAATTAATATTACAAAGCACATACCAGAGTCAATTTGTAACAGCCTGTCAAACTGTTATTCGATGAGCACCTTTTTTTCAGGGACAAAATTTCATCAATAATATGAGCATGTTATCAGCCAGGGTTTACTGGATGGATGAACTGCCAAGGCTCCGTTTGTCTACAGTATGATTGAATGAGATATCAGAAATGAACTTTGTGTGTGGGTGTGTGTGTGCGCGCCTTGGCATAAAACTCCGAATCCCAGCCTGTAAGAGGCTTTATGAATTTAACATGCGTGTGGTAAAAGAGCGTAGCGAGTCGACAGCTGGAAAGAGGAGGAACATCTCTTCATGGATGAGTACTCGGCTACAGATCACTCAGTCATACTAACACAACAGGGAGAGGAGGGGGAAAAAATGCAAAAACAAACAGTGCAGCTGCAGAAAAAAGAAAAGTTTTCATGAGAACATCAGTGGGGCTTGATTTTTATGTGAGATGACAGCAGCCCACCACTGCTGCCCTACAGGGAGGCGGAGGGAAGGAAAACACCGAAAACACATTTTTAAAAAGTTTGCCGCTCTGAAAGGTGTGATCCAGCGGGGTCCGGCTCCACTCTTTCATGTCTCTTTGAATGTACAGACCAGAATATCTCTGTGTTCACCATCCAGGCCCGTGTCGGCAGCGGCACAGGCCGAACTTCACCGATTTATCTCCATGTTGTTACGTCTGGCGGCCTTCTGTTTGCCTCTGCTTTACTTAACGTAGCACTGGTCCCGCCAGCTGTGTTAGCAGACCTAACCGGCAGCCGAGTATGTCGCCGTGCAACGTCAGCGCCTCCCTCTTTAAGAGGATGGATTAGGTGTGTGTGCTATGGTGAGAGATGGCTCGGCGGTGGCTGCGCTGAAGCAGGCTCGGTGCAGGCTGCCAGCTGTCACAGCAGGAGTTTGACGCTCCTCTGTTCTCAAGGTCTACTTCTCCACGTATGAGCCACCGTGATTTATTATTCATCACGCCACACAACACCTATTCATTCTTCTGGAACTTAAAAATTCTCTAAGTGCTGTAGACTCGTGCAGTTTATGGGAGAAGACTGCTTGACTTTCATTGCTGCTTAAAAAAGGCGGGAGGAAGGGCAGAGAAGTGAGTGTTAAGTCTCGCGGTGAATAATGATGCTTTGAAGAGCTCCATCTCCATTATCATCATGATCATGATCAGCGTCCTTATCCACTGTATATATTTTGCTGTGACAGTGTTGCACATGCATAAAGACAGTGTCTGGGGCGATAGCATGCAGGATGTGAATACACCAGAGGGGCTAGAGGAACCGCAGAGAGACGCTCCGTTTGATCTGGGATAACAGAATGCAAGGCAGCAGAAAAGCCAGCATCAGCTGAAACACGCAGAATGCAGCTGATTTCTCAGAAGGCTCCCGTAATCAAAGGGCTAACCACGGTACGTCGCCAGAGTATACACCACTCAGTGCGTGGAGAGTGGAAAGGCTTTTTTTAACTTAATGTCACTACTCACAAACTGGAGACGGAGGAGGAGGACGAAGGCAAAGAGACATCCAGCTGAGCCAGAGAGCTCAGGTCATACTGAGCTAATGATTCAACTTACAATAACAAGACTTCGTCCTGCATTGATTGACTTCTTTGCCACTTGTGGGCAGCACAACAAGCTGGAAATACATCGACATAAAATATAGATCACCTTAAAAAGTTGATATGACTAAGGCGATAGCAAACAGCTGCCACGTACACATCCTGCAAACGCAGAGCAGTTTTCATCTGATGAATTCAAGTCCAATATTCGCTCTGCTGTTATCTCCGCTTTGGTCTCCACCAACTCCTCAGAAAAACGTCTTTTTGGCTTCTAAATGCTCCACCGCGATCACGCTGGTCGCTGATTTTATCCGACAATACGACGTGGTGCCTGGCAGGTAGTGAGATATCTGCCACAGCCCCAAAACAACGGCGGGCGAGGCTGAGTCTCACCGCCTGAGGAAACAAGCTGCTCTGTCGTCCGGTGGTCTGGCGGCAGATACTTGTGTATCGCTTGTCAGACGGCAGCAGGCTGAACAGGCTGTGGCTGGGTATTATCTTTCAGTGTGCTTTGGCGTCTCTGCAGGCACCTCACTGATATCATAGATGGTCTGTAAATGGGTATCGATGATGTTGTGGACAGTTTTAATCACCCGCTGCAGAGCCCTCCTGTCCTGGGCCGTGAACATCCCATGCCAATTTGTTCTGTTTCCGCCAGGATGCCTTCTATTACTCCTCTATAAAAACATGACTTTGGAACAGGAATCTTTCCTGCTCAAGATTCCTTAAGAAATGCAGTTGTTTGTGAACTTTTGTTACCAGGGTGGAGACGTGTCCCAGGAACCTAAAACTGTGTGTGTCTCTGGATCCTTCTTTCTAAAATAAACAATAAGCTGCTTGGGTGAGAAAGATGCTCACGGCGTTTATCAAAAAATAAAAAGCAAAAAAGAGGAACACTTTCTTTGCTAGTCCGGATAGTCTGTCAACGGCCTTAATATTACACTACATTTCACTAAATTTGCTTTCCTCTTGCCTAATTAGTATGATTGAGACTGTCGGGGCCACTGAGTCGGCTCGGCACATAATATCTGATAAGTGCTGACAGAAAAATGAAATTTCGGCTCATCATACTAGACTGAAGCTTCTTTTTCTTCAGCCATAGCTTTGTGAGCTTACATTTGTTATAACATGTGAACTGTTTCTGTTTAGAGTTACATCATCCAAGACTTGACAAAACCCATGTTTTTAGCTTTGCTTAAACTACAAATGAAATAGATGCCTGGAGGCACGAATGCTTGTTTCTTTGTATTCACTTGTATTCAGCCACAACACATAAGAGGCAGGGGGGCATCTTAAGGGGGGGTGAGGGTGGGTGTGATCCCCATTGTTAGCAGAAAAGATCAAAATGCATCCCCCTGGTTAACCTGCCTCCCCTCTCTTCATCCAGCGGTAGCACTGGAGTGAGTGAAGGAGCAGAGGGGTGTGTTTAGCTGAAAATGCTGTCCTGCCTGACTCACTGATCCTCCATCTGACTGAGGTTTGTGCAAGTTAGACTCCACGACCCCGACCATGACTCTGAGATATCAGCAGCCCGACTGTGCTGCGTATTGATAAATCCATGGCACTGTCCGTGGTGCTGAAGCAGCAGATGGATTTGTAATTGTGCCTTTTTCTCTCAGTCCCGTCTCTCAGTTTCATCTTGAATCTGTGATATTCTCTAAACTATATACTCAATTCTATACTATATTGTAGCCTCTAAGCTCTACAGAGGAGTGTGACCTGCATGATCAAAGTGTCAAGTAGCGTGTGCTGTACGGTGGAAAAAGAAAAAATAGGCCTACTTTTGGACAAGCAGCTAGGTTAAAGGCTCCAATTGGACTATTTGGTATCAACTAAATCTGGGAACGCTGGAAAGAAACGTTTTTGACTCAGGAGAGATGAGTATTTTCCAAATTACAAACACAAATAACTTGTTAGTTGTACCCACAAACCAAGGATGGAACACTGAGCAAATACTACTTCACCCAAAGTATTCTAGCACATCCCCTGAGAGCTTGAAGTTTGTCCATTTTGACTTGCTGTTATTAGCGCTGAAAGATGCGAGCGTCGTGACCGTCTCCGCAGGCGAGCGAAGGAGGCGGTTTTCCATCCTCAACTCTCAAATCAGATCGAGAAGGCTCCAATTATGAAGACGCTCGGCGGTGCAAAGGTGCCAGCCTTGGTGGATTAGTCTTATAGCTGAAGCAATTTTCGCTTGCAATCGGTGATGAAGAGGCTATTTGCTTCTGCTTTGCTGTTTTTGAGGGCTTATTTTCACCACGGCTTGATTTGGATAAGACCACTTGACTAATAAGATGAGAACTGGCACATTTAGCTCTACCCGCCTGAGGTGAAAAATATTCACTCTCCTCTCAGTGAAGTTTTGGCCTGAATGGGATTCTGGGAGCACCTGAGGCAGAGGAACTGGACCGGCTCTTACCTGTACAGCCACCACAGACAGCACCTCCACCGAGATCCTGTTAAATTCATCAAAGCAGCCCCATGCCCCCGTCTGAGCCAGGCCTTTGTAGATGTTCCCACAGGACTGGTGGACAGAGAGCGAGAGACAGATATTCAGAGAGACGCAGCGAGACAGAAAGTCGGCCGGGCGAGCTCACAGGTGGAGAGCCTGTCTAACTCACCGACAGGGCATGTGGCGAGGCGGACGCAGATGCATCGCCAATTAGACAGAAGATATATGGTAAAAGCACTCATCGCAGTTAACTCAGAGCGGCACCGCAGCAGGATGAGAGTAGGCGAATAATAACAGGATGATACATAAACAAGGCCTCACACCAATAAAACAAGGCGTTGATGGCAAAAAAGAGAGCGGCTAAAATGTCTACCGCCCACATTTTAGTTCTCCCAACACACAAGCAGAGCAGGTGAACAGCCCTCCGGAGAGCAGCTGGACCTGGATGAAGCAGGCAGCTGACTTTCTCTCCAATTACAGGGCCGAGGAAACCTTCTCTGACGCAAACCGGAGCTGACTGGAGGATTGATTCAACTTGTGTGTGTGTGTGTGTGTGTGTGTGTGTGTGTGTGTGTGTGTGCATGACTGGATATGAGTAACAGTGCGGGGCTCTGAAGCCAGCTTCCAGTGCCTGTGTTCCTCCTGGAGTATATTAGCACTTCTCTCTGACACCTTGCTGCGGTGTGTATAGCCGGGGGTGCTATACGCCTCTATACTGTAATGATGCCCCTGTGAAGCCGGATCACAAGATTATGTTTATGTCTCCCCTGAGCACTCAATATGCATAAAAATGTGTGTGTAAGAGTATACAAGAGTGCACAATAAAGCGAGGTGGAGGCTGGGTGCAGAGAGGGCATTCTGACGAGGTTTAGCAAAGAAATAACAAGTTTAACTGATCAGTTCGACTTTCATGGGGGAAGAAGGCAAAGAGGAGATGAAAAGGAAAAAAGATGAAAAGGGTACAAAGGTGAGCTGATGACTTTAATGACAAATGCATACCATACTGCTGACAAAGGCACAGATGAAAAGAAACATGCATAATGCGGGCTGTTCTGAATGCACATTAGCTTGTGCGCACAGGCTCAGACGCACATGCACGTGATTGCTCACCTTGTAGTCCATCTGCTCAGAGCAGTTAAACACATAGACCATGATGCCCAGGGCTCTGCCCAGGTCTTTGGTAGTCTCAGTCTTCCCCGTGCCTGCGGGCCCCGCCGGAGCTCCACTCATGGTCAGGTGGAGGGACTGGGTCAGGGTGATGTAGCATCTAAATATAGTTAAGATACACACATACTTCAGTGATGAGGACCGCAGTCTGACAGCTAGTAAGCAAAAAAAACCTGCTTTTGACTGATTCGACTGACTGCTCTTCCATTTCTAAACATCAGGACAAGGCCGCTTTCTTCCATTCGCTCAGACAGAGGAGCTTGACTGCACACGCTGGCACATTTTTATGTATGGCAACATGCTAGCTGAGGGTCAGCATCGCCTGATCCTCCGTCATGTTAACCGCAGAGCTTTGGAAGTGTTGATAAGTGTGCTCTTGAACTTTGGACTGAGGGGAATTAGCTTTGCTCTCAGTCTTGATGCTAAGCTAGCTCTATATGTAACATACAGGCATAATGGTGACACTGATAAAAAAAAATACTATGATAGTAGTTAAACTATTGCTTCAAAGACAGAATAAGGGAGCAGAATTCCCGTTTGCCAAATTCTGTTTTTCAGCTCAAATTTCTTAATGCATCAAGTTTAACCAATCAGCATTTACGGCACACTCCATACTCCATCCAAAGATGCTTCTCTGAGCCGTGCCTGCGTCCAGCTGCGTGGCAAAATGTTTTTCCGAATAAGTGTTAATGGAGTGGAACGCAAAATCTGCACACAAAACCTCCACAGATGGTTCAGCAGACAATCAGAGTGCGGAGTGGCATTCAACAGGTGGAGAACTGAGTGCTGAAGATCACCGTAACATTACGACTGGTCTCCTGTGCCTTAAACCACTGAAACAGCATGCTGGGATGGCTGCACAGATTGCACTGCAGTAACTGAGATAATACGCCGACAAACATCTCTGATTGGTTGACGCTTCAAAGAGGAATCAACGACAGTACTACCGCATAATCTAAAAAAATACCTGAGTAAATACCAATTCTGATTAATCACCTGCACTTCTGTGTTCAAATTAAACATTTCTTTTTAGAAAATACCAGCTTTCCAAACTAAGCAGTGACATATCCCAAGAAAGGAGTCATTTTAATATCAAGGGAAATGTTCAGTGCTGGCTGGGAATGGCTCCAGCAGGCACAAAGCTCTCCATCAAGATGCCCCTTTAAATTATCCACACTGACTTTTAATAAATGCACTCCAGGAAAATATTCCATTTCGACGGCAGCGTTACAAAAACTGCACACAGCAGTCAACGGCAGGATTGACGAACCCCGCGCCGGCACAGTCGTGTAACCGGCACTGACAACAACTCGGCGTCGGCTCAGCCGTCGTCGTACATAACCTCATTATATGATAATATAATCTGCTCCTGTGCTTTGATTATCACAAAGGCTGATTAGCAACACCCGTGATTGCTTCTCCTGCAGAACCTGTCAGGACTAACAAACAGTCTGCCCGTCCAGTATCAATAAAAAGCAGCAGCATCACGGACGTGAACTGATGGAGACAATCAGGACTTTATTGATCAGGGCCATAAACACAATGGTTTGCCTTGAATATCAATACAAGCAATGATTTTAATGAGCTGCTGGTTAATAGATGATGTATGGAAGGGGGGAATATTGGAAAGCATAACGAGAGACAGAAGCTCAGAGAAGACAAATGATCCCATCTGTATACAGTGTATCATCCGGATACCAGTGCCAACAGGCTTTATGGCTCTCCTCTGAAATATGGCCAAAAATCTCACAATCAGTCGTCTAGGGGGCCGGATAAGGATGTCCTGCACAGAATATCTAAAAACCAGGTACAAGGCAAAAGTGGGAGGCTGAACTGGGCAGCTGTGACAAGGTGACTTGTTTTATTACAGTGTTTTTAAAAGAAACAGCTATATATCAGTCTGTCCGTCTGACTCACTCTCCCTCCATTCCTGTCTCTGTTTGTCCGTGTGTGTGCGTGCGTGCGTGTGTGTGTGCGCGGACTGGGTAAAACATTCCGAACATTTTGCATAATGGTGCAGCTTTGGAGATCCTGCAGTAAAGTATTGAGCGAATGCTAACATTGTGCCCATAACAGTCCTGTTGTTATAGATTAGCGAGGCTGATTCCTTTAGCCTAATTATTCTGCTGCAGAAGGTAAACAGAGCAGACTGACTACAGTCAGCTTGTTGGAAGCACGCACACGCACACACACACACACACACACACACACACACACACACACACACACACACACACACACACACACACACACACACACACACACACACACACACAGAGGCCTGGATTCATTAGAAACAGTAGCACAACAGCTGCACATGTATGGCTAGAACTGCTGTCATTAAGCTGCTTTGCTTATAAATGGTGAGTTCACCTAAATTACTAGAAAAGAACTGAGGTTCAGCATGTGTGAGAAAAAAATTTGAACTCAAGGTCCTACTGGTTTTTTGCAAAGCTTTTAAAGGCTGGTCTTCATCAGCAAATAGATGAAGACAACCCCATATACAGCTACTTGTTACATGAATGTCATCCCACACTTCTGATTTCCTGCTACAAGAGTCAGCTCTTTTAGCTCAAAACATTTCTCTTTACTGCTGCTTGTTAAGTTAAATTTGGGGCGATTCATTCATATCCTGCGCTGCTCTGTAACTGTGATGTAATTTATATTCTCCATGTTTTATTATTTCAGCTTATTCTCATCTTGCATTCCACTTTATTCTATTTAAATCATCTTAATGTGTTCTCACATTGCCTCGTCCTCTTAGATCTTGCCTTAATGCCTTTTCATCTCTTACATAACGCACTTTGAATTGCCATCACCAAAAGGTTCTGTTCAAGTAAACTAAGTAAACTTGCTTTGTGGTAAACAAGAAAACTTGAACTGACCATTTAACATCCTACAGGATCCATGTGACATACGTTGACACCCTGCTTTCACCTGACAGCATCAAGATGTGTTCTTTTCTTGCCGGCTGCGTTGCAAGGAAAGTTTTTTAAGATCATCATGAAGCAAACATGCTTTTAGGTGTTTTCTCAAGTTGCGGATTAAAGGATTTGACACCCAGCCCCTTGGTCCACGGTCCATTGTTGAAATGAAAGCCGGTGGCAAACTGTGTGAGTCGCAGCGAGCCGCGGCGAGGGCATGCACCATATGGTGAAGTCTTGCTACACGGCCGCTGATCCGCCCATCAAAGCCCATTGTTTCTGTTTGTTCAGGCTTCAAAGGGAATACTGGTCAGTCTGGAAAACCACACAGTCAAACGCCGCAGTTTGCCAGAGGGCTCTGGGAGGCAGGTATTCATCTCTGTGTAGTTCAAACTTTATCGGGAACCCTGCAGAAACATGTGCATGTGGACAAACAGGCTGCTGGCAGCTCGCCTGAGCTGAGTTGTTCTAAAAGGTTTCGCTTGAGGTGGGTGTACATAATGATTCAAATGAAGATCTTTGAATGCGTCAGATAGTTATTATTAGATAAGGAGCTGGTATCTTTCAGTCAGTTCAGTTACAAGGGAAAAAAAGAGCCGTTTTCATGAACACAAATGGATTTCTGAAAATGCACTTATAATGGACTGTAATGGCACACTCGATAAACCTGCACAGGGCAACAGCTCAGATATTCTTGCTTTTTGCTGAAGGGGTGAAGAGCTTGGCAGCCTCTGGCCAACTGACCGTTCACTTAACCCTTTCCCTTTCAAATCGTAGCTGAGCAGAACTAGGCACAGCAGGCCTGTCAGGTTTTGGACTTCTCCTCATGCTGAAGCCGTGTGCACGGGACTGTAGTCAGAGAGGTACTCAGAATTTAATGAGTTTGGAGGATGGGGTCTTTTTTTAGCCTTTCCAAAACCAAAAACACAAGAGCAAAAGTCTAAGGATGGATGCAGCTGTGTTTATCTGCTCCAACAGAACATGAAATCATTAGCATGTCAGGTTTATTAGCTGACCTAGCCTTAATTCCAACACAAGAACAAGAACATATAGCTTTCAGTTGTTAGGTACAATATCATGTCAGGCTAGACCACCTGCTCATTACGAGCATTAACCATTTACGCACACTCACACACTGATGACACAACATCGGGAGGTTCAGTATCTCACCCAAGGATACTTCAACATGTAGACCGACTGAACCACCGACCTTTTGATAAGCGGACAGTCGCTCTCGCTCCTGAGCCATTTAGTGCATATTTAAGGCCACATTTAGCAGAGGTTTCAAAATGAGTCATCTGAAAACATTAAAGAGACATCCCTGTTTTCAACCAACTCCTTCAGGTGAGAAAGTCTGCCTGTGCCTGCTGTAATTGAGGGTTGGCAGCTAGAAATGAGAAGCCTGCTTTCGTCTACCTCTGTTTGTAATCAGGACTCCTTGTTTGAATGAGCACTGAGAGTTCTGATTGTAAATCTGCCTCAACTGTGTCACCTGTGTACGACACGTACGAGAATCTAAAGCTACAGCGACAGTCAGCTGGGGGTCAAACGAACTCGCTTCACCTTCCAGTCAGCTGACAGGCAGCCGCCACGTTTCGTCGCCTCTCGGTCTGAACAAAGACGCCGAGAACGACACCTCCATACCTGTCCGTGAGAGGAGTGATGACTAATCGTGGCGTGTTGCCCAGGTACTCGTAGGAGTAGAGAAACTGTGCGTCGCAAATGTTGGCAAAACAGTGCTTCTCCCTCTCATCCCAGCGGTGTCTCAGCTGGGACAGCCACACGAAGGCCTGAGAATTCTCCACCTTGAAAAAGAGAGAGAGAGACAGGGTGGCGAGGCTTGAGGTAAAGCCAGAAATAATCTGTGCTTTTCCACCCTCTAATTATGGTAATGACACACCTTGCTTGAATATCTTGAGTGCATTACTCACTGGTAATAGCCTCTCAAAAAATACAGCAGCTATCACGGTGTCTGCGTGGGGATTTATACAGTACATGTCCTTTGGCCAGATTTACCCGCCGTACCCCTCTCACCTTCTGAGCGATCATCTTGGCGACCACGTCCCTGGCGTGGACGTCGATGGTGCAGATGGTCATGACCTTCTGCCGATCGCCCGGTGTGAGCTGCCCAATCAGCATAGAGATGAGGGTGTTCAGCTGGGACACCTGCTTCCTGTAGTACTCCTTCATGGCGCTGTCGTAACCCTCCTCCAGACGGGCGAACGCCATGCCCACATCAGAGGTCCACCAGATCTGAGTGCAGGTCAGCGCCACCTGGATCAGACGCAATGAAGGAAATGACTGCAGGATGTTGATAAGATGTGTGTAGGTGGGTCCCTGTGTTTGAGACTACTCTGATTCTCTTTATTTGTATCCAACTGAAATGAAAGCATCTAAATATGAAACAAATGTACGAACCGAGCCAGCTAATGAATATGCATATGTCCATATGTCTCATGCATAAAACTGCCAACCCAGAGTTTTCTCTTTGTATCTGTGAGTGGGAAGCTTTGGATTGAGATGCAAAGTTTGATGGCCGTGGCTATTTCTGCTGGCCGGCTGTTATGATCCATGAGCGTAGCATTTCTGATTCTTTCGATGGATTAACATTATTATGGAAAGCATGAATAGCGATTCCATCACGGTGTGTCATTTGCTAGATGGATTACAGTTGTTTTTGATTTCAGGACGTCAAAAGCAAACGCTGAACTGTGACACTGAACCAGCTGATGTTCCTCACAACCTACAAGATGAAATCACTGAGCTGCAAAGCATCGACCTGCTACCGTAGCAGCTCTTCACAAACCTGACTCAGCTCGTCTGAAGACTGGCTGAGCCAAACCTGGAAAACCAGCTCCGAGTATCTTCATCATCATCACGACCGTCTGACACCAGACGCCTCACCAAAGAGAAGCAGCTCCAGCTCTCGAATTAGAGGTTGGTGTGATATATGTGACCCATAATTCAGTGTGACTCTCCAAGGACTTGAATCGTCCCTGGGTAGGAAAAAGGTTCCCCAGCTCTGCTGTAATGCAAACAAGCAGCAGACGGATGTTTCAGCCGTGTCCCTCCACCTTGAATTTGACCTTGATCATCAGTGAACTGTAAAATCACAACAAACTGCAAACTTCACAGCCATCTCCACCTCCAGCTGCTCTGAACTGCTTGTGTACATTTTGTGCTCCTTTGACTTATCTTAAACTTTACCATAACAGCGCTTACCGCCTCCCAATGTACTGAACATTAGATGCATGCTGATGATCGTGTCATAATTCTGTGTGGTAACATTTAGAGGAACAGTAACATTCTTTCGGGTGGAGTCAGCCAAAGTAAATATTTGTAATTCAGATCACTACGCTATCATTCTGAGCTTAGCGATCTCATAGAAATCCCGCCGCTGATCTGCTCCTGTGAGCTCTCCTTCACCGGCAGAGTGCGTCTGGAGGGCAGTACGAGGATCAGTCCAGGAGCTGACTGCGTAATGAGAGCTGCTGCATTTGTAACTCAGGCGCTGAACGCACACAGGCCGAATACACATATTTACACAACTCCCTTTTCTTAGTAAATCTGGTCCTCAGCTACAGCGTTTCTGATACTGTTGATTCATAACTGACTTCAGTAATGATTCATGTTTCTTTTCATAAGTTGCTAATCTGTAGTCAGTGAGAAAATACTCAGATGAATTCCTAAAAGACTGACTTCTGTACTCTGCTGAAAACAGTTACTTTGAGGAGTGAATCAGCACTATTTCTTTTTACCTGCGCTTCATGAAGTAAAGCAGCTTCTTCAAATCGCTGCTCTGTGTGTACCACTTTCAGCCAGACTCAAATCAGTCATGTCAGACGCATATTTTCCCATTCAGAGCATCAAATGCTTAATTACTTACTCCATTATCACGGACACGCACAGATATTTCATCTCGCTCCCTACCACACTGTTTCTCTCTGTTCAAAACAGTCCACAGAAGCTGGCGGCAAGCTGTGCCTGTAAAGCATTAGTGAGTGTGCGCACCGCACTGAAATATCCATGGGAGACACAGAAATGATTATGGTGCCAATCTATCTGATGCTGGATAAGCTGACTAATGGGAAAAAGTCCCAAAGTGAGCAGCGTCAGTTAAATCTATACGTGCATCCCGCAGAGCCTGTTTACCTGAGCCGGATAATCAAACAGCCACTGCTCTCTGGGTTTGTCCTCGTAGGCCATCACCGCCTCAGTCATCTCGTGCCGAACGGTGGAGCGCATGGTGTCCAGAACGCGGTTCAGCCACGCCTCCACCTTCCAAAAAACAACACAAAAACCAGAAGAAACGCATAAAAACATTGCAATGTGCATCACGTGAGCACCGACAGGCTTTCTTATCAATGGACCCTAATGAGGTCATTAATAAGCATTAGAGTGGAAGTGGAGTCAGGCAAATACTATGGGATGTAATGGAAAATTAATGGATTTATAGGCTTTGATATGCAAAACGCCAGGGGCAACGACACACTCCGTTTCATTTATCTCCTTTATTGTGGGGTTGTGATATCTTTATTTGATATGTATTTTCTTGCGCTGCAGAAAAGGGCAGGTGAGTGCCACTGTCAGCAGTGAGTGGAATGGAGATAATAACCGTTTTCAGCATTTCAACCGAGAGAAGTTATGGCGCCACAATTTTAGAGGAATGAATAAAAGATTGCGGGTGTATTTTACCTGTCCAGTGCAGTCACAGGACTGATTAAAGGGGACGTACTCCTCCTCCTTGCTGTACATGCCCAGACTCGTCTTAGAAGGATTCCCCTCTCCATCTGCTTCAAATCGCATCTTGGCCATGTTGTCAAACAGCTTAGACAGATGCTTCTGGACCTGAGCAAACAAGCAGACACATTCGGCTCGGGCTCGCTTCATTCTCCGCTCACAGTCTGACTGGTATTTTTCTTTGCTGCTGCGCTAATAAATAACATTTCATTACTGTTTTTCAGAATCAATCGAGAAGGGCAGGACCCATGTTCTGCAGCACGCCTGCTAACTTCCTCTTAGAGAGATTTAGTGGCAACTTGTGCTTAACTGTGATTTATTTCTCCAAGGTGGAAATGCATAAGACAATGTACTGATGCTGGAGGCTGGGGCGGGCTGCAAAAGTATGAGCGACATTGCCCCTGTGTGGACACTGCAGGTACTACAGAACTCAACAGTACTCAGCAAAAGAGCTAAATGGTGCAAGCGAACGTGGCTTGAGAACACTGTTAAAAAGCAACTTGCTGGAAGAGCAATGCATGGTGCAAAACGTTTTCTCCTGACTTGGTGAAGCGACTGAAGCATAACATTCATTGCTGCCCCTCAGACAAAAGTTAGTAAAGCCACCTGGTGTGGGTTGGTCCCATTAGACAAGATGTCCAGCAGGTCGGCTGAAGAGATAAAGTAAAACCTCGGGAAGGCCAGACGCTTTGTGTCCAGGTATTCTGTCAGAGCTTTTTCACATAGAGACAGCCTGTAGAGAAAAACACAGAGTCAGTGTGTGTGTGTGTGTGTGTGTGTGTGTATGTGTGTGTGTGTGTGTGTGTGTGTGTACAGTATAAAGCCTGTACAAGAACGCCCCTGCTTACAGACACAAGGAGTAAAAACAGAGAGACCTCTCACCTGCTCTGGATGTCCTCCAGTTTGCCAAACAGACCCGGTTTATTGGTGGCCTCCACCACGTTGGGCGTTTGATGCATAGCGTTTGCCAGCTCTTTGAAATCGGCATCAATCCCCTCGAAGCGCCTGGAGTCCTGCGGAGGATTTCACATTTAGGTTCCCGAAAGAGAGAGGGAAGAATCAGAGGTTTAATGGCAAACATCTGGGTTTAAGCACAGCCCGAATATTGCAGGGGCAATTAAAAAGCCGTGTAATCTCAGCTCCTAAACCAGAAGCATGAGCCAATTAATGCATTCTTAATGAATAGCTATTACAGTCATGCTATCTGGGTTCATATGGCAGCAGGGCACAGGTTAAGGCCTGCACACATGCAGCTATAATTAAATGTGTGCACGTATGCGATCCTGCCTATTCAGTGTGTCACCTCAGGCAGCTGTGAGCGGATGTCCTCTGAGCCAATGAAGATGCTTTCCAGGTGGGTCCATGTTCGCTGCACTTCGAACCAGATGGAGATGACAGAGTCGGCCACAGATAGCTTGCTCTGCCACGACGACACTTCATCCAGGAAATGGGCGATGTACTTGGAGGACATAAGGTTCTGCAGCTGCACCTGGTTGTCCTCCAGCGTCTCGATCAGCTCCTCGTCTGCGCACAGCAGAGGCACCTGGGTCCGGTGGTGGGGCTCATACCGGAACTGCATACCTAGACGGGATCAATATAGCCCGTCAATAGGTCATAAAACCGGCATGGCAGGATGAAGAACACTCGCGCTGAGAGAACGCCAGAGTGCTGCCACAGACTGAGAGAGACAACAAAGTGTCTCCTCTCTGTACCTGTCCATGTGGAGTTGAGCTCAGAGAGGACTTTCTCCATTCCCATCTCTTTAACGGCCTTGTCCACGATCCCTCTCACCTCCTCCTCGAAGCAGTGCAGATTCAGCTGCAGCAGGTCAGCCAGAGTGGTGTCCTGCTCATAGAAAACCACATCCCTGCTTCACCGACAATTCACATAATCTACATCACATAATGTGATAGTATATAATTATACTATCACCCTCATTATACTCAAGCTAATGCTATGAAAAGTGAACATACAATGTGTTGTAAAGGAGTATATTGGTGTAGCTTTCACTGTCGTTGCCTGTAGGTTAGCAGGTATAAAACTGGTGACTAAACAGCTCCCTACTGTGGAAAACCTGCAACCTGCTAAGTGTTAATTAGTAAGTTTGCGAGCACATTATATCACTACTTCTACAAGGCCAATTTAGACCCTGTAATACATTTTTGTACAAACTAAACAGCTGGAGCAGAACAAAACAGTCCAAACAAGCCCAGTGAGGATGCAGATAGAAGAATATAAGAAAATAATTGGAGAAAGCTGCCGTATGTGTGTGTGTGTGCCCTGAAATCATTGGCAAGTTACTAACACCAACGCTTATTTCACATATTAAACATTCACCCAAAGCCATGAACAGAACTATGTGCGCACCTGGTCCATGGTGAAGCGAACTCCAGTAGCAGCCATTAGCTGATGCCAGTGTCGGGCTCGTATGGCCGGGTTTTGGAGCTCTGCCACGGCCCTGAGGGAGATGAGGAGGTTCTTTACTCTGCCGTCCAAACCTGTGAAGGCCTCCCACGCTCGAACCTATCAGAGACAAAGGCCAGGGATCAGCGCAAGACCTTTTGAGAGACAAGGGAGCTTTCAGCTGCAGCTCGGGATTTCACTCTTTTAGTTGTATTTATTCCAGCGACGTTGACGTTCATGCATTTCCACACGTGGAGCTTCCAAGTTGAGCTGCAGGGCCTGTCACTCCCAAGCTGCAGTTTAGAGTGAGGACACAGGGAAGTTATGGCAACTACTTGTTTGCCTTCGAGCAAGGCACTTACAGTAACTCCCATTTGACCATTTGCTGATCCACGGCCCCTTTGTTCACTGTTGCCTGACGAGCTTTATGTTCTTGCATGGCACAAATGCAATTTCTAATGACAGCGGGCTAACTCACTACTTAAAATTCGCTAATAACAGTTGCAGGTTACTCATTTGCTCTTGTGTTTTTGGTTTTGAAAAGACTAAAAAACAAAAAAAAGCAGGGCAGGCATGCATCCTCCCACGCTTTTTAACCTCAGCTGTATTAAATGTGCTCCTATCCTTCGCCGTTCTCTTCCCTCACCTCTTTATCCAGCCCCCGTATATCTTTAGAGAATCGCTTGCACTCCAGCTCCATATCCTCCACATGGATCTCCCTCCAGGGAGTCGTCCTCCATGCCGCCATGCTGGATTCCACCATGGTGATCATGTCCCACAGCTCCTTCAGCAGGCCCACCTCGCGCCTGGGGGATGAAGAAGAGCGGACAAAGTGAATTAAACCAGCATGAAAAGTAGAACTCAGATACTGCCGATGAATGTAAAAGAGCACCTCTGCTATAATGGCTCATTAGTTTTCGAATTTGGCAAGGGCTCGCGGTATTTTCTGCTTCCAGCTTTGGGCTTTACCTGCATTGTCGGAGCTGTTTGTACTCAGAGACGGTGACCTCGAACAAGCTGGCAGACTCCACCAGGGAGGCCATCACTGCCTCCCGGTGCTGGATCTGCCGATGGAACGCATCCAACATCTGGTAGGGGCTCTCGCTGTCAAACCTGGACGAATGCATGAGCCCACACAGGCACACATCAACACACACGCACATTTGCACAAGCCCAGTATGAATCAAGTTGTGTTTAGGTAATGAAGGGCTGCAGTTAAGCCAAGCCTGACTTGGCTGCAGCATAACCAGGCCAGAGTCTCCGGCGCTAAATGCACAGTGTGACAATTAACAATGACTTCCATGACATTAATGGGAAAATAATCACCAGGTTATTAAGAGACCAATTACACACATAACTAATCTGACAATTAGACATTATGACGAAGCATCTCTACCTATGAATTAATTATCATTATGTTAAGATTCAATTAGCCTTGTCGGATGTGAGAGCCTCGAGATAACGCTTCTCTAATATCAAGTGAGAAAAGCAGAAAGGTGACATTCTTATCTTTTCAAAGCTACTGGCTGAACTGCGGAAATGAAACAATATAGCGGATTGTGTTGCCTTCAGTGACTGACTCTGTTATGGTAACAATTCATTTTAACCTCCCACAATTAATAATTGCTTATAACACACAATAAGTCGTAGTTATAAGCAGACAGAAGGTCATTTTAAGTGTATGTTTATGTTTGTCAACAACTATAACTCAAGTATTCATAATTGTGTGAAAAGAGATGATGAATGATTGACAGTATTATATCACAGCTGTAATCATATTAAATATTCACTCATTCATTCATCTTCTATACCAACCATCCCTTTCGGGGTTGGGGGGGGGGGGTGTTAGGGGGTTAGGGTCTAACCCCTAACCCAGTCGATCACAGGGCAACATACAAAGACAGACAACCATTCACACTCACACCTAGGGGCAAATTTAGAGTCACCAATTAACCTAATGAGCATGTTTTTGGTCTGTGGGAGGAAGCCGGAGGACCCACGCATGCACATGCAAGCTTCATGCAGAAAGGCCCGACCCGGGGATCAAACCGGCGACCTTCTTGCTGTGAGGCACACACACTACCTGCTGTCCCACCGTGCCGCCCCATATTAAATATGTCGTCAGATTTTTGATAAAATTAAGTATTTATTTATGATATTAATTCATCAGTTTTCTTTTATTTAAAAATCAAGTTCATTACTTTATACATGACAACAGAGCAAACTTCATACACTGATGAAGGCCATAAGAGGTAGCTGATCAAATTAAGTTTTTTGATACTAGCATGATTCCAAAAAAGACGTATGGAATGCTCCAAAAACACTTGTTTGGAACATTCCACGGGTAAACAGGTTCATTGGTAACAGGTGATTGTATCACGCTTGGTATGAAAGGCCTTGAAATGCCTGTCTTTGTAATACACTATACAATATCTGCTTGTAAGTCATGATTAACTTCTTTTCTGTATGTTTAGGCAACTCAGAGCATTTAGTTTAGCTTACAGGGCTCTAACAGCAGTTCCACATCACTCAGTATTTCCAGTGGAGAGGGCAAAGCTGCACATAGCAACAAGCACAGTGCTGATTTATTACCAGATTTGCTGGTCATTGTTCAACTAAGCTGAACTTTGACTTTGATAGATGGGGGTGTTAAGACAAAGTGTTCCCCATCAAACTCTTAGAGGCCAAAAAAGCTGGCATCTATTCTACCTGAAGGGCCCATTTTTGCGAAAGTGTTCCCTGAAGGTGTGCTGCTCCACGTCGAATGAGGCGCACTTCCGACGCAGGCCGGCCACCTCGATGGCCTGCAGAGGAGCCACCTGCTGTTTGACTAACAGGGCCTGCTTTCTCACATTGTTCCACTTCTCTGGCGACTCCTGCAGACGGACAGATAGATAAACAGATAGATATAACGAGGAAGATGAATTGAAGGAGATAAAGGCAAGGCAGGCAGGAGTGGCAGATGATGAATTGCCAGGAGGAATGGAACAGAAGAGAGACGGGTGATTGGAAGACACAAAGAAAAGTAAAAGAAAAGGCTCCTTGTCAGCTGAAAGCAACAGAAGAAAGAATATGCGCCGGTAAAAAGAATGTGAAGCGACTGAACATCATCAGTCCTTACCTCTAACTGCTTATAGACCACATCAGGCAGCTCCTGCTCATAGACCTTCAGCAGAGCGATGGTTTGCTGCAGGGGCTCAAACATAGCATTTGTGGTGGTTTGTCTTTCCTTAACAGCCAGCAGGTGACCCATGACGCTCACAAGGCCACCGTAGTCGCCCTCCTCCACCCGCTGGCTGAGGCCAGCCTCAGTCACACTGATGAACTTCTCCAGATCTGACAGACTGAGGATAGATGGTGATGATCATTAAAGGGACGTGTATTAATGGCTCATTTGAAGTGTGTATTTGGCAGAGTCAAGGTCATTTATGTATCCTGTGAGTGCTACTCAGCCGGTGACATCAAATGTATAATGCCTACTGTGGCGCTTGAGGTTTATTTTAGATAAGTTTAGCTTCGAGCCAAAAATAGTAAACAGAAAACTGCATTATTCAGAGGTGTGGAGGTTGACACACAGATGTTTATCCAGTTCTGATGGAGAGATGCTATCAGGATTCATTATGGGAAACATAGGATCCAGTGTTTTTGGAGTTTGACCCATTCTAGGGACTTTAAATCAGATTATTCCAGCCTGTGACCATCCTTTTTTAAATCTCTCAATTACAAGCTCCACGAATTTATGCAAGTGTAACACTAAATCTAACTAACAGCAAATCTACTCAACCCATTTACACCAAATACCATGACCAAATACACGTGTAGAAGCTAAACTATTTAAAATATTGTACTTCACCTGTTGGTAACATGATCGACAAGGTGCTGCTTGAACATGAAGCTCCACTTTTTGATGATGTTGAGCAAGGCGGTCTTCATGCTACGGCCATCCACCCTCATCCATCCGAGGAACACACGCACCGGCTCCAGACCCTGCACCTCCTCGTAGAGCTTCTCGTACCTACAGCATGGCAGCAAATGTAATTAGAAGCAGATGACCATAAAAATGACCGCAGATAGAAAATGAAGAACATGCACTTTGGCTGCACTTGACCAATACCCACCCATCCACCTGCTCTCTGAAGTTCTCCAGCGTTGGCGGGCTCTCTGAGACGCTGTCGTCATTGTAGCCCTCCATCTCCTGGCTGCTGAGAATGTGGCCGTACAGAAGGAACTGACGCATGAACTCCTTCCTGTCGTCCACGTAAAGATAGCTGTAGCGCTCCAAAGAGTTGCGAAACTCGCAGCACGCTGCCATGACGTCCTGCACTCGCTCCATGAGGAGATGGCGCATGTCTGCCAGATCAGCCATATCCTCCATGTCAGCCTGAGGGGAAAGTTTGACAGTTTTCTTGGACCAGGAGCATGCTGATGGGAGCGATCTGCATTTCAGATACTGCAAAAAGAATTCTAGATGTTGGGGCTTCGTCACGCCGTCAGTACCTGGTAGTGGGGGAAGGGGCTGTGCTGAGCAAGGCGCGGCACCAGCGATGAGATTCTGAACACGTCATTGATGAGGCTCTCCACCAGCTCAAAAAAACTGTCCCCCATCCCGAACTCCAGAGGTGGGGTGAACACCATGTCAGGAACCTTCAGATCCAGCTGAGCTTCAAATAGAGGAGCCACACATGCTCTCTGGTCTGGACCCAAAGGAAAGAATTGGAAACAGGTGACCGCTGGAGTTAACCGTACGGATGTGTCATGATGCATGTATATATCAATGAATTCAGAACATTTGCACATGTAACATTGCAGACTGGTGGGAGAGGTCCAGCCCCGGAGTCAACAGCAGCACACTGGTCAGACTACTCGAGGCGAATCCAGATGTACTGAGTCTCAAACTGAGTATTTTTATTTGGTTCCTGGGATCCAGAAGAAGAGTTGTTTGTTGAGATAAGGACTCATTCGTTGGTAGTTGTGCTGTGGGTTTGACATCAGCTCATAAAAATAACATCTGCTTTGTAAGAAACTGAAAATATTTCATAATGATATCTATTTATTTGAAAGTTCAGCCCCCATGGTATGTGCTCAATAAAATTATGGCCCTTGGACAAATTTAGTTGAGACCCCTGTTTTACTTGTGTTATCAATAGGTCACAGGCCGAGCGTAATGTTCTGCCAGTGATGCTGAATATAAAGTGCAGCTGAAGTAACATCTCAGCGATCGGGTCCTCAGATGAATGCGCTTTTAATGTGGCTTATTTGCCTATCGTTGACATCGTTGTCATAGCAACTGCTGCAGAGAGTGTTGTGTCAGTTGCAGCTGCAGAGTTCACACATTTAATGTTACACTGGAAAATTTGCTCCTAAATTGTACATAAAGACTGTGTCTCTGTCTCTCTAGGACACAAAAACAAGTGTAAACATAGTTGTAGAAACCGCCTGAGTGAGAAATAAACATGGGATAACTGTCTGAGCCTTGTCTGCCTTAAATATTATTTTTTTTATCTTTGAACAAAAATCAGATGTGGACCTGAACCCCTGCTCTAGAGGGCTGCTGTGCTGAGACATTTCCAGGTCAGTTCACTGAATACAGAACCTCCATAATCACGAAAGACTGTTTGAATCCTCACCACGAGAGAGCGAGAAGAAAAAGAGGGAGCAGAAGCAAAAGAACTTGTCGAATAATGAGGAGAAGAAGAAGAAGAAGAAGAAGAAGTGGCCGCCTGGCAATCATCCATCACATCTTGAACCACATCCCGGTCCATCTAAACTGGTTGACAAAACTCCTGCCAGCAAGTAAGTCCAGACCAATTTCAAGTCCGCAGCCAATACAGGCGGACACCCAATTGACATCAAAACCCCTGAGGGTGTGTTACCAAGATGCTGTCCAACTCAGAGCTGGCTGGAGGATGATGTTTTTGGTTTGCTGTAGAATCAGGCTGCAATTTTTGGATATTACACCCAGGGTTGGCAGCGACATCCTGGCTTTGAGAAAACAGTAGTAACACCGCCATCACTACAGCACTGCTAATATTAAGCGTGAGTGTCTCCACTTGTGATTCCACTTGTCTGCGCGTCGTTTGTTCATTAACGGCCTACCGGTGTTGTCCAGGAAGAACTTGAGAGAGCGCTCGATGCTGCTGAAGAATCCGTCGATGATCATGTCGTCGATGTACTCCACGTAGGCCTTCCACTCCTCAGAGGCCCGCTCGCCTCTGAACAGCTCCAGATTGCTCTAAGATGCGGCAAAGCAGCGTGACACTCATGCTGAATCATCTCTACCACATTTGAAAATGAGAATCAAATTTCAAAGCAAATCAGAAACTGCTGACTTGGTAATAAAGCTGCAGGATGATGAAATGCGAGTGAAACTTAAAGCCTTAAAGTTTGACGTATCACACATATGTGAAATCCTTTTTAAGCACCTTAAGCAGGAAGTGGATCTTTTCTCCGGAGGACCGTATCAGACTGTAAAACCTGTCCAGCCTCTCAGGCCTGTCCTCCAGACTGAGCAGTGCATCTTTTCTGCCCTCCTTCCTGTCAAACATGGGGCTGGCCCAGGACCTCATGCAGCTCTGGATCTCCTCCACGTTGTCCTTGGTCCTCTGAAGTCGGCTCTCCAGGTCGCAAACGGAGTCTCGTACCTCCTGGATATACTGCCAAATACCTAGATGGGAATGGATGATGGAGATGGGTGTCTGAGAGGTTAAAAGAATTGAAAATGAATGAAAAAAATGAAGCTGGAATGGGAGGGTGTGACCAAAACACTTTAATCTCCAAGAAAATCTCGAGCAAGAACTTCCTGTGTCTGACTATCTTGTTGCCTTCGGCCATGATTTGTAATTGAATTCAACATGTCTCTACTGAGCTGTAATCAGCATATTTTAATGACTTGTTTTGAACATGTTTTAGGTTCCAATGTATTATTTTTTCCTACATTTATTATTTGCAGTAGCCAACAATATTAACAATATGAAATGAATAAAGCATGGTGCCTTGTAGTACTCTGTATGGTATGAGGGCATCAGTGTGGGGCTGTTGTGGCAGGTAGGTTTGAACTAAATTTAGACATTATGATGTGTGGTTCATGTGCAAAATGTGACTGAAACAGATGCAGAATGGCCATTTTTGAAAGTGGCCCTGCTAACAGCTGCTGTCCTGCTAACAGCTTTGTTATTTTGTGGCTCCACCCATTAATCAACAGCCGGTTCTGTGGTGGTGCTTTGAGCCAAAAGCTAATGTCAGCATACTAATGTGTAAAGGCTAATATTTATCACGTTCACCATCGTAGCTTATTGAATTAGCATGCTAATTAATTAGCACTAAATCCAAAGCAGAACTGAGGCTGATTCGAAGGACATTTGTTTTGCAGGAACTTGGTCATAAAATTATATCAGAGACATGGTGTTTTTGACCTGATGTTGGAGCGAGATGACAGCTTGAGGGATCATCGTAGTGACAACAGTTTACCCCGATGAGATCATGGTTACCTTGACCGAACTTCATGGCAGTCCATGAGATACTTCAGCATGGACAGACCGTCTGACCTACAGATGTACCCACACTGCTAGTTGATTGGCTCAGGCCTCTCTTATTAGAGCCAGACCAATAAAGTAGCCGAATTGATCAATCAGCTGATGTCTTGGTCAGTACTTATCTTGATCATAATACTTAAAAACACAAAGGGTCCTTAACAGAAATGTTGATTTAAAACAGTTACTATGGAAAAATCCATCGTCATTGGGCTTCTTAAATTCAAAGGCCTTCAAATCCAATGTCGTTTGGTCTATAATCCTTAATTTCATTTGCCATTGAGGATGCAGGATGCAGTTTCAATTGGCATGACAACAAGCAGCCTCCAACAGGGTCCCCCTACAGAGTCTGACAGCAAACTCCTCTCGGCATCACGAGCTCGGTGAAGTGTGAGTGCTGGGTTTATTTAACAGTAAAATGCAGCGCTGAACATCAGCGGGACGGGCTTCCGTTTCAAATTAATTACAAAAACTTTACAAAGTGTTTGATACACAGAGCCCACAGATGCAGCACTAATATACATGTGAGCTCTAAATTGGAACGAATGCTATGTTTCCTCACATGTGGGAAACACTTCTTTTCACTCAAGTGTCGTCAGCGGTCGAATGCTGTCAGTGCTCATCAGAGCCAAGATATATAGAGACAGCAGCCAACATATGCACCAAATAAATCTACAGCAGACAAAAATTTCCACAAGATCCCATCCCCCCCCCCCCCCCCCCCCCCCCCACACACACACACACACACACACACACGAGGCAGATATGTGTGCAGCTACTGTATGTTATGCAGAGGGACAGCGAGTGTATTCCCACAGACGGTTGGGTGCATTGGCTTGTACCGTAAACACTCTTTTCATTTCTGCTACGTTCTTCTGGGAATCCCGGAGTCGGAGAAACGAACAACACGTCTGGCAGCAGAGTGTCAGGCAAAGCTTATCAATGATTGAATGCCTCTCCTACTCTTATTTTAGAGTTTTTTCAAAATGCAAAGCATTCATGTCACATCTCAGAAAAGCCGGCTCTGCCCCAGAACTGATAGGAACGGAGGGAAACTCCAGCGAGAGGGATTATTTCTATAATACTCTGTGAATTTAGATATACATGAATGTCTGCTTGACCATAATGCATTGCTGTTTACATCATATACTCCACTAAAACCTCCCACTGACATGATTGTGTACTGCAGTGCTGCAGCATGAGGATTTTGGGTAGTTAGCAGGAGCAGTGACAGCCACTCAGACTTTAACTACAGCGTGAGGAAAAGACATCGCAGAGCTGGACTGACTCGCTAATTGGCAACATGGCATTCATCATGTCCAAAAAGATAAAGAAAACCTTAAGGAATAGTTCAGCGTTTTGGGACAAACTCTTATTTGCCTTTTTCTGGAGAGTGAGGCGAGACAATGAATCAATCTTTACTGTTTATGTGAGTTAAAATGGCCTTTAACACCGAACATGTCGTTCGTCAAGAGCTGTATCAGGTAGCTATCAGTTAGCATCCTGACCTTGGCTGTTCCAGTCCAGACTCTCCTCCGCCTCTCTGAGCCGAGCGTCGATGTCCCTGAGCTGGCCCTGAACCAGAGGCCGCTCCACGTCGAGCATCGAGCGCATCACCTGCAGCCAGACAGCGGGAGAGGGAGAAAGATGTGATGTGATTTTCAGCTCCCATTAAGTGCGTACAGAAATATCATTTTAATATAACTCTCTGTGCCCTTTCGGCGGCCACACAGAGGCCCAGAGCATCAAGACAGGATGTCATCCTCATTAAAGTCAGTGTTTCTGGATCGTTCCGTGTTGCCATGACTTAATTGGACTTGAACTTTTAGCTACCTGAAGCAATGAAATGCTGGATTTTTAATATGGATTCGTCTCATCGAGGGAGCTGCGATACGTGTGGTTGAGCTTTGTGGGAGCTGTCCTCTGTGAGGCTGAGTTAATTACATCAGTGATTGCTCCTACATTGTTTTATGCTACATTATTAAAATTGCCATTTTGCCCCCATGCCCACTTCCCATTAAGACCAACAATAGAATTAAGCGTTTGATAGTGTCTGTGGCAAAGAGAAGCATATTTTATGCGCTAAATTTCATTAAGCAAACACACACACACACAGTGCACATCCGTATTAGCATAATTTGAGAATAAATGTCTGTTTATTAACTTTCTGCATGCACGGCAATCGCTGCAGTTTAGTTGGGTGGAATGTAACTGATCCAAGCCATGAGTTTGACATTTCTGAAATTGTATCAGAGCACAGAAAACACTGGAGCCCCACAAGGCTGTAATGCACTTTAAACACCAGAAAACACGACTGATGGATGGATGAAAAACAAGACAACTTTACTAATCTTGGCTTCAGGTCAGATCTATAGTGGTGAGCTGGCAGTGCGCGTGTAAGTACGTTAGCTTGCTAGCATTAGTGCTAGCTTAGCCACAATGACATCAAACAGCTGGGGTGAGCGAGGGTAATGAGCCTTTAAAAACCACGTCCTAGCAGCTTTTAGCCTAATCTAAGCCCACCTTGTTGTATCTGGTCACAGTGAGCTCCAGGTTGGCCACATACTGCCACAGCTGCCCCCTGCTGGTGTAGATCTGCACTGCAGTTTCAGGGATAGCCTCAGTCCGTCTGGCCTCCAAATACTTCACTTCCCGCAGCACGGACGCCAGCTAAGAAGAGGTGCACAGGGAAATAAGAGGCGCTGGAAGGCGTGAAGACATTTACAACCAGACCGTATAGCTAAAGTTTCAGTTTTATCGGTAAAGGCTGCTAACAGCTTTACTTTTAAGGCCCATTTCACCATAAAAAAGGATTTAAAAAAATCAAATATTCAGTACTAAAGTAAAGAAGCAATTCTTTAGGGCAGAGGGACCCAACATTACTGACTTTAAATGAAAAATTGAAATACTAAAACAACTCAATAAAAAGATAAATGTTCATACAAAATACAACATTATGTATTTATAGGCTCCTATGCAGCTGCAGGCAGGTGCATGATGGAAGATGTGCAATATATCACCAAACTAATAAATCACTCAGCTCCTGTCCACGGGTATTGAAAGCAAAAGGATGACAAGCAGCGACACATCTAACAGCTCGTCTTGGATCAGTTGTTCGAGCATGTAGGCTGGATGTAAAAACCTGTGGGTTGAAGTTGACCGAGATCAGCTGAGTGGCTGGGTCTCTGCTGATTAATGGCAGGCTGAGGTTGTACTGAGAACTCTCGCCCACGGTCTCTGTCCACGTCTCATACAGGCTGGTGGAGTAGCTGGAATTCCAAACATAAAGAACACAATCTGCGATCACAATCGAACAAAAGTTATTATCACAGGAAAAACAATTTATACCTCTCCTGCCGGGGTTTAGCTGCGCTTCACATTCCCATTAAAAGGCCCGGGGCTTTTATTTCACAAGGCCACAGGCGTGAAAGCGGCTCACATTACGGAAATTAACGTAAGCAGCGCAAACCAGCTGCTAAAAGGCATATGATTGAGCCATTTCTCGAATCCTCTGAGAGTGTAAACAAAAGGAGATGCACGATTTGCTCGTCCGTGTCAAGCAGACAATAAGGGCAAGGGAGAGGTAGCGCTGGAGGAGGGTTAGCTGTAGGCGTGGGGGGGTAATATGAGGATAAACGCTGATTCATCTGGCTGGGAACAGAGAATATGTCAGGGCTCTGTACAGCTATATCAATCTGTAAATAGCCGCGATTATGATGAGAACTTCAGTGCGCACTGTGTGCTCCTTATTGGATTTCTGCTGTGAGCTTCATTTCCTGATAGTGGCACCGCAGACGCAGAGGCAATCAAATGCCTCGGTCATGGCCATAAATCACGCTGCATTTTGTCTGTGAGGGTAATGAGTGAGCATGCCCGTCCTGTTCCTGACTGGAATATGTATAATAATGGCGGCGTTCATCGGAGGCAACGGCAGCGATTATTACAGTATAACAAGGGCTCTAATTTCTGACGGGAGTAAATTGAGGGCAAAGAACTGCTGTTGTTCATCATTCCGTTACTCTGGGTGGGGGACATAAGGCAAGGGGCGATATGAAGCGTGTGAAGCATAAAGAATGGCCGTTTGTCGGTAGCGTGTCCATGTGCGCGCTGTGATATGCATCTCATTCACAAAAGACATACTGGCACACATCTGGGTATGCCACACACTCACACACACACACACACACACACACAAGCACTTCAGTATTACCGCACTTGGAAGGACATGCAGTGACTATATTGATTCCTCAACCTTTAACCTTCCTGTGATCTAACACCAATACTAATCGAAGCTCTTTAAAAGGGCTGCAACAAATGATAACTGTCCTTCTTGATTAATCTACCCGCTATTTTCTGCAATCAATGCATCATTCATTTGGTTTTCACTGGGATTGTCTAATGTTTCTAAAAGCTAAAACTCATGCCATCAGTTTCATTGACAGGTGCAAAAAAAAGGTCAAAAATGTAATGACTTGGCAGCTCTGTGAGGCCTTTTAGCTTCTTCTGAGGTCATTGTTTTAGCTTTACGGCCAAAAATGTTCTGTTTGGTTCAGTCTCAGTACTGTCAACAACCCATATAGTCAACAGCACCTCAGACCGCAGCCTCCAAAATGATCATATTAATTCCTCTGAAACAGTTCCAACAAAAGATGAACATTAGAACCTTCATAGAGGGAGGGTTTATTGCAGAGCTGTTGTATTAAACTGTATTAGCTTCAGCTAAATGTGCCTAATTCCTGCAATCGGTGCAGTATATAGATACAATATAAATATGTTAACATGCATATATATATATCGCACTACATAGTGCAGTCAGCACTTACTGTGCAGTACAGTGCTGCTAACAATCCCATGATGCCAAGCATCAGTGTTATAGATTACAGCCAGGACTGGGTCCATCAAGCACAGTGAATCGCAACAAAACACTTGTAGTAATGATGTAAAGTGACGACGATGCAAAAAAAATTTAGGTGTCATAATTCTCGCATTACCCCCAAAATCAAGCTGAAACCTGGAAGTGGCCTTGTGGTGCAGTGAAAAGAGCAAAACATGTTCACGGTGTTGGATTCTTCTCATCTCTGCATGAGGACATTTCTTCAAAAGTGTAGAAACAGAAAATCTCTGTGTCTCTTTCTCTCTTTGACTCTAACAGAACTCAGTTTGATTTCATACAAACAGCCCCCCCACCCCACCCCCGGGGATGCTTTATCTTGCAGGTTTTGATGTTGGATGTGGTCTAAAAAGGCCATTTCTCACTTGGCATCAGTGAGCAGTGACAGAGCATATGGGATTATGGGAAGTCCTGTGAAATAATCTGCAGAGCAGCGCTGCAGTAATGAGAACATAAATCATGTCCCGAGCTGCGTGTCTACATGATATTCCACAGGGGCTGCTTCATAAATGTTATACACTCAACTAACAAAAACACAAATGTTCAGTTTGAAAACAGCGAAATTACATTAAAAATCACGTCAGAGACAGCAAATATCTGATTCATGTTGTTGGCTTTTATATTTACAGTCCAATAAGAAGGCGTCCCATTCTGACACCGTCTATTCTGTTTAGTCTTCCTTCCTGTTCTTTTATTCAGAAGCCCATACATCGAGGCATGATGACATATGGTGTAATACACCGAGATAAGATCCACACACACCTGTCCAGCAGTTGCATCATCTCCTCATACTTCTCGATGACCCTGGCTCCTTCTGCAGACTCCAGGCACCTGCAGAGACGATGAAATTTTACAACCCATGCAAAGGTTATATCCAATATCTTTCCAGTGGCCAATATTCCAAAGCATCATTTTTACGAGGCCTTTAAAACAGCTCACAGAGCGATTAATTCACAGTGAGACTGCTGGAGATGCATGACCACGCCGAAATTCATTTTTTAATCTGGCGTGCTGGAGACAAGAGAGGACGCTCACGGGTAGGAGAGGTGTCTGAATTGGGAGAAGGGGGTCTGGATGCGCTGCTGTAGCTCCTGGGCCCATCTCAGACCACCAGCCACCGCTGGCATATTTTTATTCACCAGGGTCCAACCTGAGGAGGTTAGGAATCATTATTTGCACACATAATTACCACAAAGACAGTGAAAGATTGAGATATATTATTATTGTAAACATATTTGAGACAATTCACAAAGTGAGGCTACACTACAGTAGAGGTCAGCAGTTCTTCTATATGGTCTTTGATGAGTTAAAGACACTGAACGCCACGCAGGTGTTTCCAGCGACTACGTTTACATGCACACTAATTTCCCACTACATCGTTACATCACTTGGACTATGCACAGCTGCATGTCAATGGAATGATTTTAATTTTCACTAGTCAAGTCAGGAAATTCCTTTGGAATAAAGGCAACACATTTTGCACAGGTAAACATCATCAACACCTCCGGCTGATTGGGCCTCTTGTCAGGGTGAAGCTGGCTCGAGCTACGCTGGAATTCTGCGAGCCACAAAATTCAATGAACCAATAAGAACGATGTGAGGGCAAGATGTCCCACCCTAATGGAGTCCACATACCTGCTCGCACAGTCCTAACAAAAGGTCTAACGAGGCAACGCACTGTGAGTGAAAACACTCTGTCACTATACGGATGGACTGCGAGTGTGTAGGCGCTTTAAGGGTTTTCAATGATCTCTCTTGATTACTCTCTTTTTAATTCAGAAAGTTTTAAAATGAAGATGAAGTTCTTATGGGTCTCACTGCTGATATGAAAGTCATATTCTCACTCAACTTTTGGGTGCAGTATGTGCCTTTATTAGAGAATTCACACTAGAGACGTGGCAGTAAATGAGGAACGGGAACGACATGCGCCAAAGGTCCCAAGCTGGACACAAACCGCAGACACTGTGGTTCCTGGTTCGGGGCCATAAACCTCTGGGCCACCTCTAATGCCACATAGTCATGAATATAGTGTTTATTTTATGTCCCCAAGATTTGAGAAATGTATCTCTGGGATTTCTGCCTCCACCTCAAAATTCACTCGGTCGTCATCTCTAATCTTTACCATTACTATTCTCATCTTGGCATCCAAGCATAACAATGTAAAGTTGACTTGTACCTAAACCAAACTATCTGGTGTGACCTCCCAGTCACATTCTAGCAGGATCCATGCATTTGTACCGAGCAGAAACTTTGCTCACTCATACGTCTCTGTGAAGTGAGTTAACTGAACAAGCGTTGTGTGTAATGACGGCACGGTTGTGACTCTCACCCAGCTCCTCTCCGGTCTGGATGTGTTTGTTGTAAAGCAGTTTACAGCCGTCCAGCTCTTTATCAAACATGGAGACAAGGAGAGGGTATCTATCCAGAGCATCTGTGGCCACTAAGGGGCGCTCCAGCAAGCTACCAAACATATCCAGAACCTGCAGACATCAGATAAGAGAAATGGCTTCCAGTAAACATGTGTAGATGTGTATGTGTGTGTGTGAGAGAGGAACAGCGAGAGATGAAGTTCTCAGACCTTGAAGGCGTGCTCCAGTCCGGAGGCGTCATCAAAGGCCTGACAGAAGATGGCTCCTAGTCGTCGGTCTGTGTCATCCACCTTAAGTTTGAACTCCCTCACATCTTCCTCATACTCCTGCAGGGCAGATAGCTCAGCTAGACCACGGCCAAAACACCACACAGCGGCGCGAGCTAACGCAGAGCCAGCACAGCAAATTCCTCTTCACATCTCACTGACTCAAAGCCATCCAGCAGGGAGTACTGACTGGGTCTTACAAGCAAAGTAAATTGCTTTTCTTGCTATAACTCGAGAACATCTTGGTTAAGCAACTAGATGGCACTGAAAAAAAAGGCAGAAAAACTATTTGCTCCACAAACAGTGGAGTGACCAGACTGTGGTGGTGTTTGCCAGCTTGACAAAAAAAGGGCATGTGCTGAGAATTATTCAAGGGTAAAAATTACACTGAGCTTGTAGCGTGTAGTACATTTCATTAAAGCCTTGTGAAAATGAACTGACCTTCAACATTGCTCTACAAAAATCACAGCCCATTTTGCCCAGCAGGGAAGTAAACAAAACCCTCATGCACCCTGTGATCCTAAAACTCGTACCATGTTGCTGAGGTCCAAGCAGTCATAGGGCTTCTCTGTGAAGGATTTGTACATGTCTGCAAACTCTTGGTGGAGCATCTGGACCTGCTGGCTGAGGGCTCGGCCTCGGACGCCTCCGATCTCCAATTTCTCAAGCTTCAGCAAGTCCACAGCTGTCAACAGGATGTCCTACAGGGGAAAATAAATGGAAACTGGAGGGCAAACAAGCTAAACTGCAAAGACACGGCCTGATTTTTTTTACATAAAGCAAATTAAAGTTTGACAGTGCATGTTTCTCAATGATTTTGCACCTTAATGGTCTTGATCCTGCTCATAAAGTGGTCAAGTCCAGAGAAGACCAACAGTGGGGAAAAGTCCCAAGGTCTCACTGAGCTCCCGTTCCTCTGGTACTGGCTTAGATTAGCCCTACGGTCCTCGTAGGTGCTCCTGAAGAGCTGCAGGATCTCCAGGCTCGTCTGCACCCTCAGGAGACTCTCTGAAACCTCTCCCCTCAGAAGCTCTTCTGGAACTAGATACACCCGGGCCTGGTGTTGAAGTGCAGTAACAAGTTAGCTCAGCTTGTGCTATAGTGACAGCTAAATGTTTAGCTCGCCCCTGCTGACATGTTTACACTGGAAACCACGGGGGCAACATAAAGGCAGGCCCACACTTTGTGGAAATGTCTTGAGTGGCTTCAAAAGTACGTACGTACGTAATCTAGTGTAGAAGGTGGATCACCAAATAAATCAATGAATCATCAATCATATAAAATATATACATCATTTATATTTTATATATACATAAATGTAACTATATATACTTACTTTTAATATATTAATAATATTAATTATATACATTATTTAATTTTATATATTTTTTGTTTGTTTGTTTGTTTGTTTGTTTGTTTTTTTGTGGCGCACAGATGACCAATAGCAGCAGAGTTGTCATCCAATCACATGATGGTTTCCTTTTAAAATGCCTGTGGAATCATCCAATGGTTGTTTGTGAAGTCAACAGGCCAGCCTGAGTAGATCAACGTCGGTAGCATTCATGTGCTAATTAGAGCTATTTGCACCTTCGCGACGGCGCAAATAACCACGCCCCCCGCCGACAGATGGTTCATTTCCAACGATATTTGGAGCCGGCGAAGTTCCCCGTAAACTTCCCGTAAATTGCCGATAATCAACGAACTTCGCGGGGGTTAACTGGTCGTAAATGTGGTTTTTCATGCAGTGTACCATGTTCACTGTCCACACTTGTCTCTGGTCCTTTAAATGATTGATTGATTAAATTTGCATGGCAATATGAAGCAAAAAAGCACAATATAAACTGAAATGATGAGGGCCGTATAGAAATTGTTCAGCGTTTTCTATACGGAGTTAGGCGAGAAGATGGATACCACTCGCTCAAGTTTGAAGCAACTTTGCTTATCTAAGCTGACTGTCTCCTGGCTCTGCCTACATACGTCACAGACAGATGTGAATTTTATCGATTTTCTTATCTCACTCTTGGCAAGAACGCCTTTCTACTGCATTTTCACCTAATCTTGACACCCTTTGTTGATGATATTATGCTTACATGATGAATATGTCTTTAGAATATGTCTTCAAGGGGAAATATTACTCAGTGACACACAGCAAACACGGGCAGGATGGTATTCCAGATAGCATCACCAGTTGGTCTCTGAGGCTCTGGGCAAAATAAATAGAGATTCCCTTGTGTACGCTGCTACATGCACTGTGGGTTCTTAAACGCCACAGGATATACACCAAAAGGGGGCCTAGTGGGCTAATCCAGTCCTGGTTGATAGGTCTTTGCTGGGAGAGGGTTTCTGGTACATTATACATTCTGCCAGCAAAACTGAACACAAAGAAACACAAGAGAATCTGATAGCATGAACAGTGAAAGCCTTTGTAGCTCTAAAGAATAAAGAAAAGAGTTCCACCCACAGTAAATCTTTCTCAACAGAAAATCCAAGAAAAAAAATCCCAGTACCACCCACCCACTCCTATTTCCTTTAACTGGCAGGTGATCTCTGACAAGTGCAGTTCAGACACACCACAGTAATGACTACTTAGCAACAAGGACTGCTACCACGAAAAATATAACTAAAAGAAACAGGCTCTTGGGATTGGATTGCCTCTTGACACAGAGGGGACTTTGCAGCTGACCTGTTGTATGAAGAGGTTGCAGGTCTCCTGCAACAGAACAATGAGGCGTGCTGGGGTGTTGTAGTATCTGGAGTTGGCCCACACCAGGCATACTGTGTGCATCAAAGGGGCAATTTGACCCCTGACATCTGGAAACTCAGCGTTCTCCATGTCCTCAAACAGGCGTAGCAGGGGCCTCAAGTAGGTGCTGATGTCCTTCGCCTCCTCCAAGGCTGGAGAGTGAAGATGTGATCAAAGTCAGTTCAACAACAAAAAAATATATGTGAAAAAGTAGATGCATCTACCTCAGAAAGCCAGCCTCATTTCATGTCTGTATGTACGGATTGTGTCATTACCTGCAAGGACGTCCTGTTGCATGTTTGTAAAAGCAGGAAAATAGCTGCTCTCGACAGCCTCCAACAGCATCGCCATCTTATCCACCTTAGAGGATTTTAGCTGCAAGTGGATGCACTCCAGATCTGCGCATCTTCAAGTAGAAACAGAGGACAACAAAAAGGTTTCCAGCACATTCGTAGAAAACCGCAGATTGGCTTGTACCACAAAGCTGTATGAAGCTATCAACAGTGAGCTCTGTTGAAATTTACTTTGTAGACATCTGAGATAACCCCCAAAAAACTCAGCAAAATTTCATTCCAGCTGGTAGCAACCCCTTTTAAAATGGCACTTTACTAAATCAGGCTGCATTAAAACTTAAAAAATGTCTTAGCCAGTAAAGCTAGCAAAGCTAGTAATGTGTCAGTCAGTCACTAATAATCATCTGTGCTGCAGTCCATAATAACAAACAACTATGTTAACAGAAAGATAGCAAGACAGACTGTAAAACAACTGAGAAAAATAAATATCCTTTGTAAACATTGACATGACTTTACTTCTGTGTATATATGGCAAAATATATTTCAGAGTTAGCGCTAGTAGTATTAAGTTTACAGTGAGAGGGAAATATCCAATTATGCTAACTACTATGCTAGGTAACATTAGCAATATCAAGCACGACATTTTGTAATTTCAGGTATTTTGTGGTGTTTTTGTGAAATATAATTTAAAATTTTTCCAGGTTATATTGTCACTAAAAATATTAATTAAATGTCAAGGTAAGCTGCCTGTTTTACTCTCCCAATCTAACATAGTGTATAATAGAGGCTAATATGTTAGCGTGCCGCAAGCGACGGTGTCAGTAAGTTCAGTTGACTATGAAACAGCTACACCTGGCAACAGGCTACAGCATTTTCATTAAGTGTCAAGTAAGATATCTCAGCTGTACTCCTCATTAGCTAACTAGCTCTTTTACTCTTCATTGAAAACGAGTCATATTAGCCGCTAATAGTTGTGTTAGCTTGCCCACCTAGCCGTCGTGTGCATATTCAGTTACAGCCAATCTATGTATAAACGAGTACGTGTGGTGAAGCAGTTATCATTCAGTGGGTAAATCTCCACTTAGTACACAGTTACATTACAACTAGGCTAAGTTTGAACATGTCATGCAACCAGTCGATGTACTCCATTTTTGCACACCTCCAAGCAGAGAACAGATAGAGTACAAACAAAGTTTTTGTCACATTTGCACAGAGGATAAACAAATGATAGAACTAGTGGATACTGGCCTCATAAGATATAATTCTGTTGTGTTAGTAAAACAAAGAAATAAAGAGAGCACCAGGCTCCAAATTACATTTTTCACTTGATTGCACAGGTGTTCTGAAACTTGAATAATTAGTAGCACCAGCAAAAACTTCTACAACTCTGAAACAATTCAACTCTGAGGTCCTGTAGGGACACGATATTGTAGCACAATCACGACACTGGAGGAAGTGTCTCTCAGAAGTTGCCAGTGGATATGCAGTGTCTGAAATAACAGCGATGCTGACCTGCTCTTCCAGAAGAGCAGCTCTGTGTGTGGTGTGGGGTTTTTGCCTTCCAGCAGAGCCTCAGAGGAGTCTTTCTTCAGGACGGCGCGGATCTGATGGCTCCACTCAATCACTGCTGACTCCAAGGAGTGGATGATGCTCTTATCCTCCATTTCCCCCCTGTGAAGTTTCCCAAGCAAACCATTTCTGAATGCAGACAAATGATGCATTGACAAGAACTTTTATGTCTCATGTGTTTGTTTACATTTTGTCTGTCTCCAGGGCAGCTTGCTCGACCCTCTCGGAGCCAACGGGGAGAGGCAGCAGAGTCTTGCCTTGAACTTGGCCGGACACCACAAACACACTGGTCTTGAGGGAGTGGACGTGGCGTTTGACATCCTGAGACACTACCTGCGGCCACTCAGCGTGGTTCCTACTGTTGGACAGCAGCGGGGCCACAACCTGGAGCAGTACAAGGAGTTTTGTCAACATAGAAAAATGTCTGCTTTGGAGCAAACCTTTTGGAGTAAACTCACTTAAACAATCACTTAAGTATGAAAAGTAAAAGTACTCATTATTCAGCAGACTGGCCTGTGCCACTGTGTGGTAATTAGTTTGTGATAATGTAATTATTTGCAAATTTACTTATAGGCCTACTTTATGCACTGCTAGATGGTGGCAGCCTCAAAGCAGTCCATCTATCTTTCAGAAGGGCCCTAATTTCAAATCTAGCTTTAAGGCCTTTATTATTTTAATAAACATCGTGCTCATATAACCTTAATTAATGTACACATTACATCTTGGTTTACAATCTCAAGTTCATCTTATTTATTTATGATCTCATTTATGATTTATTTACCTGTATATTTTTAGTAATAGTGCACTTTGTATTTCTGTTGTAGAATTAAGTTTTTTTTTTTAATCATCATTACTCGAATCCTCATTATTCATTTACATTATATCATTTATATATTATCATGTTAACATTTAAAATACTCATCATGGCCCCCTTTAGTTCCTGCCTACAGTTGTTTTACTTGGGACGAATGTGTGTTTAACAGTGATAAGTGTAACTGAAGAGACTGAAGTTTGGTGTTTTACTGCCTTGCCATGTTGGTGTTGATTAAAGATTATTATGTGAAGACAAACTGTAGTTTGAAGAATGCTATTCTTCAAGAACACAGGGTTTCACTCACATGCATTTGCACATGCACAAGTAATGAAAAAGTTAGTTACTACAAACACACTTAGCCTCTGTCCACCACCACAAACTGTTTGCAAATTAGAAACTAATGCACACAATGCACAGAGAGTGGGAAATAAGATGGGATGGGGGTTGATGGGTAGGGTGTGAACAGGGCCCCGCTCATTTTGGCCCCTGTGGCGCCTTGGTGCTAATCCGGGCCTGGTTAGGTGGCACATGAATATATTCTGTAGAAACGTGGTGATCTGCAAGTGAAGTAGCCTACAAGTCCCTACTGAACTACTTCCGAAGAGTACTTGAGTTAAGCACTTAAACCACATGATGCATAACAGTTGTGCTCGTGACAAAGTCATTTATCTCATTTAGAACCTCACTCTGCAGCTGAACTGTGGGCGGCAGAGAAATGAACGCGGTCAAGTCGAGGCAGCCCTGACAATAATTAACATATGCTGCTCTGCTGCTTACCTCCTCAACTAGAGCAGAAAACTGATCTAGCGGAGCGTAAGACAAGTCCCCGTAGAGCAGCTTGTCCCTCATGGAGTCTGGACTCAGCGCCCCTTTGCTTTGCTTTACAAAATACACCGCCTTGCTTTTGGAGGCGGCCGTGAAGGCGGCGGCGGGCTGCAGCAGCCCGGCCGCGCTCAGAGACACCACCAGCGTCCTCTGCTCGGCTCCGTCCACGAACTCCTGCAGCACCCGCCGGTTGTCCTCACTGGACACGCACTTCTGCCATTTGTCCCGTTTCAGCTTAAGCGTCCTCAGCACGTAGTCCGCTATAAAGTCCAGTCTTTTGTCCTCGGCAGGTGTCTCCTCCATGTCCGCGGGGCGCTCTGCTGTCCCGGGTCAGTCCCGATGAGTGTATGAACTGATTGTGTCTCGGCCTCCATAGTAACGCAGTGTTTGGATTAATCAGGCAGTTGCTTAGGGGACACGAGCGACCTAGAGCTGACCCAGGATCAGGACATCCCTCTGTCCGTCGAGCTGTTGATTGACACCCATTGTTCCCCGCGAGCTTTTTGTTTGAGTTTCAGGGGGAGTTAAGGGGGTGTAGGAATTTTAAGCCCACCTGCACTCAAATAAGTTTTACTTTTTCACCTCTCTGTGAAACTGCATGCAGGGGTGAGTTCAAGTTCATTGGGACACCTGAAGACTAGCTGGCTGGCGCGACCCCAGTTAATCAGTGTGCAGGACAATGATGTAGAAAAGAGATTTTTGAAAGAAAGAAAGAAAGAAAGAAAGAAAGAAAGAAAGAAAGAAAGAAAGAAAGAAAGAAAGAAAGAAAGAAAGAAAGAAAGAAAGAAATGCAGTTAACAAGAAAACACTAGTGCAGTAACATGTGGAGTCGTGTTTGTAAGTTTAATGTCCATCTAAAAAAAGACCATTGGGATGCAACAAGACAAGGGGGTCGAGTTTACAGAGCAACTTGCAGGTTGGAGACAACAGTGATTCATGTCGTAAAATGATGTAGAAATGTTCAAAAAGTATCTGTACACTTCAATGACATGTGGAGTTTCACTTCCGTCTCAAAAGACACAAACCGGATGTGACATAACATAATAAAAACACAGGTCCCTGTGCTAATTTGACACTGGAGAGGTGGAAAATGTGCATTCATTTGCATATGATGGAAAGCAGCCCAATAATTATGAGACCACTAGGCATCCAAGAGACCATGGACAATAAAGATTAGAAATAATAATGGCCGTTGGTGAGGAATTGAGTCGTGCTATGAGGAGAATCACTGGCGACAGCTAACATTATACCTAACGCTGTGTTCACATCACAGCATTGTTAAGTTTGCTGTCAAATATCAGGCTATAACAGAGCCCGCATACATCGTCTAATACTGGCAAGAGTGTGGACAGTTCCCCATAAAAGAAACTAATGCTAATATAATACTACACTGTGTTTTCCAATGCTGAACCAAGCGTGACAGAGACTGATTTGAATGTGAAGTTGATTTACCCATTTGAACTTGCAAATAGTTCATCTAACAAGTATTTATATGTAGATAGAAAGTTAATAGATGATAATATTAAAACATTAAACCCTGCATTAACTTTTGAAATGATTGTTTCCAGGAAGCATTAAGTATAAATTTACCCACTGTGACCTGCGAGTTGCTCTTTAAAGCTGTGCTGTCTGTGTTGGTAAATGAGAATACCATTTATTTTTCTGAGAAACTGTATTTTTAGCATTGCCCCACATCTGCTGCATAAGGGAGCCAAAGAGGGAAAAATGCTTTCATGTCAAGTAGGACGCATTAACAGAGGCTTCAAATAGAATTTCTGCAATATTACATATGTTTTGATGCAATGATGGACAAGACTGATGAAGTGTCTTAAGATTTTAATATTTTCAGAATCTACATCTGAAACTGTGTCATCTGTATATTAACTATACCACTATTTTATTAAAATGAAACATAAGTATATAGAAAAGAAAATGTATATATATACACACAAAACACACACATACATATAATGTACTCAAATGTGCTGAATTGTGCTGAAATGTGCTGGACTATGCTTTAGTTTGGAACGGCTGGTGTACTATGCACATGCATAAAATTGGCAGGAGAAAATAGGTACCCTTGAGCAAAGAATGAACAGCACACGACAGGACACAGTTGCCACCAGGTGGTATTAAACTGTTACTACACCAGATAAGACAGAGTCAGCAATGTGAGATCATGTAATTCAAGCTTTATGGAGATAAAGTGGGAAAATGTTTTGATTTATTTCCTAAAGAAGAAACTCTAACATGTCTTTAGTTGAGAGAAAATACTCAAAACACTTCAAGCATCTTATACTAATGCCTCTGAACAAAATACAAGTTTAGAAACCCTTTTCAATGTGCTTGTAGTGAAAAAGAGAGCAGATTTAGGACATTTTGCAGGGCTATTGCACTGGGAACAGTCTAACTAATGGACTCTGAAAGTCGTTTGTGACATATTGTGTTTGAAAAGAATCAGCTGGAGAGAAATGAGTGAGTTTGAATGAGGGCTCCTAATGAAGGCACATGAAATCACCTAATTCTAAGAGATGTTCTACAAAGAGATGTCCTGGTGAGATACATGTCATCTTCATAGATAAAATGAGCTCATTCTTTTTTCTTTTTTCTTTTTTTTTTTCATCAAACCAGATGCTTATCCAGCAGCATATGGGAGTAATCTGAGGAACAGACTTTTATTTTTTCCAAAACTAAAACTGGGAAACTGCACTTCAACTTATTCTGTATTTGATTGAAACCAATTTAAAAGCAACTGCAAATACTTATTTTATACTTTTTCTCCAACAACCCCCTCTGTCATGCCGTCCTTAATGTTGTAACAACAGTATTCACTGTAGAGAAACATAACCCAATAAAGAAAATGAGACAAAGTAGAAAGTAAATTTGAGGATTAGGGAAGCTGAAAAGAGTTATTGCTCTAAAGTTTGATACAGTGTCTCAGAAAGGCTTTACAGGCCCTTTGAGACATTGTATATACAGTACGTCCAGCCCACGCTCTCTAAGAAGAAAAGGAAAAACTCTCTAAAAGTGAAGAAACCTTGGGACAGACAAATCCAGAGATCCCCTCTCCACGGACATCTGGGAGAGCAATAAGAGATGCAGGTGGGAAAATAGGGATGGTGTAGTGGGAGTTGGGGATTGAGAGAGTTAGGGAAGTTGGGTGGCGGGTTTACTTGGAGGATGAACCTTGGAGGTTCTTGATTGCCCACAGGAATTCTCTCCTCAGGGAAGGTCGTGTATCATCTTCTCTTCTAAGCTGACAATCCTGTCCATTACACCGTCCCCTCTCGTCTCCAGAGCTTTCTCCTCCTCCTGCGGGGTCTGCTGGATGTTTCTGAGGGACTGGGGGAGATGGGACCTCTTCTTCTGCCACTGCAGCTGTTAACTCTCCAGCGCTCTCTGTGTCTGGTTCAGTGCAGCCTTCGGTTTGTCGTTCTCCTTTGTCGATGGGCCAGGCTCTTGTCTAATTCTTCCTGCTTCTTGTCTTGCCGCTGCTCCATCTGCTGTATCTAACAGAGACTCTTAGTTTCGATGGCTGGTGGCCACCAGCTCTAACCTCACCAGAAGGTGCTTTCAAAGGGTGTGGTTGTGGCAGTGGTGTCCAAAGCTTTTTCTTCTGGACAGAGCACCCAATTTAGGGCCTTCTCAAGCTTGCTGTGGAACATCCTTGGGACAGCAGCTTGCTGTGGTACATCTTTGGGTGTAGCAGCCTGCTGTGGTGTATCCTCAGGCTGCCTTTGAGGATGCTATCCCTGGGCACTGTCTCAGGTGAGATTGCTCTTTTCCCAGCTCTGTAGAAGCTGTAGTTCAGAACAGGTGGTTAATAACGACTCATCTCCTCAGCCTCAGGTCCTCACTCCCTCTTTTGTAGCAATATCCAAAGCTTTCTGAAGACCTGCATCAGAACAGACACAAAATGTTGAAAAAGAAAATGCAATTATAACAACAGCCGACTGTCATGGGGTTGCACCATGTCTTCTAATAAATAGGTTGTACACAGCTCTTCACACAGCCAAGGGAGGTGCTATTTTTAATTCCATCCAGCAGGCTGATAAAAGTGTTGCTACTTATGCTGTGCCATGCCAATTACCTTTTTGCACCACTTCCCCTACTCTTTAAGGCTCGCATTAGCATTAGCAATCACCTTTGCATGGTAAGCAGGCATTAGCTAACAATTAAATCTTTGCTGTGCTTTGCAGATTTAACAGTGAAAACAGCTGTAAGAAATATAATCAAGAAACACAGTTTAATTCAAAGGTCATTAGTTGAAATATTTTTGGGTACCAAGTGTTTGTTTGTTTTCATGCAGTTTCCTGCACAGACTGTCAAAACAGAAGTGGACATATCCAACGTTATTTATGGAGGGGGACCCTGGAATGTACCATATGTAAGTCAGCACAGATGGATGTTTCTACTGGTATAAATGCTCTTGAATGCGTTCTGCAGTATCTCCCAAAACTTGATAACACATCAACATTATGCCACATGAAAATATAAGTACATATGTATTAGCTGTGCAACAAAAATCACCAAACTGAGGTTATAAATTATGCCTACGCAAATGGTAGTTTTACATATGCTAATACTAGCTAGCATAAGATATCATGCCTTATTAGCAGGTGGGTTTTGTAAGATAGCTACACTGTCTTAACACAATAAATACTTCTTCTTTTCATTATTGAGTAGACCTGATGTAGCAGCTGTGTGTCCCGAAGGAAACGGCGGTCATCAGTCTCAAACAGTGTTTTTTGGTTACAGATTCAGTGTAACCTCCACAGAAATGCACCCAGGCACGAAAGGTGGCACCGTTCCCTTCCCTGTTAGGAAATCAGTGGACTCCACATCCTTTGTGCAACTGGCACGAACACAGTAAGACACAATGAGGAAGAATTGTGAAATGCAATGACAAACTCCTCAAAAAAGACACCCAATAAATTACAAGTTCTCAGACTCACTACTGCTTATTATATCACTGACTCCCTTGTGTGACACGGTCTGGGAGAAAAAATGCATTTTTAAGAGGGAATTAATTTCCAACAACTGTCCCACTTTAATTGAAATCAGTAGGTGTGACACTACAAAGCTGGTTTCATATTTGCCTGCTGAAGAGGGAATGTTTATTTCTAAAAAAAAAACAAAAAAAACATCATCAGCACCTTCATCATCAGCACAATGAGCGTGATTTGATTAGACAAAACATTTCATGAAGTTAAAATGGCGAGAGGACTCTTTATTTCCATCGACTCAGAAAATGTGATTGCCAAGATTGGCCACAAGATGGCACTATACTATACTGAAAAGATGTCGCAGTTGTGTCCCATGAAGCTGTTATCCAGAGTTCTTTTGGGGAAGAGGTCCTCTAACAGTACATGTTTCAGGTTTGATGCGTTTCTGGTTATACTCACAGAGATATCTAGAAGCTCGGTAAACCTGCGTCTTGGAATGGGCCTCATGTCTGATCTGAAACTTTTGAGACCTCTGGACAATGATAGAAGTGGACTGTTCAAGGTTCAGGCTTAGTTTGCAAGGCAGTGACAGATACTCCCTCAACTTGTAAAGCAAGTGCATAATACAAGTTTAAGAGCATTCTGCGATATCTCTGAGGGATTTGTCTTTGAGAAATGATCAAACTCTAAGGTCTGCATTCACCCCCATAAAGCTGTCGAGTAGAATTTGGCTGCAGCGAACACAATGTGTGTGTTGTCTGTTCAGTATTCCGATGGAGGATGTGAAACAGGATTATTGGCAACATGACATCAAATATTTTCTTGATGTGTTTTGTCTCTCGGAGGTGCATATCATGGTGGAGCTTGATGAACCCCCCTGAGGAAGGTGAGTGTGTGAACGAAGATACATGCGTGTGTCTATGTGTGTGCAGACCGAAAGGTGTGACTCATTCAGATTGTCCAGAAGCAGCGACTAAGGAGTTTCAGTTCCTCTGAATGACTTTGAAGATTAAGATGACAGACCAAAGAGAACCAGCGCAGCCAGACTTTCCATTTCAGAATCAAACAAGCTGCCTGGTCACTGATATGACGGAGCTGCTGGCTACATCCACCTGGGTGGTTGCACACTGAAATACACAAACCAGGAGCATCTGCCTCATTGTGATCTTTAAATCAGCTTGGATGATTTAAGTAAGCCTGATGCAGCACAAAAATGGCAGCAGGGAACGACAAAGCTGCTGATCAGCCTGAGTCACTCAAGTGACTTGTTGCAACTGGAGCATCCAGTTTAATCAGAATTAGACGAACATGTTTTTATGGTTGTTTTCAGATATTTCCACCTACTGATCAATGCGCTGTCATTGGACAGGTCAACACACAGCAGTGTTTGTCAGTACAGATTTGCACAAACTGTGTTTAGTTAAACCGATTTTGTTTACTTAAATAAATGATTATTCATTTCCAGCACTGATGATCATTCATTTTTAAGAGTTTGTTCTCTGGAAATTTGTCACACACTTGCCACGTGTAAACCTCATCTTGACAAACAACTGGTTTGAGTTTTGGTTAGCATGATGCAGCTGTTTTTAACGGTGCATTGATGCTCTGCAGTTTCATTCCACAATGACACATTTTTACTCTTCTTATCACTGTCAAAATACACTCAGGTTAAGGGTTTTAGTGGTCAGTGAAGAGAGGTGTTGATTGAACTTCATGGTCAGTAAGAGGCTTTCCTAATATTTTGCCCACCGTGGGTGGACAAACTGCCCAGCAGAATACAATATAGTAAGACAGCAGCACAAACTGCAGCCTGTTAAGATAATGGCTTTTTAGCATGACAATGTGGCTGACATGATATTCATGCAACTGTACTTCTTACCTGTAACCAGCAGAGGTCGGCAGAGTTCTTAGATTATTTCATCTCCCTTTGAGGCTTTAATTTAGGCAATAAGTATGATGATAGTTCAGACTGGGAAAAAGTCTTCCAAATACCTTTTTTAGATTCTGAATGTTCTTTGCAAAGGACAAGATGTTCCACAGAACCATCCAACCACAAGCATCAAACCCAACTATCTGAGTCAGGCAGATCATCTTGTCCTCAGGTCCTGGCACACTTTCATAACATCTGTGTCCATGCTAGCTTCAGCATGAATATGGATTAAAACAGAGAATAATATAACTAGTATGTGTACAAAGAATAAATGTCCCTGAAGGTATCACAGACTTATGCTAATGAAGCTTTTCTGTGTGTCGGTTCACTGTTTGTCCATCAAACATCAGTGTAAAGTTTACCCTTTTTCAGCTTCACATAAAAACTTGTAAACAGGTACAGTATAAAAGGGTATTTATTAACCTGTTAAAATTCTTCATTCACCTTCTAAAATTTGCCCGTCCCTCTCTCTTTCTTGTTTTATTGCTTTCAGATGTGGAACAGCACCAGTACGAGAGAGCTGAGCTGGATTGGATTCAGGAAAGCTAACAGTGTTGGTATTTGTCCGAAACTATCCATTGACACATCCTCATTTCTCTAAAATGAAGCTACACTGAGTTGGTTGGAACATGTGCCCAGTATCAAAAGAGTTAGTGCAAATGTATTTCTGTACATATTGGCTCTCTCACACAATATCAACAATCTGGGACTACGCAGACATTCCTGTGTGTCTAACTGAGGGTTCTAAATGACTTGTTCCTGATCCATGTCCACGTTGTCTGGTTTGGACTCCAGGTGAGCAAGCCTCTTTTTGTCTCTCTCTTAGTTTTCTAATTCAGGTAGAAGAGATAAAGCACAGTTCCCTGTTTTATTTTTAATTACAACCTTTTTTTTTTTTTTTTTTTTAACGGCAGCTAACTACTAAAGCTAAAAAAGATTTAGGAACACCTAAGGTCATGTGGGTAAAAAACAGGACCAGTCACACAATCAGACAAGGTTTAAACAAACCCAGGTTCAAATGAAAAACTCATGTGGAAGAGAAAACAAAAGCAAACAGTGAAGTTATTACAGAACTTGTCCGTTGCAAACATCCATGGCAGTTTACAAACCAAATTCCTGCTTCAGCTTTCTCCAAAAGGTCTTAGTGTTCTTTTACATTTCACTCACTTTCAATGCTTTAAATAATCTCGCTTCACTATTAGCTTGTTTACAACGCGTCTGATGGCGTGACCGAGAGTTTCTGTCCTGTCAAACGTCTTCTTAGTGATGTTGCCATGTTCTCAGCAGTTACTATGGTAAGCACAACATAATTATAACCAATAGAAATAAGACCCAAGCTGCCGAATGATCCTTCAAGATGTGTCTGTCCTTTAGTCATGCTTTTCTAATACCATCCTTCACTCATACATGTGAACCATCAGAATTTTTTACAGGGTGCAAACACTTTGACACACTTACACACCCACACGTAAGTCCTGCACCACAACATTAACTCGTGGCTCGCTCGATGACGTGTGAGCCACACCACAGTTACAATAGGTGCACACCGACGCGCGCACACACACGCGCGCCCTTGCAAAAACTTCACACACACGCCTGTGAGATAATCAGAAGTTTCATGCCTGTCTGCCTGACAATGATCTCATGCATGTGACGATGAAATGCCAAGCAAAACCCGCTCTCTCGCTCATGAGGGTTAAGCACACGCAGCTAACTGGAGCTATTCGATTTCAAAGGAAACAATTTCAATGACCAGCCATCAAATGCTCGAAAACACCAAAAACCATGAAAAGACCACAAGTGGACATAGAAAATGTGATTCATTTTGCATCCGGTTTTCCTCAGTCCACTCCATCTGCAGTTTAAACACACATACACTTCACATTTGCATGAGTTGTGTAGCAGGATAGCTTTTATGCACTCATTCCAAGTCATTCCTGGCAAGGCTGGCTAACCGAGAAATGTGACGCAAAGTCTGGTGCTGAGGATATGCCACAATTCATAAAGGCAAGCATCTGTTTCAGTAAAAGCCTGCTTCCTGGTGCAGTGCCAGTTGCTGCTCGAACCCTTCGCAGCGCCAAGCCTGACGTCTTAACGATCCTAACCTGACACTGGCATGACTGAAAGGAGCACCTGACACCTGACGCTGTTTGTGCATGAATGTGTTTGAGGAATCTGGCGAATACCTCAGCCTCTCGGGAATGCCAGTAATCCCGAATGCTTCTGAATGATGCTTTTCCTTCTCGGTTTGGATGGAGCTTGATTCATTTGTTCACTTCGTGTCAGCAGCAGCAGCAGCATTAATCATACTTGACTCAGTCTGGGGAGGCTGAACGTTTTGTAAAGTCAGAGGAAGACCTGTTCATAATAGCTGTTTTTCTCCGGGTTTGCTTGTGTTTGTCAGTTGTGAGGCCATGCTCCGTGCTCTTGAAAGCCTCACTGAAGTTGGGTGACAGCATAGTTTTACGCAGCACTCAAAGTACAAGTGGTCCTCCCATGACTGTCTGAGTTTACACATTTGGAAGCCACTACAATGAAAGAGATGCATGCTCGTAGTGTCTGGTGTCACATCCTTACAAAAAGAGAAGGAGAGCACACCCAGGGACAACATGTCAAGCTATTTCTGGGTCCGACACTCCAGAGGGATGTGACACGTTGAGCGAGGCGGGGGTAAAGCGCTGGCCAGTGAGCGTATGAGAAAGCTGATAACAAGCAGAGAGGAAGCCGATGCTGTTTATCTGGGCTTTCTGCACAACTACAATCCCCAGGCCTCGCGGTCGTTGAATTGTGCGGCCTTACAAATAGCTCCAAACGACCTTGTTCCTCTAGGAGGGAGGGAGGTAAGGGGTTTCGTGGTCGGTGGTGTTGGTGGGCAGAGTGGTGTTCTGCCAGTCAGCTCTGGCCTCTGAGCCATGTGGAGGTTTGTCAAAAGGAACGCTGATGGCTTTTAAAGAGCTGTAGGCCATGACTGGATGGGTAATTTTCATACTTTTGCGATTTGGTGAGGGGCCAAAAGCAACATGCTGGAGGCTCACTCTCTCTGAAACAGGATATTGGGTTAGTAATGGCTGTCAGGGGACCAGCAGAATGACATAAATGTAAGGCTTTTTTCACACATATCGCTGAGAGCTAACAGAAGTCTCAGCATGTATGAAACCCGTTTTAAGTCGGGGAGTCGGGCACACGTTGGATTGATATTGTGAAAATCAGCCTCACACGACATAAGACTGCTTGTTCATCGATATGGAGGGAAAGCAAGTCACAGCAGAGTATAACATCTGTAATATAGATTGTTTTCCACATATTGTGGATCATTAAAGTCACTATAATCACATTATGGTGCGATTATGTGTTTTACACTGTGACAATAGCCAAGCCAGCAAACTCAATTTGGTGCAAATTTTAACTGAATTTCCACAAAAAAATGGAAATGAATGTGTGTTGCCACCCACTAAAGTTATATGAATATTAGGATTTGGTGCATCGAGATGAACAGCTGGTCGAACTGATTCTCCAGTTGGATGTAAAAAGATGATACAACATAATACATATAACCCAGTGCTTTTTTATTTGCTAGTAATAAAATCAAAGAAGCTAATAAAGTGATTCATAAATTTTACTCCAGGAGACCAAACTGTCCAAAGAGAGAACATCTATTCATCAGAGTTAAACACTGAGGTTCATATCTGTTTGTATCTTCCAAAGGTCACGCCTGATCTTTTCCTGGATAACAGAAATTGCAGGATGCTAATTATGATTAATCGCCTTGCAATGAAATGTATTTTGTTATCTTGGAAGCGAACGTTCTACCTTTACCAATTATCACAATTGTTACCATTAGAGAGATTTACTCCAGAGGGGCAAAACTGCAGGTTGATATTTGAAAGTTTTCAGGCACCGTTCTTGTCAAATTTAGAAGATTTTTACTTGACTTGATTTGGCAGGTAGATTTTATTCTACTGTACATGAGCTGGTCTGTGGTTGCTCTTTTAAGGGGTTTTACAATTCTATGTGTTTTTTCCTCAATGTTTTTTTTACTTTTATTGTTAGCAGTTACGTCTTCCTTCCATTTTTTAAAGAACTTTGTATGGGAAGAATCTGAAATTCTACTTTTTTGTGTGTGCCGACATGTGAAGGAAGAGGTGTGGCCTGTTCATATTGAAGCGGGGAAGAAAGGGTTAAGTGTTACAGACTACCGTTCTACGGCGTGAGGTAGTTTTCAATAACCACTCTGTAAGAGGGTCAAAAAGAATTATATTTATTAAGTGATTATTCTTCTTTGTCCGCTTTTAAATTGCCTAAAATTGTACTCAGGAATAGCTGTAATGTAATAGCCTCAATTTGGGCTCTAACTGAGGGCCCACTGGGTTTTAGCCCTGCGGTGACATCTTACCTGGGCTTCATAACAGTATCTGGCAGCAGTGTTAACCCCACCATGGGGCTTGGCCTGGCTGGGTTCAGACAACTCTTCCTAATGGCTGTGTAATCAAGCCCAATTAGGAACCAATTAGAGGCAGGGTTTCACCTATGAGGTCAGTGTCCACATCAGTCCTGGAGGCTCACCAGCTTATGCTTTTATAAATCATTTCTGAGCTTATAACCAGCATGCTCTTAAGTATTAGTAAAAATGATTTTTTTTCTCCGCTTGAAGTGAAGCACAGAGGGAGAGCTGGCAACTCAAGCACGCTGGAAAATGATACAGTATGTCCTATAGCACTCCGAGACACAGATGTGTCATAAATCAGACAGGCTATGTATGGACTGTCGAGTTTCGAAGCTTCAAAACAGCTTGGGTTTCTTGTTATGTCATGCCGCAGCCACAAATCAGCTCAGAGGCCACCAAAGCATACAGTAGTTAAGTTTTTCTAACAAGCTAACGGAAAGGCACCGCTGTTGATGAAAAGACATGACATGACATTAAAAGATACTGTCTCTGGCATGGCTGGTGAGTGTCCTTTACCTCACAGATTCCAGTGATACGGCTAAAGTAAATTTGGGCCTTGTTGTATATGCCTTACAGAAGTATACTGTTTATTTAACATCTCCACGGTGTTGAGTTATGACTAGTAATGATTACTCAAATGCCCAGTGTTTGGGCTATTGTACCAGGAGTGCCTCCAAACAGGCCCGCTGGTGTTTATTTGAATTTTCCATTTTATATTGCCACGTGTCATTAGGCTGTTTAGAGTTTACTCTGAGTGATGGATCATTTCCTTCACCCCTCTCCACTCGCTAAAAACCTGCTGGAGGGCGCGTGCTTGTCCTAAAGGTGGAGAATATGTGCATGTGTGTATCGTGTATCCATGTCTAGAGATAATGGCACCCAGAGTGCATGGCAGATGTCTTATTTCATGGCAATACAGACAACACACAGACAATCGGTGCTGGGTCTGCCCCCGAAGGAGGCAAAAGCTGAACTTATTTCTACAGGAGGTGGACACAGTGACAGGGACATCTTTACCATCTCATGCAATCTATGACAACAGAAATGACCAAAAAGCTTTCCATCTTAGGTTTTTTTGGCAGTGGCTTTTGGTGTTTTGGATTGCATGAGCTTGTGAAGTGTTTCTATTATTTTGTCCCTACCATACACTTAGCAGTCTGGGGAAGACAGTGTGGAAAGTATTCGTGTATACTGGCTAATGTTTAATGCTGAATGACAAACAAGTATTGAAATCAATGGAAAATGCAGTGTTTTGCTCTTGTATATGATGTTTTGGGTTAATGTTAGCCTCCTGCTGCGTTCATGTCTCTTCTATGGGTTACAATGATTAAGATCCAATAAAACTTTACAGTAATTAAAATAGAGAGGATGTGATACATCACTGAGGCTCAGCCACCCTTTCCTTTCGGGACTCACGAAGCAGTGTCTTATTGTATTTTTGACGACAGAGCAATCTTCCCAAGCGCAACAATCTTGTAGAGTTTGTTCATTACAAGTTTCTCCACAGATGAATGACCCAACAGTGGCTGTTTTCAGCAAAAAAGCCTCCACTGTAAACAGCAGATAACCTACATCTACCAGATGTTTCCATCAGGTGGTGGTGGAGACCAAACCGGAGCTATAAATAGACTGAATATTGTACTTACTTGTCAGCTGGCCAGAAACATGAACCCAAATGAATCAAAACCTCAAATGTTGCTCCATGCCTGTTGAATGTGTAAAAGCAAATGGTGTCTAATCAAGTGTCTTCACTGTACCTGAGCATTGTTCAAAAATTCTCGATACCTGGTACCTTCCTACCTTGACTTCGATACAGATCCCTGAACTTTTCACAATACCTTTTTTGCAAAATCCAATTAAACAAAAAGAAAATTACAGTAGACATTATGTTACAATTGTGGCACGGCGGTAACACTGTCGTCTCACAGCTAGAAGGTCCCAGGTTCGATTCTCGCTGTGGGTGCTGGTGGCGTGTCCTCCACCACGCCTTCGGTGCCTGTTGCTCGAGGAAAAAGGGCCTTTCTGTGTGGAGTTTGCATGTTCTCCCCGTGTTCACCTGGGGTATCCTCCATAAAAATACCCCCACTAAGAACATGCAAGAAGATCACCACCTGACCTGAAATACCTGTCAAAAGGAACATTATCAGCCAACAGTAGAGGACATTGTAGTGTCTAGTCTGCCTAAACATGACATTTGTGGTACTGGGAAATAATGCGCGATGAGTGAGACCTCTTACTTCTGTGGCTCAAGTCTGACAGTCATCAACTGTGAGCAATGTGTGTAACATGCCTCTGCAGCATGTAATTTCAGCCATTCACCAGCTTTATTACATTTTTGTATAAGCATGCTGCATTCTTATTGGCTCACAGACGCTGATGAGATTTGGTCCTTTCCGAATGAGAAGCCACTTCTTTTCCGGTTTCATGCAACAGAAGTATCAAAGTTTGGTGCCAGCCCTGTTTCTATATGGCCTACGTGAAGACACTCATACTTCATGCATCACGCTGCTCACAGGGTCAGGGAGGAGTTTTTGTAATTGTAATGTAAATAGTAAAAGAACATTAACTGTAACTACCTGCTGGCTGAAGCATCAGGCATTTACAGTGTTTCTCTTCAGCCCTGAAACTAGTCAGAGCAGAAAGTACTCATAAATTAGTTTCCCCTGTAATCTCTACACCCTGGCTGGCTGTCCCAAGATGTCCTCCTAGATTTAAAAGCAACAGCGTAATGTTTGTGTTGGCTGGAAAAGAATATGCATCAAACTTCATCTGATGTATTAAAGACACCGCTGGATGTTGTTTACACACGCAGGTGAAAGCTCGGTGGATAAAATCCTATTTTCTCCCTGTTTGATGTCAGCACTTTGAAGGCAAAAATCAATCTTAAATCACGACAAGAGTTTTTAGGTCTGGGATTTGTGGAATCCATCAATATCATATTTTAGATATTTCAGTGGAAAGCGGCTTCTAAATGCCTGATAGCGTATGCATGAGTTCATAACATTTTGTCCTTTGATTTCCCATGGAGCCTTGCATCGACCGTGCATTCATTTTCGAGCGGAGGGTCAAAAAGAATGTTATAAAACAGAACAACTTATTGTATCTCTTGCATTTCATTTATTTGTGATTCGATAATTTTCGAGGACGTTGTCATTTTATCAGGGACATTCAAATGAGTAATCGTCTGGCTGCCTGTGCTGCTGATAACCCGGCAGAAATCCTTCCACTGCACTGCGTTGAGCCCGTCAAGCCCCCAAAGCCCTGTTTCATGGGAAATGGGAGCACGCTTATTTTGAAAGTCATGCCTGATGTGAGCAGCACACTGAGCCTCCTCTGTTTCACGTGCGACTCGAATCACCGAGTGCGATGAAATCCTTCCCGAACGCTCATTATTCAAGTTATTTCATGAAATATTCATGTCATTTGTGTGAACGTGTGAACAGTATGTTTGCTATTGCTCTAAAAATAAAAGATTTTCCCCTTGTTTTCCCGAAATTCCCCTCAAAGAACTAAAGACGTGAAACAGCTTGAAATAAGCACATTACACAGGTTGCAGAAAGAAATACTCTGAACATAAACATGGTGTCACTACAGGTGTTAACATTGAATTCTTTCATGCTATTTAAAGTGTGAAATGCAGCAAACATGACAGAGATGAACCATGGAAACAGCAGTTGACAGAATGAGACCTCATATGTTGAATATCATCGACAATGCATTGATTCCCACACTCATAAATCCAATTTCATGCCCTGGTGTCGAACCTGTCTATAACATGGAAATGTGCTTTCCATTAGGGGATAAACCTCCTGTGCATTCAGGCCCAGTGAGGATGAAAGGCATTCTTGCTGAGCTGTAAGAACATATTCTTACTGTACATCCTCATCGCATTCTGAGCACATTTTGGAAGTCAAGTGAGCAGCATAAAGCTTCAACACATACAAGTAAGTGCAGCATTTAGGATTCACTGAAGAGCTGAAAACAACCGATCATGTCCACATTCTTTGATGTGTGCTGGATCATTTTGGTGTGGAAGGGGTTTGGTTTCTCAGGAATCTCCTTGCTTCTGTCGTTGGAGCCGGCCTCGATGTGCAAACACTGGTTTCAGTCCCTGCTAAAGGTATTAATACATACTGTGAGAGATTCTGGCATCTGTATTTAGTTAGCGGGCTTGGGTTGAGCTTGTGGGAGGCAGTATGGTTGAGTCAGTGTAAGGGAGAACACTAGGGGTCCAAATCCACATAGTTAAAGGATAATTCTGATTTATTACATCTTTAGTCTTATTTAAATAGTTTTGGCCAACATTTCTATTGGTTATGATAACATCGGGCTCACCGAAGCGACTGCTGAGATCTGGGAATGCGACGACAATGCTGCAACAGACAGGACGAGTATCATGAGCAGACGCATAAACGAGCTAACAGTTTAGCCCGATTTTTGAAATCACTTCATTTACTGTCATCGCACAAGTAAACTGTGCAAAACAACCACAGCAAGCAGGAGAGGCCGACGCTGGAGCAGGAAGTCGGTCTGTAAACTGTGATGTATGTTTACAATCATTTTATCGTCAGCTTTGCCAAAAATTCCAAGTAGGTATTTGCTTAAAACAAGCTGTGACAGTATCGCCTTCTGAAGCCGTTATGGTGAACTTGTTAGCCAACAGTTGCTTATTTAAACCTCTAGCACACACAGAGCAACAGTTGCATAGTTTGGGTTGTGTTTGTGTCCACATGGTTAATGTACGTCCCATACTGACTCTTGGTTTTAGTTTGGTCTCCTGCAGGGAGTATCTGGTAGCGTATCCTGCTGTGTCTGGAAAAACAAGGTTGATTAAAGGCTCATGTTCAGCCTGATCCAAAACTTAAATTTCATGCCGTGAAACCAAAACAATGAGCTGAAAGAGGCTGAAAGTAATGGGAACTACAAAGTCGGATGATTATTCTCTGTGAGTTAAAATATGTAAGTATAAAATAGGATATAAATACAACTTTAGTTGTAGTTTGACATTTTTTATTGCTGAGCACTCCTAATGATTATTCCCATACTAAATGTGAGCAATTGCTCTTGACTTTAAGTGTATGTATGTATGTATCCCTTAATTCCAGTGAAGTTCAAATAATTCCCGATGCTCCATGAAGGTGGATGTCATCATCTCTTCTTTCTTTCTTCTCTTACATCAACCTACAGCTCTTAATGTGGACTCAGTGCACTGCATTTTATTCACAATAACAGGAACATTTGTCAAAATGCAAATAAAGATATATGAGTGAAAGAGAGGCTTTGAGGAAACCCAGACCACCTGGCTCCTCTGGTCCTCTTTACCTCCCTGCGTGAGCAGGCCCCTCGCTAACATGAGCATGTTTTCAGTTTGCAGCAGTGGGAATAATATATCTGGATATGAACAATTGTGCTTGTTTTGCCATTACAGTCCAGGCTGGGCTCAGTTCAACATTACAATTGTTGCTATTACGACTGGATGACAGCAGCCTCTCTGCCCAGTCTTCAAGCACACCGCGCTCACTCAAAGCTCCACGGCTGAGGTAATGCCTGGGTCGGGGGCCAGAAATCCATGCTCAGAACAGGGATACGAAATCAGGTCTAAATTTAGAGGATTGTTAAGTAGACTCTGTAACAATTCCATCAATCAAATAGGCTGACTTCTCCCTCTCATGTTTTACAAAAGAGGATTTTCTACATTTTATTGCTATGTATAATGGATTACGTCACGGCTGTGGCTCATAGGCAAAGAGCTCTGCGGTGTCACATTCTAGATGCCTAACCTCAACGTCATGTTAACTAGGTTTTACCCGCAAAAATGTCGCTTTTTTCCTCTCTTTGCCTCCACATGTGTGTGCGCTCCACATGACCAACAACTGAACCCCTCGTTGGTAAGTAAAGGAGCTTGATCCTCGGAAGAGAGCTGAGAAGCAGGTTCATTGCTCATCCTCAGAATGTTTTGATACTTTGGTCTTGATCTGAGGTGAACGATACAAGCTTCTGGTAAATACCAAGCTGACTGTAAAATATTAGCCTCTCTCTTATAGGGTATCATATGAGCCTGCCTCGGGGCGTCGCTGAAAGCCCTTAATGCCTTCCACCCTGCTGCAATGCCACTTTTCCCAGGAGCTGGACTGTCTGTCAAACTCGTTTCTTTGACAAGAAAAATCGTAAAAGTGCATAAGAAAAAAACGTTTTGTGGAAACTTGACTAGAGGTCTGTAATTATACATATATCCAAAAAGAGTTACATACAAACATGACACAGTCAGACAGATAAAAAGAGTCGCAGTGAGGGAACTGCATTGCTAAAACAGACAAGTCTCATAAATCATAAAACAAATGAGCTAATGACACTGAAGCAGGTGTCGCTAAGCAGCTATGTTTGCGGGTACTGAGGTCATGACCTCCATTTGCGGGTTGTCAGCACTCTTGGGGCAGTTTTTCTCCACTTAAAAACTTACACTCATGCACTCCAGTCATTACACATTTTTCCACTAGGATTCAGAGAGGGCATTTAGGAAATGAAACGGTAAAGCTTTATTTTATGAGTCCTAATAATTCCTCAAGGTTTCTGGAGAGAACTATGAACTCTCGTGGTAATTATAGGGAGAAGAGAGGCAAAGTTATGAGTGCAGTTGTGTTGGGTTTCTAAAAAGCCTGAGGCGCTGTGTAGCCCCCAAGAGAGGTGACTTTCACAAGGAAACCCACAGGATGACAGAGACCAAAACATCTTTCACGACTGAGTCCACTTTCCCCAAATTTGCACTTGAGACCCTGTGGATGGGTGAACAAACAGTCTGAGGTCAAGGCAGATAAAAAGAAGGAGTGGTTAAGCCTGCCTGAATGATTATCAAGCCATTGAGCCACTGGAACTCATCAATTCCCAGTCGCTGCACGCTTGTTTTGCGGAAATTACTCTTATGCAATGACCTCACTACTCTATCAAATAACTCCGAGATAAGCAAGTGGAGGTAACAACCCAGTCTGCAAACAAAAATCTCGATTATAAATAACCTGAAAGAGGTCTTTAGCCTGCTGGGAGGAGAGAACACGTTGCCTTACTCGCACACACACACACACACGCACACACAGTTAGAGTTGTACATGTGGAGCAGCGGCAGGGCCGGGTGAGGACACCCCCTCGCTGGATCAGGATTACCCCGCTGCTGTATCAAGCCTCCACCGACGAGTCAGTGTGAGTTATGCAATATATCTTCCCTCATCTTCCCTGTCAGGAGCGGACTGCGGCTAATTTATGACGGAATTAGAATACTGTGTGTATTTGGCTTCTTTTTATTCCGCACCAATTGAAGCAATCTGGAATAGCAAAGCTGAAACATAAATAACAGTGAAATAATATTGTGCTGTGTCATTCATAAAGGATTGCAAAGCTCGCCTGTCCTCTGCATGACTTTTCCAATTTTGAGTTCTTGTAACAGTTTTTGTGCTTCACTCCTACTTCGTGATCAAAGTGTGGTAGAAAAGGATGAAGATATTTCACAAAAGTATGCATTGTGATACTGGCTTCAAAGGCAACGCAGTATTAAGATTCATAACTGTGGGCTTTGGATAGGTAGCTTCAGAAGACGATAATAGTCTGAGCAGACGTTCGGGGTGATAATGCAAAGGTGGTGTTTTTCTAACTCAAGGGGAGAGGTGGCGATTAGTCTATGTGTGAAGGAGAAAAGGGCAGCAGTGGAAGTGAAGGAATTGGGGGAAGTGAGAAAAAATGGTGATTGATCGAAGAATGAGAATGAGGGGCAAGAGGCTGGTGGCATGGTCAGTCAGTATAGCACCACTCTGTTAGAGCTGACCGTCCTGTTTCCCAGTTATGATACCTAACATACCATATGGTGCTTACATCGGCTCCACCGCTCATGTTGAGAAAGAAAACTATGAAATAGGAGAAAAATATTTGTTGGTGACTGTTTCCAACCTAAGTAAGAATGGAATGTGTCATATTTTTTGTCAACAAATAAAAGCTAAATGATGTGTAAGATAGACAAATGAACTAAATACTGTTTAATGTAAAGTCTAATTCAATTAGTGAAAGTGTATCCTCTCGTTTCGCAAACATCTCGCATTTAAGTAACGTTACGTCTCTGCTGGTAATGTTAGCTAATGTTTTTTCTAATGATTTATGAATGAAACTGTTCAAAAATGCCACTGAAAATTGGACAGGAAGTGGGACGAACCATGCAAACAGCACACCAGCACGTCAACATTTACAAAAAGATGAGCAACATTAAATTATTGTGCCGTTAGCTGTGGCTAGGCTATAGGATCGAGGGCAGGATTCATGTATTCTGTCGTAAATCCTCTTGTAGATGCTGCCTAACCATTGTTTCAGCTGATCGTCTGAAGCTAAACCCAGATGGTGAATAATATTTTAGATGATCAGTACTACGTGATCAGCTGTGGAAACGCTAGGTTAGCTGCAAGAACTAGACAAAATTTGACTAAGGCTTATTAAAATGACTAAAATGAGATTAAACGTCATGTACACGTCAAAGGTGCCAAAATGTCGTCAGCAAATTATTACAGATCTGATGATTATTAGTCAAAAGCGCAGCAAGCAGCGAGGCCCTGTAGACTTCTTGGCGTAGGGGAGCGTCGGGGGCCAGGTCTGAGGCCCCAGTCAGCTCAACAACCAGAGGAGGGTTGTTTATAGAAGCACAGACGTTCAGGAGGAACGTATCTTCTGGGCTGATCCCAGGAGCCGGACCTAATTAGAAACAACTGGTTGAAATTCACTTCAATGGCTACACAGATCTCTCTTTTTATGTTGCTTGGCTGGTCCTGCACGTTCATCAGCTGCACCTCGAGGCTCATCTCCATCTCTTAAGACTCCCCTGGCTGCTCTGGCTGTTTGTGGATTTCATGGATGGTAAAAAGAAATTTGAGGCCCGCCACCTAACTCCCCAGCGTTATCTCTCCTCTCTTTGCACACATGCGCACACACACAGGTCTTGTCTTGAAACAACAGGCCACAATCACACTTGTCAGGTCAAATCTGTTTCCAATTGGCGCTGGACTTTCATGTGTTTAGACCTCGCCCTGTTGCTTTTGAGAAACATGACATCATGGAGCTGGTTTACTGTAGCACTGTAGGTGCCTCGCAGAGTTTTAATCTCTCACCCCGCTCATGTTTGGAGTTGAGTCAGTTATCATTAGCGATGAGATCACCGAGGGATCGCGCTTTAGAACAAGAAGTGCCACTACCGAGTTGTTCAAATCCAACTATGCAATGCTGACCTGGTGCCCCGCATGATTTCTACCATACAGCATCCATACAGTGATTGCATGTCTGGCAATATCGCGTTTTGGCACACGTGAACCCAGACGTGAACCCCTCCAAGCTTTCAAGTCAATCTAATCCTGTCATCAGGCCATCTCATGAGCGAGTTCTTCATTCAATTGGCATCTGAAAGTTCTCTTTCAGACAAGCACTGGCAGAGGCAGTCGCTCATATTTGAACCAGGTGATGGAGTTTCACATCAATATTTCTCATAATATAGACTAAATAATCACGGGGTGGACTTATCTGTGTTTTTTTGCTGCAATTTTTACACTACGGATGGTGTTACTGCTAAAAAATAAGCTTTATTTTCTCATCTGACGCTATTAATGGGGAGATGTCTGTGGAAATATACCGATAGAGTGAATGAGAAAACTTGAGAAAGGGCTTGAGAAATTGAGGTGGAGATGTGCTGTGAGTGTGAAGGATGAGATTGCATAAGACACATATACAGCCTATAACAGAGCGGGCCTGTGCAGAGCCGCAAGCCAGACGCAGTCACAACAAATCAATCCTCAGCTGAAAATAAACTCTGCACTATTGACTACTGAACTGGTTTGACATTGTTGTAACCATAATCCCTGGAATTCACACCATATTCCAAACCCACTGCCTACGAAATACATTTATATAGTAGTAAATTCATTTCCAGGATACATTCCTGCTGCCTGGATTGCCTTCCTAGGCAACGTTTCGTCCAAGAAGTGAAACATCAGTCATAATAGCAGGTGGTGGTTGGGCATACAGATCACAGGACTTTGACTTGTTACACTTGTTACATGCTAAAACTCCTTATCATCAAATTATTATGTGTATTACGTTGAAGATGTGTCATTTCTTTGTAAAATCCTCGGATGTTTGCTGGAGTGGTGTGTGTATGCGGTAAGCTGACAGACACAAAGTCTGAGAAGGTGGCCAGAACAATGGGAGGTGGCACACGCGTACAGTGGAAAAAGAGGTAATGGTTATGCAATATAGAACAAAAAGTTCAAAAAGGGAGGAAGAAGCTGCTCCTAGACAAAACTGAAAATGTGGTCTTACCCAACTCCAGCTGACACGAGACACACACATGCATACAAATTAAACCTGCACACATAAACACATTAGAAACAAGACAAGAACAATGACAAACCAACACGATTATATATGAAAATTACATATTACATCACAAAAACACAAAACAAAACCTATAAGAAAGTATTAGAAAAATAAATATGTAGATCAATTAAGAGATAATTGTTACAATTTTACACTGTAGTCTCTGGTAGGATGTTCCAAAACCATTCAAGTGATAGATTAAGGGATAAAAATGTAAGATAATTAGATGCCAACTAACAACAAAAGCGCCCCCAAGTGGACAGAAAAATCAAGTAGTGTTGCTTTAAGTTTAGAGAAAGATTGCAATTATGATTAGACCTTCAAAAAAGGTGATGCATCACGTCACCACTGACTTTTTAAATATTTAACCAAGACCGAGATTTTTTCCCGACCTCAACAAAGTGCTTTGAGTTGCCAACACACCACAGTAAGAGGATGAAGTGCTCTTTAATGGCTGGGAACAGATACTGTAGGAAAAACAAATTAGATGTGTTTCGTTGCGCACGTATGTTTAGTATGAACATTTAATGTTGCCTCCTTATGCTAGTTCTAAAAAATGTAATCAGGCAGCATTATGTTACCCACTTTGTATATGAATACAACTTTTCGGAGCCAGGGTTGTGTTTTCGCATGATGCAGCTGGAAATTTCTTTTCAACCTGAACTGCCAGTGCTAAGAAAGCCAAGCACATGCAGTTCTGTTGTTGTACTCCCTGCACACACGTCACTGTCAGCCTATGTTGTGTGCTAATATCCTGCATGGTGGACTTAGTCTGTTGTTTTAAAACACACATTCCTCCGTCTGTGTTTGGGACAGAAAAAGGCTCTAGGAAGTTGTTATAGCTGCGAGGCTTTTAAAGGCAAGTCAGCCTAAACAGGGGTTTCTTTAAGTATGGTACATCAGCTGTGTATGGACCGGAGTGTGTATTTGTGTGTAGGGGGGTAAATGGGGTAATGGTGGTTGGGGGGAAGCTGAAGAGGTGATACTCGTCAGTTTAAGGAGAATGAGTAATATATTCACGATGCGATGATTCATAGCTCTCCGTCTCCAACTGGACTGCACCGAAAGAATCACAATGAAAAATGATATAATTCTTGACCTTCATCATAATCATGCAACACATCGAGGGCTTAGCTGTAAGCTTAAACACGGCGCCCTGGGCCGAGCGGAGCTTTCTCAGACAAGTGGTATCAATTTGCTGCCAGTCATTACAGCACACAGTTGACTGGGATGACATAGTGTAGAGCCAAGCTAGCTGGGACCCCACTCTTGTAAGTAATGGCCAGCTTTCCCACAAAAAGTTGTGCTCGGTCTTTGCCACTGGAAGAAAAGACTCATTCCAGACTGGGACTTCAGCGGTTTCATCATCTGCGGGTAGTTTGCAGGGATGGTCGAAAAGGTTCCGGTTGCTCCTCTTTTTTTTTTTTTTTTTTTCCAGATGTCCCCTGCTTTTTAAAGGGGGAAAGAATGAAAAACAAAACAACACATTCCCTCCCTTCCTCCCACTCTCCCTCACTAGCATGCACACCCCTGGAGAGAGTGCACCAGAGGCGTCCAACAGAAACACCAACAGAAATAGAGCCGCTATTTTGGTCTGAGCTGGCTGTTATTTTTAGAAAAAGTGACATGCTCTACATTGAATTACAACATCATAAGGTCACTCCGCACGCCCGTTTTTTCAGCCCTCGGGCCTCCAGCCTATGACTCACCATAAACTATGTGGTGACGTTACCCCATACGATCAAACCCCGTGTTCTGATCAAAAAATTGATATTCGGCTCATTGACCTGATTCAATCATAGGAGGCCACAGAAATCTGCTTCTTGTTTAAACAGACAGTTTGTCCAACAGGTAAAACTGAGCAGGCTGATCAGGATGCTTAATGTGTTTAGTTCAGATTGGTTTGTTTTACGTTTGCCCATCGTGGAGCAGCTCCGTGACCTCCCCCCTGCTTTTGACGGCACATCATTAACATTTGTTTGCAGTGTTTGAATGAAATTCAGCACAAACATGTAACAGGATAATGCGGCTGTTGGTCTTCCAGGCTGAGACATGATGAAACATGCAGAAAACACATGCTTTCAATTTCTTACTCACTTCAGTGTTTCGTCCAACCACTGATGTAGTTTGAAATGAAAAGGTGGGTAATCTCCCAGCCTTGGTCGGCGATCACCATGAAGCAAAAGCCTCACTAATAAACAACAGGACAGCCAGAGAATCATGGCCGCGCTGGTGTATTAGGTTTACAGCCTAATCTCAAAAACCCCAGTTGACAAAGTGTTTACAATAAATGAAATCATGAAATAATGAAAGACAGATAAGACTGAAGGAATAAAAGGTGATCAGTGATTCAAAAACATAATTTTAAAAAATGAGGCAAAAGACATGACAATCAAAGACAAGGCTATAAAATACAGTATGTTTGAAGAAGCTGCTATAAAAGATGATGATGATGATGAATTCCCCACTTGAAGTTCCTCTGGCAGCAACTTCTACAGTCTACAGGCCTTCGTTGTGTCTGGAGTAAAGGAAACTAAGTCATAGAAATGGCTTCATGGATGGAAATGCCGGTTAGTTGGACCATTACTTTGGTCCAGACTGAAACATTTTTGGCACAGAATTTGGACAGATGTTTCCCCAAAGATGTGCCCAAATGACTTTGTGCCTATTCCCAAATGTTAGCATTTGTTAGCACATTAGATGGTGATCATGGGATACATTAATCCAACTAAACATCAGCATGTTAGCATCATCACTGCCAGCATGCTCACATTAGCATTTAGCTGTGGCTGATGGCCCCACATAGCTGATAGCGTGGCTGTAGACTCTAGGTCTTCTGTGATTCTGTGCAGGAGTCAACAGTGTCTGATGCTCAAATGATGACCACAGTTTGCCATCCCCTCAAGCAGTAAAAAAATGCACATGCACAGAAATGCACAGATTTGTTCGGAACTGGAAAAAAAAAACTTGTTAGTAATTAAGGATTTTGCAGAATTATTGCTCTTTTAACCCTAATCATAGGGTTAAAACATAAACATACGCATAACAAATATGAGGCTGCACAATGGATATCACACATATCCAGAGCTTCAGCTAGCTTGTAGATGGTAATTCTATAAGGGGAAAACTGAGTAGCATCAGCCATTCAGAAAAAAAAATACCCTCAACAACTGAACTGAACTCAGGTTTGTAATTAACAAGAAAAAGGGCACCCCAGTCCCAGCAAGCAGTCAAGTACCTGTGGATGCAGCTGAATTCAACCTCACTATTTGCCAGACTGTCAAGACCCAGACAGATGGACAGGGGGTGCAGCAGGAGGGCTTGGTGGCTATGCTACAAATGACACATTTCATTACTCTCACAGTGGCGGCACACCCCTGCTGGGCTTCTTGCACATGGTGCATGCACAGACATGGTTCACCTGCCAGAAAGTAGACTGGAGACATCCCAAGCATCACCTGCTGACCAGTCCCCGAGCAACAAGGAGAATTTGGAGCATTAGAGGACCCTTCAGGGAACGGCCTTGGACAGATGACATGAACAAATAATGAAGGGATGACATACAGATAAGAAGGAGAGATGAAAAAGAGATGGAAGAGTCTTGAAAATACATATAAATTACAAAGACATCATACTCTGCTGTTTTGTTGTTGACCTCAATGCAGCTAATCCCAACATTTCTGACAGCACTTTAAAGGAGCGTGTTTCATCTCTCATTCCAGTGGTATTATCTGTATTCCAATGAAACCATTGGTAAAATGGATCAACAACAGCAAAAGAAATGACTTTTTATGGTAATGTTAATCACGAGATACGAGTGCGCTTACCACCATGCTGGAAGAGCACGAGGGCGTGAAGCTGATGGTCAAAGTGAAAGTAGTCCTTTGTAGTCTGGAGTGGAAAAAGTGGAAAAACAATGAACATCAGCTACATTTTACGACTGCTGAGGTACTTGTACTAAGGAAATAGGAGTCTTTACTGCACTACAATTGATGGCAACAGTTACTTGTTACTGAAAATTTTACACACAAATCACAATTTTCTGAAATATGACGCATTGTAAACTACCCAATAGAATTTTAAATAATAAAACTGAGCTCATCCATCATTGCAGAGCTAATACATCAATGCATCAGTTGCAATATCCAGTTATATAATATCAAATGCACTGCACAGCTTTTGATACTTTAAGTACATTTAGCTGATATCAAAGAAAGCCTTTGAGTATTTTGTCCACAGCTAACAAATACAGATGCCTCCACGTGACATGGCATGTGACACATATGCTACGTCCTTCACAGTCACCAGATGTCAACCAAACTGAACATCTACGGGAGATTTATCACAATCAAATGCATCATTTAACGTTAAGACAGCTGACGTAGCTTGTGCCATGTCCCACCGCATGAAAAATCCCACTGTAGTTGTATTTGTCAGATCACTGATGTTAATATCCATCCATTATCTATACCGCCTATCCCTTTCGGGGTTGCGGGGGGCTGGAGCCTATCCCAGCTACAATGGGCGAAAGGCGGGGTACACCCTGAACCGGTCGCCAGCCGATTGCAGGGCCTGATGTTAATATGATGTTAATAATTACAAGGTTTCTTGAAGGCAGCATCTATTGCCTCTCATTCCAGTGGCATTATGTGTTTTCCAGTGAAACCGCTGGTCACTTGAGTGAACAACAGCAACAGAAATGACTATTTATAGTAAATTTGCTCATGAGATGAGACACCCACATCAACTGAGATAACGTTTAAGACATCATTAAATCACAGGACCTGTTAACATTAATGCAGTGTAGGCTAATTCCAGGCAAGAAGATTCTCCAGTATCCACTGAATACTGAATGTTTTCCCTGTAACTTGTATCACGGACTCTCATCTTTCCACCTCATCACCCTCGTATATTTTTCTCCTGGAGACCCAGCCTTTTGGGCTCTGCACCACATTTAAGCTAAGTGTTATATTTTCATACACTTTTAAAATACACATTTAAAATACTTACCATGAGACATGTCATTGTAGTCGATCACATATATACATACGTTCTCAATACTTTCCACATGCCATATACCACTAAATACTTCCACTGTGGTTGTTAGCTTTACTGCATGCCTCTAATATGAAACTGTGGGTAATAAATGTGGTGAAAGATGAATATAAACATAAGATGCACTGTTCAGACAGAGAATAGTTGAGGCCAGCAGTCTTGTAAGCACATGTTATTCTTAGTGAGCGTGTTTATCTACTTTGAGAAGGCGCAAATTCTCCCTGTTTTCCTCCGTATGTACACTACTCGTTACTGCCTAGGTGCATGCAAACTGACAAATTCTGTTATTTATTGCCGGAGCTTTGGACTTTGAGTCATCTAGAAATGGAAAAATAGAGAAAGTGAAAGTCACTTGTAATGTGGAATCTAAATTGAATCATCACTCTCCCCTTCTTTTTCTACCGATGATTAGCCACAGAGACTAAATCCTGCAGAGAAGCAAATATGGCAGCATCCAGGCAGTCTGAAACTGAACTCAGCCCCCCCTCAGCTGCTGAGGTCATTATGAGATACAGAAAGCACAGATGTGCTGGATGTGGAGGAGTTAACTAAAGGGCTGAGTGAAAATGCAGCCGAGACGCATTAAAGACAGCCTGAACTCTGACTGTGGTGTAAGGTGTAAACCTGTTCGTCTCTCCTGGAATAACCTATCCTGAAATTAAAGCGTCATATTTCTTCCTGTGGCATTAAAGCGTCAGCAATAGTAAGAATGTTGGGGATATACTGTCAAGCACAATATGTTCTAATCATGTGTAATAAATGCGTTCAGTGTTACCCATCCATCCATTTTCTCCGCCGCTTATCCCTTTCGGGGTAGCGCAGAGGGCCGGAGCCTATCTCGGCTGTCAACGGGCGAGAGGCGGGGTACACCCTGGACCGGTCGCCAGCCGATGGCAGGGCACAAACACACAAGCACTCACACTCACACTCACACCTAGGGGCAATTTAGAGTCACCAATCAACCTAATGAGCATGTTTTTGGTCTGTGGGAGGAAGCCAGGGTACCCGGAGAGAACCCACGCATGCACAGGAAGAACATGCAAACTTCACACAGAAAGGGACCTGGGAATCGAACCGGCGACCTTCTTGCTGTGAGGTACGCGCACTACCTGCTTGTGCCACCGTGCTGCCTGCGTTCAGTGTTACTGCAGTTCAATCAATGGACAGCAGAAGAAGAACTCTGTTGACCCCTTATGTCAGAACAATTTCAATTAAAGCAAGTTCTTCTTCTAGTGTTTTTGGCCATCACTAAACAGCATCAGCTCTGGAACAGAGCTCACCATGGTCTGCCTTTAGCTCAAGAAAAAACAAGTTCAGTGAGAGATCTGGCTAGCGGTGATGCATATCAGTGGCTTGAAATGCAAAGGTCAAAGACGTGCACTTGCACCACTGCAAATGAAACGGGTATCATTTGAATTTTTGTTGTTTTGTGGCCATTTTATGTCTTTATGTGCTAGCTGACAGAAATGATGTGAATCAGGGGTGTTGTCTACACCTTTACCCCCCGGCCTACAGCCTGGGAGCTTCTGATTTGGGTTAGTGCAGAATTACCAGACTACTCTATGTTTAATGGAAAAGTCAAATCCCAAATATGATCAAACCAGTAACTTTCTCAATGACAAAACACTGCAGGCCTTCTGGGTGTGTCATTGCCAATATTCCAAGAGATATTGAGCTATTTCCATTGATAAGGACGTAGGCAGCAGGAAGGAAGTCCCTGTCAGATGTGCATCATGCAAAGCAGCGTGGTGGCAGGCTGTGTGCTTTGCATGCTTTACAGTTGCTGGATATGGGAGCAGGCAGCAGTGAGCGCGAGGACGTTCGCCTCTCTCCTCTGGGTAATTACTGTACAGGAAATTGGACGTAAAATGTTTGAATAATCACATATCTGAGGTGAGTTATGGACGGGGCCGACAGTAGTGAAGTAAATTAAAACAAGTGAATCCAATTACTGTTTATGGAAAGCAGCTGCCCGAGCAGCATATGTTGGTGAGTGAAACTGTGAGACTGATGTTGTGGTTTTGAGCTCTGCCTGTCTGTGTAACATGATGGCTGTTTGAGTCTTTCACTTGTGCATGAATGCAGATTGACAAGCCAAAAGCCTTTTGAAAAACCTCATGCTGTGTGCTAGAAATTGTAATACATCTGAAGAACTGAAGTCAATTGTCTTTCTTTTTCTGTCTCCGTTAACTCATGCTCCGTGAGGGTATTCTGATGTCATAACAACACGATAACTCGCCTCTATGGATTTACAGAAAAACAAGGTTAGTGTTTGCTTACAGTCGTGTACAAACCCCCTTATCCGCGTGTTTATTTACGTACACTGAATCAATTCATCTGTGATACAGCCAACAGTCATGTACTGGATAAGCTTTCGTTTCAAAACATTTGGATTTAATTATCATGGGGATATGATATCCAAACAATCTGGTTTCTTCCATTAATAACATGATTGCGGCATGGCAGTGCGAGCTAAGGCCGCAGCGTTTTCATATATTTTTGTGGATTTGGAACTTGTTTACTTACTATTATGGGCATGAGGCAAAACCCAATTTAGAGTAATGATACAGTTTACGTTTTGGAGTTTTAAAAGATCTCTGTGAGGAAGTGTCCTGGTTCCACAGCCTGCAGTATCTCAACTGAGAAACCCTCCCCGTGTGACTTTTCCACAATAAGAGAATTCTCACTTGCTCGGGCCTTATTGTGGCTCAGCGCCATCGACGTGAGGGCGAGGAAACGGACAAAAGTGACTGATAACTTAAGCGCTGTACATTGAGGAAATGTAAGCAGTATGTTACTTTAGAGATAAAGCACAACAGAGCATGACGGTCTATTTATAGGCATTAACCACGGTGCAAAGTGTTTTTCTCCTCCTCCAGATTACAGTTCTGGACAGCAGGGCAGCAGTGTTGTCCAGAGCTGTGCTCGTTGTGGCACCTGGTTTTGATTCGTGTTTTAGTTTCAGTCATTTAATTATTGCTGAAGTCCAGTTTAAGTCAACAGGACATTTTTGTTTTTGGCGTTGAAATTGTTCACGCATCTACAGTCGCCATCTTTCACAGCAATCCCGTGGTTACAGGCGTTAGTCTATTGTGAGGTTAGTGGGTGATGCAGTCGACTGATTCTTCATTGTAAATATCATTGTCATTCCTAAACAATGGCCGTTTCAACAGAGCTGCTTGCACACTGTTATTTTAGCCGACTTGGCATTACTGCAGCTACCTGTGCTCTCCGCTGCAGAGCAACCTGATGATTGCATTCACTAAAACAGCCTGGGACGGCAGCTCAAACTCAATCACGTCAATTCTAAAGAGAAAGAAAAGACGACAACAAATGCACTAACAAACAACTGGCAATACCACAATTAGCTTATTTAAAAAAGCTATTTCAGACATTCCAATTAGGGGAGATCATTACACAGATTTTAATTAAAGTTCAGGTAGAAGAAGAAGACTGCAGGCCAAGTGCTTAATCTCTGAATGATAACAAGAGGGAAAAAATAATTACTCCCAACACCAGTTGGGAGTATATGAGTGTGTGTACAAGCTTTATGTATGTGTGCGTTTCTGTGCTTGCTTGGATGTGATTTCAGTCGGACTCCCAACAGCTGACCTATTCTCTGGGGGGGTTTGTCTTTTAGATTTAGTACCTGTGAATTCTCTAACCCTAACCCAATTGAGTTGAAGCAACAATACTGTCATGATTCTCCAATCCAGAGGGGACCCATGAGACATCTGATTTAGGGCCAATATCTCTGAGCTAATTCACTACAAGTTTTTATATTGAGGATGTATCTGAGAAAAGGCCACTGGCTGTGTTTTTCTTTCCCCTCATGTTGCAACCTACTGTAGATAAAAGCATGCAGCAGTCGCAGTGTCGAGTTTCACCGGGAGGCAGATCGTACAAATGGCAGGAGACAAATCATTTAAATTGGCTGCGTATATAGTCATATGTCAGGACTCAGCTGGAGCGCTGTGCTCATTTTTCAAAGAGCTCTCTTCTCTAAGCTGGTTTTGATCATCAGTATCGATTGGATGACCTGGCATTGAAGAGTTATGCCACTTTAGTCCACACTTTGGCCTGTTGGTCACCTTAACCTGTTATTGTTGTCATCTTATTTATTTCAGTGGAGATTCTGAAAGGTGCCCTAACATTAGGGATTGAATTTTGACCTGCTGGTGTAATGTATCAGCTGCTCTGCGCCAAAAAGCCCTGCAGTGTGGCCTGTTATCTCCCTCTGATAACACCCTCTCTTTGGTTTCCCTCAAGACACACTCATATTCACTTAACACTCACACGTGTTGATGTTTCCTCTCTCTTTCTTCTGAGTCCTTTGTGTTCATTTGGCGGTGTGGCTAGCTGTACACTCTATACTGAGGTACACATGTATAGATAAGCATAACCTGACTGTTGTGTCAATATGATTAGGGGCATGCAAACAACATGGTAATGATATGTGGGTAATGGGTGTAGTTAGGCAAACTGCAGGCAGGATTGCGATGGCCAGGCTCTGAGGATGATTGAAATGAATGCATTCCATGTCAAAAACTTCCACCAAAATTACAAAAAAACAACAAGAAAAAAACCCCAAACACATCTTCTCACTACCTCTATTTGTATCTAATTGTCAGAATTTGGTCCCAGTGTGGTCAAGTGTTGGACAAATTGAAATTTCGACCTGATGGTGGTGCTAGATACACGCAACCATCAATCATCAATCCATCCAACAGAGTCAAGACATTTGATCTGAACCAAAACCTGCTGGTGGTGTGAAATGGAAAGTCAGTGGATCACCAAAGCTGTCAGGATGCGTCCTCAGGGGACGGTGAACGTCTGTCAGTCTGGACCAAAGTGGTAGACTGATTGACCACATATTGCCTTTGCTGAACTCTCGTAGTTAGTGTGGCTAAAAAAATCAACAGCAAAGTGTCTCTCCAAAGTAGCTCCAGGAAAAAATATTGGTACTGAGGTCTGTGGATTACCCTCAGCCATGGAGACACTATCTCAGACACCACGAGAGGTAAGCAACTATTAAAGATTTATTGCCTGTGGATTCATAATCTGCATTTAGTTAGTTAAACTGTGGTTAAAATGGGCTTCAGTGTGTTTCACGCCCTTTATTTTACCTCTCATTGACAGTTCATGTGGCTTCATGCCACCCAGACTGGCTGCATGTTATTGGTTTGCTCATGAATTAGTACTTGGACACATCTTACCACATGTGTCCAATTAGAGTTCCAGTAAACTGAATTGGCACACACATCGTACATAATTTGGGCTGCTGAAATGCAGCCTATGGGTTTCCTATGATGTCTAATTACATTGTAAGACACGAGTAATTGCAATAATAAGTAATGTGTTTAGATTATGCAGAAGTCGGTCCAGATGTAAAACATCTGTTTTGATCCTGCAGTTGTGGTTTTGTTACTCTACATGGTACTGTGAGAGCTGCTGTCAAATTTGTTCATATCTCTCATGTAAATTTCAGGCTGGAAGAGTATATGCATGTGGTAATAGCCACATCTCTCTTCTGCACATATTGTAAATTCAAAGTGAAATGAATCGCATTGTCCCATGTAAAGCAGGGAGTTCTTTTGGCATGTTGGCAGGATGGAGTCACACAGTAGCATTATTGTGCTGTATAATGGTCATGAGGCCCTTAAAAGAAACGAGGCCTGTAGATTGGCCTGTACTAATTCAACATGCTATCAGTGAATTTTAGCTTTACATGTGTCAAATGAACCAACACACGGAGCATATAGACGTGAGAATGCCACCTGCTCAGTCAAGTAAAAACATCAGGGGGGAAAGAACAACCCCCATGATCAACAGCAGGGCGGCTAAAGCAACTAAACAAGCAGACTACAGTCTGAGCGGACATTTAGGGATTCAACATCAGGAACGAGAGAGAGAATAATGATATCAAACTAGAGATAATCCACACTGTCCGCCGTCTGACCCGAGATAAGCTTCTGCAGCCAAGCAGGTATGTCCTCAGTGATGAAAAAGATTTTTTCAGATAATCTTACACGCTCGATGTGTTTTTGTTTCTAATTGTCGCCATGTCAAAGCATGTAATCAAAGCTTAGATTTTTACCCAGGATGAGCAGCAGCAGCCTTCTGGTGCCTAATATGGGCTCTGACCTTCAATCGAAGAGGTCAGATTTGGATGTAGCAAATAAAGAATTTGGAAGGAAGCATCAAAAAGGCCTGGAGATATAGTTAAAGACAAATCTGGCAGGTTGAGCAACACCTTTGCGATCCTTAATGAGTTTATTCTGCTGCTGTGCGCAAAATGCTTTTAAGATGTCATTATGAATTCTTGCAGTGGAATCTGTCTAATACTTTGGTGGGTTTGTGACATGGCTTAAAGGGATTGAGTTCATGAGACGTAATCCATGTTCAGGCCGAGATGCTTTCTAGTCTTTTAACCTTTCCTTGAGCGCTCAGCGTTCCCTGACCTTCACGTTCATACCTGTGCAAAATACTCATCGCTGGTTCGCTTAGACTTCAAAGGCTCAGATGTGGAGCAGCGTTGCTGTAAGCAGGCGCAGCGGACGACAGGATCCTGCTCGGTTTAGGAAATAGATCGGGCGAGCCTGCAGACTTTATGTGAAAATATCAATACAGTCAGCTACATTTACTCTCGCATCAATCAGGTTAACTAAGAGCAGACGCTATTTGTCTAAAGACTTCATAAACTAGTGAATAAATCAAATTATTTTGTTATCAAGATCCAGCCACTGATCATCACAAGACATAACATTATAAACATGACGAATGAAGCCCATGCAGCTGGCGAGCCGGGAGAGGAAAATGGTTTTTTGATGATGGATCAGTCAACAGTTCATGTGGTTAGTATTCTTTAGAAAATTATTCCAACTACTTGGAATATTTCAGTGATGTAACAACAAAAGGAAACCTTGTAAAGTGAGGATATATCCTTGAAATGGGCTGCACTTTCCTTCATCCTGACCTGAAGTGATAATCCTTCAGATGTTCACTAGGATGTCAAACCCCATTTTGGATAGCAATTGCCCTTGAACGTTACACAGTAAGAAGTGGAGTCTGCCTGAAATTCCATTTGCCTTCTTACAAAAGGCAACCACAGGAAATTATGCATGCACATCCAGCCATATCACATCATATCATATTATATCATATCATAGCCATGGCTGCGTTTGCTAATGCAAACTGAACAAACGCTAGCTACTGCAGACCCCCCCCTTTGTGTAATGTGGGCTGAACACTGAGTGATGCCCGATGTTAATGCTCAACAGGTGTTGAAGCACAAACAAACTGTTAATATATCAAGCTAGCACAGGTAATGCCATGCATTTATCATCGAGGCTAGTGGTGCCATTGTTAGCAAAAAACAGGTGCACATGGGCCGTAGCTCAGCTGGCAGGGCGTGCACCCCATGTGTTGAGGCTGTCGGTCCTCTGCAGTGGCCACAGTTTGACTCCCACCTGTGGGTCATTTGCTGTGTGTCTTCCCCTCTCTCTCTCTCTGCCCCCTTTCCTGTCATACCTTCAGCTGTCACTATCATAAAGGCTAAAAAGCCCCAAAAAACAATAATAAAAAAACAGGTGCACGTAACAAGATGTCTTATATTATATATTTTTATTTAGGTTTGACAGCTGGTGAATTCAAAATGCAGGGCAGGCACAGCTACAGCGAGCTGTTACAATGAAGAAATCTTAACTCATGCTCCACTTATGAGCTTTCTCTGGAGCTTTAAACTTCAGCTCATAGTCTTTCTCAGATACATAAATTGTCCCCTTTTCTGTTGTAGAGTAGAATCTCGATGTTTGCTTACCCCGCTTGTCCATATGTCATTACAAACTGAACTCTGGAACCTGCTTTATTTACCAAGGGACACAAAGGACTTCATCGAATTTCACACATTTCCTGAAAAGAAAAGAAATGCATGGACCAAAATGCGATTCAGTAGTGAAATGTTTACACTGCCTTATATCTTTCAATGGATTTATCTTCTGGATCGACCAATGTTTCCTTCTTTAAAGTGTGTCTGTTCTGCCTTGCAGTGACTTTTGAATTAAACAGATGTTGAGGCTGCTTTAACAGTTACTAAAAGCATATTTGGCATAATGATTAAATGGCTTTGACTTTGTCTTTTTCTTCACGTAAGAGTAGATCAATACGATAAAATTGGCTTTCCACTATAATGCACTTGTATTTGAAAGTGTCTAAAATTTGCCCTCAGAGGAATGTACCCCACCATCTGGCTGCAGTTACATGGACCACACTGATGATTATCACGTATGCTGCAAATATACATCGTATGTATACAATGTCTACAGTAGGACGCAGTGTTTAGAGAATGGGTTTTAATTGGATAGTGAGTTAACCTGAGTTGAGACGCTGATCTCACTAATCAGATTTAGATTTTCTACTCAAAGACAGTGATAAGCTATTATTTTCTATAACCTTTGTTATTTGTCTCTGACTTGGCAGAACATTGCTTATCGTGCCTGATTAGACCCAGGGTGTCGTAATACAACCTTTCCTGAAGAATGTAATGATCTCACACATCAAGCAGATGTTCTCAATCAATATTTGTTGATGTGAAAGCCCATTAGTTTGCTAATTACATTTGCATAAACATTTCACTATTTCATATCTACTATTCTAAATTGGTTTTCATACAGAGTTTACATACAGTGGCCCTCAAGTGCTTGCATATGTTTGGTGTAAATGCTGTTTGACCTGAGTACTAATGTATACACATACATACACAGCCAATCACATACACTATGAGTGTGTTGATGGCCACACACACATAAGCAAACAAAATATCAGCAGCATCCCTCACTAAACAGCTTGCATTCCCCGCCAATGACTTGTTCAGAGTAAACAAACATTTCTATGCTTCTCTAGCAAACCAGTAGTGTGGTGGTGCTGTTTATTTGGTGGACACCCCGGCCTGACGCAAACTAACTGTTGAACTTTGATTAATGAAAGGTATGATTTGGACATAAGAGGATTTTGCTGCTCATAGCTCGATGTAGCCACAGTTTAGAGCTTCTAACATGCTGTGGTTTGGCTTGGTGTCATGGGGAGATCCAGATAATTAACTAATTTATAAGTCTGGCAGAAAAAGGACTTTATGTAATGAATGCACCCTCTGGCGGCCATATTAGAGGTTCTCGGGTTTTGATTCACAATGGAGTACAGTTACAGAAATGATTTCACCAAATCATCTGATCCATTTTCAGCCAAGCAAGCACATGAGACAGTCAGGATCATAGTGCTGCATTTCCTTAAATTGTCAGGCTTGTAGCTAGCTAAAAAGTAATGAAATAAATAAAAAAAATCAAATTTAGAACCGCAGGTTTGTGTCAGAGGGCTTTCATATTCTTATAGCACGACACAACCTCTATTTTTAGACCTAAATCGATGCTAAATTGGGACCCAGAGGCTAGTTTACATTCCACCAGCCTGTGTTGAGGCCTTTTTAACAGCACACATTTTAACATGTCTTCGCAGCCCAGGTGCTGTTTATAACAATAATTAGTGATGGCTGCATTCCTCTCAGGTGTGTTGGCTCCAGGGCCCTGAGTTTGTGCATGCTGTTTCACTCACATGTCTTCCTGGGATACTTAAGTGGAAGAGAGCCAGCATTAATGTTAGGAGTTACACCTGCGCTCTTCCAGCTGTGACAAGCCTGCTGCATGGTGAGCAGTCTCTCTGAAAGGCTAATGCATACAGTGCTGCTGTACTTTTTATTAAAAGAGCAAACTTAAATGGTTGGTAGTACAGCTCCCATGAAACAGCATGTAACAGCATTTGAAGATGCGATTCAACATCTAAAAAAAGAGCATTAAATGCATCTCCAGTGAGCAAGCTTGGAGAGTGGTTCTCATGGCATCTTAGAAAATGTAACAAGCCAATGACGCACACCTTTTTCTCAAAAAATGGATTAAAAAGGAGATTCGGCACTGGAATTGTTCACCAGGTTGCCAGGAACCTGACTTTTTTTGAAAATGATTTAAATTTTACCAGAGCTTTCCATCATAAGGCCAAAATAATAATAATTCTCAGTATATATAGCACTGATTTTTATGTTTGACTCTAATATATTTGATGTTAATATTGCAGGGACCTCTGCAAACAGCAAAAACTTTGGCCAAAGAGTACACAGCCTCTGTTTTTCCACAGCCAGTGCGCTACAGTAACAGTGAAAATGGTGACCATCATGACCAGGCCACCACTGATTAAGTTATGGCTGATTGTCAATGAATGAAACATTTCCCGTCTTCAGCTATGGTTCCTGTGCATGTTGAGAGAGTTGTGATGTCAGGATAACATGTCGCTCTGGCCTTTCATACCACAAACACAACTTACTCATGTCTTGTATTTGGACAGTATTTGCGCTCAGCCAGTTCTCCAGTTGACCTCTATGATGACAGGACACGTGGCTCCTGGGAGATTTGCGACGCAAGTGGCGTTTCCACCGTTTTTCCAGCGCTCTACGCACTGAAGTGTGGAATGAGTCTCCCAGAAGTCTGGTTTCACTTGTGTATACTGTTCATTTTTATATGTATAAACCTTCATCGTTAATCATGGAACACATACCTTCAGGGTGTTTGCAACATGTCACGCTGTCGTCTTGTGACTGGTTTGTATTATTTGGTTCGTTTCGGAGAAAGCCAGTGATGCAGGTTTTTGAAAGGTCTGTTTAAAGTATAGAAGGTGAATTTAATCAGTTCAATCTCGTGGAAGGTTGTAAATCTGGAAAAGTATGTCATAGTTTGTTGCTCTTTCATACCTGAGCAGATCTTATGGATACATAGTGCACAGTTCATGGAGTTTTAAGTGTGCATTCTTTTGTCACATGATGTAAGACATACTAATTTAGTGCCAGCAGCCCATGTAAGATGATTGATTCATCTGTTTGCCATATCACATACCTCCTCCTTTGTCTGTCACCCCGTGAGTCCTCTCACCCTTGGCCGAGGCTTTGGAAGCTGCACTGGCCCTCTGTGTGCTCACCACTCGGATTAATGGCTGTTTTGGCAACATATGAGCTCATGGGTAATTGGCTGAGGTGATGTTTCCTGCTGAATGCTACCTGGAGCTTTTGTGGTTGCCTTCATGGTTGGTCACTTCCCCTGCCACTAAGACTGGTAATTGAGCGGCACTTTTGTGACACTGCTTGTGAACCGTGATGAGGAAGTTATATGTTTCCTCAATGTGTCATTGGAGAGAATTACACCGAAGTATTGTTTTACGCAGAGGCATGGTACTTCTTTATGTGGTGATTTCCCTTTGATGACTAACAAAATAGTATGGCCAAAGAGACCAACAGCCTGGTTTTTACCTTAATTTTAACTTTTGTCTTTTTAATTAGAATGACTCTGATCAACATCTAATTGGTCTTTCTTTCCATTCAGCCTCAGCACCTCTCTGTCTCCACATTGTCATGAACATTTCCAGACATTGTTGTCATTCCCCACCTGTCCACCAGATGCTCTCAGAGTTTCCAGGCCTTTACCAGTGACCTGATCCCGCTCTACCTCGAACCTGTCCCTCGTTCCCTCATTAAGCCCCCATGCGTAGACAGCAGCCACTTCTAAGCTCCCACCTTCCACCTGTTCCAGAAGTGGCTGCATTTGGCTCCTCTTACCAAATCAATCTGCAATACGTTGACACTTACATGCATTTTAAAACCCTGGAAAAAGTTTTTTTTAAACCAGAAATAAATCAGGCTGTTCATCATGTGTCCATATCTGTACTGTTGTAGTGCAACAAGTTATTTCTTACATAAATTAAACAAATGAAAGACAAAAATATTGAAAACTTGTTAAAGTGGCCTTTGGTTTAACCTAATTTCTGACCCCTGGTGTTGCTTCAACAGAAGAGTAGTGTTCCACTACCCCCCACCCCCCATGCTGTCATACACACACACACACACACACACACACACACACACACACACACACACACACACACATTTTTCCAGTGTTGGAATTGAAGGAGCTGCGTCCAACAACTTTCTGATACTTACAAGCTGACATTCCTTACACGACTACTTCCATCGCTTTGCAGATATATAAATAAGTAAAACATTATGATTTCCTCGGATGGATTTAAGCCCTGCATAGAAACTGTGCATCAGTATCACTGAGGTCTTTGCAAAGGGCCACGTTAAAGACCAAGTTTAGAGATAATACATTCATGAGGGCTATAATCACCACACTGAAAGAAAGAGGAATGATTGAATTACTGTATCCACGAAGCACACATCAGCGTATGCAGATGAGAGACAGAACCCTACCAGAAACCCCATGGGCAAAAGTACCAGAATAAGATTGCTCCGTTGTAATGGGAGACTTGTAATGTTTAGGTACACGATGTGCCTGTAATAACAATCTAAGTGGGAAGAGGTCTTGGGTTCTCCTGCTTTGAATCCTCTCAGTGAAACTTTTCCTTAAGCAGCCTGCATACATAGATCAAAATAACAGGGCTGAAAAAGACCAAAGTAAAACTGTCAAGAATGGGCACTGGTGTGGATGAATGGACATGAACGAGGCTGTGAATTCTTCCACTGGGTTATGGCCTTGTTGTTTGTATCCCGAAAACAGATGTTACACTGAATCCATCACTTGAGGTGAAAAGGATGTGTGCGATTCCAAAAAAACAACGCGGCCCGTGTCATGATTCTTTCTGGGGAGTAATTCTAATAAAGCTGAAGAATCATTTCCTTCTCACCTCTAAGGTTAGAAAAGATGCTCTCGGTACTTCTGCTTGTACAGTCTGAAGAGATAATGCAAATGAGAGGTTAGTGCTGTTGCTGTTGGCTGTTTCTCCTAGCAAAATATTTGATGCTGTCATTAGAGTAGCTGAGAGAAATGGCATGACTTCATGTCAGTGTCATTTCCTTGGAAAGGTTTTGTAGTCCTCTTATCACATGGGAAAGAATTATGTTTACAGGATCTATTAAACCACGCAGGCTAGCCTTGTTTCTTCAGTGACTCAGCGGCTTGATGAACTGCTATACATCATGAAACACAGGTTGTTCTTGTGCCATTCAATCAGGGTGATTTGGTACGAAAGCAGAATACGGCTGATGAAAAACACCAGATCTTAATTCATCTCAGTCATCCCAGCTTATTGAAAGATTTATATCTGCTGACCTCTTGTTCCTTCTTCCAAGATACATAAAAGAACATGCATGCTGAGAGTGTGTTTGAGTGCCTTTAGTCTCTGTGTTTGTGTATTTGCTTGTGCAAGGCCTCAAGCAATTAAGTTCACGCCTCTGCAAACAAACTGGGCTGGAGCTAGTGAGACCCTCCTTTGTTTCCTCTCTCTAATTGTCTGATATCACTCCGCTCCAGCTTCAAACGTTAGGCCCACACCGTGCGTAATAAGCTCAGGCTTTTGGCTCCAAAGTGCAGAAATCAAGTTTTCTTCAATTAACTGGAATGCGGCCATTTCCCCGTTGTACCCTCTCCCAGATCCCACTGGGATTGGCAGAGCTGTTGGCGCTCTGTGGGATCCACATTAACTGTGTGAACATTCTTGTCATGCTATTCTGGTGTATTTATTGGCTGCTTGATTACATGCATGTTTACTTGGCAGTTTGTTGCCCCGCCAGGGAGAGAGGAGAACGCGTCCAAGCATCATGATCCGCGGGGATAGTTGGAGCTTTCAGGGGTTGTGCTTCGCCGCTTTGATGCGCTGTCAGTCACAGGCAGAAACTAAACAGACGGAGGCTGTTTTCAAATCCCACTCCGCCGCTTCTGACGCCGGCGATGAAAGATGAGGGTTGAAGATGAAGTTGTTGCTGCTGACGGCGGTCAAACACATGACTATGAAATCACAGCCACTTTATTAGGTACCTTTGTCCTCCCTATTTACATACGTGGAGGCAGTCCAGCGCAGCACCTTCACCAAACATGACCTCAATGCTAAAACATATCTGAACATTATAGGCATCATAAAAGCAGACATTATGGCAGAACTATTGTGTTGGATTGCATCAGACTGTACAGGTGTAACTAATAATGTGGATTTTAATGTTTAGCATCATCATTAAATCTCTCTCTCTAACAGGTGGAGGACACCGGGCTGTAGCTTGAAACGGGAATGCCGAGCAACTGCCAGTGAACAGGTAGGATTTCTACCAGCCACACGTTTGTTTAATGACTGTTTGTGTTATGTTGTAGATGTGAATTACTAAAAAGAGCTTGGAGCCAACTGGACCCACAACAGTGTTATTTTATGCATATGTATTGTTATGCACAGTGGCACTGAGAGCTCAATCCATGCAGCTTAAGAAAACAAAAGCAAATCAGGACAACGTCTTCATCAATTTGACAACGCATGCATGTCGATAAAAAATGGAGAAAACAGTGAGAAAACATGACCAAAAACGGAGAACGCAACCAAATACAGAAACGCTGCAAGGAGCACAGACGACAACAGCAACCGTTTCCAGAGGACTGAAAAGCAGTGAACACGGCTGGGTCGCACTTGCTGTTGGGAACGTTTGTGGAGTATCTGAAGTCAGCTAAGTGGTGTTGGAAAATGAACATGTTTTGAAAGTTTTTCTTGTTGGACAACAAGTGTGTCCCGGCCAGGGGCGGATCTAGTGTTTTACTGAATCAGGAGCCATAAAGGGACCACATTTAACTTAGAGGGGCCAAGTATATGTCCAACATCCATGCTGATTCCTCTACTCAGCGAGGTGTACATTTCACCAGTCAGTCCTTGTTTGCCAGTGGCTCTGTAACTTTGAGCGAGGACACACATCATTGAATCTGTTTTGCAAACTGAGCCTTGTTCAAGCACTCTGTGTGCTTCAAAAAAGCAGAGGAAATAAAAAGTCTGAACAATTTTCAGATTTTTTTTTTTTTTTTTTTTTTGCAGTTTCCCCGTACCAGTCCACTAAAAACGAGCCTAAAACGCCGATCCAAGGCTTGCCCGAATACACTGAAATCTGCTGTTGAAATACTTGGAGGACATGTATGGTTTTGGTCTCTTTTGAAAGCTAGCACTCTGAACTTTTATCCCCAGCAGGCAGAATCACTGTTTGAACACGCTGCAGGAGACGGGCTTTTGTTTTGCCTGAATATTTATTTGTGAGTAGATAGCTGGAAAACACAGAAGAACCACAGCATGAAGCCTTACCATGGTCCAAGTTCAATAAAAACAGAAAACAATACCACAGAAACTTATTTTAATGTTTTCTCTCATGGTATATCTAGGCGTGCTCCATATTTAAAGTATATTTTGGCTATATGTCTTCATATTGAGACCATTTATAGAATTTATCACTTCAGATTGTTTGAAATATTGCTATTTGTGTCTGGAGCTGTTTCATTGGCTATTCAGAGTGTCAGTCATCTGCAAAATCGGCTTTGACTGGCTCGATCTTCACCTGCAAAAAGAGAAGGCGGTCCTTCTGTTCAACTGAGACTGGCTTCTCTGGTTGCCAGGCTTCATATGGCAGAACGTGATTGGTCAAGGGAGGTGTCATTTGGAACATGAGGCTCCACAGAGTAAGTGGAGACAAGATGTGAAGGTTTCAGGAAGTTGTAACAAAAGCACAATGCCTGCTGATTTAAAAGGAGAAAATGTCTTTCTGTGGATTATTATGATGGTTTGGATTCAATATTTTGACTGCAGTGGATCGGGTGGACCTTTGTTGTAGTAACCAGACCATTTTTGTTGGAGTATTATCGATCTGTGGATCACTGAGAGACGTAATCGAGTGAGTTGCGTATGTTACATACGTTTTTCATCCCATGCCGCCTCCATTGCATTGGAATTACCATTACTTCTTACTTCCTGCCCCTGAATCCACCCATGGCTCCTGCCATGTCCAGCCGTGGTGGCCACAATATGTCATCCCTCAATGCTCTGTGTTGGCCAGTCAAATATCTACAATATCGACTTTAATGGAAGCTTACACTGTAGAATAAAAGCCAGATTTCTACTGTTTGCCTCTGAACTGGTGAGGATACAATGCCTTTCTGTCCTGCTTTATACTGCTACTGTGGTGTTTTGACATCTTACAAGCTTTAAAAATCAAAATGAATGTTTGTATTCCTCCAACTGGACTTCCTGGATCATATATTATAATCACACCTGACACCAAACAGCCCCTTGGTCTGAACATCTGCCAGTTCTTTGATTCAGGGCAACTTTACATCATTTTTATAGGCGATTCTAGGTGAAGGCTAGCCTCATTTATAACGTCATGTTACTTACTCATTCGGACACATAGCCTTCCTACACAAACCTCATTTACACAACAGCAGACTGTATCTATGGAAAACTCCGGTTTAAACGGGGGAGTGCCGAGTTCACTCAGTGAAGACGGACATACTTTAACTTAGAGTATGTCTCCTTTGAATGAATTAGAATCAAATCAGACAGGTATAATCCCGGGCTGAGTTACTAACTCAGTGCATCACCCCACCACTTTAAATGAAATTTATTTTCGCAGGATGTTGTGAAGTATCCTGGCAAAGCCATCCAACAACTTTTGCCCTGCTCGTTATGGTCTGGCAGGGGCCACAATTGAGACAGATGTGATTTCACGTTGGCTGTGCGGCGGGTGATTGTCAGTTTTCTTTCTTCAGACATCGACATAAAACGCTGAAATTGTTGTTCGAATGTCTTGTTTAGCACCAGAATTAATTTCTGAGTAAGCACACCGTGAGTTGCAGAATTGTTACGTGCACAACACCTCGTTTTAAGAGGTGCTCGGAGGATCAAGTCATCCAGTGTGTATCACGTGGAGCTGAATTGGATTTTCAAACGGATGTTTTCCAGACTTCAATTTCACTGTAAAACTGAACTGGTCAGATGGAGTTTTGGCCTGCGAGACTGATCTATTTTGCTCTTTTTTTAGACTTAAACCTCCCTTACTTACTTAAATAACCTTATTACCCAGAGATTATCTTGCTTTCCCATAGTGACCACTACACTGTAGGTACCAGAGCTATTAGTTTTAGCATTTGGTCCCATGTGAAGAACAACAAAGGAAAAAAAAAAGCCCTGACATTCATATAACATCCCAGAATGATGATTTTATGGCTAGTCTGCAGAGATTTAAACATTACAGGCCCTCATGAAAATGAACTTTGTACATTTTTCCACCCCATAAAAGTTCCCTCCCAAAATACCATAATACATATCAATCTGCAGGAGCTCTTTTAGTTTGACTCTCAGTAGCGGTTTTGCAGGCCTACTGTGCGCATTACCTGCTCGATGGCGTGCCTTTTGTCTGGATGAGAAAGAGTTCATGGTTGTGACATTTATTACGGCCTGTCACAGGGAAGCTCACGGGGCCTTTTTAGTGTCAGGCCTCGGCAGCGTGGGGCTTATTTCCAAACGGCCGCATGTGTCAGGAGACCTGCAACATCAAACTAGTGTCACTCAAGCATCTCTCTGGTTTCTGTATGTGTGTTTTACGTTCAATTTTTTTCATTTCATTTTCCTGGAAAGATAAGCAGTACATATAAGACACCCCCCCCACCCCCCCACCCTGACACGCATACACACCCTGTATGACCAGCCAATATTACCTTATCTCATGATGCCTTGATGTTGTCAGTTTAGAGGTTTAGAGTTTAGAGAGGACATCATGGCCACACTGCTTCATGCCCTCAGGACACTTAATACCTTTTACTGACAGCGCACTCTTCTTTTACAGCTTCCTCAGGGTCAAAGGTCAGCACAGAGGTCCCACTTTTGTTCCGAAAGCTATACACCAAGCCATACAGCGAGACTGTGAGGGGTTCTTTCAAATAGCACATTTTTTTCATGAGATCACAGCATCTTTGAACCTTAGAGAGGATTTACATCTGGCGACATCCCTGCTTTCTTTAATTCCTCTGCGTTGCTTGAACTATGATGAAGAGGAGGACTTTGCTGTCAGCGATGCCCGCGTGCACAGCGTCATAAGTCAGAGTGGTCTGAGGGAATGATGGGGGAGTGGCTCTGAGGGATCAGAGAAATGACTTTGGGATCTTTTCTGGATAAAATCTATCTATAACGCTCCGTATATGGAAGGTTGAACCGCTTCTTTCACTTACAGATTAAATTATGTCCATACATTAGGAACATTCTTTTTGTCCATCTCATTCATTAGCACTCAGAGGAGAGCTAATGCTATTTTTAGCCTTATTATGGGAAAGCGTGCACACCCTTTACATTGCTGCAGAGGTAGAAACTATTCTTTTGGGTTTCACTTGCTGTATGATTTGGATGATCGAAGGAGTATAATTTACATTCTTATAAACAAGAGTGATTGGTGCCCCATGGGGACATGAAATAAATAATAAAGAATGACTTCTCCATATTTAGGGACCGATGCAGAATTCATTCCAAAATGTAGCTCTGGGACATTTTTGTCCAGGGAAAATGTATATGCGATAAGACAAAAAAAAGGACTAAGATGAAGGTTTTTCCCTTTTTTTTTTTACATTGTGTAAAATAAGTATGTGAACGACCCTCGGTGGCAGTCCCATCTCCAGTGAATCGCAGGTTTAAGCCTGACATTGTGACCTGTGAATTATGTCAAAAACAAGACAAGATACCGCGTCATAAACAAGCAAAGTAATGAAGTTCAGATGGTAGGATGGGAGCCTGCTTCGTGGTACCGCCTCTGGGCTGTGGGAGAAAGCAGAGACAGGAGGCTGAGTGCAGAACAAAGTGTTTCGGTTTGATGCCCGTAAATTCCCCACTGAAAGAAAAAGTCATGCAGAAGTTCAGCGTAGTCAGAGCGAGGCTGCGCGGGGAGATAAAGCGCCGTCCTGGCAGGTGATACTCAAGCGGCTCTGGATTACACCCAGCATGCCATCAAAGTGTTGTTTTTTCACTCTGGACTTTTGGTGGCAGAGATGAAATAAATGTGACTCCAGGCAGTGTAGCGGAGTGTTAAGCTGCAGAGGAAAAGTTTCTTTCACACTCCAGTTTGAGGACTACTAGCTGTGTGTGACTGCTTTACAGCTGCATTGCAGTGCTGATCCTTGTTGCTGATTGGGATTACTTTCTCACTCTGGACTGACTGCACCACACTTTAAAGAATAAAAAAAAAGACTAAGAGCTGCTTTTTATGGCCTCTCAGGTGCACCTATCCATGGCCACCCACGTTTCAGTGAAAATTGCTTTCACTTGGCTCAATAATAGAGCATTGTAACACTCTAGACACCAAATAAACTGTTTGTCAGCATCACACTAAAAGGCCGACCTGGTTCTCCATGTTTTCTGCCTGCCAAAGCTCTCTCAGTTGTATCATCTAGGAACACACTCTGGGAATCCCTCCAACTTGCGATTACTTAAAGTCAAGATACTTGATTACTTTAAGCTAAGATATCTGAGAGCGGAACAGGATCTGACCCCATGACCCCTCAGATAAGTTGGCCCACCTCTAACCTCTGGTCTTGACCTGCACCCTAAAGTTCCCCGGAACGGCTCAGACAAGATTAAAGGGGATTCCCTCCATCGGAGACCTTCTGTTTCTATTTTCTTTCTATTTTGACGATAATATCTGCTCATTTCTCAACTCGTCCCTTCAAAGTGACAGGCTCTCCAGTCCAGATAATGTAGTCGAGAGGAGGGCCGTGTCATAAAATGGACTATTTGGCACAAAATCTGTCAATTCCTCGAAGAGTTTTTTTCTCCTTTGGTGTCTCAGGAATGATCTCGGAGCATCAGTGGGTGAAAGGCTGCCCACCCACAGAGACCTTTTTTGTGGGGAGAAGCCAGGAGCGTTGTCTCCTCTCTGGATCTCTGAGCTGTCCCCATGTAAACAGCCTCCCTGCAGCAGGAGGAGGCAGATGCCGCAAACTGTATTACTCCAGCTGACAAAGCCATTCACTTCTGAAGAATGCAAATTTAGATTGTGAACGCTCCCCTTTGCTTTATCACACTGGACAAACAGTGCTGAGTTATTGGGAGGATTATGAATAACTTTTTTCTGCAGTGGAAAAAGAGAGATGTGGCCAAGAAGGAGTCATCAGAGGTCCCTAAAATAGAGTGCAGTCTGAGAATGAAGCAGAGAAAGGTGAACAGCGCTGCTTGGTGTGCTTCAGTTAAGCCGATTCTGCTTCATCGCCCCCAAAAAACCTGATTCATTTCAGTGGAATCCTCACTTTTCTTTGGTGGATATAGCCTGTTTGGGTTTTCAGAGATGCTTCAGCTTTGTAAGTTGTGAAGCATTATTGTTTTCTTTTAATAAATGGTCTTTTGTGTGGTGTTTAATGTAAATGTTTTTGTTGAAGCGTGCTGCGTGCGCGTGTGTTTACTTTGGCGATAATGGCTAGCATGCCCTTTTTTGTTTACAGGTCTTATTGGCTCTTCACTCTCGCACTTTTAATGCGATTTGCTTATTCCTCTTCTCACTCATCGCGTCTGAGGCAGGTCAACAAGGCATCACCACACGCACGAGCACATGTCGAACCTGCGCGCGAGCACAGGCACGCATGCAAACACGCAGACAAATATACACAGAGAAGTGGCCTCCGTTCTCTTGTGTATTTATTATATGCTAAAGATAAATGAGCATTTGCATTAGCGATGTAAATAGAGATACTCAGGGATGACGGTTTCATTTATTCTGCTCAAATCTCCACAGACAGTTTCACATGGTTCCCATGACAGGGTCGCAACAGTGCTGTGGGCGGCTCCTGCCAACCCCTTTATTTTATTTTTGACCAGAGACTCATGGGAAAGCTATTTCGAGACCTTTTCCTGTCGGCCTCAGAAAACAGTGGCAGTGGTTGGTTAACAGGTGCAATGTGACCAGAAGGATTCTTAAAACAGCTTTGGTTTTACCCAACAGTTTGATATATGCTTTCTTTTGTTTGGCTTCTGTTTGAGCGTGCAGCAGAGACAGTGGGGCTTGTATGGTTTTCTCTGTGGATGCATTCATCACATATAGTTTTATTGTATGTCAGGGGACTTGAAGAACATTTTACATCAGCTGCACAATGTGATTTGCTGTTCCACTCTCTAAAAAGGAACTCTTTAATGAGAAGAATAATAAGAAAAACTTGCTTTTTCTTCTGTTGGATTCATCGGTAAGGCTGCTTCAATGGCCTGTCAATGACTGTCTAAGTCAATCACATTTATCGCTGCAGACTGGATGGATTATTAGAACCCATGGACATTTACTAATAGATTACTGACAATTACAAATGCATTTTTACCAAATGGAAATAATAAACACCAGTCATAAGAATTTTCCATAATCTGGCAACCCACAAGTTGTTAATGGTCTATAATTGATCCATAAAGTACCAAGCAAGTGATTTGTCTATCATTAATAAAGGCATGAGGTACAACAATACACTTCTTTTTAATAGGGGTGCCTTATTGGATAGTAGTGCTGTGGTCTTAAATTATTAAGCTGGTCTGTACAGTTCACCAAACTGCAAGTTGTATTTTCCTGAAAAATACAGCAAATACAGTAAACTGTGCAGTGAGGGGAGATCAGTGATGGGTGTCCATACCTGCATACAAAGAAAGTAGTCTTCTCCTCCAATCTTAACCTGTGAGCCTTTAATTATACAATGCCTTCCTGTCACCACAGCAATGTTTTAGTATGTACGGTATATAACTGTCCACACGAAATACTTATTGTTGCATACTCTGAACTTGAACCTCTCATTTTGAATGACATATATATGATCAATCAACCACGCAATTCACTTCATTTCAGTCATGAAACTAAAAGATAAAAAACAAACTGCATAAACACATGCATGCATACTTGTACAGAAACCCACATACTGTATATTGTATGCATATGTATGTACCCTGCACACACACATGGACTGTACTTGCAAGTACACATTCCATCATACTCCGACATACAGTAGACTGTTACATGATGTGTGCAGACACAGCTCAAACACACGAGACACACAACCATCAGCCACATCTATACAACTACTGACTACTACTGTGAGTAATAAAGGAAATACATAACAATTTGTTATGAAATTATTAAACAGCAAGCAAGACTGAGCAGAAAAAGTAGTCACACCCTTTACTTAAATAAAAGTATGAAGACACTAATACAAATGTCAAAATAGTCCATTACAAGTAATAGTTCTGCATTTAAATTGTTACTTCCCTTGGGACTGATATATTACTATGTATTGTATCATTCATTAATCAATTATTGTTACTCGTGCATTAATGTGAAACTAAAGCAGGATTTTACTGTTGTAGTTGGTTGACGTGTGGTTTCAAAAACACCAGAAAATGATGAGAAATGCCGTCACAGTAGCCTGAGCCCAAAGTGACACCTTCACAGCTCTGTTTTGTCCAATATTAAGGACATATTAAAGTAAAAGTAGCGACACCTCACATTTGGGAAGCAGGAACTATGAAATGTTTGGATTTTTAGCAGTAACTAGTGAAATGTCGTGGATTGGAAGTACAGAAGATAATTAAGTAAAGTACAGATACCTCAAATTAAGGCATACACAGTGGAGTGTGTGTGAGGGTGGGCCTGACAGTGAGAGACGGAATGAGTGAGGAATTGAAAGGACAGAGAGGGAGAGAGCGCTGTCTTTGGGAGCAGGACGACCCATGTGACTCAGCCTGCCCCTCTTTGTGTTTCCCACACAGTCTGACATGACCGGAGCTATATCCACACCATCACATTCACATTCACAAGGGCCTCTGTCTGCAAACTTCCCCCTGCTTTTGATTCATAGCTCAGTGAAGGGCACGATGTTTGCTTATGGTACTGCCAGCTGCACATGGCATCACCAGCACATTTTTTCTACAAGGCTGCACAGAATGCACTGGTCACTCCCACCCCCACCCCCCCCCACCCAACTCAAACTCACAGAGCATCGAAGAACTGACTGTCCCGATATTTGTAACTTTCCCAGGATGATGGAGATGCATCATTTTTCACGAGACCTTCTATATTTCAGGGTCATCATCATGCTTTCCATTGTACATGTGCATGTTTCTTGCACAATATGGTCTATGTGCTGTCTGCAGCCGTGAGGGACTGTGGGAATTCTCAGATATCATCTTATATTGTGGATGCTGTTGCCATGGGAACAGGTGTACTTGGCGTGCATGTTCAGTTTGCACACAGCGCTGCCCCATGCTACACAAAAATAGGCAATGCAATTAAATTAAATCAAGTCTGTTTGGGTTTTTTTATCTGAGTGAACTCAGTTTCACAGTACATGACAACCACTGGGGTACGCACTCAGGGTACCATATACCATACGGACGGAGTACATCTCTTAAGAGCCATTGTGAAGCTCAGTGACAGTGGCTCTGGCCAGCGCCATCTTGGCAGTGCCAAACTTGTCATGAACAGGGAAATTAGTTTAAAAAGCAAAAGTGTTTATCTCTGCTGTGAAGTTGAGCGTTTAACACGGGGGTCTGTGAGTATGGATCGCTTTTGGAGCCAGCCTCAAGTGGCCATTGATGGAACTGCAGTTTGGCACTTCCACGTTGGCTTCATTTTTCAGCCCTGGAAGTTACATTCGGCATTAACACACTTCCTTGTTTCTTTTTATTTTTTTTAAAGAATTATGGTATCCACTCCTACACCAAGCCATGAATGAACATATTTACATGTACTGTTTGTACATAAATACCTCTGTCTGCAAAAGCAGCAGAGAGGAGCTACTTTCATTTATGTGTTTCATCCGCAGAATTATTCAACATCAACTTATCATTACAACCAGCTGCAGCAATTTATAGCATCCACATGATTTCCTTATACACACACACGCACACAACAAAGACACACACATCTTGGCAGTAAGATCTTAATATCATCAACAAAAGAAAAGAAAGATAATCAATAATGGTTTACTCTACATCAGTCATGATTAAAATATACATTTTTACAGTGAACGATAAAAGGAAAAGAACAACACAGGTACATAAAGTAACACGTGTAGAACATCCATCCATCCATTATCTATACTGCCTATCCCTTTCGGGGTTGCGGGGGGCTGGAGCCTATCCCAGCTACAATGGGCGGGAGGCGGGGCACACCCTGAATCGCCAGCAGATTGCAGGGCCACGTGTAGAACAGCAAAAGCAGAAACTGGCAGCCAATCTAAAAAAAAGTAAAAGTAAAAAAATAAATACATTTTTAGGCAGATGCTAGTGCCTCCCAGTTGTCCACAGCCAACAAACCATAATTGTCTCATAAACCTGTTGTTTTGGTGCCTGAATCTAACCAAACTGAGTGAAAACTGATAATGATAAGTCATCTAAGTCTAAGAAAAACTTTCAGTTGGCTTTCAGTTTCACACAGCATTCAAGCCTTGGTCTCCTGAGTAAAAGCCCCATGTCTGACCCATTTATCCACCACAGCTTCCTCCTTTTGTGGACTTTGCCGTTCTTTATACGACAGCACCCGATGATGAGTGTAAAGCTGCCGTGTGACTGCTCTCACCTGGGTGCAAATAGATTTAAGCTTCAGCGTATTGACTCCTCTATACCTGCCCTCAAGCGTATGCAAAGTGTGCATCTGTTCATCTTTTTCACACAGGTATGCATCGTTCATCCATCTGGCCTCAGTTCAGTGTTCAGTGTATTTAGTCAAGGTTGAAAAAACAAGAGATGTTCCTTTACTCTGATATTTCAAAAACTTGCTTCAGTTTGTCCCTCAGTTGCATAGAAACTGTCGCTTGTTTATTTGTGCCGTTGGCCAGTTACGTGCCATTATGCACTTGTGTAACTATGTGAGCTATGGCTCTGATGTCAAACTGTTGTCTTCCACTGACCTCTCTTTGAGACAAAGTCAGTGCCCTTGAGCAGTACTCGCATGGCGCGGGGTGCATGGCGTTGCCGCAGTCATGCCAAGCCGACGTGGCATTTTGGCAGAATCTCCTCCCTCAGGTCCTCCGCTCCCCGAGGGCCTCTCGAGAACATGGACCCAGCTTGTTTCCCATCTTCTGGGCCACAAACAGAACCAAACAAAATATGTTGCAGATGGCTGCCAAAAGGCCCATCACTTAACGTCATTCCTACAACAACTACCGCTACTACAGCTGTGCGTCCATCAGGCAGGCCTGCGGTCACTGTCCCAGAATTTACAGGGGCTTTCCCCGCAGTCTGGATGGCTATTTCCATTCTACTGTTCTCCACCCCTACACCAGCGACCCCTGGGAGCCCCTCATTTTGGCATCCGCCCAGAAGCGTTTTGTTTAGCTTTTTTTTTTTTTTTCAATCCTTACAGGCCGTCATTTAATCTTAAGCGAGATAATTGGATGAGACCGAGACTTCTAGAGCCAAGTAAACAGACAGTGTGAAAGTTCACGGAGAGCCGCTGGACATCATATTGGATTTTGAGGGCTGATATTCACAGAAGTGATTTGTGGGTCCCCAGCCTCTCTGCCCCATGACACAATCACTGTCTGTTGAGACAGAAAGCATGGGATTTCCCATACATTCATCTGGCTGTGTTAGCAGCAGATCTGATAAGGGAATAGTAATGTCCCTTATCAACCACAGAGTGTCTCAATACTTTTTCCTCCTTTGCAGATTTGTATGAACTGGCTCAGTGAAGCCTGTAATCTATGATATATGATTACTCTCATGTAATTATATTAGAAGAATCATAGCATAGGCTCTTGACTGCATGTGTCAGGAGTTTTCTGTCTTTGTTGCTGTTTTGGCTCTTGGCTTCAGTTCTGAAAAGCACCAGAACCTCAAAATCGTGACATATATCAAAATTAAAATCACTCCGGGGAACATTATTGCCATTCTACAATTTGTAGCAGAAATCATGGTATTACATCAGTTTTGATTCAGTAAATCAGTGCCTGACCACAGGCCAGACCGCAACCGCTGCTTCCAGTCGACCCCTCTGAGGGTGTACTGTATACACCCCCATACGCAGAGGGCAGGAAAAGAAGTGTCACAGCGGGGGGGGGGGGGGGGGAGTGAAGAAAAGGCAGAAATAATAAGTGAGAGTGAGAGTTAAAGTCCAAGGCAGTGACCACGAGACAGAGCCAGGGGGTCAGATTTGGACAGAGACGAAGAAGGTTCGGGAGGAGAGCCAGCAGAGCTAAGTGGAGGTATTTTGAGTATAGGAACACAGTGTGATTCCCCCCCGCCCCAGTCTCTCGTCTCCTAGGGGGGCAGGGGATGGGAGAGGGATATGGGATACTGTGTTCCCAGCCCAGGATCCGGGGAAGGAAACCTCCCCTGCATTTCTTGGCGGCCCTGGCTGCTCTGACCCTCTGCTGCTGGCCCACCTCAAACCTCACCCTGCAGACACCAGAGATCACAGCATGTCTCGTCTTTGTCATGGGGGCTGATCTGGCGTCATATTGTTGCTCGAGAAATGAGAGAAGGGGGGGATGCGAGGGTCATTATGTGTGAGTTGGATGTGGAGTTTCAGTGGGCCTGCCTCTCTAGTTACTGTTGCCATGCCTGTGAAGCTTTCTGTGCTCGCCTGGCACATACACACAATCAGACGTGTGTTCGACTGGCCACTCAAAGTTTTGAAATGACAGGTCTTTGATTTCAGACAGAAGCAATCAAAGATTGGCTTCTTACTTTTAGTCGATAACTTTCGACTGTTGCTGTGGTTTTGTTTGAGGTGGACTGACTAAACCTGACCATGTCAACATTGTTCACGTTCACTCTTACACAGAAAGCCTCCTCAGTTAGCTGCCTCTGACCTAAAGATACGAATGGTGATTTTTCTATATTCTTCAAATATGTGGAGACCAAACCAGCAACAATGGGATTCTATAGCACAACATAAATAGACATATCAAGTTTGGAGGCAAAGAAAATTTTAGAAAACTGACAGCCTTACCTTTCACCTCTATAACAACATTTGAAGCTGGACTGACCTGTCACAGATGTTTAAAAGCTCAAACCTTGAATTTGTTTGACTCTAAATGGTAAATGACACTTTCAATGAACTCCTCCAGCTGTTATCTGTGAAAGCATCTCTCACCTCTCAAACAAACAAATCTAAATCAAAATAAGATTCTTCTAAATTCAATTTAAGAATGGACAAAGTGATTTGACAACAGTTGTTTCACTTTGCATCCTGAAAATCTGTTAAATTCATGACTGTAGTACAAAAAATGTCCAATTAACAAAGATGTCTCATGGAAACTTATGGGACCTGCAGCATCCCAAAAAAAAGAACAAATAGATCTTCAGCCAAAACATACACACGCACGCCAAAGGAAAAAAAAAAAATCTTTTGCTGACTGACATCAGTCCGGACTCAGATTACATGCCTTCAGACTCCATTTGGTGTAACTTTTCCAGTTGTGACATTATTTGTTGTTGGTACCATGGATATGGAAAAGGCTTCACAAAAAGTTACATTTGAGAAACTAAACAGCGCCATCCATAAATTCTACCTTCAAACAGCAGTCCACAAACTGCAGGTAACACATCGGATATGTCTAAAGGTGTTCTATATTTTTCTTATTGTCAACCAGTTTCATGAGTGGACCCAAGCCAACAATGAACTACTCTAATAATAAGTTTTGTATGTGTATCCAAAGCCTGATAATATGTTATTCTTCTTCTTCTTCTACACTGTAAACCTCTGTTGTTGTCCAGAAACTATTAAAAACAAGCCAGTGAGCCACCCCCTCTGCACTGCATGACATGTTCCTTCATCGCGAAGAGTTTGGTCACGTTAGTTTGTTTGGAATCAGCTCCAAAAAGACCAAACAGCGATCACATTTTGGTTCTCTGGGGACTAATTCTGTGGAAAGCGGAGGCCAAAACACTGACATGGTACTCCCTGATGAGGTTTGAGGGTCGTCATTGAGGTAAACAATTAATGCTTTCAGTATGCAGACTCCTTTTGTTTCCGTGGCATCCTTCTGCAGCAAAGGACCAGAGAGATGTGTAAGAGATGCGTCACTGCTACATGCTTCTTCATTTCTTGACTGCCAGCTTTAATGCAATGCTTTAATGGCTAATAGATATCAACTGGGGCCTCCTTTGTGAAAATCGACAGCACATGTTGACTGCTCATCTAGCTTCAAAACATTCCCTCTGTCCCACTGTCTATGAGGGATGTTTGGAATGCGTAGTGACCAAAGCATGTCAGAGGTTGTGCTTAACGAGGCCTCGGGATGTAATATGTGGTTTGCCACCCCCACTTTCACTTGTAGGGGCCTTCTCAGGCCAAAATACAGATAGATCACATCAGAGACTGGGAGGGGTGGGAGAGGGCTGAGAAGGAGAACAGGGATTTTAGGGATGGTCTGGCATGGAGCGTGTTTGTTGTATATCACATAAAAGGACCTGCGTTAATGTGAATCAGTGAGGAAAATGTATAGAGCATCTGAACAGAGCTGTTAGTAGCTGCTATGTGTGCAGCAAATGAGTGCTCCAAACCTTCAAAGTACATCGTTTTTCACTGGGTCCACGTAGGTACTGGCAGGACGGGGGCCTTCCAAAACTATTACTAATCCCCGCTACGAAACTGACCCACATGACTGTTTCCAACCATGTTCTGACTGGGCTCAGTTTTGGCACTTCTTAGGGTTAGTGAAAGATTGCGGTTTGGGTTCAAGACAACAATTTCATTAAGGGTACTTCTGTCGTCATCGTTGAAAGAATAACTACTAAGGTTGGGGAATGGTTCGGGGAGAAATGTTGACTGCTTGTAGGCAACAGGAAACAAACCGCGGTCTCCCATGTCAAAGTCTAATGTTTTGTTGACACATCCTTCCACCCTGACCCCTCTGTGCAAAGTTTTTAGGATGCATGATGCAATTTTATATGACCCCTTGAAGTCCATGTCAGGAAAACTTGTGTCTAATTCATATTTAAGCAGTGGCTAAGAGGGATGTACTAGCAAAAAAAAAAAAGGTCAGGGACGATAGGTGGTGATGAGAAAGATCCGGCTGGTGGGAGCTTCTTAAGTTTTAAAGGAGAGCACACAACACAAGTTCTTGGAGAAGAAGTCCATCTGCAAAAGGTTGAGAATCCTTGAGGGTAAATGAGGGATTAAAGCGGACAGCTCTGAGCAGGGCTGCGGAGCGTGTGCGCCATAATTGAATTTCACGCTCGCTGCCTTCTTCTGAAGTCGTGTAGCAAAGCGATCATTTGAAAAGAAAGCTATTAGTCAAGCCCTCTGCTAAGCTCAGAGCTGTGCCATAGGAAATCTGGGATTACCCAGGCAGCAGGCTTCGGTGTACTCCGTCAAAACACGAGTGTCACAGTGAGCCGCAGGAATGAGGGGACAGCAGCAGTGTATTATGGGCTGTGAAACGGTGATAAACACACATCGCTTACCCTCTGGATGTTCCATTTTTCTCATCTTTCATCCCCTTTGCTTTCTTTGGACTTTTGTTTCTACCTCGCCTGCTGCATCGACATACAGAATCAGAAAGCCAGACTCACTAATGTTGGCTACATTATGCCCCTTAGCTCATAATGAGCATCATTTTAGCAAACACTTAAATGAATTTATCATTTTTCATTGGTCAGTTTATTCATTTCACCCATTTTATGCTGCATATCTGGGTCCAGGTCATATCCTATATCCTATCCTATATCATATACTGCCAGGATGTTGTGCAAAAATGTGATTCAATAATAATCCTGAATGATTTCATCTCTAATATTACTAGTTGTCCATGATAAATTCATACATTCATGACAGTTTCACAGGTATTAAATATGCAGTACATAAGAATTATCAACAACGCAGGAGACAGGAGTTCGATTCTCATGTGAATAAACTTGTTTGATTGTTTTAATGTTTTAAGTTCTTTTTGTCACACATGCATACCAGCCTAATACTGTAACTGTACAGTACGTGCACCCCTGCCTATATATTCCATTTACACTTATTTTGGCTGATTGTACACATATGAAATACAGTCAAGCAGGTAAAGAAGCACAAATAACTGACTGCAGTTTGAGCTGACAGCAGAATTAATATTGACTGTGTGATGACTCCAGAGTCAACAGCAATGAGGCTCAACAATCACAATAATAATCATTAACTTACTGTTTGCAGGAATGTGATAATTTTGTTTATCGGGGTTTGTTCTGGTAATTCTTTTCTAAAACAATATTTTTATTGTTTTTTTCAAAACCCAAAAGGTTGATTGACAGGTACGGGAGCCGCAAAGAAAGACCAGAATGGAGCAATTATTCAGCTATTTGCAGATGTTGAGAATCCTCCGTCAGGCAACATCTTTACTTTTCCTTCTCCTGATTTCCAAACACACAAATAGCTGCAGCATGCTCCCACTAAATACTGACTGACGTGTGCAGTGCATCAAGCCCCACAGCAAAAAAAAAAAAACGAGAGCTCTCATGAAGTGGAGCAATGCTGTTTATTTGGTTATTCAGAATCGGAGAAAATAAACACAGTAATGGCACATTAATCAAAGACAGAGCTGTTGCTTTTCACTTCCATTGTCCCAGAACCTGCAGCAGCACTGATTACATTGTTATGTGACAGCTTAGTTACATGTTAATGTATGTTAGTAGAATAGCTGGCATGTTTTGATCGGCTGTAAAACTACGCTCCAGTCGGGGAAGGGCGGACATCTGAACTTGGATATATCTTGTAGCTCATTTCCACATAGAAGATTAAAAAAATCCCCTCGAAAACAAAGCGAATGAGATAAATTAAAAGTATTAAAACTGTAGCTCAAGTCGGGATGCCCCTTAATTTAACTTTTTTTTTAATTCTTTTTTCTATCACAGCTTTGAATTGTCATTTTTTTTTAAAAATCATAGTTTCTTTTCAGGCTAGGTTCCAGTTGCTTTTTCGAGTCCTGATCTGTGAAACCCCATCTCGTCGATATGGAAGCTGAGAATGGCCAAATGTTCTCCGTGCCTTATCTTGAGATCTAAAGCTAATTATTTCATTATCAAGATAATTAACCCAAACAATCACAAACATGAGGTTGTTTCCACTTAGTGGTTCTAATAATTATCAGAGATCAGGAGAGACATGCCGGCATGCGTAGATGGCGTCTTGATGACTGGAGCAACTGATTTCAGCTTAAAATGTCAGATGAAGGGTTATTGATCAACGCGAGGTCTCAGTCCTCGTCATTTCAGGAGAAGACGAGCCCGGCTGCACCTTCACAGGCGAGTGCACATCAATGATCCTAGTGATCAGTTTTAATTATCTGATCCATTATTATCCCGTGATCTCGAGAAAAGTGTAGAGTTTGATAACGGAGGTTTGGAAGTGCAACTTTTGTTCACTTTCTTCCTTTTGATGAGACACACCTGAACTCACTCTAAGTTCTGAAATGGTTCTGAAAGTCACATTTAGATGATATAAGGTCTGACTTGAAGCTGCCAAACTTCAAGCTAAATTCCATGACGCTATTGATAAAAGAAGGTCTGACTCAATATAAATGGTATAAAGAGATAAATAAATTTGCTATTTCTTCTCAGATTCTTCTCAGGGCTCGTTCACTTTTGCTGCAGCCTCACATGAGCTTCGCATTAACAAACAAAATTCCTTATTTAGGCCAAGTAATGCAGTTTAATGTTTTTACAGTGTACAGCAACAAGTCCACTCATCCACTTTGTAGTACGTTGTAGTACTTACAAGTCCCGGCAAAGCCAAGAAACTATTTCATTTGAGCCAAACGTATTCAAAAAGCGGTTTACATTAAAGTCAACAAACGGTTTGCCGGCCTTTGGACGATGATCTGAGGGCGTTTTAGAAGTGCTGCTGAGATGCAGGCCAGGCCAGACAGGGAACACGTTCAGCACTTTGAGACACAGATAGATCGGCATCGTACACATCCAAGCTTTTTCTTTGGAGAAAAGAGCTTTCCTGTGAAAAATAAGGTGACAAAAGGCCTTCTGTCTGCTTGTGCGCAGCGCTGCAGAGACGGATGAGCGTGTCTTCAAACACTCTGTCTTCAGTTCTCACACCTTGCAGTGAAAAAAATATCTCCTTTGATTTGGAAGTGCTGTAGACTGATTTTTATTGTCTCCGTGTTTAACTTTGTGAATTCATGTGAGCACATCAAGACTAGTAAAAATTTTTCTCTCTCTCGTTGGCTTGTCTCGGAGAAACCTCAACACTGGAATATTATACACAGCATTCTTCTGTGTAGAGCTACGTGCACGCTGGTCCTCAGATTGAGACAGCATAGCCAGATAATGAAGCTGCACAGCTGCATCCTCGGCTCACGCTGAAATATTTGACACCTTTACATTAAAAACCTGGCCTCGTAGTATTTGTCGTATTCATTCATTTCCCTGCAGTCTGCTAAGTTTAGCAAGCTGTTTGATTCTAGATGTGAAGGACAGCTTCAAGTGCTGCGGCTGTGAAAATGTCTGCACCGTCTTTGACAGGCCTGCTATGGCAGAGGAAGAGCCAGCAGGTCAGACTCGTTTGCTAATTAGCAGCCAATTAAAAGGCTGAGGTTTCAGCGTGACACCCCAGTGTTTGTTTCCTGCTGCTGAGTGTGCAGCACTGATATGACCCCGCACCAGTATCCATGGTTATGCTGTGGATCGCTGCTCACTGGCCCTGTAAACACAGAGGGCCTTCACATGACACACACACACACGCACAGAAGAAGAAGAAGTGCTTAGTGTGGCTTAATATGCCCAGTGGCTTCAAATGGGCTAAATCCAACAGGAAAGCTTAGATTTAACTTATTCCAATAAGAATGCAGCGTTATATGATCTTTCCAGGCAATATTAATTTGTCTATTTTCTTGTGTTTTTCTTTTGTCATATTGGTAAGTAACACTGATTACAACATAATCAGATTATAATATAATCAGCAAAATAATAACCTTGATTCAACCCTTTATTTTTCAAACGTCTGAACAGAAATTTAGAAGAGCACCAGTAGCAGAAGACATGAGAGTAAGAGATTAAAAGCTGATTTTCGGCATTGTCTCCGGGTTTCGACCAGGGGAACCACTGAAGGCAAACTGAACGGGCCACCAAACACGCAGAGGATTTCTTCAGGGACATAGTTCACATTAAGATGATGAGGAGGCGAGACTCCAGTGACTACCTGCGTGGGTTGTCCCTCTGCCAGCCACCTGATATTATGAACCAATCACAGGTCATCACATTTACCTGAACCACCATATAGCAACATATGTTTGATTAGATTGACGACGGATTTGATGGCGACTGCTCTTTTGAGTGAAATGAGTTCTTTTGGTTGGATCATGTGATAAAAAAAAGCTGAGTTGTGTTCTAGGGAGGGTACCTTCTTGTGGCAGATGTTATTTGTGGAGCTTGGGACAGAACAGGAGCTCTTTGTTTGCAGTGAAACGTTATATGTAAGGAGTTATGTCTTGTCTTCCTGGTGTCTTGTAAATCCCTGCGGGGCTGGACGCCTGATAGAAATACAGCTAACGCGCTAGCTGAGACAAATCATTTAGAAAGCTCATGTGATCTGTTTTCACGTAGATCTCAATCCAAATAAATTCTTGTGTTCTGATTCTCGAAGCGATGCCGTAATCTCAGACACATTCCTCTTTTGTGAATGATTGTAATTTCAGACACCATAAAACACAACGTTAAAGTTCTTTCTCACATCCTAAATATCATCGCCACATCTCGCCATAACTCTGCACGCCCAGATAACAGCTCACCCTTGATGTCACCACTTCATCTGATCGCTCCGGTCTCGTCGTTTCCTCCCTCCCATTGTTCTCCTCTCCCCTCAGTTTCTCCCCCGGCCTCCTTTCCTTCCATCCCAGGCCAAACTCTTACCACCTCGGGGGCTCAGGGGCTTATTTGGGCGCTGCTTCCCAAAAGGGCCCATCCGAGGTGCATCAGATTCTGCTGGCGCTGGCTTTGCTTGTCTTGGAAATACAACAGAAATCACAAAGAAAAAGAGCGAAGGAGATAAGATGTTACACGCGTCAGAACCCCTATTTCATTTTCCAAATAGCAAGAGCTCATCAAACATGTGTGACAGGGCGTCAGGTCCTCCTTTGTTTTTATGGCTTTTCTTTCCTTAAATCAGCTCGTTCTGAACACCCCGCAACTTCAGTGCCCAGAAACGAGTCTCATATTCTGGGATGGCTGTCCCCGTCATCTCGTATCTACAGCCTTTTGGCAAGATAGTGGGACATTTTAAAAGCACACAGTGTAAAACAACAGAGGGAACGAGGCACATATTTTACAGTTTGCGAATCTTTGAGCTTTGCCAATTAGACAAAACATAATCACCATATTAGTCCTCACTTATCTGCACTCATCACAAATAGATATTTTTCAAGCTCTTTGTCCAAAGTGCAGCTATTTATTATATTAGCAACATACAATTGAAACAGCAGGCTTCAATTTAGATGACATCATTCATTAGAAATTCCTACTGCACTTATCTGCATTAGATCTCTCTAAACACTCAGAGATGCAGAATTATTTCCTCTTGAATAAATATAACAAAGTGATGCAGTCTATGAGGTTTGTATTTTGAACTATTTGGAGATGTGAAGGCATGCACTAAATACTAAACAGCCAGGCACATCAACTCATACACTCATGCGGAGCAAACACCACCTCTTTGACAAGAAACACTGTCGATGTGTTTCTCTTACAGTCCGTGCTCTTATAAAACAGTGAAAGTACACAGGCTACATTGATCTGGAGCCTAAGGAATGGAAAAAAAAGCCTCTTGGCTGTCTGTTTCCAGTGTTTTCAGGCTGATGTGACACCTATTAAACAAGAACAGCATCTCGCTGGTCTCCCTGCAGTGTCAGATGAGGCCAGCACAGGCTCAGAGGTAAGACACGCTGCGCTCCAGGAACCAGACCCATCAATTCTTTTCTTACCATTTGCAGATATACATCTATTCATAACCTCCTGGAAAAAAGGGGGGCATTTGGCGAAAAAAAAACACACATGGCCCTCGTCAGGCAGCTCGATAGAGTTGCGTCAGGGCGAGGCGCTCCTGCAGCGTGTCACGTTCGAATGTTTGGGTGGAGGAATGTGCTGGTGTGTATCTCCAGTGCTCTGTGTGTCTCCCGCTCCTCTGATGATAAAAGGTCACGGTGGAATGAGACGTTTTGTCATGAAATGCAGAGTTGTAGCACAGGTTTTCACACTAACTAACATTTCCAACAAGGGAATGAGCCAACAAGGGGCGACATCAATTTATCATTGAGACGTCTTACTGTGTGTCATTTATGCTGCATTCACATGGATTCAGGCAGGCAGTAGATGGCAAACTAGATACTGTTTAATGACAGAGAACAGGACAGTAAAATTAGGCAAGGCTGGCCAAGCACGCTGGCAAGGGTAATGCTAAACAGCATTGCGATCCAAAGTTAAAATATTTTGACTTCTTCCCATCATCCGCCACTGAATTTATAACTGGATGTTCCATAGCCCCCAAACCCAAGGAGAAAACAATCTGGACAACGAGAAGCTAATAATTTTGGTGTAGCAACACTCGGAATATAAGATCAGAGCTTAAAATCACACTGAGACATAACAAGGAAAGCATCTGCTAGCTAGTTAGCATCTGCTCTAATGCGAATGCAGCATTATGTAGACAATTGGGATCATGGTGGGGATGTCTGATCGGTTTTTCTGGGGTCTTGATACACTAGAATTTCACAGTGTGAGGTTCCTTTTTCATTCAGGCAGTAGTAGAGGCTAGCTGTTAAGGTGTCAGTGTGCATCAAATGGTGTGTTTATCCGATCGTCCAACAGTATCCGTCAGAAAGGTGCGACATCCCGCACTTCGTTTTTGGATGTGGTAAACATGCCAATGCCATAGTTGACACAAAAGCTTCATGATTTATCACAACTTAAGCTTTATTTTTATAGTTCGTCCATCATTTCGTTGCCCAGATCTGGGAACTCTGGGAGCAGTGTCGCTAAAGATAAGCTGGACGTGGCAAGAAACACAAATAGTTAGGCAGTCAGAACAAGCTTGCAGTTTAGCTAAACTTTGGAAGAGAGAAAAGAGACTTGAATGGTAAAATTGTTATCCAAACTGTCAGTTGGGAACATTCATCACAGGCTTTTCTGGTTCTACTTTGACCTGTCATACTTGCCATAGTTGTGCACACACACAATCTTCCTGGGGGCTTTCACCAGTGTCCAAATAAAGTGTTTTAGCTAATCTGGCTAAACTGTTTGCAACCTATCAGACTGCTCATTTCATGACCTGTCTGACTTTCACCATGTTCTCAGGTCTCAGTGGTTACTTTGGTAAGTTGTTTTAACTGAGAATGTTATACTAGAAATTAGAAAATGATGTTTGTTCCTATGTGTCTTCCCTCAGTTCCCTTATTTTATTCTGAAGTGTCCGCTTTCTATTTTGTCTCATGAAGCCAACTCACTTTGTGCTGTAACAGTGATCAGTTCAGTATTTGTAGTGTTCAAATTTCATATAAACACGCCATATTTCAGAGTCTTTCTCAAAACGGATAGAGGTCAACCATTAGTAAAGCGACCTTAGACAGAACATTTGTGGGAATATTAGATTGTCTAGGAGAGGACTTCAGAGGGCCATGTAGGGCCTCAAAGCAGTGAGGTAATGGCTGGTGAGCTCCGGTGGAGTTGCCAGGTCTCATTCTGGAGCTCACATTGGATTCAGGTCTTAACTTGGAGGGACCTAAGTAGGCGGCAAGTGTGTTTGCTGCCACTCATAATTACTGTCACCCCACCGCTGCTGTTCCCTGGACCGCTTCAGTTTGTTTTCTCGACTAAATGCATTTCAGAGGAGCGTTACATCAGCACTCAGTGCCTGTAGGAGGCTGCATGACACGCGTCTCATGTTGTAGAAGTGATTGAATGAAAGCGGCGAGGTCGGAATGGCGTTTCCCGGTAGTGCAGCGAAACAGAGGGAAACCTTCATCCTCGTGAAGCGTCAGCTGCTGCCGTGGCTGTTATGAGGGTGTCACTAAGAAATTCACATGTATTGAAGTGTCTACAGTTTGACACAAAGCAGATGTTTACATGATGTCTGGGATTTCAAGGTTTTTCATCTCTTTCCGTACTTGTAATAATTCACTTCACTATCAGTCAAAATAAGCTTTTAGCAAAAACAAATTGAGTTTTTAGGACAAATGTCTTCAGTGTTAAGGCTCTACAGTGTTAACAAGTCTGTTTACGTGTGTGTGTGTGTGTGTGTGTGTGTGTGTGTGTGTGTGTGTGTGTGTGTGTGTGTGTGTGTGTGTGTGTGTGTGTGTGTGTGTGTGTGCTTTAAATGGAGATTACATAATCCAGGAGTGTATGAGAGGTGCATGACATACATGTGGTAACCCAAATCTCTTCCCTTCTTTACCCCAGACTGTTTTCCGGTCATGAAAGGCCACTGTGAACATTACTCAGAATACTTTGTGACTCCCAAGAACCTACCGTAATGTAAATATTGTTTCTGAGGGATGTGGCTTCCTAGAACTGACATCATGGAGACACGGTATTATTAGCAATATCTGCGATGAGTTAAAACAACAGATCGATGATGTTGTCTTCTCTCACACTTGCGCTCATTTTACGCCTGTTCCATCCAGTCAGAGAGTGCATGTGAAGCATTCGTGGACCGTCGCGTCCGAACACAAATAAAACATTGATCACATTTACTTCAAATGAAGCAAGCTACATGAACACACAGAAAAAAAAAACAAAACTTTATTTGAATACCAAAATCTTGTTATTATCATTCCTGAAGTGATACAAATGTTAAATAAAATATCCTGTGTCTAGGAACATGACAGTTGAAATATTTTGGCGAGCATTTTCTTAAAATATTAGCTGAAAGAGACAAAATGTGAAGCTTGGAGTTTGGAAGCTAATGTTGGATTTCAAGTGACAAGACTGAGAGATGAAGTAGAGCTCCTGACTCTGTAGATAGTAAAGCTTTATTTATAAGACCTATGACCCATGATCAGACTTATGTCATTAAGTGAGAAGGGTAAAAAGACTTCCATAGAACATAGATAGTAGTGTTGGTTTCTCGCGCAAAGCCTTGAGACTTTGCACTTACCTCTGCTGCATCTAGACATGTAAATAGTTTGGGTTTTGTGTGGATATCTCAGAGAAATCAAGCAAATAAAACCAAAACCAACCAACCATTTCCGGATGCCACAAGCATATTTGTTGGCACTATGTTCACAAGTGTAATACCAGCATAGCTAGCTAGGGGTCGTAGCTTTTCAGAACGGTGATCGAGGACCCGGGAGCATTTTCTTGAATATCGGAGGCCTTACTTGACTGTTGGAAATTAAGTCTTCTTTTCCATCATGGATTAGGCCTATTGCACATGGTGACACACGGCAGGACAAAGGCGAGGTAAACACACAGTAGCCTCTTAGCTTGCAGCCTGACAAACAAAGCCAGTATTAATTGTCAACAGAGGTTTTTTTGAGACAGGACACTAAAGGAAGCAGGGGAATGCATGGAAATGCTTGAATGGAAAGTGGCAGAGTGGATTCCAGGGAGGTCTGTGGCTGTTTTCTTGCTGATGGGTATGGTGCGTTAAAGCTTGTCACACAAAGCCCAGCAGAAGTACACTCTCTGTAAACTTTCCGGGAGCTTTTTAAACACAGAGAGTGCCAGCCTACCCAACCAGAGACGGAGCGGGAGGCACAGCCAAAATGTCACAGTCGCACACACGCGGTCCGCACACACTCAGAGTCCACGACCACGGTGTGTTAGATTATACGGTTCCTTTGTATTTATATTACCTTATGTATTTAGATTACATGGCTTCTTTGTATTGAGCAAGTTAAACACACAGGCCATTATTCATGATGCCAGCAGGGAGCCTGTTCAGCAGCATGGTGGCTGCTGGGCCGAGGAGCAGTGATGTCATATAGGTTATTGCAGGATAAGTTGAGTGTTGGCAGACTTCTGTGTACGTCACTAACTCACTAACAAGCACGGCATTTCAGAAATTAGCACAAATAAATTGATCATTGATGTGGATTTTTTGCAGAGCTCACAAAGTGGTAGTGCACAGTACTGTCTATGAAAATGTGTCTAATGTGTCTAAATAATACTGACTAATCTCAGGCGGCACAAAGGACCCTGGAGTGATTCACACGTCCTTAAGGTTCAAACCAGGTAGTCATTCCATACATAGATCAGCTAGTCTGACTTTTTACGCAATCAACAGTATAATAAAACATTGCAAAGTCAACTGACACAAACACATAAAACACATTATACATGCTGCGCAGCAAAGGAACACATTGTGCTCATTGTGTCTCATTCTCAGAGCCTCGAATAGACTACTTTGTCCCTCCCCTTGTCGTCTCATACAGACGTCTGTATGAGACACACCTGGCTCTTCCTTTTGAGCTTGGAGAATAACCAAGTAACAGCTGCAACTGTCACAGGGATTGTCAAAAATGGGACAAAGGTTTGCGCACACCTCACTTAAGGCGGAAGTGACCACTAAATGATCAGTATGTGCATTTTAGCCGACATTGCACTTGTTCATCATGTTCGGTGTTTTCAATTTGGGTCACACAGCATGCTCCCTGGATTATGCGTTAAATCAGTGACTGATTAAGATTTATGCAACATGGGACATATACTACATATTGCTGACCTTAAGCACCACCAATTTTCAGTGTTGACCAAGCTGTCTTGATAGCGCTTGACCTTTGGAATTGAGAGAAAGTGAGTCCAAAATAGAGGCAAGCCTTCGTAGATTTGGTGTGATGCACCATTAATTTTCAGTGTATCAGCTATTTTTGTCTTTCTTTAGTAACTCTTCATGGAATTTAATGACAGTCTCAAGAACTGAACCCCAGGTGGTAATAAACTGATGGATGAATTTCACGGTGCCGCCATCTGGTGTGACCGCACTTTAGCCCACAGTGGTGAAACACTCAACTGTATTGCATTGTCATTCCTTTGTAATGTACTTTTGACGAAATGCAAACAGCTGGCCATCTGCAGCCGCATGCCTTTACACTCTGCCAGTGTCAATTCCACCTAATTCAGGGTTAATTGACCGACAACGCGTCAATCTGCACAGAGCAAATCGAGCAAGACAGGAAGTCAGACACTAGAACGGTGTAGAGCTCTAGTAAATTTTCAAAATAAAACACCCTGTGCAGACTCCTGATCACACATCAACAATAAACGCAGTTTAAACATTTAGCTATGAAGCCTACTTAGAAATCAAGGAAAAATGACCAAAATCAGCTAAATCCGAGCAGGTTAACAAAATAAGCAAGGCGGGCTTCTGAAACGCACCCAGTGGGTTTTGCAGCCATGCAGGGGACGGAACAAAAACGCGTTGCATATGTGATGTCACAGTTAGCACCCAATAGAATCTCAGCGTTCATAATTAATCACTGGCCAGTCCATTTTATTGATGACAAGTTCCAGTTTCTGGGTTACAACACCTTACCTTGAAGATTCAAACTGTGTGGCCAAGAAACATTAAATTGTTTCCTGTGTTTTCCTGCGAAAGAACCCAAAGCTCTTTAAATTGGTCCTCGGTGTTCCTGCGAGCTGGATCAGTTTTAGGCCAGTTCAGATGAGGTCATGGTCACTTCTCCTCCTTGTACTCGTATCTATCATCTGCATTTTTTATCTTGTTGTTCTCTCTTAATTTGGGAAAGACAAAGCAAGCGATGAATTCTGATCGTACTGCTATTTTTTACGCTGGCAGTAAAATGTTTAAACTTGCACATAGTTTGGTTGTAAATCCACCTTCAACATGTGCGGCGGATGACGTACAGGATGAGGCCTGATGCACACAGGGTGAACATGGAGGTGCAAATCATGCACATTGTGCTGTGGCTGTGACAAAACATTTCAAACACAGACCATTTAACTCTCCGCATGTCTGTTTTTGTGTCTTGGTGTGCATGTGAGAGCTCCAGTATTGATATTTGCTGGATTCAGACCTTTGACCTCCTCAGGTCGCCAGCTCAGCTGGGTGCTGTAACATCTTTTGGCACCAGGGTGGGGGGGGGGGGGCAGAGGGGAATCTGCTTAGGGCTCTTAATGTTGAAGTAATATTTCCTCATCCACCGCGTGCCACTGCCTTTGAAGTATTTGGTGAGTTCTGAGGGCCGGGCAGGACTGGAAGATGATGGATTCATCGAAAGCGTGTTTTTCATAACACTCTGGACATGTCTGGTGAACTGTAAAATATTAACGGATCCTCTTCTCTGGAATATCTTAATCTCTCTTGGCATGTGCGACCAGACAAGACACGACGCAAGCCCCTGCTGCTGCACACCATTCCAGTTAATTTGTGCGTAAGTGGGTCTGGGACATCTTCCACTGTTTTAACTGTGGAAGCTGTTGATGAAACGCCCATGGCTCGATTCCTCGTGTGACTGATGTGGATAAAGGCCGTCAAGCTAAACAGTTTGAAGGAGGGGAATACTAGAAGCCCAGCTGCATTGACAAGAGTGGAAACATGTCGGCCGGACTGCAGCTCCTCACTTACCCTCTCATACTAATCACTAAATTCACACACTTACTGAAGCCATTTGACAGAAGTTTGGAAGATGTGTTGGAGCCACGCTAAGGAAGATTTTGGGGGTAAAAATAAACACAAACTATTCGGGCTGAATCTCAAAGTAGCACTGCAACAAAGAAATCCAGCAGCAGACACCCTGCAGATATGCTGTGTTTGCACAAATGTGTCTGATTTAGACAATAAAGACAGGAAGAGACAAAATGACATTGAGCCTTCAACCTGATTGCACAAACTTTATCCTAAGCAACAGACAGCATCCAGCCCAAATAGGCAACAAGTTAGCATTTGCTAAATGAGCTGCTTTAATATGAAAAAATGCATTGGAAACTTTGCAAAGTCAAACTAGTCTTCCTGGTTTTTCATTGAGCAAAGATGCATCTGTTAAATCTATGGTCTTTAAATATCTGACTGTGGGTCCCATCAGCTTGATGAAGACCACAGTTCACATCATTTACTTAATGCAGTGTTATTCGGAGTCTGAGAGCATTTCTGAGGTCACACAGTCACATGACTTAGACTCAAGTGAGGCTCGAGATGTACAGTAAATCTGATGACTCTACTCAATCAAAAAGACTTACTACTGGACTCACTTGGATTTAGGTTTTTGAAATGGAATGATTTAGTGTCCTTAATTTGTAGTAAATCAAGTCTTTAAGGTGCATGAGTCAGTGTCGAGAAAAACTGACATTCAGTTCAAAAATTAGAAATAATTGTTATGTGTCACAGGACTAAGATACTAAGATACATGTATCTGTTCTGTATTGACTGTCAGCTCTTATTTAAATTGCCATTAAATTTGATGGTGCATAAAGACTTGAAGACTTGAAACACAAATTATTTTAGGACTTAATGGGACTTGATTTAAGAGACTTTCAAGACTTAAGACTTACTTGTGAGGTGCAAAACATTGTCCATGTCTGCATCCAGAGGGTGCAAAGAGATCATGGCAAAGAGACACACATCAGAATAGACGTATGAGGCAAAATAAGCAGAAGGAAATGGAGCAATATTTAAAAATATGGTATATGAGTTGTATTTTTAAGATGCAAAGTACTTGAGGGGGAAAAAAGAAACCTCTTATACTACGGAACAATATTAGTACTGTTGTGCAAAAAGCTCTCCTCCAAGCCCTTTACCTCCACCAGCATCCTTTCATGTCGCCAATCTTCCACAATGTGCAGCAAAAACAGTTATTGTAGCCCTCGCTTGTTTATTTGAAACACTGACCTTTCAACTTTCTCCAACGCTCTATCTGCCATAACTTACAGCAGCTCTGTGTATGCATCAACTGTCACCCGCTGCTTTTAGGGGCCTTCTAGACTAAACCACATTGGTCATAAAATAGGTAAAAGTAACAAAAAATGTTCGGCTTGTTTAACGCAGTTTCAAATGAATAAGCTTAATAATCCCATGTTCTATAATAAATCCCAGAATGAGCTGAGGCTGAAAAGGTGCATTGATAGCATACTTTTAATCTTCATGTCTTATTGTTTTGTTTACATTTTTAGGAACTGCTGAGCGGATCATTTTTAGTTTTTACTCCCTCACCATTGGTACATTCCTTTTGCACATATTTCTGCTAATTCCTTCAGTTATTACCCACTTGAACTTAAGTTTGCACCGCATTATAACGCCGTCATCGTTTACAAATCCTGTAAATGGGGGATGAAGAAGGCCACTGGGCTTTTCTGGAAAGTTCTTCAAAAGCCAGGCTCTGTGTTTACAGGTTGGGAAAGGGCTGGGCTCAGCGATGTGGAGCCTGCAGTCTTTTACAACGTTGTCTTGTCTGTCACTTGACAGTTGACTGCCGTACAGCTATCCCCCCGCTTAGCAAACAGTCCTGTTATATTTTCCATTCGAGAAATCCTAGGGGTCACCAGCGTGTCTGACTGTGTTGGCTGAAGCCAGATGGGGGTTTTCCTATAAACAAGTGTACAGGCAGTATTTATACAGACCGTGGCACCTGACGCCATAACACTCATGACACTCTGTTTAGTGGCCAAAGTTGCCATAAGTCACTTTAGAGAATTAAGTAAATATTTTCATTATGGACACACCATTGTTTATTATAGAATGGCAAAAGTTCTAAATCTTGCCAAATCCTCTGTTAAAAAATCATTTAATAACAACTTGTCTAAAGTGAAGCGCCATGCCTCTTCTTCTTCTTCGTCTTTCTTTTTTTTTTTTCATTATTCGCAAGTCTATTTAGTTTCAAACAAATCCCGAAACACCACCTGTTTCAACAGCGGTGTGAGTAAAGGCTCAGGTTCGAGCAGAACGTTACACAAAGCGTAGAGTGAAGATGTTGGCCGCTCACTCCGGTTTTCGCTTCATCCACAGCAGGATAAAAGCACGCCTCTGGCCTGCTGAGAGGGACATTGTCTCCTTCAAATCCAGTTTGTCACCCATCACAGGTACAAGCTCGCATTCCATGCTGCTAAGCGTTATCATGCTGCTGGATGAAGGATGCACTGCACAGCATTGGGTGCTGAATTACTGGAGAATACCATTCGGCCTGATAATAGTGTGAGGAAGAGTTCAGTCTTTAAGATAAAGGAATTCCCATAGTAAGCGTTGGTCAGTTAGACTTTTGGTGGAAGACATAAACAAGAGGACCCGTATTGTAACGGCACTTTAGCAAAGCTGGAAACAGCCAATTATGGTGCTCTCATCAAAGTGTGCAAAACAAATGTTATTAATCAGAACTCAAGGAGGAATTATCATAATGAGCTCAGCTGGAGGATCCCCCATATTGATTGCAACATAAATTCACAATCATCAGTTGGAAATCCTGGAGTAAACCCAGCATAAATAGTACAGGCCATGAAAGCCTCCCGTAAATCTGGCCGGGCTTCAGCTCGGCTGGTGGTCGCCTGCGAGCCCCGGAGAGTGTGAGAGAAGCAGGAAGGAAAACATCAGATGTGACCGCTCGAATGAATAATTTGTCAATGAAAGACAAGCGGGGCTGATGAGGATATTCAGTAAATGTGTGAATCTTTGGCTCATGACAAAAAAAAACTATAAATAGAAAGTGCATTATAATTCATCGTGAAATACTGTGATCTGTGCTTTTAGTCCAAGTTAAATAAAACAAAGGCTCGATTACAGTAAAGCTGCTCGTGAATGCCACAAGAAATTGCTTAATGACATTGTTAGTGCGTAAGTATACTATAATAGGAAGTAGACTACTAGAAGAGTTCATATAATTTCAGAGTAGTGCATGCATATTTCTCCTAACTATGTCATGGTCAGATGAATGGGATGAGATGACCTCAGTGCGTTACGGTGCCAGAAATACTCTTTGTCTCATTTTAGTCTGTAATGCAGATGTTTTTTCCTGTTTTTCGACAAGCAATTTAATTTCGGGGAGGATCCATCGTGCTGCTGAGTTTGCACTCCGCTCAGGAAGTGGATATGTGCCACGTTCCCAATATGTTAGCCACAGAAGAGGCAAATTAGCTTTGAAAAGGGTAAGTCATTAGCTTGTACACCTGTAAACCCACTACATCTGTACTTTCATTAATGTTACTTGAAAGTCATTGCTGCTCCAATAGCGATGGGGAGTGGGAGGGGCCAGTGATTCACATTTCAATTTTTTTCTTTGAATGATATTCCCATCGTTCCTCCCTCTCCTGGATAACACAGCAGCCATACAGGCTTATGTTATGTTTTGTCTGTGAAAATCACATTTTCTCTGTGAGCTGGCAAATGGTTCCAGAAACTACAATACCCATGAGCCTCGACTGCCGTTGCTATGGGGAGGACGCCAGTGGCTGCAAAAATCAAAGCATTTCATTGTTGCAGTTGTAAAACAAAAGTCAAATTTCAGTTTTCTCAGCAACGTAACAGAATTTGAAACTTGGTTCTTGCCGAAATGCACCTTGGGAGTCGTAGTTGACTTTCCTCTTAAGTTTTGATGTAACAGAAAGAGCAGTCTTTTGTACCGATGATTTTGCAATGACATTTCATGTTGATCCAAGCCCCAAAAGTGCCCCAACTGTCAGTCAGCTCACCCTGTTTATGGGAAAAATTAATGGGACCTTGCTCTCCGGAACGAGGGGCACATGAAATAGCTTCTCCCACTTCACAGCTCCATGAAAAGAAAAAAAAAAAAAAAAAAAAACACGCCCCAAGGGAACTCCAGTGTGGGAGGCACTGTAGAAAAATAAATAAAACTTACATTTCTTCCTTTTGTTATTAAAATTTTTACAAGCAATTTTAACATCGGTTCAAGTTTAAAGCTTTCACCACTAAAAAATAAATCAGAGTTGCAAATGCTGCAATGTCTCACCTCACGTTTTCATCACCGACAAAATCTACGACATGGCGTCTTCGAGTGTGACATCACACAAGCAAGTTCTGTGACCGATAACGTAGACACCGCTGGCTAATAAAGATTAACATCCGACCGCGCAGAAGATATAGGAGGGGTCATAAACATCCTGAGGCGAGTAACTGTCTACCTTCCAGTCACTCCTTAATCCCTGAGTCATTAGAGAGAAGGGCAGATAATACAACAAGCGTTTGGCCCGGCCCGGGCAATCGATAAGAGGACAACTGTTAAGTAGAACCTCCTATCAGCTCATCTTGTTGGGGCTCCGAGTGCCACGTGTCTTGGCTCTCATTGTGTTGACACAGAGATACAGGCCACTATTCACTCAACGCAGCCTCAGATAGCATCAGACTATAACCTGGTTCTTTTGAAGACCGCCTTGTTTTTTTTTCTCTCGTTTTCTTTCTTTTTCCGTACTCTCTTTTCCCTTCAAGCCTATCGGTAAATGGGCATTCTTCTTCAGTGAATCTCCTGTCGTATAACCAGCAGATTCACAGATAACTTATCGTAACGTGAGCTGATGTGAAACATCGACTTGTGCTCGGGTGTCATTGTTGTCCCCTCCTTGACTTTGAGGCAGCGTTCCTCTGCCTATCTCCACCTATTCCCAGCAGGGGTTGTCACTGTGGTATAAATTGTCAGAGTGGGCCTTCTCTGTGTCTGGGTGGGCTCTGGGTGGGCTTTTAAGCCAGGCCCATCAGTTAAGGCATCATTAAAGAGGTTCCCCCTGATGCTCCACGGAGGAGTCCCAGTCTCCTCTTGCCTTTTAACAGACTATGATTTATTCTAAGTGTTGTCTTGTTTCTGTGGTAAATGCACGGCTCTGTTATTGTTTGCCCTGGCTGATGTTTATGTACAGTTTAGCGTGCAACCCCTTTTCGTTCCTTCATCCACATGACGTGTAATCCGTGTGTCAAGATATGGCGTGAGTAGATGCAGTGTCTTCAGTGTTTTTTCCTGGAAGAGGCGAGTGGAATCCCAGAAAACCGCCAGGGCATCCTTGAGGGCTTTCAGGTGATAACACACCCTTTGGCAGCCATGTTGAAGGGCTTTGGCAAAACAGGCTGCAAACAGCTGGTTGTGTCTAAATGTGTTCAGCTTTGTGGATACAGACGGCATACTGAAGTTGACTTCTCTACTGGTTTTGACCAAAGACCGCAGAGAAACATGGGAGTCACCCGTAGATTTCTGAAAGGAAGTGTTGAATTCTAGATTTGCTTTTTGGGTTAACCGCCTTGGCAGTTCATGGAGGCAGACATTACGAATGTGGGCAGATGCCCAGGTAGCGTGCTGGGTCTGGGCTGCCTTTGGCCTACATATGGCTGCCAGATTTGGCTCTTTTTTTTTTTTTTTTTTTGGTGGACTGAAAATCACCTTGAGTTAACAACGCTGGAGCTGGTTTTGGGCCAGTGCAATCAGCCTGGCAGATTCTATTGCATCATTCATCTGGATGCGGTTGAGCGATAACATTTTATCTAGCTGGAAAGCAAGTGGAGAAGCTGAGGAAGAGACAGGGAAGCAATAATCACTTCGGCTGAGGTTTATGGGTTGAGATACCCCTCAGACAGTCATCTCCGTCAGTCTCACACCAAGAACGTTTTGCAGTGGACATGAACGGTACTTTTGTTGAACCACGCATTTTTGCAGAGCAGTTTAACACACTGGATGAGGTATTCTGTACATGGAGGTCCATTCAATCCAATTTAAATGACTGACAGGGTTGAAATGGACCCAACTGGCTTCCACAATATTCTGGACCTAATGGTTCAAAGTGTCTCATGGGTCACTGCATGATACCCATTGTGAATTTATGTTGCAGTCAATATGGGGGATCCTCCAGCTGAGCTCATTATGATAATTCCTCCTTCAGTTCTAATTAATAACATTTGTTTTGCACATTTTGATGAGAGCACCATAATTGGCTGTTTCCAGCTTTGCTAAAGTGCCGTTACAATACAGGTCCTCTTGTTTATGCCTTCCACCAAAAGTCTAAGTGACCAACGCTTGCATGATTACACATTACTCTTTGAAAAGTAACTGCATTACTGTTCTAATTACAGCAGAAAAAGTAATGCATTACTTTAGTCGTTACTTTACTTGCATCAACACACACACACACACACACACACACACACACACACACACACACACACACACACACATATACACACTACTTTTCTTGTTGCAGAGACTCTGCTGTAAAACTGTACCCTTGATAATATCATAACCTTCTGAAGGAGGCTTTTTGAAAACTTGCATACAATTATGGGAGTTTTCTATAAGTAAGTAAGTATATGAGGGCCTCTCCAAACAGAGCTTATTAAAGAAAACAGTTATGTATGTTTGTGGTGCCCTATGGTGCAGGCCTCAGGAGGTGATGTAGTGCATGGAGCGCAGACAGACTGCACAGAAGGCTTGTCTGGGATCTGAGCAAAAGGCTCATTTTTCACATCGACACCTTGTGGGGCTCTCTAAGCTACTGAGCCCACAGAGTAGATGTGTTTAATATTTGTCCAGGAGGTAGGAAAGTCTGCTCTTTGTAAATTGTGTAAATTGATAAGTTGGCAGCGGCAGAGGATGGTGGTGGCTGACGGAGGGATGCATCTGGGAGGCTGACAGTGAGCTTAAAGCTCTGTAAACAAACAGACGCGCCCTGCCGTCTGCCTGAGCTGAGATGGACCTCCGAAAAGAAACAATACAAAATCTGGACCTCACGTTGTGTTCTGCGCTAACACTAACATGGCTTTCCTCCAGCTCCCGGCACCGCGGAGGATTTTTCAAATGCAAACATTCAAATGACTGTTTGCTGTGTCTTTCATGCTGGTTCAAACTCAATTAATGCTGGCTCTCAAGTTGTTACAGCTGAGCGAGGCGGTAGCCAGAGTCAAGTGCGCTCGCTGTGATCAGTATGCTCCTTCATTGTGTCTCGTTCTCTCTGAAAGGGGACTTGAGGTGACCCGAGAAGAGATGTCATCTACTGGCGAGTGAAGCGTGGGCCATGAATGCTGTGAACTGCTCTGAGGTCGTGGGCAACGGTCCAGAGGACAGACAGGGTCCTAGACACCTGCAGAGAGACACACGGGGTCATGGAGACGCTGGACAGCTGAAGGAAAGGAGAACTCATGTACTGAAGAAGCAGCTGCCATCAACAGAAGGCCACAACGGTAAGTGCAGTCTGTTCAGTGCAGTTAGAGGTTTCATACGTAAATCTTTGAGGACATGGAGCAGCATTTTGCTTTTCAAAATAAAGGAAAACAGATTAGACAGGGACAGCACCGCCTTTGGCTCTCATATGATTGGCTGATCATAGGATGAGCCGTCTTGCTGCAGCGTAGCTCCACTTTTAGCGCAGCTGCACAGTAGTTCATTTGCAGTTCTTACTCTGAGCGATGGGGCCCGACACAAACACAGTTTTCTGCCAAGTTTTGGTTGTTTTGCCTCAGAGATATCTCTCTTTAGTTTCTGTCTGTGCTCCTCTCACAGGCTCGTAATGTGACGCGCCCGTGCTTCGTTCGCTCAAAACAAAATCTGGTGCTAGTTTGGAGATCGTTTGCCGAACACTGCGGCGACGAACCAAAGCAGCCGAGCTTTTCAGAACTGTGACTTTGATTGTTGCTTGTTTAGCCATGGATATCTTCTGTTACCCAGAAATACAGAGGATTTCAAACGAAGTTTCCAAAACATGCAAGAAGACCCCGTCCAAATCTCTCGAGACATTTTAAACTTTAGAAATTGAATTAAGCTAGATGCTAAACTTCCAGCAAAATGAGCTCATTGATCGATCTTACACAATTCACCTGTAATTTAAGAAACTAACTCGATTGTAATTAAATAAACCAATATTTTTCAATGCAACCGCAATTGTGCAAATGTTCCGTCTTCACAATGAAAACAGTGGAAAGGATCTGTCAAACATTTCGTACATTTTAGTGTTTCAATGTCATAACAAATGACCATCTTCTCTGTTTCCAGCGCCAATCAGAAACTCTGATTTGACGATGTTGTTTTTGCTCGTAGCATGAATTTGGATTGGCATTTTTCAGAAGGAAAATCAGAGAGAAGTTTCCAGTGTTTACTCACAGTGCCATGAACATCGTCCAGGAGGATACTCACACTGTACACACACTGCTGTACAAAGACAGCAGAAAACTGACATAAGCAAATTGCATATATAGCTGCATGTACAGACTACAGGGTTAAAAATAGTGCAAAGGTGGGAGGCAGTGCAAAGAGTGCAGGAGTAAAAATTGCATGTATGAGTCATGATTTTAGTATATAACCTCATCATGTATAGAGATTTACCACTTGATTTCAGTGAGTTATCTGCAATGCATCATCAAAAGTCCTAATTTTAGGGACATTTTTGCATTGCTACCTCTAAGGTGAGGAGTCATTCATATGAACATGCGTTCCTGTTTGCTGTTCACCTCAAAATGACTTGACCTTTATCCATCTAACTGTGCATAAGCTGCACTTTTGCATGCTTGTCTCGGACATTCACGGTTGCAGAGACAACAACGGCAGCCTTCAAATGATTGATGAAGTTGTCTAACTTAATTTTAAAAAAAAGCAGAGTGAAACACGAACGAGCGCACCTCAGTTTGATAGGAGCATTTTTGTTTTGTTATATTTAGAAGCGTTTTTCTAATCCCCAACTACAAGTATTATTTCAGTCAACATACATACGGCAGGTAAATAGGTAAGAATGCAAGTCACGCATCTTTGCCAAGAACGTCCCCACGCCAGATAAAACAAGGTTGTTTGAACATTTTATTGAATCCGTCTGATGATTAATCCATTCTGAAATATCTCTGCTTTTCAGCTTCACAGCCCAAATCAACCTGGCTTAAATGCCACTCGCATCACAGGGCTGAAGGTGAAAGTATCTGAGGAATCCTGTGATTGAAATCGGTATTTTTAGACTGATGTATCCCTGCGGACTCTCAGAATAGCAAGAGCAACGCAGCGTTTCCCTCTGCACTCCTAGACCCGACAAAGTTTTCCATGATGTCATGGGTGCTGAGGGAGTGAGAGTAATTGAAGAGGCAGATGAACATAAACTGGAATCTCCTCAGATTCAGCCATTCATCTAATCGCCTTATTCTTCAAATCAGCCTGTAGACGTCAGGGACAAGAGAAACAAAACAAGTGAGGAGCCCAGACTGTGGCTCCTCGTGGTCCTGCCAAACTCCACATGACAGACTGCAAACACAACTGAAAGATAAGACTGTGAATGACACAGTGACCTTTTCCTCATGTACTGCTGAGGGATACGGTAAGAAATGCTGTCTGCTGTTCAAACCTTATAAACGTCATTTCATCGCTGTGTACTCGAGCCTGGCTGATTTTTCAGGTCAACATCAATCTTAAAGTTTTAAAGTTGAAGCTTGAAATAAAAATCCTGATGCATAAATGATATATATTGTACAATATAAGGTTTTAAATTGGAAAAAATGGGGGACTGTATGAAGGCTATTGGAGTGTGAATCTTTTTTGAAAAATCATAGCCCTCCCCAGTGTTATTGATACTGTGATAAAATAAAATAATATTGAAAGGGATGTGTATTGGATCAGAGAAAAAATAGAACTCCAAAAAATTCAGACTACTCTCCCTTCAGCAAGAGGAAAAATTCAAACATCTGCCCCTTTTTTGACGCTTCCTTCCTCCCTAATAATTTTTTACAGTCCCTAACATTCATGTAGATTTTTAATAAGAAAGGATCTTTTGTTTAGGGCATGATGGAATAATAAAAATATAAAGAAAAGAAAATTGGCGTGACTAAAACAACACATATAGAACAAACCTATGATTAAGTTGATGTAAGAAAATAAGACTCTAAAGATTTAAAATCCCAAAAGCCTGATTATGAATAGAGATGAAGTAGTGCATGGTTGGTTTACACATGGTAAATCTAGTATTTCTACACTCAGTGTATTTAAATATTACATATTTTGGTGACCATAAATGTATAAAAGACTCATGAATAAGCATTTCTCCAATCCTGTTGGTCTGATGTGGGTAAACCTGCATGACAAACATTCTTCACGGATTTTGTGTATAGATAGTCTGCCACCAATGACTTATTTATTTGTATGCAGTAATCTATGCTTCAGTTTGCCATACAAGTTACAGCCAAGGGTTTTTGTTGTTGTTGTTTATTTTGAAGCACCAGCCTCAGCAGAGCAGAGAGTGGCGAGTGATGATGATGATGTGTGAACTGGGATTAGATGCTGGGGTGGAAATGGGGCTTGTGAAAACCATATGAACGCCAGCAGTGACAGCAGGCGTCACAGCAGGTGATAGCGTAGTTTTCAGGTGAGTGCAGCAGAATAGTGTAAAAGGCATACAAAATAACATAGAAATGACTTGAGCAGAGCATTCAGAGCCTCACAAACTGTGCGTCTTTGTGAGTGTGTGTATGTGTGTGTCGGCGAGAGGACAGAAACAGGGGGTGGGTTCACACTGAGTGTCAGGCGTGGTTCTCTGCCAGAGCTAAATGTTGAGAGCTGGCGTCCTGTCACAGTGATGTTTTCTCTCCGTGGGGCTTCAAATGACTGATTCTTATTTCTTATTGAAACAAGCTGCTCCCTATGACAGCCACAGGACTGAAATGTGAACTAGAGATTCAGATTCAGCTCAGTTATGTTCCTCTTTTGCTGACCGGTGATGCAGACAATACATCTCTTTACTATGACATTCCTAGAACTTTATAAGAGTCCACATGATGGCATCATTAACACAATTTTGCCATTGAAGGTGTTACCAGCGTGCTGGGGCCCACTCACACTTTCAAAGCCTCCTCCTGTTGGAATGGGAAATGTATTTTTTTTTTAATTCACATTTCCACGTTTACGTCATGACAGTAAAGATCTTTATTTATCAGTTGGAACATGCAGGAATAGACAGGCCCAGACATGAAAGCACAGTATGTTTTATCCTTTTATCCCTAATTTCAAATCATTCACTGACTGATCAATTTGTCCCTGAACTAAGTCTGTAATCACCTTTTTTTTTATTTTTGAAAATTCTTTAATGAACTGTTCCCAAAAAACACGCAATCAGACTTCATTGGCCTCACATCAGAGATGCTGATTGGCCAGCGCTCCGACTGCTCGGTTGAAGGTGGCCCAACACCACTTTAATTATCCACGGGGTTTAACATGAAAACAGAGATTTACCTGATACGAATCTGGGCAACGCTCTTTTGATTTAGTCAAATAAGAGTGGAGGAGAGGTCCGAGTGGGTAAGAGGGTTGTTTGGCAGCCCAGGACTCTCTAACACCTGCTGTAAAAACAAGCCTTATTGCTCCAGTCTGGCTTTTCGTGCAGCACCTTTCCCCTGCAAGCCGAGTGGATTCCACACTGATTTGATGGTGGCCGGAGTTGGGAGATTACTCTCATCTGGAGGAGATTAGTCAGTGATGCTGATAGACATGATCAGCCCAACACTTCATCATTTTTTGCAGGTTAACATCGACTCTGCACAGCGTGCTTGTTTATGTAGCGCTGTGCCCCTAAACTGACATGATTCATTTTCATCAGGGGAAATTAACTTAACTTTCTGATTATAGACAATCATGCACTGCGCAATAGCTTTAGCTCCATGCCTGTGGTGAATATTTGAACCTTTAGCTGAGTCGAAAAAAAGATTTTAAATGAATGTAATGAACAGATATTACTCTGGACATGATAAGAACAGCCTGTTCTGTAAATATGGACAGACAAAAATGTTTACCTTTCTATTGTCATTACCAAAAGCGTTTTCTGCAGACCTGCCAGGCGCTCTATCTTAGCCACGATCAGCATAAAACCTCAGCACCATAACAAAAACCTGCCTTTTTCTGCATTAGGCAACAGGTGGAATGTGTGCCGATGCATTTTCCCTGCTGTTGTTTTTAGCTCCTAATTCATCCGTGAAATTACTCACATGTTCATTTATCATCCGAGCGAAGTGGAGAGCAACAGGCCCTGAGACGGGAATCAGTTGATGGATAGAACATTTCTGAGGGCAAATATTACCTCAGTCCACATGGGCAGTAAACAGATTTATTATTTATCAAACCAGTCTGTGTGACGTGATGAAAATCCAAAAGGGAGAACATGAAATAAATATGTGTATTCGACAGGAAGGTTTAAAAAAAAAAAAAAAATTCAACCCAAGGACTGTGTTTGTAGTGCTGGCCCAAGTTCCTAATTGGTTTCATATTTAGTTATACTACAGTAAAACTTATTGAAAGGTATACCAGGGCTCTGTGAGCTCAGACACATAAATAAGTCTTTGTTACCTTTGTTGCAAAAATGCTGCGCACCTCCTCATGCCAAGCGCTCTGTTGACTGGACATTGATTGCCGATTTTTTTTTTTTTTTTTCTTCTTCTAAGCTTTGAAATATTCGCCTGCCTGGGCCAAGTGCTGTTCACCTATCTGGAATGTACAGTTAAAATTGCTTTGCAGCTAACATAAATACAGGCCACGGCTGCTGCAGTGCGGAGAGATGGCAGGCCCTTGTGTGGAGTGCAAGCAACTCTTAGTCACGGGCTCTTCCAGTGAAGTAAAAGGTGGTCATGTTAGCTTTTATGTTGATAAATCTGCGAGTGCGTGTGTGTTCTGCTCCTGCCCTCGATCACTGACAAGTAATTAAGAATATGAGGTCACCATTGAAAACACATCAACGTGTCGGTGATCCCCGGTGACAAACTGGCTGCTTATTGGACGCTCACACCTCCCAGAGAGCGCTTCGCTGTGCAGCTTCTCTCTGGTTCGATGTGAAGCACCAGAGTGATCGATTTCACAACAATAAGTAAGTTGTTGTTGTCAAGTACATAACAAATCGAATGTGTAAATGTTAAATAATAAAACAGATCATTCAGTTTTACTGGAGTTGACAGGCGTGTGGTTTCTCGTCACATGGCCCCAGCTTTGTTTAAAGTGGCTATAATCAGTATCTTTATTGGGTCTTGGACGTGAAAGGGGTCACTTGTAATAACAAACCCGCAGAGAATTATTTTGTGACTCACTCTCATAGTGTTGTTGGACAAGAAAACCCTCCTTTTCCAATGGGGACGTTGAAACATTACTAAGGTGTAATGAGTGCTGAAGTTGCCCACATCTGTTGGACGAGACAACAGCTGGCTAGCATGTTGACGACCACTTAAAGCGTTATTCTGTGACAGTGTTGTGTTAATAGCTTGCTTCAGCTGCCCCCAAGTGGCCAAAAAAAATCACTTAGCAGGCGAGCAAGCTCAACAACTGCTACCTGAGGCCTCTTACGAAAAGCAGATTTAACAAATCCGAACTCTGAGGTGACTAAACCGTGAGATACGAAACTGCTATCTAGGCTTTGTGTAATGTAATGTATTTATTTAACATAAAATACTCTGGGGCTCCATATTTAGGCAGCGGGGAAAATGACATTGTTTAATCTCATCGGCTGACTCCCATTTGGACAGTTTTTGAGGGCGAATAGATGTTATTATGATTTCATGGCTTTTATTATTATGAAAAGGATTTTCAGATTTGAAGCTACTGTCCACTGGAAACAAAAACTCAGCTGGGCGGCTCTTAAACTTTCCGTGATTGTCGCTAATATGCGCTGTGGATATGAGCAAGGACAAATGTAATATAGAGGGAATTAAAGGGCTTAGTTCAGAAGCTTCCATTCGAAGTTTTCATTATTCGTTACGGTCTTCACCGAGGCAGGCAATTAAAGGAGTGCCCTCTCTCATCTGTCACCACAGATACCAACCGTATTTATTATAAAAGCCTTAAAAGCTTCTCTGGAATTAATAGGGATACAGTAACACACACACTGAGGGAGACAGGAACAAGAACGTCCATACAGTTTATCATATGGGCTATATCCTCAGAGGTATCAGCAATCAGTGCAGCACCACATGATGTAGTACACTTAAGTTAAGAACAACACTGACAGTGATCTAATCTGTGCTCCTCTGTAATAATTCATTCATCAGCTATTAGTCGGAGAGATAAAGACCGTCTAGGATTATCTATCTCTTCAAAACTCCGGAAAAGATTAGGTCATTGCATCCACTGGGCTATTTTTAGAGCCCTTTAACGGTGGCATATTAAACAAAACGCTTAGAAATTCAATTAAGAAACCACTCGCCCACAATGACCTGAAAATAACCCAGAGTTATTCTAAAACAAAGGCTCTGCCGACCAGCCGCTATGCCGCCTCACATGTGGTTTGGAAACAGGAGTGCTTAAAACCACAGATTCTTAAGGGCTGCGGAGATTAATGAAGAGTTTCTTTTTCCAGGTGTTGTATTGTGGATACAAGAGCTTTGGGCGGTGAATTTTTACCAAGGGGAGAAATCCTCACGGTAGAAATGAAAACAGTCACACAATATACAGCTCTGATCCGGCTCACGGCTCAGATGCAAGAGCGGGAGCGCATTCCAGAGCCGAGAGAAAGGAAGCGAGAAATCCAGCTCCGGATCATTCGCTGATATCGATCACATGTAGGCATTTATGTGAATGGGGGCTGGAGGCAGTTGGTGCTGTGTGTTCCCATGGGGGCTATTTGTGAAAAAAAAAAAAAAAAGGTTGACTGGTCCCCTTTCCGCTTCAGACCTTTTAATAATACTGTCTGACACTCTGACATAAATATGAAGAAAAAAGACATCTTAGTCCATCCTGTCATTTCTTTTACATATTGCTCTGTCATCATCGGCCCTTTCCTGAGCTGTTAGTCATCTAGCGTTGCTTTCATTGGCACTGCTTAAAACTGCCACATGCGTTTTTGATTCTTATGTAAAATGAGTCTCAGCCTGACTGTGTTTTCAGCCTGAATGACAAAGTGGAGCTGCAACGGTGAAAAGCGGTTGATCCCTACAAATCAGTTTGTCATATTGGCATGAGTTTAATGAGACTAATCACCGAAAGACTCACATACAAACTAAACACATTTGAGTTACTGCCGCGTCCACCTTTCTGTTGTGTAAAGCAGAGGTGTGGACTTGAATCTGAAGTGTGTTAAAAGGCAAGTCATGTGCCTGGAGCTGAGAGAATCCAAAAAAAAGGCTTAAACTTCACTTAGACTTTTAGCCTTTTCCCTGGAATGACTGGTAAGAAGAAACACAAGTGTGAAGCACAACAACTCTCAAAAACCCTCCCAGTTAAGCTTTAATTCATATCAGATTCAATATTATATGAATCAATATATGAAATATTCATTTAAGATCATCACTGTACTACTCCTGAATCAGGATCTCCATTATTAAACACAAGGTGTGTGTAAGTAGGCTAAAATCTGTTAGTCTGATGTTATTAGACTGGGGCATGACTCGGGATTGCCTGTCTTGATTTGGGATTAGACTCAGGATTTAACTCTCTTGACCTGAGACGTAAATGTCTTGATGTGAGACTTAAATCAGGACTTTCTCGACCCGGATCTTGACTTGGGACTCGATCTGGGACTTTAACTGTCTCGGCCGAACTAAAACTGCCAAGAGACATTCAACTTGCATCCATTTGCAGCTGCTGCAGTGCAAAAACACAGCCTGCAACGTCGCTTTGAACTTCTCTGTTTCACTGCAATCGCAGATCATGAAGATTTCATATTAAAGCTTGTGTTACTGCACTCTTCAAATGCAACCAATAACCCAAATAACGCACTCATGAGGGAAAAAAAAAAGAATTTGGGGCAGCCAGATACAATAGGTCCTGCTTCCAATAACTGCGATCCCAGTCATGTATCAAGGTACACAGCAGAGGAGGGCTGCATGCAAGGTGAAATCATTCTCAGCTCTGTTCCACCTTGCTCTCTCAACCATCCTCATGTGTTGTGAATAATAAAAAAGAAGAATTCATTTTACGGTTTTACTAGTCAGCAACCCAGGTATGCATTTGTCAAAATAGGGGGAAAGTTAGAACCATATGTTAATTTGAATGGGAGGCACCTGCTTGTGATTAGGGCCATGCTGTGGATGATAGAAACGCACCGGGCTGTGCTCAGGGAGAGCACAATGGACAGAACAACACTGGCTCAAATCAGGGTAAAAGCATTTATAAGAGCTAGAGGATCCATTTTAGGAACAGGCTGATGGACAGGCTTACTGAGGACACATCTGTATGCTGTGTTTATGAGCAGATCAGTGCGCTGATGGACAGGGCAGAATCTCCACACAAAGACGACATTTTCCATAAATTCTAATGTAATTTATTTTACTACATCCCTCTCAGTATGTGGGCTTGTTTGAGCGCAAAGTTCTCGTCTCTCGCAGAGGCCTCGACAGAGCTTACAAAGCAGCGTTTTTGAGGTGTTATTCATCTTAAATTTCAGATGTTTGTCAGAGCCAAACCTTTAACAGGTGCTGGGAATAAAGTTGATCTGATCAGCTTTCTGTTCAGATTTTTGTTTTGTAGATCGAGAAAGTGCAGAAATATAGTACAGCTGCCAAAAAGCAAAATGCTACTTAGTGTCAAATAATGAGTTGACATGTCATCAAGCCATGTATCTAATGGCTGTGCCACATTTTTGGGATGTTGGCCTGATGAGTAATGAGTACTGAGTACAGAGACAGCAGCACCATCCGCATGCACGCCTAATTAAGCAGAGGCTTCAGTGCATGCAGTGACTGTCAACTGAACTATGATGGAAAAAAGGAGAAAGTTGATGGAAAACACGCAGAAACCACTGTGACCTGTGAGCCTCTGTCAGAAAAAAAGAAAAGAAAAGGTCACATTAACGTCCCATCAAGTGTAACTTTTCAGCCCAGTGGTGGAGTTGAAGCTCCGTAAAAACCAACACACAGTTGTGAGGAATGTTAGCCAAGTCAGAGCTACTTGAACCACAGCAGACAATGGAAATGACTGCTTCCCCGACTGCACGCCGCTGTGGTCACCACCTCTCTTGACAGTGTTGTCAGGAGCAGAAGCCAGAGAAGGCGCACTGCAGTGAACCACCTTTTCAGTTTTCATGCTGACTGCTCGTCCTGATACTGATACTTAAAGTACCTTATAACTGAATTTAGTGTTAAAAGCAGCCCATTGTACTGGCAGTGTGCATGTCACTGACTGCAGCATTCCTCCATCTGTCTTCTGTGATGGCTGAGCTCATCAAAGGTTTTGGAGAAAACATACAATTGGTGAGGTTTCCAGTTCTCTTTGTAGTCCCGGTTTGGTCTCCACCAACGTAATGGTCTCCACCATTATATATACCAGTGTCTCTAATGAACCAGTAATATAACTGTAGTGATCGAAACACATTGGACTACCAAAAGATAATCCCAGCTCACCATATGATAGTGTGCTTTATTGGCAGGCAGACTGAGGCTGAGTGTTGTGATTGATAAGCCTCGCTATCTAACGCTCAGATTCTGGCCTTTTCCCTGTTCTAGATATGTTCTTCATTAAAGTGTGGAACAGAGAATCCGTCAAATGTTACCTCCAAATGTCTCCTAAATACTGCCTATCCAAAAGGCCAAGTACAACATGGCACAGAGGGTCATAATTTCAAAGGTTTCAGCTGACATACCAGGAGCTATGGGAATCGGCTTCAGCAAAAACAACAACTTTTATATTGAGATCACGCTCGAGCCAATTGTATGGAGATCCTATCAGGGGTCAAGTATGTGTTCATTACAGATGTTCTTCAATTAACGTTCAGGACAGCAATCTAGTCTGATCATTCTCTGTTTATGTACGCTGCACTTCATTTTCAATACACCTTGGAAATTTCATTAAAATGAAGAAGAGCTACAACAGGTATCTGGCTTTTGATCCACTGTTTGCTTTGGTTTGATGTAGACGGCTGTCGAATGATACTAAGCATTGTGCAAGTTGGCTTTCCTGTGAAATTACGAACTGGAAAGACTGGGCTAAGAGAGACTTTGTTTCTAATAAGAAGGGGAGAATGGGGTGAAAGGAGTCCATTTTATACTTTATGTTAATACAGAAAAATAAATATGTACTTACGTCAAACTATATCTGCTTTGTCTATTTATGGAATCTGTAGGGGAAAATGTTCAACGCCTTTTCTTTCCATAAAGCTTTCCCTTCTGCAAGAACCTGAGATATCATCTGTTTTATTCCACACATTCTTCTTCCTTTTCAAAACCTGGTGTCTCCATTACCCACAATGCAACTCAACCAGCGACAATTTGATCAGATATTCTGGTGTGTTGTGCTACGGTCCTAACTGTTCATGTAGCCTCGAGCTGCTAACCTCAAGCAGTGGGCTACAGAGGGTCTGTAAAATTAATTCCACACCTCCAGATTTGATCATTTTTAACACAGTCTTCAGCCCCAGCCTACGCTGACTCAAGTGACATCACATGAGGACTTCACACAGTAGCAGCAGCTTTAAACAACGTCTTTCCCGTATGCAGCAGTGCTCACTAACACTTGTCAACAGACTCTGATGTGTAAATTTGGCGTGTTTCCCCTTTAAGGGTTCAGCGCGCTTAAAATAAACTAGGTCATACAACGTGTCATCGGACAACATCTAAACACAAAGCCTAAGGTTTTTACTAGAGATGCACCAATCTAACCTTTTTCTATTTCCTGTTTTCCTGACTAAAAACTGAATCATTTCATAAAACGTGAGGCCAGACATTGCTGTGGCAGTAGAACTGAGTTGGCGTGATTGCATGAATGCAACTGATTTGCCTCAACCTGGCAAATCCCTGCATAATATGGGCATAATTGTTGGATTATTGGTTTTGTTGCAGCTTTTCCTGCTCCCCCAATCCCCCTCCCAATACCGAGGTGGGATAGGTGCCATCAGACAATCCAAAAAGCTCTTTGAAGCATACTGATACCCTTACTTTCCACTGCATGAAGGGCACTGTACATCCTGCACTGGCACTGAAAGTTGGCACAGGATGGAAATTAGTTACATTAGGTCTTGAATCATCCAATATGACCATAATTCATGGGATTCTGAGTTGGCACTCGCCCGCAATACCTCAAGTTCATATTTAATTACCCTCAAATGTACGTCAATGTAAATCGTACTTTTCCTGGCCCTCGTGCTACTTTCTCCACATGCAACTATTTCTTTATCCAAATTTATGATCATATTATTCTCTTTCCATGTGATTGTCTCCTTTTACCCACATGTCTGTCTTACTCCCATTTCGCTTATGTTTCTCTCTTCATCTCTCTCACCTGTCCAGCACATTTTAAAATACCGTATAATTACAGTTTTTCTCTGTAAATGCAACACCTACCATAGCCATTTAGTACCTCCACAACCTCTACCATCCTGCCTCCCGTCTCCCTGGTATGTGGCCGGTGGCCGATGTGATCTCTGACCTGCAGAGTCTGAGCCAACAGCAGACCTCTCCAGAGAATTTCAGGCAGCCATCCCCACAGGCCATGAGTGTTCCCGTCTCTGACAGACAGGAATGATAAGAGTCGCCAGGCAGCACGTTCCCAATCACCATGCAGCCAAATCCTGCAGTACAATACAAGGTCAGACTCGAAAAGGCTCCCTCTGCAGAGGCAGTCGGCTCCTTTTTTCCAGTCGAATCTTTGACATCCCACACATGTCCCCACGGGTTAACTCTGAAGCTTTTACAGTGTGGTGAAGGTGATACTTTGGTGTTTTTTTTACTCAGATAGGTGTGTTTTTCCACGCAAGTGAAAAGGTGAAAACACTCAGAAGCCCGGAGAGAGAGATTCCTGTTATCTCTTTCACTAATGGCCTGATTAGTGAAAAGGACACACCGACAGAGATAACACCAATGACCTCTCTGTTGCATTCAGTTTCTCCAATTTGCCGTCTCCCGCCTCCTCGTCTGACGAGCCGGTTGCTGTCTGTTTCTGAGAGTTGTTTATCTGACAAATTGCGCCCTCGGACATGTCGAGGTGCACAAACATTTGCGAGCTGTCAGTCAAGCTGATGAGCGGTTGAGGGGAGCAATGGACAGTTTGCAGGCTCGTGTGAAGTATGCAGAGAGTGAAAGTCCTCCTTGTCAGCACGTTGCTGAGGCGTCTCCCATCACACACAAATGTAGAACACTGCTGACGGGGGTCTGCATGTGTGTGTCTGTGTGTGTATACATACGTGGAAGCCTGTGAGTTTAATCCAGGCATCTCTACCAAACAGAGGCTCTGCGCACAGCTGCCACCTGTAGTGCTGCTAACATGTGACCAATGTCTGTACTGTACTATATATATTATATATAACATGACACAAGAATCAACTAGATCAGAGCCATAAATCCAAAGATGGATCAGTACATTGACAGTTTTAGTCAGGAAAAAGCTTCTGTTCACGCACTAGGCGTGTGGTGTCTGAATTTATTCCATTTGCCAGTTTTCATGCTCGTGCTCCTCAGCAGGAAGATCAGAAAGTTGAAATGAGCTGACAGTAGTTTCAGTTTAACTTTGTTGGTTTGCTTCAAAATGTGACTTAAGCTTGACTTCAAAAGCCAAACTATCGCTAAATGCCTCTGTAGATGCTGGGAGCTGTACGAGTACAAGTTATTTCCTCCTTTTCACCAAAACTGTCCAGTTTCCTGTCTGTACAGACCAGCTGACCCAAACCACCTTAAGATTCAGTTGTATGTAGTTGGTTTAGGCCTTGACCACACGTATACAGATATTTTGCAAGTTTGAGCCTCTCATCGATGTCCAAACTACATTTTAAAGGTAACAAAAACAGAGATTTTTGTCGGCCTCTGTGTATCTGAACGAACATGAAAAACGGAGCGTTTGAGAACGATGGTGTCATCACCTCAACCCTGTGCTGGTATTTCACGTATCTTTGCTGTCGACTTTATCGCCCCCTACTGGTCAGGCATGCTTTGTTGAGCATTTGGCGTAGCTTTCACATTCCTGTGCGTACGCAGAAATTTTATAAAGGCCTGGTCAAGGCCTTAATTCATTTCCTAGATATATACTGCAGTTGTTTTATTGCTTTTTTACTGCTATTTAAATGTACATTGTGTACAACATGGGCAGCTGAGGAAGAAAGTTCATTCATAATGTATACATGTACACATTAACAGGCTGAAACATGATATCACATCTGGGGGGTAGATGACTGTTGAACAGGAATCACTGGCAGTCTCTCTGATTCCAGCATCATTTCTCTGCAGTCGAGGACACCGTGGAGTTGTCTCCAGCCTTCCTCCCTGCCATTTACTCTCCCTCCCTTGCCTTCGTCCTCCCGGCTCGTGTGGAGCCTGTGAGTTGTTCAGTCTGTGATCATGGCGCTGGTCCACGACTCAGCGGACAGGCAGCCAATGACATCATACTTCATCGTGGATATGTGTATCTGTCGGGGGGGTGGGCTAGACAGAAAATGACACCTCTGGTCACTGTGACACACTATCTGTCTCACCCACCAAGTTCACGCTGTGAGTCAGTTCTAATTGTGGTTATGAGCGTGTGTTGTAATGGTAATCCAAAGACTTCTAAGCTACTAGTACTAAGCTAACTCTGCTTTGGACAGGAAGGTGCAAATTCTAACAGTATGGAATGCAACATCGAGAAAGTTTGAACGCTTGATTTCTGTAATAAATGTTATGAACCATAACCTGCATGCTCTGAAGGAAAACACACCCTAATAACAGAATTCAGAACTTGAAAACAAATATGCTTAAACTGATCCTTCTCATTCGGAGCGTGTCATTCTGTACCAGAGCATGTATATACAAAAGCAAATAACGAACGAGCCAACCCTCTCGTCTCTAATCTGCGTGACATTTAGAATCATTTGTAATAGAGCTACTGTCATTTCAGCAGTGTAAATCCGCAGACGGTGTCCTGAGCAAACAGTGTGGACACTGTGACCGTACACTGGGTGATTATCGCAGGATATAGGAGCATTTTGTGTTTCAGAGCTGTCTCTGCTGCAATGAAATAAAGCTCAGTTGAGCTCAGAGAAACCTCGTTGGATCTGGAATAACGTGACTCCTGTTTTCATCTTGAATGTAACATGGGCTCTTGAGACACTGCATGCACAAACCAATGGCGCGTGCACAAGGTTTGATACAGCTCAACAAAGAGCAGCGCAGAAAGCTAGACTCTCCATATCTCCATCTCATAAATGAGGAAGTTGCAGCCTTGTCTTACCTTATGTGGTGATATGGTGGCCTTAGGGTTAAGGCACCAACCATGAACCCCAACACCTCTGGTTCTTGTCTGGCTGGGGACCTTTTGTTGCACATTGTTCCCCATCTCTCCTCTCATTTCCTGCCATCGCTCTACTATCACAACATGTGGTTGAAAGCTCTGGAAACAAAGCAAGTAAGAGGAGTCTCTCTGTCAAAGCTCTGTTTCAGTTTGGTTTGTCTTTTCCATTCGGCCCTCAGTGGAGATTGTCCACCCCACTCAGAACCCAGGCTGCCTCCAGGCCATGAAAACTGCCATAACCAATGAGGTAAAGGCAATAGTTTTCCACAGTTCACAATCCTGTTAGCTGAGTCAACAGCATCAGCTTTGCTTTATCCTATTACTCTCAATCACGACAGTTCTACAAGTTTCCAAACCCACTTAGCCTGGAAAGGTGTGGGGGTTTAACACACACACACACACACACACACACACACACACACACACACGCACACACACACACACACACACACACACACACACACAGACAAAGGTAGGAAAAAAGACACCAAGAAACACACATGCAGCCCCTTTAAGAACCCTAGAACAACATTTGATCATGACCCACCGAGGGTCCCTGGGGTGTTAAAAACAAGCAGCACCATGTAGCTGTTGGTGCCCCTTTGTTGATTCAGCTTTCAGAATCGGGCAAGGAAGAAAGAAAGGTTTGTCCGACCAAATTACCTATCACAGGAAAAATAATACAAAAGGCAACATACCGAATCAATGGGTTGGCGTGACGATAGTGTAATTTCTTACTGACAAGTCGCATAAGTCAGGCCTCTCAACATCCCGCGGAGTGGAGATAGCACATGTAGCCGTGTGTTTGGTTTGAACGTGGAATGGCAGAAAATGTCACCCCTGATGAATGCTCCGTGGTGCTGATAAGACGAACTCCCCTCTAGGCGAGTGTGGAAACACATAGGACAACACACGTGCACGCATGGACAGATAAACACACACACACACACACACACACACACACACACACACACACACACACACACACACAGACGTAGTCCTATAAATAAGTCTTTGGTTCTGTGGGGTCAAGTGGAGTCCAGCCCAGCAGATACCAGCTCTGTACCCAGGGATCAGTCTGTGGCCCGTGGCAACCCCTGTGTCTGCACTCTGTCTGTCAACCGCCTCAAATGCTGTACCCAGATCAGATTACACAGCAGTCAAATCTCGGCAAAACTGTTTTTTATGCAAGAACCCAAATCTGACCCCGTATCAGCGTCTGGAGCAGCATGTTTTACTCTGTCAAATAGACGTCAGTGGTGGAAGGAGGGGTTGTGGGGATAACGGGGTCGCTGGGGTGGGGTCATACCAACAAAAACATGGCTCCGGTCGGTCCTCATTGAGAGAAAGAATGTGCTGGCTGACAGGCCATTTCAGCCAGGCCATTTGGAAGTGCTGGACCAGCTCAGGAGATCCAGATAGCTAAATATTTGCACAAATGTGTCTTTCCTTTACGCCTTCTCTGAGTTGTGTAATGATGCTGTGGTGGGCCTGCATCACTGTGACTGCACAGTGATGCAGATTTAGGCCATTCTTTAAATAGTTTCAACCCTATGATGCTTTCGGTTTACACACCCTTTATTGACAGGCTTATGGAGTAGTCGCGACAGGTATGTTATTTTTAGAATCAGGCTGCTCAGAGATGCCATCACTTGGTATGTTGGTGGCACTACACATGTTCTATAACAGTCGTTGTGAGCAGTAGTTCGAATATGAATGGATGGAAGAGTGTCACTGCTTCAGGGATATAAGACCTAGGTTTATAGGACCTTCTGGGAATGTTACACATTTTACTCAACTACATTGGTTTGACAGCTATAACTAATTTGTACTTTTATATGCAATTTGTAGCACACACTGATGGATAAACCAGACTGTCTGAGAGCATCACAACTGAATTCTGCAAAGACAAAGACGCACTGATACACTGGTTCACCTGAGGCAATGCTGCTGCACCATATGTTGATATGGCAGCCAACAAAACCAGCAGTGGCATGCCACACTTTATTCCATACTGCTTTCCCAGGACTTATTTCAACTGACGCTGAATCATTCTATTTCGATTTCACTAATTTTTACTTAATGGGTTTCTCTTTATAACTCCGTCAAGCGTGATGAAAGACATTTGTTTGGCATAGATGGTTGTTCCTCTTGATGTGCCTTTCATCTGGCCCGTTAGTCACGGACACACACATTAACAACAACAAAGTAGACTTTGAGTTATTAAATTTCTGATAGTGAAGTTTTGGGAATACCGCATAAAGCCAGTCCATAGCCCTTGGTAATAGGCAGGAGTTAGAGTTAAGCTGTGGTGATGCAGGCCTGTCTCTGTGCTGAAGCCTCACAGACACACACAGCCCTCTCCTCCGCCTCCTGCCCACGCTGCCGTGGCCACCGGCCAGCGCCTGCAGACTGCAGCGGAGGCGAAGTCAATTGCCGAAATCTAAACAACCACAAAAACACAAAACAGCATCTCCCTGTGTTTTCGGTTTTAACATGATGTGGAGACAGTCTATCTCTCTCGTGCTCTTGTTGTGTTTTGAGATTCCATTCGGATTGGTTGCAGCGCCGCTGTCTCAAACCCACTGACATTTCCACCCCGGCGGCAGACGAGCGCCGCTCGGACCCACGGGCTTGCGGAGGCCTGAGGAGAGGGAAGGTGACCAGGCTGCAGACAAGATAAAGATGGAGAGAGAGCCCAAAGGACGGATGTATGTGGAGACAGGAGGGGAGGCTGCTGGCTCGGCCTCGTCTTTCTGTCACTTCTGGTTTGGATTCGGCTCGCTCCCCCTGGAACTTCTTCATTATAAACCGCAGCTCAGAGGCAGAGGGGAAGCGCTGAACCTGACTCCACGTCTGGCTGCGTCCACGTCTCATTCTCTTTCCCACCCTCCTTCACCTCTTCTTCTCCTCTCACAGTATATTTCTGGCTCCTCCACCCTCACTGCTACACCATGCCCTCTTTCCCTCTCTCTGTCCTCTTATATTCTTTATACTTCACTCACTTTGTTTGCGTTCCATGATCCCCCTCCCGTCTTTTTGATTTCAGCCGGTCGCTTTGTGCCGTGAGAAACTCCTCAGTTTTCTGATAAGACTGATTGGGCGCTGATAAAGGACTGAATCACTCTCAAGTCTCTCTGTTGACGAGTCCAACTTCCATCATCTAACCCCGTATCACCCCATTGACTTGCTAACTCTTCTTTTTTTATGTACAGAGGAGCTAAATGTTAAATAATAGCTTACAAAAGCACAAGTTCACTTTAATAGTGATGCAGATTACGTAAAGGAAACAGATGAAGTCAACCTTCCTCCCTTCATTACTGTTGCTATGCCCGTCAAGCTTTCTGCCACCCCACAGTTTACAGAAATAATTGTGGAATAGGAATGAGTCTTTTAAACAATTAATTCCTATTTATTAATAGGAATTAATTGATGAAGCATTGTAATGTCAGAGTGGTAGACAAATGTAACTAGCTATTTAAGCTAAAAAAGCTAGCACTGGCTCCACGAGTTGGTCGAAATTGCTGTCTCCAGCTGACTTTTTGTTTACAGCTGACTTGTCTAATGTGATATCATCCGACAAGACTGAGGTTGAAGCTGCATGTCCCAGAAAAACAGTTATGATTCTCATGGAAATAAAGGAACATGCTTTTTTTGTATTGCAGTGTAGAGATGACATTATAAGTGTGATGAGTAAAAATGTGAGATCAGACTGTTGTTTCATTCGAACATAACCGACATGGGCTGATTAGATTCGGTTGTTCGTATTTAACAGTTCATTTTGCAAGAGAAAGGGCTTTTAGGGTGAGGATTATCTGATGTCATTGGGAAGAGTAACACTATCTTGGGTAACAGGTGTTGATGGGGCTGCTGGTGGGTAAACTTCAGTAGCTAATGATGTTCTCCTTGCCATTGGAAATCACACTCTTTTGGGGAAGTGGTTTAACTCTCAATTCATTCATTCCTCACTGGTACAACTCAGTAATGCCTCTTTCTCCAGCACTGTGATTGGTTGATTAAATATCAGCGTTTACCTGTTCAGGGACAGTGAGCAGAGGAGAGCTGTTATCTGAGACTGAGCAGCACAGAACACACAACACTCAGACTGATAGGACACAGCTGCTGCTGCTGCTGCTGCTGTGTTTGCCCCTTTACAAGCATGCATACAAACACACACACACACACACACACACACACACACACACACACACACACACACACACACACACACACACACACACACATACACACACACACACACACAGTGCCCTCCAAGACCCCCCACACACATCCTGTGCACTGCTGACCTGAGAAACTCATCTCTTGTCATCAAACAAACTCTTTACCCGCACTCTATCAACCCTCTATCGCCCATCCTCCTCCTCCTCCTCCAGTGCAATGTCCAGTGCATGCACGCACGCACGCACGCACACACACACACACACACACACACGCACACGCACACACCTCCATTCTACCTCTTACATTCTCTCCTCAAATCCTCCCCCAATGGATGGCCAAATTATATGGTCAGAGAACTAAAACACAACTTTTTTGAAGAATATGAACCACATTTGTTATTATCAGCTAATTCAATGAAAAGACCCAAACCAACAGTCAATCTATCCAACTACAAGTATCAAAGCCGGATACACACTTCTGTGCCATAGAGCTCCAAAATCTACTAAAAACACATCAGTGAGCCACACTGTTGAACTGGTTGTTCATTACCATGAACACACATAGTTTATTTTGACTCAATCCCACATGAAACATGAATTTGGGAAATTCTGGTATTTGGAGAGGTGTGGGGCTTTGGTTCCCGTGTGTCCTTTTTTGGCAGAGGGTGGGCATGGTTCTCCAGGTGGCTTGAGAGCTGGCTCCAACACAGCTGGGACTCATCACAATCAAGCACAGCATAAAGACTGTGGACTGCAGAGGACTTGTTGCCAGATTGTTTCTGCTGTCTAGTGGTGCATCTGTCTTCTCAGTTGCAATTTTTGTGGCAGTTTTCTGTCCCAGTATTTCATTTATACTGCCAGGTGGTGAGCTAGCTGTGTGGGACCAGTATGTTCTCGCTCTTAATCCTGCTTTTTTTTTTTCAAGAGCCAAGAGAAACAGCAGTCAAAAAGACCAAATTTCAGACCTGTTTAAATCACATCACGATCAGCGATGAGGTCTGGAGCTAAGACACACTGTCCTGGTGTGGGAATCAAATGTGTGTTCACTCTCCGCTGAAAACAGTCCCCCAATGTCCTGCTGCACCTGATTTTTCTTTCAGTCACTTCTTTGAACTGATTTTTTTAGCTGTATTTAGTGATTCTTCAAGTCTTCGGCAGGTAGGAAAGTCAGGAGGTGTTGCGAGACAGACTGATGCATTGCTGGTTTTGTCTCTTATGGAATTTACTGACAGTAAGAAAGATATGGAATAATGCCAGTCTGAAAAACGAGGCATCTGGTGCCTGCAGAGTAGTTGCCCCCCATCCCTGGTTGGTAGTCCAGCCTTGACCCTGGTTTGAAGGTCTGTCTCTGCCCTTCCTCTGATGGAAGCAGGCAGGCAAGATCAGGACAGAGGAGGCTTGAAGATAAAGAGATGAAGGACATAAAACCTTCAAATCTCTTCTCGTTTCCTGTAGTGTAACAGCTGAGTGCAGCTCCCTTGGTGTCCGGCACATGTTCCATTCATACTACGCTGCATTCCAGTACACTTCCTCCTGTGACACTCTCTCAGACAAATGGCTGAGGGACAGCTGGATTCCACGGATGGCATATGAGTCGAGACATCTGAAGCATTTCAAATACGTGTCTGCTCCCATCAGCAGCGAGGGTTAGCTAAATAGCGTTTTTACCATTGATTGAAACTGATGACTCCGACGATGTGACGACAATGCTATTAAAAAAAAAACATTGTATTTTTAATAAATATTTGTAATTTCCTCACTGAACTTGGACATCATTTTTATGATATTTTGTCCACTTTGGGCATTTCGACTAGTCACATCTGCTTTATCTAAAACACACGAAATCACACAAAACACTAACAGTCCTTTTTTTGATCTAGATGTCTGCGCAGTCGGCCAATAAACATGCTGTGGTTATTATGAAATGTGTGTTTTTAGCATGCAAAGGGGTACGATTTATTGCATGAGAGGGGCATTATTCTACAATATGCTTCATGCAGCAGAGAGAAAAGAGACAGACCGTGCTTGTTGTATATAATGTGTAAAAAGTGCACTCCAATCTGTCCATTCGGTCTCTTTCTCTGTCTCTTTCTCTTTATTACACACAGTGTAAAACACACACACCAACATGTGCAGCTCCAGACAGTTCAGATGAGACTTGTCACGTCCGTTGACATAGGGCCCAATTAAAGGGGAGGATTAAGCCAGGGCTGGGTGACCTCTTCAGGAATCTCTCTGAGACGCTGTGTGTACACTGTCAAACCCTCTGACAGACCTTCCCTTTAAGCACTTTCACCTGCTAATTAAGACGCAGGACTGTTGTGTGCGTGTGTGCATGTACATCTGTGTAATTTGTGCGTGCATGTGTGTGTTCATTCACCGTGCAAACAAGACAGATGTACCCGTGAATGTGAGTGATAGATTTGCAGCCTGAGATGCTTCTATGTAAATATTTGATTTGAGCATTGTGTGGGTTTTTCTGGAGTTCACTCCAGTGCACAGCGGCACACGAGCCACAGCGAAGAGACAGGCCGTGTCATTTATTACATTAAATTATTACATGTTTTGGTGTGTGCATCTCGCTGCTGTGTGCAGAGGCTCCTCGGCAACAAAAGCCAAGCAGTGTTTATGGTGTGAAGAGATTAAAATGGATTGCGGCGAGGCAGAAGCAGTGAGCTGTTGCTGGACAAAGCTCTCAATGACTGATTAGTGCTGTGTCACTGCAGTTTTTACACAATGTGGAGAAAAGGCCTGTTGTAATCACACACTTCTCTTTGGGATTCTTTTTATTTACAGTAGCAAACCGTGAGGTGGCAGGGTCGGAAATTGGTGGATATTTTAAGGGAATAATAACTTTGGGACAAAGTCTAGCCGGAGATGAGGCTGAAGGGGATACAAAAGGTAGATAGAAGAGGTTAAAAAAGGAAAGAGGCATTGAGATCAAATGAGGGGAAGAATGACACGAGGACAGAGAGGAAGTGCTGCAAGAATTCCATTGTATGAACAAGCAAAATAGGTTGTGTGATCGAGAGAAACGCCACCATTAAAAGAAATCTTCCTGTCGGGAAAAATGCCAAAAAAAGCCAAATTTTTCTGAACACCAATGCAGCAATCTGCCTTTAATCCAAATGTAAAACTCCTCCTTATGTAGATATCTGGACTGTGTTTTTATTAAATTCAGTAAAAGAAAACAAAATCATATTAGTGTCTTTCATTGTCACAAGACTGATCTTATTCTTGGAATAAGAAAATAAATTTTGCCTACTTTTAAAGTAACAAATTGTTGGGAAATATGCTAATTGTTAAATATGCTAAATAAAAGTTAAATAAGATACCACTCTTATGACATGTGCAGAGTACTGAGGAAAGTAAGGAAGGCATTAGCTTAGCTTAGCATAAAGACTGGAAGCAGGTGGGAAAATAAGCTAGCCTGGCTCTCTCCATAGTTCAAAAATATGGCAAGCAGCACCTCCAAAGGTCACTAATTAACACGTGTCGTGTTTGTTTGACTCTGAAAACATGATCAAATATGACATTACTGAGCTTGACAGGTGTTGGTAGATGTGTTTTTAAATGACAAGAACGTCCCCACAGTCAGTGTATGTAGGACCAGGGAGCTAGGAGGACAGTCGTCCAGGGATGCATACTGTATTTCACCATTTAGCCTCCCCACATTCTCAGCTGCAACCACTGAACCCTTTAATCAGGCTTTAGTGAGGCAGTAGCCCTTTGACACCTGCTGCGCAACGAAAACAAGAACACATACTCTAAGTTAAACTCCCACAACATATGCTTTTGGTGTGTTCCTATTGCGCCTACTTTGAAGCATTGTGTCACATTCCTTATTACGTCCAAATCGAGCCCGGGAATAAGCAACTGCAGAGGAAGCCTCGACGGGCCCAGCTGACGTCCTGTGTTGACGGACGCTCGGTAGGCTCTGCGATGTACGGGAGCTGCAGTTGGCTAACGCCACCCATCTGAGGCAAGCGGGCACAGAGCTTACTCTAACTCTGACAAATGTCCGCCTGGTTGTGTGGGAGCTGGAGGAAGGGATGCTTTGTTGAATGCAGGCTGGAGAATCTGCTATCACGCTGCTGATAAGATAAACGCGCTGTTTCTCAGCTGCTGTGTGACTGGCTGCAGTCAGCCGATCACTTACTGTACACTGTGTCAATAAATGAAAGTAGAAGAAGGCAGCAGCCAGCTTACAGAGATTAACACAGAATGTTTTTATCTGGCAATATAAGCAAAGATCTAAGCAGTCAGTACATCATTTTTCTCCCGTAAGAAGGCCTCTGTGTCCTTTACTTCAACATGAACAGCAGCACACTTTGTGATGTTGTGTTCACTTACCCTTATAATTTGATTACTTTAAAGGCATGTTGCATTTGATGAAGTTCAAATCACAGTCTGACAAACTCTTAACCTTCACGATGACCCATAATGCTTCTCAATAGCTCCATCTTTTTGTTTTTTCCAACTGCAGTCTGCTTTCTTGGCATCACATGTACTGTAAATACAGTTGTGTTGCCAAAGCATATAGAGAAGAAAAACATTTTAGATGTAACATTTACATTGATTGGAGTCATGCCCACGTGATGGATTTAAGGCCAAAATGTACCCATGTACTAATATCATTTTCCGATCATGCGTTCACAAAGTGGTGAATGACTGAGCCTCTCCAGGATGGCCCTTTCATACCCAATCATGATACTCTCACCTGTTACCAATGAAGCTGTTTACCTGTGGAATGATCCAAACTGGTGTTATTGGAGCATTCAACAACTTTCCCAGTCTTTTGCCCCATCTTGTTTGAAACGTGCTGCATGAAATTCAGAATAAGCTGATATTTACAAAAATCTATGAATCTGATGAGGTCGAGTCTGTGTTTTTGGCACAGTATGGTAAAACTGCTCAGTACGCAGTGTCAGCAGTATATATCACACATGTCACGTGCGGATGTGACAGCAGTTAAATGTAGGCTGACAGGTGATTTTTCAGCTGCCACAAGAGGTGGTGAGAAGTGAAACTTGTTGCCATCCTTGCTTTTCCCACTTTCATCCTCCTGGCTGTACTGCTGCTCCACTATCAGCGTCTGTGTCTCTATCTTGATCTCGCCCTATCTTGCTCTCCTCCCTCTTCTCTAATGACAGTCAGCAGGGCTGATAGGCAGATATATTTACACTGTTGGCAAGGGAGGAAGGAGTCATCAGCCAAGCCCTGTCCAGCCTCCAGGCTGTGGCAGGCGTGGCTTCGAGGAAACCCTGGCCGGTTAGCCCCTCCCCAAGCAGGGCATATCTCTGTGTGCTGTCCCTGGCCCTGCTCAGAGTTCTCAGCTAGATGGGACCAAAGCTTCGCTGGCCCCAGACTCACACACTCCCACATCAGCCTCTGGGGGAGAGAGAGCAGAGAAGAGGAGGCAGGAAGAGAAAGTAGAACAGAGAGCGGAGAGCTGCTGCTGGTGCACGCTGGCTGAGAGACAGACAAGAAAGCCAGTGTGTGAGTGTGTGTGACTTTTTTCTTAGACTAGTGTTCTTCTAGAGCTTTTGATGAGGCAGGCTGGGTCAGCTCCATCTCATCTCAGTCTGGCGTCCAGAGGTGGCCCGGGGGGTCGAAGTGTGTACCGCTTCTCAAGTGTGTGTGACTTTATTTTGCAACTCTCGACCACTGGAACTGTACTGTAAGCATTATGACTCTTCTGGGCTCTGAGCACTCCATACTGATACGAAGCAAGTTTAGATCAGGTAAGGCAAATGATGATTGACACGTGACTTGTTTGCACTCCTCTGTGTCTGTGTACGCTCTGTCAACTTGATTGGTGAACAGTTTCTGTGAACAGCTGTGTTTATGCTCTCGTAAACAGTTTGTCTGTCAACACTTGGCATTTATAGGCAGCGCTGTGTACATTATGTCATTCATCTGTCTTCACGGATGAGCTGTGTTGACACTCACGACGCTCTCCTCAGCAACACCAGCAAAGTGACAGGTGTGTGCAATATACTGCGGGCATGTGACGGTGCAAGAGATACCAGAGGGAGGCCAGCCTAAGTCAGAAATCCTCCCAAGCGCCGAGCCCTAACAACAGGCCCTGTCACGGCGTGATGGATTTACGGCTGGGAGTGTTCTTTAATGTTCATCCACCTCCTCGGAAAAGCCCGACATGTGAGGGTGTTGTCTCGGGCAGGTCAGCGCACTTGCTCCGTGCCAGCCGCCAACCTGTTGCCACTGCTGAGGCAAGCCAGTGAGGCGTCCTCACTCTGTGCACGCTGATAAAGGGAGATTAGACTCTGCAGAGAGGTCACAGGTTATCTTAATATGGCTGAATTGGAAGCTGATGGCGCTTGTGTGTGTGTGTGTGTGTGTGTGTGTGTGTGTGTGTGTGTAGGTGTGTGTGTGTGTGTGTGTGTGTGTGTGTGTGTGTGTGTGTGTAACCTGGGCATAGCAAAGAGGGAGGAAGGGTATGAACTACAGCACTGATTTAAACTCCTCTTAACACACAGCAGCTGTTGGGGCTTTGTATTCATCTATCTCCCTCACACACACACACACACACACACACACACACACACACACACACACACACACACACACTTTTAATTCCATTACTCTCTCTTACAAACACACACTTTCTGAGTCTTTATTTTGAAGATACTTTCTGTGATGTGTGTGCTGTGCAGCTCCAGTGTGTGTAGTCTGACCAACACTGCCATCTCCCTGAGGAAAATGTAACTGATGGTGGCAACAGCAGAGCTCAACTCCTGCTCTCTGGCGTGTGAAGCACGACATACACGCCGCCGCCTCTGAAAGTGGCACTCCACACTGCTGCGAGCCTACGAACTGTTGGCTGGACTGGCTTCAGTCCGGACTTGCGAGCTCTAATTGCGTACCAGAAATGGCAGAGCAAATGATGCTTTTCCTCTGAGCTGTTTAGAGCGGATCGGCAGGGTGGGAAATGACCCCCAGTGCTCCGGGGAGCATGAGAGCTGTGTTCAAAAGCAGCAGGAGGCTTTGCGCCAAGGTGCCTCTGGTTCTTGATTGCTTTAAACCGTTGCGTCGTCTAGCTGGTTAATATGGCACACATGTAGAGATAAAGGTCATCTTCCTACAAGTCTGCTGGGTGTTGCAGTCGTAGGGATTAATGTTGGGTGATACAAGGTACAACCGACATGACTGGTGGGGTGAATTTAGGAGTGCGTGAGTGAAATATTGAGCGTAAGAGAAGTGAAACTGCCCATAATTCTCTGTGTGATAACCGCTGATGACAGAGGGAGTCTTAGACAATCAGGTTGTCCAGGATTTACAGTTTTCTTTAAGCTGCTGCAGCTCGACTTGCATTCTGGGCCCCACGAAAACCAGCGACTGCTGCTCCTTTTGCACCACACTGGTACTATATTGTCAAAGCCATGGGAACTGCTGCTGCATGGTTGAAGCTAAAAGGACAGATAAAGATCTCATTTAAGTGCTCCCCACGGACTGCCAAATGTTTTCTGAGTGTGTATGTTACCGACTTGTTCTCATGCCGATTTGATTAACAGCTCAAAGGGCTGTGGTCCGTGCTCTCGAGCTGGCTGCCATTACATAATTGCTTGGCAGAAGCGTCAAATATAAGTCGATACTCCAAGGTGTCGCGCATAGGTTGAAAAGTGAATCAGCGCCAGACAAAGCCGCTTGTAGTTATGAAGCTCCTTGTTTGTATCAGCTTCCGCACCCAGACGCTGGATGTTTTCACCTGAGTTAGATAGAAAAACACTACTTTAATGCTATTGATTCATTCAAAATCTGCTTCTCTGGGGTGGTTAATAAAAACGTCCAACATGTTATTTTCCATAACCACCATGAAACAATATATATATATTGCATGTACATTGATCTGTGAGTTCATAATTCACATGCAGAAGCACAACAATGCTTCACTGCAGAGCCCACACTCACACAAACTATTGTCCTCCAAGCTAAAGTAAAGGGGAGAAAGCTGGCCAAACAGATAGTCACAACACCAAATCATTGGACGGGTGAAACAGGAAAAAATTCTATTATTGCAAAATATATCATAGATAAAATTAAGGCTGCTGACTTAAAACGCAACTGCCCGACCATAACAGCACAAGCCGACAGCCTCAACTGCTATCACTGTCTGCTTATCATGTCAATTGTTCCTTTAGCAAATGTTTCTGCAGTGATCCTGGCCAATTCTATACCCTGACTAATATTTCTGCCATAGCTGACCATTGGTAGTGATGTGAGAGACAAACCCGAGACACCCTCCGCTGACACTGAATGGCGGTCTGGCAGCAGATAAAAAAGCACTTACCTGTGGAATTGGTTGGCTTGTACACTCGTGTTTTTTTTTTTCCTCATCACCCCACTATCCCACTGTTGACTATAAGTCACTGTCAATGGAGCTGCTCCAGAAACTGTATCTTAATGGTGGACCGCTGGCTCCCCTGCATCTGGCTCTGGCTCACGTTCACAAATCTGCCTAAAACTGTCCAAGACCATAGGAATAAAATATGTGAGATGTGTTTTAAGGTAGATTTTCACTTTATGCCGAGGTATTAGACTAAAATAAACCTAATACTTCATTTAGGGATACCTGTTTATTAGAAGTTATACAGTCGCGCTCATACATCTGTCGCAAACACATTCCTGCAAGAGCGGAGGGAAAGTTCAGGAGAATTCATGGAACAAATGCAACTGGTCTCTTTCGCTGAGATGTTGGAGTTTAAGCATAAAAGTGCGCTGTTATTATTAGCTTGTTTCTTTTCCGTGTGGTGGCTGTGGATGTGCGAGGCACAGGAGGACCATAAATCAGAATATCACTACACCGGCTTGTGTAATTATCACCACTTCACCGGTGCAAACCAGGCCAAATGATAATTTATTTACACTATAAATCTGAAAACTTGTAAATGTGGCTGTGGATTTGTATGTCCTTTGTTGTCAAGAAAGCCTGAGTTAAAACAAATGTCTTTGGTTTCAAAGTCAACAGTGAGGGAGGCCGAGTATCGTATGGTTCAGTGATCTGTGATTACACAGCCTGGCTCAGGTCCTCTTTCTATAACATGTACGCTCTGCGGTCGGGACAGCCGAGCCTCTGCTTTTCTGCAGAGAAAGAGCAGATGATATGGCAGCTGCTGTGCTGTTTCAGACAGAATTATTGATAAGCTCTCGGTAAACACGGCGCAGCAAAGAGCCGTTCCTTCAGTTAAAATCAAAGCAGCCTCTGCAGAATGAGCTTACAGTAACAGTTACATGCAGTTTGTCACCTTGCTTTCTCCGAGCCTCGCTGTAAAGTCAGCGTGTCACATTAGCTTGTTAGAAGCACGGCAAATGAACAGAACTCCTCCAGCATAGCTCGGGATGGGGCTGCGTGGGTTGTGTTAGAAATGAATGCAGAGAGTTATGTGCAAAATTGTTAAAGAATCTGCCTTAATGACAAAGCTTTTGAGGAAAAAGGCAGATTATCTTGCATCTGCTGTGCTTTTCCAGACAGAATTATTCAGTTAACATAAGAGCAGAGCAGCGAGGAGCCAGCCCTTAACCAATACTACAAGGTACATTCACTGTCACCTTGCTTTTTCCATGACAGAGGCCAAAGCTGCATAAGCATCTAAGCTGACTTAAAATGCAGCTGCATTCTCATCACTCAAGTAAAACAGTGGAGGCACCACAAATAACAGCAACAAGGCCAGATCTACCACAGAATTTAGGGTCAGAGATTAGGCGATGTGGGTTCCATTTGAACAGTTTTGTTCATATAAACTCTCTGCTCCAAATGTTTTGCTTTGTGAGCAAAGCTGTAAAACCCCAACTTCTTCCCTCTCAAAGGAGAAAGAGCAGATTATGTGATGGCTTCGTCAGAGAGACTCACTGATAACCCTCGCAGTAAATACAACACAGAGAAGCAAGGAGCCATCCCTGGAGTTCAAATCAAAGACTCTCTGCAGAATTAGCTAAAACTAGCTGCTGCATTCCTTTTGTGACTTGTGTTTTCTTTGACTCTGTGTGCCTGCACGCATTGACGGGTGGTCATTATTGGAGGGGAGATGACAAAAAACTGACATGTTAACGGTCAGCTTTCAGTCAGGAACTAATGCCTGCGTTTGCTCTCTGTGATGTTGCGACCAGCAGGTCTCGACCCCCTCACTGTAAACTAAAGCAGATGTCAGATGAAGGGAAGGGCCTGCTGTTACATAATGGAGGTGCTCTCCCAAGAGAGCGCTCCGATGTGGCACCCGAGCTCACCGATACTCAGTGCAACTGCTCGAAAACAGGGATTACATCAAAGGTGGAAGGCTTGAGGAAATTCATCAAATGCTTGAATGTAGCTAAATCTGCGGGAACGGGAACCACCTGATGGAGATCATTAGGAATAGATTAGACGAGCAGAAAGCGGCGAGGGCCTTGCAGAAAAGGAGGAACATTTCATACTCGTGTGTCAGATCCAGGGTCTCGCCGAGAGACCGTCAGATAACAGCGAGGAGGAAAAACACTCATGTACAAAGAAAGGGAAAGAAAGCAAAAGAGCCACAGACACGAGCGGACCGACAGACACGGGGGAGACTCTATGTTTATGGCCCCGCACTCCCACCTAGACCACTTCTTCGCACATGCACACACACACACACACAAGGAGCACGCAGAAACGTGCACACACGCTGCAGACCACACACTGCCGAGCAGATCTGTTTAAAAGCCAGGAGCTGTGTTTATCATTCCCTACATCCTGCTCACAGAAATATTTGTGAGCAAGCAGCGTTGTTTTTTTTTTTTTTTTCTGTGTTGTCTGCATGCGTACGCAGATATAGATACATACATACGCACATGTGCGTCTGTGAACCACCAGACTGACACCAGCAGCTTGTGTTCATTCAGCCTGGAGGTTAAGACGTGAAATGAAATCAAACTACAAGCTCGAGTTATGAAATTTAAAGTGGGTTGAATTCTCAGCCTTTCCCCGCTTTTTGTCTGTCCCTTACCTGTCTTTCCACATGTCTCTCTCATCTTTCCCCTTCTTTTTGCTCTTCCCCTCCATCTATCTCACCCTCCTCCTCCTCCTCTTCCTCCTCCCTCCAACTTCAGTCCTACAGTTAAGACTTCAGCAGAGGAGGACACGAGAACAGCTGGCAGACCAAGGCATCATGCCTCGTGAGTAACGCCCTCCATCACTGAGCTGCCGCACATGCAGGCGCACACACACACACACACACACACACACACACACACACACACAATCTTAGACTCGCTTTTAGACTGCAGTGTGAGTAAGACAGAGGGAAAGGGTGAGACACATGATGAACAATCACAGGAACACATCAACCCTTTGGACAAGTATAAATAAGATATAAAGGTACAAATAAACCCCAACTGACATAAAAACCCTTTGCTTCCACTTATCTGTTGGGGTATGTAGCCATGCTGTGTTTTTACTGAAGAAATAGTCCCTGCAGAGACTGTCCGCCATTTGTTTTGCTGATTATCCACAGTAATGGAGACACTGTCTCAAGATGTTGCTGTTCCATTTTTTTAAATGTTGTTTTGCAGTGCTGTGAGCAGCACAAACAAAATCCAACCAAAACTATTTTCATGGATAGATACCAGACACTAGGAGTAGGAGAGGAAACGTGTTTCAATCAGATACTTTAAACTAAAGCGTGTCACATCGGGCTGTAACGGTTAGTGCACTCGTGCCGTACAGGGATGAACAGGGGTCACGATCCAATGCTTGGAGACCACATGGTATATAGATTGATGCATGTGATGCAGAAAGCTTCACAACAATCAGTCACACTATGGCGAGCGCAAATCCTGCATCCATTAAATCAGCTGTTTGGGTGCAATGCAGATTAGCTGGTCAGCGACAACAACAGAGAGTTGTGGATAAGACGAGGACGGTGTGTGGGTGTTGCTCCACGCTGAGCTGTGTCACATGACAATTATCAGGATCATTATATTTGACTGGTACTGGTTTCTTTTTTAGAATCTGGGTGTAAAGTTGGTTAAAGCTGTAATAATATTTTTTCAGCCACTTGGGGGCAGTGAAGAAAGCTTGAAACTAACCCTAACCCATATTATCACTCTATACAATTTGCATAGCCAACATGTTAGCAAGCGGTTGCCTATTTACACCATCTGGCAAATTTACACCCAATATTCACCCTCTTCTTCCTCTGTTTGTGGTGTCCACCAGCTCCTGAGGAACATATCTGTCTCTTTAGCTGCTAAATGCTCCACTACATTCACCAGCTACTCACTAACGTTGTCTGCTTAGTGTTTGACGCTGGGCAGGTAGTGTCCAGTCCAGTTATTGTTGAAAACAGATGCCTGTCGTGTCTGGAAGCGTTCACATTCACACTGTGAGTGAGAGTAGCTTTAAATACACTAATGATGCAATTAGCTATTAAGTAGACAAATGAGGAATTTTTTAAAAATAATTTAGTACAATGAGAAATCTAACATTGTGTGTGGTGACAGCTTTTGAGAGCAATGTGGATGTAAAGGTTCAAGCATTTAGTCCACGAGTGGTTACTGTCTTTTCAAATTTGCCCTTTAGTTAAAGGTCCCCTTGGCTCAATCAGTATTATTGTTAAAAATCTTGGAGGGCAGTTGTGAAAAACATCACATCATTGATTCTGACATATGTGAAAAGAGAAAGATATGACTGATTTGAGATTACCTGTTGTAGTTTTGAAATGAAACAGTTAAATCAGATGTCAGCTGCTTGTAAGGGAACAGAAGAGGGGGGGGGAGAAAGGATGGAGACTCAGGAGTCAGCAGATGATTTCACTGATGAACTCCAACCAGAACGATGCAGCCAATCAGTGAAATCAGCTGCTGTAGCTGTTTCTTTGGAACCAAAGTGGAAACCTGCAGATTGCTGCTAGCACATACAGTTTTTCTTGCACTCTCCTCGCTGAGAGGAGAAACGTCAACTTGCGTTAGAGCTGAGGTCAATTTAGAAACTCTGCCATTGCACAAAAGACTTACGCTGCAGATTAAAGCATTAGAAACAGACGGAGAGAAACAGGTAGGGAGAAAGGAAAACAGTGGAGATGACAGATGCTCTAAAGACGAGCGGATCCAGACTCCACAGACGGATAAATCCACAGGTAGTGACAGAGACGAGGGTGGACATGGAGGAAGCAGGTGGATATGCAGCGTGCGCCCGACAGGCAGAGAGACAGGCAGATAGCGCCTGCAGCCAGCAAGTAGGGCAGACAGGTCGGTGAGTGACCGCCGAGGAATGCTCTCGTGCTGGAAGAGGCTCGGGGCCTCAGAAGAATCAGTGACTGCTCGGGCCAGATTTACAGAGACGTTACCTGTTTACAGCACAGCGCCTGCGGAGCGCCACATCAAAGCAGAGGCGCGCCTGAGCGCAACAGCATGGAGCGTGAGCTGCCATTTATAAGGCCGAGGCTTTGGGGTTTTAATGTCATGTAAGACACAGTGATGAGAACAAGTAGACCTGACTGTACTGGGCGTACTCTTAAATCCTCACCGCCGTGACTAACGGCCTCTCGTGTTCTTTGGGTCATGGTAGCACTGTAATCTATCTCCCTCAGCTTTGACTGCCAACAGGCTGCACTACATGACACAAGACAAGTAATTCTGCCGTGCACTTGTGGAATACAAAATTTTAAATATTCATCAGAAAGTTTGTTTAGCATGAGACGTTACACAGCAGACAGCCACTTATAAACTAAGATCTTATCAATTCCTTAAACTGCAGCCCTGGCAAACATGGGAGCAGTGAGCGATGGCAGTGTGCAGCATGTAGTGTGTTTTTTTTCCCCCTGGTTAGTTGCCTGCAGGAACAACAAGGGGACTGGGACTGCAGGCCAGGGATTTGTCGAATGATATCTCTGGCACCGTTTGCCATTTCACAGAGGCTCCAGCCTCCAGATAAACTGCTGGTAAGTGTGCGGGGGAACGGAATCCAGGGGCCCGGCGAGGCCCTATCAGTTTCTAGGAGTCTGTCACAGATAAGGTAGCAAGGAGAACTGCAATTGGCCAACGGTGCTCCAAGCACTTTTTTTTTTTTTTTTTTTGAAAAAGAAGTTTCAATTGGCTATTTATCTCTTGATTGCAGGCGGTGGCGCAGATGCGAGAGGCTTTCAAAGACTTGTGTTTGTTGGTACACACTTTCTTACACCCACACGCTAGATGTTTTAAATCTCTCTAAAGCAGCGAAATAATTCGCCCCCCCTGGCTCGTTATGTCCAGAAAGAAGCCATTTTCAGGAGGTTCCAGCATCCTTCTCCTCTGTGCTGCTGTAGATGTGATCCCCCCGATGCTGGCTGGCTCAGCCTGGCTGTGTTATTCCTGCTGGGGAGATGGACACGGCACAGGGTCTGTGTATATATTACCCAGCGAACATCTGGTGTTTATTAGGCTATTCAAGAATCCGCCCCAGCCTCTCAGGCCTGACTGGCGTGTGGCCTGCATAGGAGCACACTGTCTGCCTGCTGGCCACAGGTCTGAACGCACACACACACACATACAATCTAATATTTCCTCATAAAGATAATAGGGCTGTAGCTGCAGGTTTACTGTGCTTTTTCCTGCAAACGTTTGTGCATAAAAACACCCCATTTTCATTCCCTCGGCAGCGGTGCTTTAATCCTCAGTGGATGGAAACACAAAGGGAATAATTCTGCCCAAAGCACCATATGTCTTACCTCTTAGTGTAGTGTTTACATTGGGCAGATACAGTCAGCAGGTATATGTATTACAGTAGGTTTAAAGTGCGTCGTGTGTTTTAATTCTGCTGCAGAATGTTTAAAAGTCTGTAAGCCAGCTCCAGACACACCGGATAATGTTACAGCATGCCCGTGCGGGCCAGCGCAGCCACGGTCGAACACGTTTTTTAAGTAGTTTGGTTACACAGTCGAAACACACTTAAAGCTCCATGTGTCCCCGCGATGTCAAATCAGGTCTTAAATCAGGCCAGTCAGTGACAGGTGAGGCGGGAGGCACGGTGGGCTAGCTGAGTTATAAACAGATGATGATGTCATCCTGCTGGTGGAAGGCGGCGGCTCGCCAACGTGACCGGCAGCTGATCCCTCCCCACCTCCCCTCTGAGGCGGGAAGGGCGCTGGATCCAGGTTGGCATACTGGACCATCTGACCATCTCGTTGCATCCCTTCATCCCTCCTTTCTTCCTTCCTTCCCATCATGCACCTTTTCGTCCATTGTTTTCCTCTCTTCTTTCATTTTTTATACTTTTTCTGCATTTTCTGCCTTTCTTCAATCTCTTTTTCCATGTTTCTTTGTGTCATTTATTCTTTTATTCATCCCTCCAATATTTGTTTCAACCATAATGTCTTACATCCATAACGGTCTTTCTTCATTTCCTCCATCCATCCATCCCTTTTCTGTTCATGGATCCTGTTGGGGGGGGGGTCAGCATACATCATACACATATCATCTTTCAACCCATTCTTTTTTTTCTTCCTCACTTTCTCCATATGTCCATTTTTCCTTCCTCCGTGTTGTCTTCCATTATCTCCCACCCGAATATTCCTCCTTCCTTCCATATTTTCTCCCGTCCGTTCCCCGTCCTTCAGGGACATTCTTCTGTCCTCCTCGTCCTCTAAGTTTCCTAAAGAATTACACAAGTCTAATGCGAGTGAGACATTAAGGCAAATATTTGCTGTATCTGGAGGATAAAAATGCTCAATATTGCACATTAATCTTAACTTAGTTTTGATGTTAAAGTTATTTTTGAAAGTTTCTTATGAAGTCTTACATTTCAGCTCCATTTTTCATCAGCCAGTAATACTCTACCTGAGTTGTCCAGCACAAAGCTCAATATCATTCCTTTCATTTTGGCACTGTATCCTATGTCAGCCCTCAGAAATATCCCACTAAAATTATATTTGACCAAATAAGTGCTGTTGCTCTTTCTTGCTCTCAGATAATCAAACTGATGTGGTGTTCTCTCCTCACTGCTGGGTAATCAGTCCTGTGAGTGCTGTGGATAGACTGTGTGCCAAGCCAGGTTAGCTCTGGCCCTGATTATTTATACTGGACTTAACAGAGGGAGATTGTGGAAGGTTGAAAATCTCACCCAATGCTGCCCTTTAATTACAGCCACTCCATTTATTTTTCTAGCACTCAAAGTATCTGGCTGTGCTGGGAGCGCAGCAGCTGAACAGATATTAGATCCAAAACAGAAATATTGATTATTGATGGCTGAGGGGAGTCATGTGCAATGTGTTTGTTGGGGGAAGTGTCAGCTTTAAATACAGCAGGGTTGAACTGCATGAATGAATAATGTGATGGACAAAATGAGATGGAAAAACCAAAACACTATTTGTAGTAGACAGATATTCTAGATTCAAAATGTGGACATTGATAGAACAATTAAAGAATCTCCTATGATTTACAATCTGTATGTTCACGCTTAAATGTTACTGCCTGAAATGTACTCTGTGGGGGAGTAAGCATGAACAACAGGAGCTAGCGTGGCTAGTGTGCTAACAGCAGGTGAAAATTATACTTTTTTTAATTAAAAAGTAGCCACAGAATGGCAGTCCAACAATGTATGTTACTGGATTAGCATCTTCAATTATTATATGTGGCATCATGTTTAATTCCCATATACCAATCTTGAATTGTCTATATGATCAAAATACATTTTTTAATTAAAGAAATACCAAACTAAATTGTACTTATATGCAGCCTTGAGCAAATGCAGTGCAGTATGTGCAGACGTGTGTAGGCAGTGTTTCCAGGTGTGTCCCATGTTGTTGATGGTGTGGTGCTGCTGTGTGTTGTGCAGACCCGGCCTCAGACGGCTCCTCTCTGGAGGCTCAGATGAGGCTAAAGCGAGCCCGGCTCGCCCAGGACCTGAATGAGAAGCTGGCTCTAAGGCCGGGGCCCCTGGAGCTGGTCCAAAAGAATATCATTCCCCTAGACTCTGCCGTCACGATGACAGGTATCAGCAGAGAGACGCTGCGTGCCGTGTGACCTACCTTTAACACCTGCTGCAGCTCCGGCTGCGTGACTCCACACGTGTGTGTTTGGTAGTAGCATCAGTTTGTTTCCATGAAGAGGAGAGCGAGCCTTCCTCATGACTACTCGTTTGTGTGTTTTTGTGTGTGTGTATTAACAAACCATTGTTCAAGTCATAAGCTAAGCAGTACAAAGCACTCTGTGAGAGATTGTTATCGACTCAAGCAAGCATGTGCTTTAATGACTGTAGCGCTGGACTTCAACACAGTCACATCATTTTGTCAAACAAGCACATAGAATGTTTATTGTAGATTCATCAGCATTGTGTTCCTCCACCTTCGAAAGCGTTTGTAACACCAGCATGATGACGTTACATTTATCCTGCGAGTGACTGAAGATCTGACATCTGATACTTTAACTGTGCCCTCAAACCCTCAAACTCACTTCCTCTCTTACTAACTGTTCATGTTATAGGACTCATCACAGGTCACAACATGAAAATACATGGAACCAGGAAGTGTTTTTTGACAATTTACTAAGAGTAAAATCCATTTATTAACAGCTTATTATCACTGCCAGCTGCATGTGCCCTTCATAAATAAGATAGAACAGTAACCAACAACCCATGAGGTTCGCTAAAGCCAACATTGATTCTTTTCTGTATCTAATAACTGATCTATAAAGCATTAGTAAATATTTATTAACCATGAATTGAAAATATCTAGCACCATTTTCACTCAACAAGTAATTGGTGAGTCTTGATCTCCCCTCCTTTATGTTCTACTGGACTCTCTCAACACGTGTTTCCTGTTGTTCCCTCTTAATGCGATCCACATGTCTTGGCAGGAAAATGTATTTATTTGTATGCCCTGCACACAGAATGTTATTTACATTTTTTGATGAAATCTCCTGAACCCAGAGTAGATCTCCAAAAATGCTCTTATTGTGGGATTGAAAAGGTAGATTATCTCAAAGAGGCAGAGCTTTGGCAGTTCTCTTTACAAATGCATATGGTGGACTAAGGTGTATGCGAGCCCTCCGGAGACCTCCGCCTCTCCCCGTGTTTGATTTAAGGAAATGCACAACATGCATGCTTAGACACTGCGCTGATTTAGGACTGTGCGAAGGATCGGCCCAAGCCATCCGAATGTGGCCCTCTGTCCTCGCACTGTTTGTCTTTTAATACTCAACATGTTACTCACTCTCTCTATATCATTCTTGGCAGTGCAACTAGTGTATTTTAGACTCTGGCGTTTTAGCAGTTTTATGTTTGCCCCCTTGAGCTTCCAGTAAACATGTTGCGTAAAGGAGACGGCGAGCTGCCGTCAGCTGGTTTACACTACCTCTGCAGGAGGAGGGGAGCGCCGTTTATTGAGACGAACAGCAGCTGTATTTGGGTCCACCCTTTCTCTTTAGAAGTGGTGATGTGTGTTTGAGTCTGAGTGCATCCTTGTGTGTATGTGTGGGTGTACCTGTGTGTATGTTTGTCCCATCCCTCCTCCTCCCTGCTTTGTCTCTGCTTTAACAGGCCACCAGTTCAGCCACCTACAAAGCTCTGTGACAGGACCAGGCTGTTGCGTTCCCCTCGCCTGCAGCATTAACCCCTCACCTTAAAGCTCTATATCCCAGTCCACAGCACTCCCAACGATTGTTTCAACCTCTGTCCAGTAATGTTGAAAACTATGTGACCCGCCGTAACTTCTAAACCAGCCACTTGGAAAGCGGAAGTGTGCACAGCTCGCAGAGTTCCTGCAATTCTGCTGTCTCAATCTCCTGGTGACATCGAATTGAATTAAAGACTCATGGAAACAGCATGTGCTGGACGGCATCTCGTGGAGACAAACTGCACCATGACAAGCACGTTCACACATGACCCATTCAGTGTGTGTGTTGTTGTGTGTGTGTGTGACTGCAGAGAGGGAAGGAGTTAAAAATGAACAGGTGGGAGGAAATGGCATTTAGGACAATGTTGTGCACTAAGCTGAGTGTTAAGCTCTGGGAGTGTGTGCGTTTGTGTGTATTGCGAGGTCACTGAGTTGCACATGGGCCTGGTGCTGTGATTGAAACCAGGGTCTGTTCCTGCCTGTCACATGTTTGGATACAAAAGGAGAAACGTATACCTCTGCACACACACAACACGCTCACACATACACACACCAACCTTTGCCACCTCCCTCCCCTGGCTCTGTCCCCTCAGCTCTGTCAGATAGCCGCTCTTAGCTCCTCCAATGAAAGCTGCAGTCGCTATCAGCCCAGCCAATCAGGAGCGTGGTGGATGTAAAGTGGCGGTCACCCGCACAGCGTAACACCTTCGGGCTGAGTGTCGTACTAGGTGTCAGTGACAGACAGGCTGTGTGTGAATACCGCTGGTCACATAGCGTACAGTGGTTTGCTATATGGATGCAAGCTGCACATAAACAGCAGGTATTACCAGTCATGAGCTAGAGTGTTTGTTAGTGTTGATACAACATTAAATATGGAGGCTTTGGCCCCTCTGATGGTCTTGGGCAGTTGCCGCTTCACCTGCTTGTTAATCAAGCCTTGAACTTAGATCTTACTTTCAGAATTTTGGCCAACGCTCATATCTGTGCTTACAAGATTATACTCAATAAGATGTTTTTTGGCAATTTTCAGACAATGAACTTATTTGTTGAGATCTGGAAATGTGGTGACATCACTAAAAAGAAGTCAGAAACACAAGCAGTCAGACGACCACGGCTTTGAAACAGGTCAGATGGTAGAATTGTTAGCCAAACTGTCAGTTGTGGGCAGCCATCAGGGTTTACAGACCCTCTGTCCTTATTTTAGCTGTGTGTCCTGTTTAATGAGGGATTATTACAGGTATTCTGCATATGCTCACCTTCAGTTTGGCCACCAAATAAGGTGGTTTAATCTGGATAAACGCGCCCCATCTGACTTCTTGTGGCCAAACATCGAAAATAAGACCCTAGCTGTAACAAACTGGAGTTATAAGTTAGACGCATGCTCTGTTGTCCCTCTTCCTTTCCTCACTGATCTCAAGGTAATGCCTACTGACCGCTCACCCTTCTCCCTCTGCTCTCCTTCCAGTAAACCATGGTAAGTTCCCCAAGCAGGAGGACTCTTATGCATTTGAGGAGGACAGCAGCAGTGAGAGTCTGTCTCCAGAGCAGCACCACAGTGATGAGTCGCAGAGCTCGGCCTGCCCTTCGTCTGAGGCTGTTGGCAGCACGCCCTCCTCCTCCTCCTCACCTGCCCTCACCAGCCCACGACAGGTAAAGGATGCCTCTCTATCTTGACGGCGCGGAGGTAGAAGATGCCTTTTATCCCAGAATTCCTTCTGTCTCCTCTCTGTTTTCCTCCATCAGTCTTCACTCCGACATTGTTGTACCTCTAGCAGGTGTTGCCACTGCTTTTCTTCTTCTGCCCTCCTGTGGTGGCAAAGTGTACTGCACCACCATCCTCGGCCTCCGCTGTTTTCCACTGACCGTTGGGCTGAGTTAAACTAGGCAGGTGTCACATTCCTGCACGCTGAGCCGTCCCATCAGCACAGCTGCCTTTATTTCCTCAGTGCTTACCTTTCACTCATCATGACCTCATTCCAACGGTCGCCATCAGCAACGGTCGCTTGATTGAAATTCATGCCAGAACAGGATTGTTTATATCTGCTGAGCTTCTCTCTAAAATGTTTCAACTGAATCACCAACTCTCACTGTCTTATTTCTGTTTAATACTTTTGCAAATGAAACATCAATACATGTGCATTTTTGAGTGTAATTATTGCGTTTGGAGGACAGACTGTCCTCATGCCTCCTCAGCCCAACTTCACAATCCTGAGGGAGAAATCAGTATTGCAGGAAGATGAGGAAAACAGATAAATTTAGACTGAAATCATAAAAATCTATGGTAACAATAGTGTCCAGATGAAGGAAGTCATTGGTATACTTTCATTCACGTTTATTATATGCTGTGATCTAAGTGTTAGCACAAGGCGGGGATCATAAAACAGCTTGATGGATAAACCTGTTTGAGCGTCTAAACACTCCAAACGCAACAAGAAGAGGGACCAATGTATTCTTAATATGCACAATGTTTGGTTCAAGCTGCACTGAGTATTTTTTCAAGCCACGCTAGCAGCGTGGCTCCACAGATGTTAGCGTCGGCCCACGCTAAACGAAAATATTCAAATAAATGTAATCAGCTATTTTCCACCACTGCCCTCAGAATGAGTTGTAATAACTTTAGTGACTTTTCATCTAGTGCCAGCTTCAGGTTTAATGTAGATCAAATACTACGTGCAAAACTAAAGACATTCCCATCATCCTCAGTGTTTAGTACTACTTTGCAAATATTAGCATTCCAACATGCCAAACCAAGACTTTCATTACGCAGTCGCTTGTCACTGTGAGCATGTTAGCAAGCATCAGAGCGTCACTGTGACCAATAGGACAGTAAACAGTGTGTTGTTTTTGTTTGTGAACAGGGAGGTGCACCCCGAGATCCACCTGATCAAAGCCAGGATGAAGGCCTGTCTGGTGCCAACAACGGCCAGGCCACTCCCACAATACCTGCTCCTGCTATTGTCAAGGTCAGCAACAAGAATTTACTTCCATCTTCACTTTATAGTTAATATTTTTTCCCCAGTGCTGAGTTAAGCCCATCAGCTTGCACGCTCATACAATCTCACCCTCCTTACTTTCAACAGTCCAAGACGTCAGACAAGAACCGACACAAGAAGCCCAAAGATGTGAAGCCAAAGGTGAAGAAGCTCAAGTACCACCAGTACATTCCTCCAGACCAGAAGGCAGAGAAGTCCCCTCCGCCCATGGACTCGGCCTATGCCCGACTCCTCCAGCAGCAGCAGCTTTTCCTGCAGCTGCAGATCCTCAGCCAGCAGAAACACGCTCACACACATCCACAGTCGCAGCAGTCACAGCAGCACACACACAGTCCACAGACACAGGCCCAGGCCCAGGCTCAGCAGCGGCAGCCTGCTTTCAGCTACCAGCCTCACCCCCAGACCCAGACCCAGAAGTAAGTCACATTTATGGACAAATAATAAGAAATCTGATAAAAGATATAAAAGTAATCCAGTGCCAGCTGTCTGTACATTCATGGGTACACTACAAACAGGGACTTCTAATAGCTAATTCAGCATGCTCTTACAGCAGCTTACAGCTGATCTAGAAGGTAGAGGACATAGTAACCATTAATAAAGTCATCATTTACAACTTGTAATCCATTTATAAATGGTGTTTTATTTTAAAAGTGATACCAAGTCAATGTACGTTTCCACTGCTGCTATTTTGACTTTACTATGTTTACTGACCCACTTCAATTCTCCCATTCTAGAGGAGCCAGTGAGCAGCTATCAGCCTGTAGCTCCAGTGGTCCATCCAGCCAAACCAACAGCAACTCCTCCTCCCCGGTCAAGAACACATATCCCAACCAAAGCAACATCTCACCGGTCAAACCTGGGCCCCTGCCGGCTAATCTGGATGACCTAAAAGTAGGTGTTATAAAGTAAAATGAACATAAGATCAGCAATGTGCTGGAGGTACGATATAAAGGAGGTTAACGTTAATGTCTCTTTTTGTACTGTGTAAGGTATCAGAGCTCAGGCAGCACTTGCGTATTCGCGGCATGCCCGTCTCCGGCACCAAGACGGCCCTCATCGAGCGACTCCGACCCTTCAAGGACTCTAACGCTGGCTCCTCACCCTCCAGCTCTTCTGACATCACCACAGTGACCTTCCCTGTCACACCCACAGGGTCTCTGTCCTCCTACCAGTCCCCATCCTCCTCCAGCGCCCTGTCCCAGGGAGGCTACTACCCTTACCCCAGCACCTCCTCCACCCCTCCAATCTCTCCAGCCTCCTCCGAGCTGTCCCTCAGCGGCTCGCTCCCCGACAGCTTCAGCGATGTGCCCATGTCTTCACCAACGCAGTTCGCCCTGCAGCCGTCTCCGGCCCAGCTCAGCATGGAGGACGGTCTGGGAGGAGGCAGCCTGGGCGGGGGAGGACTGAGGGTGGGGGAAGGTGGAGGTATGGATGGCATGGAAGCTGAAAAAGATAAGATGCTCGTGGAAAAGCAGAAGGTGATTGAAGAGTTGACATGGAAGCTGCATCAGGAACAGAGACAAGTGAGTAACCAGCAGCCTGTCAGTCGATAATAAGCCTTTCTGGAGGTTGAGGTCTTCATAGAATATAAGAGGACACAATGTTTAAGAACAAAACATCTTCTTTGATTGACAAGTTAACCTTTGTCACCATTCATTTTAGGTTGAAGAGCTGAAGATGCAGCTCCACAAGAGGAAACGCTGCTATGGAGCAACGCAGGACAACATCCCTCCTCCATCTCACCCCTCCATGCACCACCAGCAGACTCCAGCCATGATGGGCCAGCACTTCTTTGGGGTGACAATCAAGCAGGAGCCCATGTCCTTGTCCTCCAGCTGTCCTCTGTCCTCTCCCAAACAGCTGAAGGGCTCTCCTGGCAGCTGCATGGAGGATATGGGACACTGCAATGCCCCCCTCCCCAATATGGGGGCCACCGGTGGGCAACAATGTATGGACACAACCCCGTCCTCTGGCAGCCCTTCCACAATGTCGGCTTTCCTTAGTCCACAGTGCTCACCACAAGACTCCCCCATTGGAAAGCCTTCTAGCAGCCCCCAGCCTTCGTCTCCTAATAACTCCTACCTGCTGTCACCTCCGCTGGGAAGAGACGGCTGCAGTCACCCCCACCCCCATGGCAATAATAGAGCACGCAACATGCAGGTATGTCGAATTCATGGATGGACGATTTTTAAATAAATCTAATTGGGCAAATTCATTGATTGTGGAACTACTTACTATTTAACTACAGATGCAGCAGAAGAATGGTGGCCAGGCGGTGAACTGCTCTTATCCCTCTGACCAAAGAGGCCTTCAGGGAGTCTTTCCCAACTCAACTGACTGTGGCCACGGTGGCTCAGCCAAGACTGAGAATATGCAACCAAAGGTAAATATTACGTTGACATCAACAGCACTTGCAGTGTTGTCATGTCAGTGTCATGTACTTCATCTGAATCACCTCACAGTCACGTAACCGTTTTTCTTTCTTCTATTCATTTGTGTTTGTGTCTGCCTCTGACTCTATATAATTGTCTTTTGTGATGAGGTTCATTGTCACTCTTGTCATAGCTCTGCTCTTTAAAACAGAGTTCATCTGTTTTCATCACATATTCCTTCACATGTTGGTGACTTTGCCTTTACAAGAACACAACGCCAACCCTCCTCTTAAAGTAAATATTTCATGTGATGAGATGATTCGATCAGCAGGGCCTGATTTATAGATCTTTTTGCTCTTTTTTTTTCAATCTGCAGTTCACTCACATTTGGTAAACTCCCTTATTCTAATAGGTGGGCTAATGTCACTTTTCACCTATTTCTCATATAGATGTCAGTATTGCCCTCTCCTCGGCATGTTGGCCAAAAGAGCCAGGTCTCTCCCCCTGCCTTCAGTAGCTCAGATTCAGATGCATCAGACTTAAGACAGCCCCCATGCTATGAGGATGCAGTCAAGCAGGTAAACTCAAAATCATGGTAAAATTCCGTAGAGATTGGCTGTCCAGAGATTTTATTTTACCTATCGGCGTTGCTGGAACTCCACTTTTCTTCCTGTCTCCTTTTTTTGTCTCTTGAAGTCCATCACCTGCATTGCACCTCTTTGATTCATCCATTCGCTGTGTTCACCGCACTAACTTTCAACCCTTTATTACCAAGTCTGAAGCAGAGTGGTGTTTTAGTTGTACAAACGCTTTGGAGAGGTCGCTACTGAGCCCAACCGACTAATTGGCCAGGCTGATATGAACAGCCGATATTAGCTAATATATCATTAACAGGGCTGCACGGTGGCGCAGCAGGTAGTGCGCGTGCCTCACAGCAAGAAGGTTGCCGGTTCGATCCCCGGGTCAGACGGGGCCTTTCTGTGTGAAGTTTGCATGTTTTTCCCGTGCATGCGTGGGTTCTCTCCGGGTACTCCAGCTTCCTCCCACAGACCAAAAACATGCTCATTAGGTTAATTGATGACTCTAAATTGTCCGTCAGTGTGAGTGTGAATGTTTGTTTGTCCTTGCATGTTGCCCTGCAATCGGCTGGCGACCGGTTCAGGGTGTACCCCGCCTCTCGCCCATTGTAGCTGGGATAGGCTCCAGCCCCCCACAACCCCGAAAGGGATAGGCGGTATAGATAATGGATGGATATCATTAACAGCACAGAAATGTCAAAGATATGTTTGACAAGCAGTGTCTATGACATAGTTTGTCCAACAGTGAGTGTAATCTCAACCAATAAACTGGCCTGTCTCCAAGAAACGTTTGTATTACCAAAACCCTATTCTGCAAGTCTTTGTAGACTGCTTGACAGCTTGCATATTTGTCATGTAAAACCCTTTGACAGAACTGCATTGGATTTTTAAGCGTTGCTCAACTGATAAAAGAATAACTCTTTTCATTCCTGTTCCAGCAACTGACCAGAAGTCAGCAGATGGACGAGCTTTTGGATGTGCTCATAGAGAGTGGAGGTAAGGTGACATTCAACAGATGCTGATAGCATAGCATAGCTAGCACTGTGCATGTATGTGCAAGATGGTTAAAAAGTGGTGAATAAGCACATGCATTGGTTTGGAATCACAGTGGTATCAGATCCCAGTAGTACCTGCTGTGACCCTCCCTCCTCTCCTCTTTCTCTTCAAGAGATGCCAGCTAACGCCAGAGAGGAGAGGGAGCGGTGCTCTGTAACCAAAGTTGTGCCTCACATTACTGTGTCCCCAGGGTGTCCCGGCCTCCTCATCCCGAGGTTCCACAGACACTACGAACACCTGTCCTCCGCCCAGCTCCCTTACGACCACTCGGCCGGTCACATCACCGAGAGCCACCTGGAGACTCTGCTGGGAAGTCCAGTCGTCCGGGGAGGGGAGGCGGCCCTTCTCAAAATGGCTACTGAGGACGGGGGACAGGAAGATGAAGGGAACAGAGACGGCGAAGGGTACGGCAGCCCCCACAACCACCACCGTCAACCTCATCACCCCCAACAAGACAAACTTCTGACCAACAGAGATCTGATTGACACCCCTCTGTCACCCATCAGCACCAAGGTGTCTGCTGTCCCGGAGGTGCAGGGGATGGTCAGCATGACTTTCAGCGAGACGCCTTGGGAGACGATGGAGTGGCTGGACCTGACGCCACCTAGCTCGGCCACAGCCTTCAGTGTTGCTCCACCCAGTGGGCCCAGCATCTTCAACACAGAGTTCCTGGATGTCACAGACATTAACTTGAACTCTGCTATGGACCTTCACCTGGAGCACTGGTGAAAACATCAGCTCCACCAAAGCGCCATCAGCCATCAGAAACACAAGACACCAGCTCGCAAGTAGCTGTACGTCCGCTCATATCAGCTATGACCATACCAAAGAGTTACTGAATCCTACCTTAAGTCTAAGCACCAGAATTTGCCTCTTTTTTTTGACAGCGGGATGTGACATCGAATAACCTACATCCAAAGATTGACAGCTAAGTCTGAGGTCGAAATGCAGAATACAGTATATTTTTTTGATTCTTTTCTCCACATGGCTGAAATGAGGTTCTCATGTTGTCGTTATACCCAGAATCCAAAAACTAGGTGCTTCCTGACATGATCTTTGTCCATTTTGGACAACGACACGCACAACAGCCAAATAGGTATGACAGTGGACACATGAAGGATTTTCTAGATAATGGAGATACATGATTACAATGCTTTATACCAACACTTTATGCAATATCAGTGTTACGCCACCTTGACTTGAAGACACATTTTGACAGTCATTGTATATTTTCGGAGTTTATGTTTGTATTACTGGAAAAAAAAAAAAAAAAAAATGAGAGGAATTACAAGGTGAATTGGATTGCTTAGTACGGCCATTCTGTAAATATCTTAAGTATCTGTACTGACAGAGACAAGTTGACGTCTGCATATTTTGTCAGTGGTGTGGGAGATGACACAAACCACAAATCAAGTGTATTATGTAATCAGTTCATCAATTGATGTAAATATGACAAAAAAAATCTCACTGTGCACCTCTATCTAAATACACATTTTTCACAGTTTGCTTGAGCTTAGAGTATGTGTGTAAAAATGGTTGTCATTCCCTTGAAGGACCCCCCCCCCCCCCCCTTTTTTTTTTATACAAGTTTCTTTACACTATTTGGCGTTTCTATCCACAGCGTGACATTCTGGAGACAAATGAATGTCTTTGAGAAAACTTTGGTCTTATGGGTTTTAATCAGCAGACAAACAGTGCCTTATTGCTTTTTATTGAAGACATTTTCTACCAGTTTCCCCTTTACAATGTTATCAAGTCTCTACTCCCAGATTAATCTAAAAAGCTCCACCAGTTTCCCTTTAGCTGCAAAATCAGGCAAACGTTCATGAAAAATCCAAGTTCATCTCTATATTTTCTTACAAAGTAATTTTTTTTAACCCTTTCTATTCCCAATCACAGTTATTTATTTTGTGTTTTTATATTTATATTTTATCCTGTATTTATACTGACATTCCTTTCTAATAGATTGGGGCTCGCTGATTTACCTGAAAACTCCAGTGCTGCCATTTTGACCACAGAAACTTCTTAGTACATCAGTTCTCTTAAAAAAAACGTAAGACAAAGTGAAGGAACCACTTCGAAAAGCCATGCTTTCTTAAATCACTTCTCTTTAAAGACTCCTATGAAGTGGAAATGTCCATTATTAGCACTTGTGAATAGAAAAATGTAATATATTCTGATCTTTACTGTGAATACTGCATATTACCACAGCGTAGACTTGGACCAGAGCCAGCCCATACACACATCAGTCACACTAAGGAGACCATTTCAGACTCGGAACACCTTTAAGGCTGCAGTTTTGGTCAGAAATTGTCTGTTTTCCACACAAACTCAAAGGACTCAGATGAGACGATGGATAGCGCTCTCGCATCTATACACTAAAGGCCAGCAGCCTGTTAGCTTAACTTACATAAAGACTGGAAATGGGGATACTGCTAACCTGCCTTTGTCTGAAAGTAACAAAATCCACCCACCAACACCTCAAACTCACTTCGTCCTCTGTGTCCTCTGCGGGACGTCCGGCCACAGTCAGCTCCCTCCAACGCTGTCCATCACCAGTTCCTCTAACACTCACACATGAACACGTTATACCTCTTATTTAATTCAGCACTTAACCCATCATCAGAGTTTGTTTTCACACCTTTTGTACAGATAATTATTGAGCTTTATTGGTGCTGGTGGGCAGACTTCATTCCCCTCAGAGTCAGGGTAGTTATTTGTTTGCTTGTTGTGCTAAGCTACGCTAACGGCATCCTGGCTCCAGCTTCATATTTAGCAGACAAGTGCGAGAGTGGTGTCGATCTTCTCATCTTGTCCACTCTCAGAGAGAGCGAGTGAGCGTATTTTCCAAAATGTCAAAAACTGTTGCTTTAGGCGCATCGGCCAATTCATTTCTTGCCTTTTCAGTGGTGTCCTCTGTAAACATGGGTCTCGTTTTCTATTGTTTAGACCAAATGTTGCTTTTTTTCTCTGTTTCTTATGAAGTGTTGCACTTGTTAAATGGATTCAACAGTCGCCTGTTGGCTATTAATGCCCATCCTGAATGACAAAGCTGATATTCTTTCCTTCCTGTCCTCTGTTGAAAGAATATCTCCTGGCCTTTTTATCTGGGCTTCATTTTGCAGAATTTTCCCTAGTCAAGAAAAAAAAGACAATCAAATCTGACAGAAGCTTCCATGTTGCTTGGCCACTGACTTGCTTTACTATTGTAAAACCAGTATTTGCCTGCATCCCTGTATACTACAGAACGAAGAGCAATAAACTTATCACAGCAAAATCAGTTCTACAGTCACTTTTTATTCACGTCCAATTCACAAGAAGCACACAATACAGCTTTTGAATCTTTTCCATGGGGACTTTATTTGTAACCCTTGATAAAGATATAATATAATATTCATCGCCCTTAATATCATCTTATAATCTAATATGAACATTCTAGTAAATTGCAATTTATACAACATGTACCCTGGAGATTCATGTTCACCAGTGGCGTTAGCTTCCTGGAAATGTATCCCATAGGAGGAGATCAGATGTGGAGACGGTCTGCAGTGAGACATGAGACTGTGGGCTTTTTCTCAGGGCTTTGCACCATTTCATATGACAGACATGGGAAAAACAGAGCTGACGTGATGACTCCATTCAACAATAGAGAGAATCACGCCTGGTCTGCACTGCATCTCCCCCAACTTATGTTTTATCCCCATTCCCAATAATCCACAACTACTCAGCAAGTCCTCAAACTCCCCAAGCCTTCCCAATGATGGTGGCCATTTTCCAACATGGCTGACATCTGTAGAGGCCTATGTCAAACATTACAGGGGAACTCCAGGGAATTTTACACATATATGTCAATGAAGCTGCCATCAGGCGTACTTTTCTACACTTGTATACAGTCTTCTGTGGTTCTGGAGGAGCTTTGTCAAGTCTTAGAAAAATAACCTGATGATGTCAGCAAGATTAGCCTTTTTGGTTTTTTCTCCATACGAAGGAGACCTCAGCCTCTGCGACATGAATTTTCACCATTCTTTGTTAATCTGTCTCTCACATGGTTATTTAAGTACACTATTAAAATGGCTGGAGTGGCCCTTTAAGTGTGGCAATTCCTTTAGTGCAATGAAACTAAATGTAATAAAGCATAGTGATAAAAAAAAGGCCAAAAAAATACAATCAAACCTCGAACTGTGACGATGTCAGCATTGAAAACAGTTGACAAATGTATTTTTCCACATGAAGCTGAGCGAGTAACAATAATAATAATACTCAGACACGTAAAATATCATGTTGCATCATGTGACAGAGTCAACAGCTGACTGAGGTTACTGCATACTCATGGCTTATTATCGCATGTCCCGTTAAATTACATTATTAGTATTTGCTAGATTAAAGGATAAAGCTGGCAACATTCAATGATATATTAATGGGATTTAAAGAAAATATAAAATAATGCCATCCTTATCCTTTAAAGTCATTTATTCCATTAGAAGTCTCTACAGTGTCCCAGTCTTGAAGGACCACCATCCATACAGACAGTTTGGTTTAGTAGCTAACTGCCAAGTTGCGCCTGGTAGACGTGGCTTTCTGAGAGGGAATGACGGCGGATGCATCTCAATAGTCTCAAGCTGTGGCCTCTGCTTCACCTGCTAAAGCGCCGGTGGAGGACGACATGTGAGGTGAGGCTTTCTAGACGATGGAGATGCATCGCGAGTGTAATACATGGTTTGACGCGGGAAACATTCTATCATCAGTGCAAGCCAGAGAGACATGCCGACTCACAGAGGAACATGCTGAGTCCATGTTGACCTTACGGGTCAAAGAGCAGTAACTACGAGGAGCGATCTTCATCCTCTCCTGACACGTGTGTGGTTGGTACAGAATTATGTCATTTAGCAGCATTTCTGGGTGTCGCTGTTCTTGACAGGAAACCCTTGCCAGGACTCTTAAAAAGGTAGTTACTACTGTTTGCCTCTATATGGCAGCATGGTGGATCTGTGATCAGTGTGGATGAGCACTTTAACTGTACAGTGCTATGACAGGCTGCTGAGGAGCGTTAGGGCTCATTCTCAAACTGAAACGCACAGACGCGTTTGCACCCGGCGTCCGCATCTCGCCACTGTTTGACTCCATCATCTGCGTTTAGAAGTGAGCCTTAACGGTCAAGCAGCACCTGCCAGGAACAGCAGATTAGATGTACTATATACATACACATTTACATCAGCGGACGTAACATCCTATGGTAACTTTACATCAGGCAATGTAGCGGTGCATTAGCCCCACTTTGTGACCATTATGGACTGTCGCTACATTTGAGTCATGGAGCTCAGCAGTTTTTGATGGGAGATAAATCGCTGATGAGCTCTGAAGATCCAGACTTTCAGACGCCTCACAAGTTAAGACTTTATTTCCTAATCCGGACAAAGATGCTCATGGTTAGAAATGGCATAGCTCCTCGTAAAACAAAAGAAACGTGTTTTAGGTGTATTCAGGTGTATTTGTATATACTGATGTTAGTTTTGCTGTGCAAAGAGTGTGTATCTTTTACAAAACTGCATGCTTAGCTCTGTGACTCAAACGTAACACATGAGAAGTCCAAAACGGGGCTAATGCTGGATGTGAGAAATGTACATGTCCCAATAATGTGTCAAGATGAACTCTCACAGATTGCATATTGGAGAAAGAAGTACTGTAAAGCCACGCTACCGAATCCATGAGCTTTCCAAAGAGAAAACACTTTTTGCATACTCAATTACCATGAGTGAAGGTGCCCACAACAAACCGTGTGAAAAGAGCGTGTGTGTGTGTGTGTGTTTAGACAATAGGTCTATTGCGGACATCTGTACATGTCAACAGTTCAGAGGTGAACACACATATGCATACATACAGTCCACAAAGTACAATCCGATAGGTGGCTATGTTGGTTCATACAACGTGAGTGTCACTGTTCAACATCTTATTTGGTAGATTCTGCATTTGCATTTTACTGAGACACTGTCATGTCTTCAAGTTTTTCTGGGTGGAGATGGAGGATAATATTTTAGATTTCACTGACTTTATCATGAGGTGACAGGAGGTGGAAGGGTTTGCTTAATGATATTCATCTCATTGCACCGGGCAATTCAGACTGAGTTCCTCTGTTCTTTGGAACGTGTGAATAAACAGGTGATCCTACGTAACTCTAAGATGTCAAGCGTTGCATCACAAAGCTTAGTGTCCCCCCCTTCCCACCCCCCTCCCCAAAACTCCCCAGCCTGACTCCATCAGTCCACATACATAGGAGAGATGGGAGAGGCGGGGATCTGATCCAGGATGCAACACACGTAACTGGCGACATCCACGAAACGCTCTTCATACATCAGAATGAAGGGTTGTTTCTAGAGGAAAGACACAGTGAGACTCATGGTGAGGAACTGAGGAATGCTCTGAATTCACAAAAAGATCTGTCGCCAGGTGGATGATAGGCAGGAATTTACATGGATGTTAAATAAACACGAATTTTCCATTTTAACATTTCATGTGGTAGAATATGCTGCACTGATATGTTTAGCCACTTGGTGGCAGCGAAACAAACGTTTCCTTCTACTGCATCTGCGGCAGGAGAGAAAAAGGCTCCATAGAGCTCAGAGGAACTGTAGAGTTGAGTGATAACTCTGTGGGTTTTTCACGGTGAGTGACCCCCCTCCATATCACAGTATCTATTGTTTACATGATAGTTAGCGCAGCGTTAACAGTTCAAAAGTCAAATTGATGAGATTGGGGTCATCTGATGTATCCATTTGTGAGGTGTAGAAAAAAAACGAAAGGACCGTCCAAGAACTCACCAGAAGCTCCTTGTACTTTGGCCTTTTTGATTCATCCTTTGTAAGGCTGCACAGAAAAACACAAACAAAATCAACCTCCGGCACCGACACTTATTTCACCCACTAAGCCTGCAATGCTTCACTGACTGGACGTGAGGCTGAGTGTAACGGTGCTTACCATAGGTTAACAAAGTTGATGAACTTGGGGGAGAACTGCCTCTCCTCGGAGTTGCTGAGCTGGGGGGGCTCACCCTTCACCACCTGCGTCAGCTGATCAAAAACACTATTCCACTTGGGGTAAGGGAACCTTCCCGTGGCCAGCTCATACTGAAAGCAAACACAAAGCAGCGGCTCTGAGGAGACCGGACTTCCCTTCAAATCGAACTCGCTCTGACATTACAAAAGGTTAAAGTTCAAGCGGGCGACATGATTGGTCTTACCAGGGTGATTCCCAAGCTCCACACGTCAGAGCGGACATCGTAGCCTTGTCTGGAAGCACTGGGGTCTATCCTTTCAGGCTGAAACACACAAGAAAAGACTCTGATGTGGGAGGTCAAAGGTCAGGCTGAGCAGCTTTACTGCACACAGCCTTTTATTCATTTGTGTTGGAGCATCCTGATATCCATTTGCCTCTGATCCATTTCGTTTTTTCACTCCATATTTTCGATTGCTTACCGCCATGTAAGGCCTGCAGCCTGCATCTCTGGTCTTGGCTATGGAGTCCACCAGCTGGCCGCTGATGCCGAAATCACACAGCTTGATGTTACCCCTTCGGTCCATGAGAATGTTGGAAGGTTTGATGTCTGAAAATGACAGAAAAAGCCGTTTCATCCAGAGTAACGTGAACAGAACTAATCCAAGGCTTTAAGGAAAGCACAATAAAAGGCTTTTGAATATTGATGAATTCAACTTTACAATTATCATGAACTCACCTCTGTGAATTATTTTCAAGTTTTCTTTTAAGTGGTTCAGTGCTTTAACGGTCTGTTGAAGACAAAACAAAATGCATCACCTCTGTTTCCAGGACGTGCACGCCATGAAATCCAAACGTGAAGAAAAAGGGAATCCTCTACTCACCGCTAATGTTATTTTGCCTAATATTTCCTCTGGAATGACGTGATCTAATGCACAATATACATATTTGTAGAATTTGTCTAATGAGGTAGACATAAGCTCCATGCAAATCCAACAGTCCCCCTGAAACAAAGAGTCAGCAGTTAGTTTCAAATGAATCTGTGACAGTTCTTCATGAGTCACTTCAGGGACACATCTGCACAGAAATGCTCCTACACAGTAAACACAGAGTGTGATGGGGTGCGTTTGAGGTCACACCTCTCTGAAGAGAGCGCCGTAGAACTGGACAATGTAGGGACAGTCACTACTCCTCATCACCACGTCGAGATCCATCAGCAGCTGCTTCTGCTCCTTCTCATCCACGGTGGAGCGGATCCTCTGAGACACACACACACACGACACCAAAACGCCATCACAATCTGGAGTCGTCCCACTTTCCACACCATCTACTCAGCCACGATTCACTTCATTATCAGACCAGCTTGTTTCAGCAGAGTCATTAATAGCAGTTTTTTCACTTTGTGTAATGCAGACATTTTTTATGTGCTGCTATGGTTAGTTTAAAGCCGCCATCATGCAGCTTCACTGCAACAAAATCAATTTTCAAGCCGCTGTTGATACAAATCCAGCTGGTCAATACTGCATTTAAGACTCTGAGATCCCATCACAGTGCAGGCAGAACAGGGTGAGGACCATTATTGATAACTGGTGTAAATACAAAGGCCTGTGGGGATCAGACGTCCAGATAAATCCCACTGGTGATTATCAAACTTCTTCCTAGTGGAAACAGGCTACTTGATTAATTACTGCAAAGCTGAGACACTAATGTAGTTACTAGATGGTGGTTTAAACCAGTGGTTCCCAACCTGGGTCACAGGGGTGCGCACAGTTTTGTCTACGCTGAGGTTGTGAGGTTACCAAAATTATATTTGTGCACATTAAATTTATAAAATCCCAATAACACACCCAATTGGATAATTAAAACTCTGTATAATCCAAATTTAAACATATATTTGGACCACATTTAAGTTCATTAAGCTATTTATTACCTCTGACCTTTTATTTTTGCAAATAAAAGTCTGTAATTAATCACTTTATTCTTTTAGTGCGTGTATGCGGGTAGGAGTTGGGGTTGGGGGGGCCTGGCTTGTCTTGGACACAGGCAAGGGGGGCTTCGAGGAAAAAAGAACTGCCTCTCTTACTAAATTATGCTCCCTGAAGATTAAAAAGCGTGGGCAACATGAGGCGTGTCTATCATCAGGTCACCTTGACAGCCATGATCTGGCCCGTGGGTTTGTGGACCATCTTGTTGACGGAGCCGTAAGCCCCGCGGCCGATCTCCCCGAGGTCCCTCAGATCCTCTGCGGTGAAGTCGCAGTGCTGCTCGGGAGAGATCTTCAGCTTCCCCGACGACTCGATGCTGTGTGTCCGCAGACGCTCTCTGGGGGAGCGCAGAGCATAGAGGAGGCGGGGTTGGACGAGGCAGAGCAGGAGGAGGAGGAGGAGGAGGAGGAGGCCACAGGAAGGGGGAGAGAGAGAGGACAGTGTGGAGCCATGAGAGGACCATGCATTATAGATTCATGTGGATATGATCAATAATTAATCAGTAATTCCCTAATCTGGAACATTTGAAGGTTCCATGAATGGAATCTGTAATCAGAGCTTTCTTATATGATCTGGCTCTCTCTGACTTGAGAGTGCAGAAATAGGCTAATATGAGAAAATTTGCTTGTTTGTAGGACGAGGGCCAGATGCATGATCTAAACCAAAAACCCACAAGATCCCACCGTCAGCCGTCTCTACTCACATGTGAGGGTTCTGGAAAGAGGGAGGTGTTGGATTGAGCGGGAGCCTGGAGGCTGGTTTCACTGGAGGGTTGGCGAAGTTCAGCTTCAGAGCTTTACGTTTACCTGGTGGGACAAAGAAAGAAACAGATCCAGAATCCCACGGCATGCACACCACACTGTGGGTCCAACCAGCTGGTGCAAACAGAGGACGCACACCGTGATAAAATGCTTGTCTTACCTCAGCAACTTATGTCTCTGCGCACTTGAGATAAGCCTTTAAATGTGTGCAGTAAGCAATTAAAAAAAAAAAAAACATGCCACAATATAAGGCCCAGTACCAGCACAATGTGTGCTTGGTACAATGAAATCTGGCTAACAGGTCATTGGAGAGCGGTGAGGAGAAAACTGCTGTAGCATGAATATGACTTAAAGATCCAGTCGATTAACAGCTGTTTTCATCCACACTCTGACCTTTGGGTTATCTCAAGCTCTTCTCAAGATCAGAGGAAGCACAAAATGCATTCTGAATGCAAGCAGAGTGCCTGAATGTACAGGGGTTCCCAATGCTCAGATACTGCACCAGTTCTTCTAGCTTTTAGACCATTTTGCATCCCAACCATACATGCATGCAAGTTTTTGATGCTGCTGTTGCCACAACAGAGCCACAGTGCCGGATACTGATATTGGGAATCCCTGTCCAAAACATTTCCATTAAGAACTTTTAAAAACTGCAATTAAGATCTGAACAGTTCCTTTGCGATACCAAAGTGACCCAACACTTAAAAAGCACTTGATTCCAGTTTAAGACTGGAGTAAGTCCACAGCGTCTGTTACCTGTACATGTTTGTTAGAATGTACCTCCAGAATATAACTGCCAATTAAACTAGATTCTCTGCCAAGTGCTGAGTTTAAGCGTTGAGTCGTCTTTGCCATGCCCTGTTCAACCAACTTGAGTGCAAACAGGTCCCTTAACCTTGAAGCCCCAGTGCAAATGAATCTCTCTTGGCCATAACTGAATTGGTGACAATAGCAGTGAACAGTGGACAGACTCCCCAACTACCAGAGCACCACACAGGCTGTTTCAATAGTATACAGTGGCTTCCTTTCACCGAATTTATCCAATTAAACACAAGCGTGATAAAAACATCAAGAATCTGGAACTCAGTAACAACGCTAACCAGTCACTGAGGGGTCAGGCAAGAACTGAACAGAAACGTGGCTCAACAATGGTCCAGGAGGAGAGGAAGCCACTTTAGACTACTGAGGTGTACCCACAAAGAGTAGAGGTCGGTGTGCTTTGTGTGTGAGACTATTGCTTACTTTGGGACACTCCAGACAGGCTTATCTGAAACCCTGAAGTAAAGGAAAAAACATTTTACTACATCTTCTCACGGCTCGTTTAAGTGTGAGTGGGTCGTGATTCGCAAATGCCATCCCAGGACGAGCCAATGCTGAAAGTGGAATAGAGGGCAGGTTACTTTGAATGTGCTTCAGCTGGTAAAGCGTGGCACCACACATTGGTGGGTCTGGTTGGGTGCACTGCCATGCAGCTGCATGTTGAACTTGATGTGATTGCTTTGGTTCATCCCTTCTTTCACCCAGCAGTTATCACTTCAATGTCATTTCACATTACACTGCAAAATGAGTGACACTGAGATAGAGGCATGGCTGATGCTTTGTGTCTTGTTTTAGTGGCATATACCAGTTCTAAGCGGTATATCACTGCTGGTCATTCATATGTTGCTGCTGTTCTTTTAGCATGAAGCACTCACAGTATATCAGTCACATTCCATTGGCAGATCCCACTCCCCACCAGCATTTGATAAGTCTGGCTTGCCTGTGCTGCTGCTGTCAGCTGGAGTGCTGATGCTGCGTGCCACACGATGATGACATGCCACTGACAGGTGCCACTCTTCACTGGCAAATACTGTGTACAACTGGTGGCCATAACATTACATTGGAAGATAATGATAACAGCTGCCTGCCACTGATGTTTGGAAGGCTTTCCAAGCTTATTCCTGCCGCCTTGATACCTTGCATGACTTTAAACAATTAAACAAATAAGATACAATGTGGTAAAAGCTCTGACTGGGCTCTCCGTCTGCTTTGAGATAGACGTGGTTCTGTTCCACCTCCTTTCATACAATGAGCCTGATCTTATTATTAAGTACTGATTAGCCTCAAAGCTTTTCGAATATTCACTGCTGGCAGCAAGAGACTCGGAAAAATAGCTAAATATGATATTGCATGGTATCCAAGGCCACTGCATCACACCATGCTTCCATCCCTCAGCCGCAGAAGACAGAGGTATAATCATATTATTCCATGTAAGGTATGGCAGGCTGTGTTCCCACATAATATCTTTCTCCATAATCTCTAAGAAAGAGGAAGAGGAAGAAAATTGTTGCTGTATAAGAGGCATATCATTACTACAGCAGTGGAATGTGTCACTGAGAATCGTCATGTGCCAGTGGAACGCAGGTAACCATTTTTATATGTCTTACACATTTGAATAGACCAAAAAATAGCCAAAGTGTCATACCACTAAGGATGGGCATATGGAAGGACAGAAATAGTGGCACCCGACTGGCATGTGCCACTGAGAGCGGCATCTATCAGGGGAACACAAGTGACACGCTGTTGATAGGTGGCTGTTTATGCTAACAGGAAGTGGCATTCACCAGCGGAACATGACTGACGTTCTGTTTACATATGCCATAGCCAGCAGAACAGCAGCGGCATACCACATAGAACTGAGAGGTGTCACTGCCACAGCCACATTCTGTTATCTGTGTGGCTGAGAGAAACCCCCGTGGATGGGGCTGACCGAGGCAGTGTCTCATCGGACGGGGTCTGTCTACTGTGTCTACATAAAGTCATTCTAACATGAGGAAAACATGCAGATAAGTGAGGAAAAATGCACAAAAATATAAATGAAATTTGGAAACAAATAATGATCAACAGAAGGAGGGGGAGAGGGGACATTTTCAGGAATTCCTTTGCCAAGATGTGGCCTAAACAAACACAGTTTAAACCCCAAACAGCAGACTGAAACCTAGTAAAGGAAGTGTGAATACCTGTTTCATTTTGACATCTCCAGCAGGTGTTGGTTTCTGTAAGGTTTAGATAAAACATTTGATACTAGACATCTGCCACAGGGTGAGAAAATGCAACTCAGATCTGTTGATCACTGGATACATGACTGCACTGCTCTTAATTAGGTTATGGGATGGTTAAAGTCAGTCAATGGAAATCCTTTCACTTACCTACCATCAACACGTCCATTATCTGACACGACCTTGTCAGACGTCTTTTTTCCATTAAGATCAAGACGGCAAATCATACAAACACACGTCCTTCTGCCTTTAAACAGGTTTACTATTAGTTATGACTACATACAAACGATTAAGAGTAACATTACAAATTGAATTTAATACCAAGTGAGCTAACGTTATTGGTGCTGGTCGCGACCAGGCTTGGCTTTCCGTCCGATAATGGACTCAGAGGCGAGGTTGCATCGGACAACACTGGCTAGCTGGAAATATACTGATAACAAACGACAGACATGTTGTTTCAGGGGTAGGTGTAGAGGTAAACGGAGGGGTTTATTTTAAGTCATCGCAATATTCATCCGGCTGATATCTCGACAGAATTAACACTGTCCTAAACGAGGACCTTCGTGACGTTGTGACGCGACTGAGGCAGATTCTTCATCAGCGTTTGTAAATGGATGTTGGCATGGTGGATTACAAGGATCTTTGACATAACTGTTTGTGTAGCTTCTTTGCAGCAGACATCAGTGCATTCAAACAGTGGCCTGACTGGGGAGAGAGAAACACTTCAGTGTAGGCCTTGGTGGTGCTTGTAGCAGCCTGCTGCTAATAATATCGGGGAGTAGACGTTCATGAACACATCTTCACGCTGTCATACATTTGGGATTTGGGCTTTGTGCGTCATGAGAATCATGTCAGACTGAAGGAATGGAATCGCTTCGCTGAGCCACTACAGGTATGTCAGCCCAGCAGCTGAACAGGGGATACTTCATCACTGCTAACTTGATAGCCGTGTAGTTTCAGGGAGCCACTTCAAGCTACGCGAAAAAAGCTAGAGTTAGCGGAAACTGAGTAGTGCAACCTTCATAATAAAAGCGTGCAATTTGACAAAGGGCTCATGCTACAGACACTGTTTTAATCAAAAGTCGACATTGTATTGTTAGTACTAAACAGTAACTGTGGATTATAAATACTGTGATATTAAAATCGAAAAATGCACTAGTATATCAATATGTAATATATAAAACGCCAGTCCTACACTAAACTGTATGACATAATATTTGTCTAATTAACAGACCATAGATTAATACAAAGAAAATGATGAATAACCTTCCATATAGGACTGCTAGTGCTCATTCATTATCCTCGTTAATTACATCTACACAAGCAGTCCGCTTCACTTTCTGCTGAATTAACAATTCAGAAACGTACATTTCCAAATGAACTTATCAACAACAAAATATTAGACAGCGTTTCACAGCCAACGCGAATTTTATTTTGAAAATTCTGACCGGAAAATTTGAATTACTCCGTCCCACTTGACAATGGTTTCTCTGGTTATGGGAAGCTACAAGCTATCTTTTCCTACTAACTCCATTGTCCTCAGTTGAAATACAAAAATATGAAATAAAGGCTATTGTCGCCTACCTTGCATGCTGCTGCTCTGTGTCTGCTGGTGAAAATGGTGCGACGTAGATCCTACAATGTTACTGCTGTTGCTGGAGCTTGTGGAGTTGCTGTCAGGACTGGGAGTCGCCATTGTTGTGTTGGATTCCGGCAGCAGCGCTCAGGCTGCAATGCAGAGAGTGAAACTTCGCCCTCTCTGCCTCCAGTCGGGACACTGCGCCACTTGAACGCAACAGCTGCACCACGGCCACGTCTGTGCCGCTGCTGCATTCACGGGCTGTCGGAAATACAGCATATCACGACCTCACAGCGCAGTGATTCACATATTTCCATCACTTAGACAAATTAGCACACGCTACACATTGTACCGCCTTCTATACTTCATCATATTCCCTCGTCCTATATTATTTAGCCTGCATTCAACAAACTAGTGAACACAATAGTAGGTATACTCCTTTCAACAACATTAGTGTACATGTTCTTTCTCCTGAATCAGGTTCTTTGTGTAGTTTGAATCACACAGTTTAACATATTAGTGTTTTATATTTCATCTACATGTCACAGTTGCATTCTTGTTACTGATACATGTCATCACGTCAAAGATAATGCAGTATGTCATTTAGCATCAAAGTTCACTCTTATAAATAAAATAACCTTACTAGCTGAATCAGAGGTTTGAATCACATTCCATTGTTTGTGTCAGTAGATGGAGTTTGCTCACTTGTCATGGAGATGGTTATACAGTATATTAAGAGAAAGGCATTTGCTGTTTGTCCATACTTATGTAACTAAACCTGCTGAGATGCATTTAAAAGCCCCACAATAGCATCATCTCTTCCTGTTTAACATTCCCAGTGTCGCTTGTCAATATCATTTTATCATGTTTTCATCTTCCTCTTTTTGATACTTGAATGCAGCACAAGATGCCAGAGACATGAGTGTGACATTTAGCTGGGCATCGAAATGCAAATACTGCTATTGCAAAGATGTTTATTACTCAGTGTGTTGTTTTACATTGTAAACCATACAGATTGCACTCATCTTGTGTCATCACCTGAAAACTGGTCAATATTATCACTTAAAGTTACACTGCACTAATCAAATATCTCACTACATTGCACAAAACATTTTTCAGCGAGTATAACAGCATAACAAAATCAGTTACAGTGTGTGCAATATGCAATATGCAAAAAAAAGGCACCAATAGCAATAGAAAACCACTTGCTTCTCAAAACAGTGCATGTAAATATGCAAATTCTACCACGTGCCCTCCAGATTAAAACACATCCAGCGTATAGTGTATATCACACTTTGTCATTACTAAAAAAAATAACAATAAAAACCCATAGGTCCAATAAATTATCTGAGGCACTGTATTTGTTGTGCTGAGGTAAGTGGACATGCGCCTAACAAGTTTTCATAAGACCTGTCTATACTTCACCTTTTAAGATATTTACACCTTGGCCTTTAAATAGAACTAAAGAAATAAAAAAACATACTAAACCATTACCGTTCCATTACTGGAGCACTTTCATCACCACAATTTCATCCCTTCCTGATTTGTGCATGTGTTTTTCCGCTCAGAAGAACACATAAAGCCCTTTGCTATGGGATGGGAAATAGCTGCATGTATATCTTTTCAAGTGACTCCTGTAAAATTCCCTGACTTTTTCCTTTTTCCAATTTTCCAATCTGGAATATAACTCTAAATTCCAAGCAGTAATCTCTGAATCTTAATTACAGCATGTGTCATTTTGCCCCCTGATCTGCGTCACTTTGGCACCCCGGAAACACAAACACTCGATCTGTGATCCTCCCGTTCCCTTTCAGCACCATCCTGTCCTCGTACACGGAGACCGTGCCGAAGGCGTTGCCATCGGGTGGAGTCTCGATCACCCCCTCTAATGTCAGGTGGTGCACCCCTGTAACTCTGTCCCGGTGGTATCCGCCGTCGTGGTCGTGTCCAGCCATGAAACACACCACGCTGCTGTGGGACCGAATGATAGCTAGGAGCTCGTCGAAGTTCCAGGCGAGGCAGATGGGGTCCGTGGAGTAGGGGTGGATGGGGAGGTGACCTGGGCAAGAAGGAAAAAACATTTATTTCTGGTATACGCTGCAGGATAGACTAACTTGGGCTTCTTAGTTAGTCTGACTATCCATCCCGCCACCGAGTAAACAGCACTCAAAGCCCACTGGTTGTACAAGGGCTGGCTGAATACCCTGCACCACACAAAGGGGAGAACTTTAAAAAAAGCCAGTACGACCGAGCTGCTCATTTTAACTGCATGAAAGACTGTTGAAACAAGTGCTTCAACGGGCAGATCGCAAAAATGGCATTACATATGGACCCCGCCACAAGCAACATGGTTTACTTACTGACGATTGTGACTCTCTCCCGCTTCTCGTCGGCCGAGGTCAGAACAGAATCCAGCCAGTCCAGCTGAGCCTTACTGAAGCCACCGTTGAACATTGTGAACCTCTGCTGCAGACCCTCAGACTCTGAAATATAAACACAACACAGAGTCTATGGAGACATCAGAGTGCATCCCTTTAGATTAATGGTGTCTCTGCACAACTACAGCCAGCTGACAGAGTGCCCTTGAGCAAGGTGCTGCACCCAGGGACCGGCAGTGAAATGTCTCAGCAGCAGGTGTAACTGTGTTAATGGAAATCAGAGTCTTTGTTAAGGACATAAATATGCTTAGCAGACTTCCCTCCTTGTAGTGCTTATGAATTCAGCCTCTCGAACGGGAGTTCCATAGTCTCGCGTTATCTACTGAAGCCAACTCTAAAACGTTACAATTATCCACAACTTAGCTACGTATTATAATATGAACTACAATATTTATCCCAATTGTTCATATCATGGTATTGTTTTACATATTAAGATACTTTAAAATAAAATCCCGTTAGCAGGCTAGCATACCTGGTGGACAGTTGAGATCCTCGTTGTTGTTGTACTGTTTTATCAGATTCATGGCTTCGCTGTATTGTTCGCTGGTCTCCTCTCTGCCCAGCAGACTCACATCATAAGCGTCCAGCACAACAAACGTGAAGCCGGGGAAGGGGCTGAAGTGGTAGGCGTAGATATCAGAGCCGGCCCGGGCTCTGCTCGGGCTGCCGTCCGTGTGGAGGCTGCTGTTGAGCCGTGAACGCAGCAGCGCGCTCCTGCTGAAGTTATAAAACTCGTGGTTGCCCCATACATGGTGGACCTCCGCGGCGCCGGAGCTCAGCTCTCTCAGCACCGTGTCCAGCGCTCGGTCAGAAGCGCCGGAGCCTTTGTTGAAGCCGTCGATGATGTCTCCCAGCTGGATGATGAACTCGGGTTTGACAGCCGACTCTGACCAACTTTCCTGAGCATTCCTCAGCAACTGGAGGCTGCTCCGGTAGTACCGCCTCCTCGTCTGGCTGTAGTTGTATCCGTCGTCGATATCTGCGTACTGAATGTCAGCTATCACGCCGAATATAAACAGCGGCATTTGTTGAGGATGGTCGTCCATTCTAGATGCTGTCTTGGGAAGAAGCGACGTGTGAGTGTGTTTACTGTGGCTCCGGAGGGAGTTGACCGCACAGGAAGTAATAACAAGGTGCCGGTAACCTCGGAGCCCCCTCACATGATGAAATCCAGCCAGGCTGTCTGATGTGGTGCTCAATTTCCACAATCGTCCGACACGATGACAGTTCACTTACCAACGCAGCCGCTGCGGCAAGCGACACATAAAGCGCAATAACAGCAACGACTTCCGCTTGTACCCTTCAAAATAATGCTGTCAGGCAGCCTGTCGGTAAAGATGGATGTGTTTCTTTCACTAGTAGGGCCCAGTATTGTGCGACCTAAGACAAGGATCTTACTGTAACAGGTACAACGGGTGTTTCGCCTACCCGCCCTGAGGCTTTTACCTATATGCTGCTCACAAACACATTCTTCCCCTGTTGCAATTGTAGAAAATAGTTCAATCAATTCATTAGATTCGTGAAATTCGGCACGGTGAAGCAGCAGGTAGTGCGCGTGCCTCATAGCAAGAAGATCGCCGGTTCGATCCCCGGGTCGGGCAGGGCCTTTGTGAAGTTTGCATGTTCTTCCCGTGCATGCGTGGGTTTTCTCTGGGCACTCCGGCTTCCTCCCACAGACCAAAAACATGCTCATTAGGTTAATTGGTGACTAAAATTGCCCTTAGGAGTGTGAGCGTGAATGGTTGTCTGTCTCGATATGTTGCCCTGCGATCGGCTGGCGACCGGTTCAGGGTGTACCCCGCCTCACCCATTGACAGCTGGGATAGGCTCCAGCCCCCCCGCAACCCCTAAAAGGATAGTCGGGTACAGACGATGGGTGGATGGATTCTTGAATTCACTTCCTGTGCTCTTTATCACACACGTTTTGCAGATTGTGTGGAGTGTATTTAACAAAGGCCCCCGAAAAGGCTAAGACTGGACCCTCAGATACTGAGCTTAAACTTGTGATGGGGGTGTAACCATACATCTTCATAAAAAAACATGGACACTATAAACTTAACAGATTTATTTACATATTTATGTTATTTTGTTTTTAAGACAAAGGTTGAAAGATGCAGGCTGTGGATGGATCACACAGGTTGGCTCTCTGCCCCCTCCTCTGCTGAAGCTGTGTCCTTTTCTCTGGCTGACAAAAGAAGACACACACACACACACACACACACACACACACACACACACACACACACACACACACACACACACACACAAACTTAAGGACAGATTATTTGAAGCATATGACAACAACACTACAAACAACAACAAACACTGAAATGGCCAGGTTTGTCAGTGTTTCTCCTCTTTTTTGTTTTTGATGATTTAAAAGTCAATGTAAAAATTTACCATTTCCCTAACTGCATGGATAACTGTGATTCCAAAATTGGCAAAAAAAAAAAAAAAAAAATCCCCTCCTTGGTCTTCGGTAGGTGGGATTCTACTTTGGGTGGATGAAGTTTACCTGAAGTCTCTTTGCCTGAACTCTGATGCGTCAGGCCGGTGACACACTTGGGAATCCACTTGAGGACCGTGGTGGAGGCCGACTCATCCAACTTGTCCTCAGCTCGGTCCTGCGAAGAATGAAGGGAGAGTGAGAGACTTGATGTTTTCACAAATTACAGCAGCCAGTTATGCACACTCCAGGCTCACTACACATGATACACACTTGCATACTTCTTAGTTAATAACATGCATCCTGAATTTCTTTATATAGTCACTGATGATGATCACATTAAGTCAAACATGCACGTAGAACAGGAAAGAGTGCACACTGAAAAAGAATAATACTGCTAGCAATAATGAATTCTTGTGCAGGAAAAAACATTATCATGCAACACACAGACGTGTCTATAAAGGCTGTGGCAGCACCTCCTCTGCTCCTCCTGAGGTGAGATAACCCTCCCTGGAACCCGGGTAGGGTGACCTCTGTGCTTTCATATTTTTACCGTTCTCCTCAGCGGTCGCTGGCTGGAGTTTTAGTCAAGAGAGTTGTCCTGGTTATGTTCTGGTATTCATTCAGTGTGTTCTACCTCTAGATTACTGTGAGTAAATTAAGTACTTATAGAGTTTAAGCCATTAAAAAAACTGGATTGTGTTGATGTGGAATTACCTCCTCTGCTTGGTGGTATTCACCATGCTGCTCACACCCAATGTCAAACACATACTTCCCCGGGCCAGACGGCTGCAAAATAAGAGTGGGATGGCAAAGACGTCTCAAACACTGCTCTCACCATACTCAGGCCACAGAAAAATAAATCCTTTCATTAATCATTGACCAAGCATCTGAATAAGTAATCAAAGTGGAACTTACATTATTGTTGACAAAGTTACCCTTGTATCTGTGGTCAGAGTGGATGTACTCTCCAGCTGACTCCATCTTGCCATTCACCCACGAGCCCTTGTACTTTGAGCCAGTTTCATGGTAGTGGTAAATGCCCTGGCCATGCCTGGCAATCAGACAACACCACAACATCGAGCAGACTTTAAGCGGAGAAGCCACAGCAGGAAGTGGCTTCTGAATACAGGATGTGATCCAAACGGGCAGAGGAATGTCTGCTTTCAGAAATGAAAACTACAAACATCTCAGTGACATGATTTTAAAACTGTAGATAGACCTCATATGATGCAGCCACTCTCCATCGTACGTGTCCCCATTGGGGTAAGTGTAGACGCCGTGTCCGTGTCTCAGGTCCTCAACCCACGACCCTGACAGACAAACAGAGGCAACAATCAGGGCTTGGTTTCTGAGGGTCTGTGTCGGCTGGACCTACATCTGCCAGCTGAAAAGTTTTAAGAACTAACAGTCACAGTCACAGGACTGTTGATAAATTATGTACACACACTAATGAGATGCAGGAGTTGGCATGTCTCAGTTTATATGCGTTAACTTTGTTGTACCTTCATATTTAGAGCCATCTGGATAGTAGAAGGTGCCCTGCCCATGTTTCACATTCTGGTGATAGTCTCCCACATATCTTGCACCATTCTTGAAGCGATATGTTCCCTATTAGACAAAATAATCAAATATTGATTGGTCAGAGAGACAGTTCTTAGGTAACATCATGGAAACCTCTGAGGCAATCGTTTTCATCATGGATGGAATATGGATCTAAGAGTAATCCAAAGAAGTGAGACACTTCTTAAATACAGTGTTGACAGTGACATCTAATTTATTTCATTTTGACTCATAGTCTGGACTTGGACTGACTTGCTATGGACTCAACAAAGACCTCTTCAGTCTCGTTACCTCTCCGTGTCTTCTGCCGTTCTCATACTGCCCCTGATAAATGTCCCCGTTGGGCAGAACAGCTTTACCGACTCCGTGCCTCTCCCCCGCTTCATTTCTGTCCCCTTCATATTCCTGCGCCAAAAACATTTGTATCCAAAGAGGAAGAGGAAGCAACAAACATCAACAGACAACAAACACACACGCCAATGGCTAACAGGTGGTAATGCTAACGCTAGCTTCAGCCAGCTAACATTATTCGACAAACAGAGTTATATCGCTAAATATCTCTCACCCCGAGTTTACTGCGCTCATCGTCAAACTCATCAGACCCCGCGTCAGACATTCTTTTGTCAATATTTCAGTCCGGACCGATGTGACTTTCAGTTTAAAACGGAGTGGGACAAACTGGAAAGATGCTCAACCTGCAGCGTGCGCTTGCTAGTTTACGGTTGCCATGACAACTGTCAATCACACGTGACCAAGAGCTGCTTGAAGTGCAATCCTGCCGCCCGCTGCGCGGTGTCACTCACCTTAATCAACTATGCAAAATGTCATCTTTTCAGAGACTAAGAAAACAGCCTTGTCTGCAGCTTGGTGACTGAACATCTTTAAGATTATCTGGTGAGTTTTTAAAGGTTTAAAGATGAGACAGTATCTTTTTTTCAGCCTATGCAGTCCTTCAATATTGCTGAAAACGTCAAGTCTCAGAACCTGGAGAAACTGGGCTGCCTAGCCTAGTTTTCTGTATTAGTTTTTTTTTTTTTTTTTTTAACTATGAGCAGAATAACATTTCTGGCAAGCAAAGAACCGCATTATCCCACAATTACCGTTCATATAAATTAACAAAATCGTTGAATGATGCTTAAGAAACGTGTGATAGCTTTTTAAACAGACTCACAGACTTATCTGGTCCATGGTTAGTCCTGCGCGCGCGCTCACTCACTGACAGACCGGAAGTAGCTTCTTGATTATGGAAGCTAGTGATAGCTCCATTGTCCCTTATTTTTACCCTGTGTCCAGTTAAGAATGTTGGTTTGGGAAGGAGAAGAAGATGTAAGGCTGCTCAGGTGTTTTACTGTTTTACTTTTGCATTTTTTTCCACCCTGCACTGCTGAGTCCAGCATGCTGTCCACATAATGCATGATGCAGTCTTCAAACACGGCGCCTGACACTGGAGGGCGCTGTAGTCTACTTTTTCATTGGAACGGAAACTGATTTCCTTATCATGCTCCTTAAACATATCAGCAGGAACTTATTTCCTTCTAAAGTTTGAGTTCAGTTTATGTTCTTTTAATTTAATAAAAGCTGAACTGCTAAATTTTTAAGACCATCCAATACCAGAAAATGACAACATGCAGGAGTGGAAATAAATGTAGACTAATCTATTAATTGATTAAGCAGCAATGTCTTCAAAGATAATCAAAGTTAATTTACATACATTACACAAATCTACTCAGTATGTCAAAATTATTGCTTTTACATATTACTGATGATAACTAATGAGTTGTAGCTGACCATTAAATGATATCAAAGTGCATCTGTGACAGATAATGGACTGTGTGACCTTTGCTTAGCAGCCCTTTATTTAGACAACTTGAACTTGACTTGACATTAACTCATAAGCCATGAGATTTTGCCATCTGTTGCATTAAAGATTAGACTGCACTCTGGTTGCGATCCACTGCATTCACTTTGGCTTTCTGAGACTCATGAGGAGGCCATATTCAAAATGTCTGAAGCAGTTATTCAATCAAAAGAAACACCCACGCCAGTTAAAAAAGGCAAATGAAAGGCAGTTTGTGGCTGCAGTGATAATCCGCATTGCATCATTGTCCTCACACTGAGTAGTATCATTGTCCCTTTGAGGACAGTCCCTAAGAATATCCCACTGATGATTAATTCCCTAAAGTACCCCATATTTAAGATGGAGGCAGTGTAAGCCGTAAGTTCATTGGCTGCTTGTTCATGATTTAGCACCCTTCTTGTCAGTTTACAGCCACCTAAGCTCCCTCTCATGACACGAGAATTACAGATGAGTGACAGATTGAAGACCTCGCTTCACTCAAGAGTTGTTTAGGGACTTTGATGTCTTGTTACCTTGGTGTGTGTAATATAGGGCTGGTTGCATCTGTCTGCATGCAGATGCATTTTTGCCAAAACCGGTAAGCACACTAATTCAAGAAATAGTTGCTTTGATCTTGATTTATTGATATTCATAAGAGGATCAATATCAATCTCATGTCTGTGTGTCACAAATGGGACTGAAGCCAAAAATGACAACTTGTAGTTTAATGCCAAGTCAAGAGTTGGGACATAAGAGGTCCAGCTTTGTCATGACATTGATCTTTCTATGATACAATCCAGAGTAGCCCACCTGTACAGAAACCTTCACCAGAGCCTCACTGGCCACTGACTCACTCACTGTGAGTGTGGCAATCCACGCTAAAGCCTGAGAAGTAGCACAGAAATACTGTGTGGATGGATAACCAAAACCACGAAATGTCATTTTACATTTTTGGTTGGGAGCTTAAGAGGAGTTGGTGTATCTTTTTAACACAGACCGGCTCGCTGCTTTCCACTTCCTCCACTCTTTATGTTAAGCTGGGCTGACCACGTGCTGGCTCCAGCTCTACAACCCAGTTCCAAGAAAAGTTGGACCACATTGTAAAACATAGATGATAACAGAATGCAGTCATTTGCAAACAAACTTTAGTGACCAACAGCAGTTTTATGAAGTGTCCCTGAGTCCATGTACTGATCTGCTTTCTATAATAATGTGTGGTGAACCTCACTCCGTCCTCGATTGTGAGCAACTGAGCCTTTCCAGGATGCCCCTTTCATATCCAACCATGATATTATCACCTGTTACAAATGAACCTGTTTACATATTTTGGAATCAGGATTGTACTTAATGCTTGAGAGTGATATTGATCTTTCTTATCTCAGTCTTGGAAAGAAAGTGAATATTTCTAAAAATGCTATGCTGTTTCTTTAAGTTACTGATATCCTGTAAGTATTCTTTACAATCATAGATCATTATTTTCCTCGCCGTCCTGCAGCGTCCCTCAAATCATGGCAGCAGAAAAGAGAGGACACGACTCTTAGTCCACTGTAATCTCTAAAGCCATCCCAGGAGGATCCTGGGGGAATTTCTATCAAGGGATTCATCAGCTATGCCTTTGTTTATCAGCCTGTCAAAGCAATCATAGGGGTCACGGGTACATTTTGTGTAATATTTCCCAACAGTTTTTAAGCCTCAGAGACATATTGTTTGTTTTCCACTACTGAAGTGCATGCATTTGAACACAACAACTGTATAAAGTCATTAAAGTGACCTTTCCTCTATATATTATGTGAATTTATCAAGTCTAACATACATATAATCCAGCATAATGTTCCATGAATCCTGACATGCAAGACAAAATACTCTGTACGCTAATATTGTCTGTTCAGATTGGCAAAGTATATAATGTACAGGGCAGAAATAACACACCTCTGAGTAGTAGTTTAATTGGTGTTGTCACTTCTTTCTGAGAGTTAGATGACAAGATTGATATCGGCTCAGCTGGAGTGTGCATGGTTAGCCAGGCCGAGCTTCCTTTTGCTTCAGCATAAAGAAATTTGACAAGTTCAGGTTTAAGGAGAAGTTATGTGTTGGAGAAATGTCTTGGCGTGTTGCAATGCGTGATAGAAGGTTTCTTTAAACAAACAAGATCGCTCTGGACAGATCCAGGCCAGCTGTTTACTCCTGCTCCCAATCTTTAGACTATAAGCGAGGCGAGTCACATCCTGACCCTGGCTTTGTGCTTCCCGCACAAACATGAGATTGATATTGATCTTCTCATCTCACTCTCACACAGACAGCAAATGTAATTCCTCAAAGCACGCTTTAAACACAAATTTTACTCTTAACACTCTCCGAAAAAGAGATTTTGACCTCAACAGACCATGCTCATCAAATAAAGGTTAAAAAAATGTATAGATTAACAAAAATATATTGTATGATCTGTAACAACAATGCACATTGTTCTGTGCCTGACATACTAGATGAAACTTGAGTTAATCGACCGCATGTCTATGCCGACGCGTACATTATGCTTATGAAAAATTTCTTTATTTGGTTATGTCAGTTTAAAAGCAGCTTAGAGTAGAGATGCATCCTTAATAGTGCCGTTTAGTTATAATCTTCCAAACACAGCAATGAAGATGCTAAACAAACAGCGTGCCGGTCCCTGCGTGCTTGGAACATTTCAGCATCTACGCGAGCGCTGGATCTCAGGCAGAGGTCACCCTCCTTTGGCATTCATTCTTTTCTTGAGCTGCAGTTGCTCCCCGCCACGGATTTATAACAAAAGCTCAGTGACATCTCTGTGATATCACATGCCAAACTAATCACTTCTCTCCACCCACATTCATTAGAGGCTTTGACCTAAATATAGGTGTTTGCTGTGTCTCCTAATGCACCGAGAGGGACCTTATAAAAGCAGTAAGGGTCAAAGCCATCTGCATTTTTCAGCTGGGTCTTCTCCTGGTGAGGGCATGCTTCTGTTTCATTGTTGTGTGGTTATGATAGATACTGGCTTCACTGGTAGGATTTCTTCTTGTTTCTGAATCAGGTGTCTCTAGGTGGAGGCTGCGTAAGCATACCTTCTGTAGCCCGCTGAGGTAAGAGTTGGTATTGATTGTGATGACTGATATTATCCCACAGATGTTACAGTCACTGTTCTAACCTTAAATCCTGGACCTTTCAGTCCCCTCCGGGGTGTGCTGCAGAGATGAGTTCTGATGCTGAGATGAGTGTGTTCGGGGAGGCTGCCCCGTACCTGAGGAGACCTGAGCGAGAGAGAATCGAATGCCAAAATAGACCCTTTGATGCTAAAACTGCAGTGTTTGTGGTGGATCCAAAGGAGCTGTTTGTCAAAGGCACTCTGCAAAGCAAAGACGGCGGCAAAGCAACTGTTAAAACCAACGCAGGACAGGTACGTTAGCTGGAGATGAGGCGACTCAGCCGTACGCTCTGCATACTGCTCAGCGCTGAAGGGCACGTCTCTCTTCGCAGGTTGTAACAGTGAAGGATGATGAAGTCTTCCCCATGAACCCGCCCAAGTTCGACAAGATCGAGGACATGGCCATGATGACCCACCTCAATGAGGCCGCCGTGCTGTTTAACCTCAAAGAGCGTTACGCAGCGTGGATGATCTACGTGAGTAATGCAGCATTTACTGTAGTTGATGATGGTCATTCCCACACAATGCCAGAAGACCATGTGGACCAACATTAGAGCTGCAGGAAGTTTGTGATGTATGATGCTGAAAGTGCATCGTCTGCCTCAGCGAAGGCTGGAAGCAGCAGCTACTTTTTATGCACTTGAAGTGTCAAATGGTAAGACGAGGGATTTGATTTTTAACAGCAGTCCTTTGGTGGGATGTTTTGAAACCAGTGAGATGATCTGAGTGTACGGAGCCTGGGAGAGGTCAGGGTGGAAAAAAAAAAAAAATTACCAAGTTATGCTCTCAGTGTAATAGTTGGGCTCTCAAATTAGTCATTTGTGCTCTCCATTTAACAATTCATGCATATGGATTACTAAGTTCCTCATCTGCTTGCTGTGTCCGAAACTACAAAATATTCATTAGCATTATATCCTGATTGATCCTGTCGTGGTGAAGGCATAATTAACAGTCAGAAATAATTAATGGTTTTCATAGAAATGCATGTTCTCAATTTGGAGACCCTTGTATTGTTCGTGCTGCTGTGTGATGGCCGAAAGTATTTAATAAAGCACATAAATTAATGGATTATTCAGTAACGTGTGCATAATAAGTAATATTTATTCATGTTTGATGAGTACATTTTCCCACGCTACTTCCTGCATTACTGTGCAGGACAGTAATTGTTCAATATGAGCATAATGCCTGTGCTACGAGGCTGGAGAGACGAAAAACTGAAATAAATGAGAGGAGAAACTAACAATGCAGATGCTTCCATGTATTTTAACCCGTGCTTCTTAACATATTTTGACCTACAAATGATCCAATCTATGCTTCCTCAAACAAATGTTTTGTTTTACATTTCTCAGACCTACTCTGGGCTGTTCTGTGTCACCGTGAACCCTTACAAGTGGCTCCCAGTGTACAACCAAGAGGTGGTGGTGGCCTACAGGGGCAAAAAGCGCCAGGAGGCTCCTCCGCATATCTTCTCCATCTCCGACAACGCCTATCAGTTCATGCTCACTGGTAAACTGAATTATTCTGTTCAGTTTTCTTCAAGGTTCTGATGCAACGCATGGTACATTTGTAACTCTGCTGTCGTTTGTTATAGATAGAGAAAACCAGTCCATCCTTATCACGTAAGCTGCATGTTGACACAAATGCGACAACCAATTTTTGCTGCTTTTTATTAAAAAAGAAGAAATGAAATATTTCTGCTGTGTGTTTTTCTTGTTCTGTAGTGGAGAATCTGGTGCAGGAAAGACTGTCAACACCAAACGGGTCATCCAGTACTTTGCGACAATCGCTGGGTCTGCAGACAGGAAGAAAGATACTACTGCCTCTGGAAAATTACATGTAATCTTATAATGAATTTCTATTCTTTCATATATTTCTAACCAAATCACTGCTTATCTACATTTAGACTATTTGTTTTTGTTCTGTCTGTGTCTATAGGGGAATCTGGAGGATCAGATCATCTCCGCTAACCCACTGCTAGAGGCCTTTGGAAATGCCAAAACCGTCAGAAACGATAACTCTTCACGTTTCGTGAGTGAAAAAGTGAAAAGACGGAGATTCTGCTCATTTGCCACCTTGCTTCCTTCATTCTTTTTTTTCTTTTTTTCAGGGCAAATTCATAAGAATCCACTTTGGTACCACAGGAAAACTGTCTTCTGCTGATATTGAAACTTGTGAGTCAGAATATGATGGAGACAGAATGTTTTGTTGTTGGAGGCTTTTGTTCAAGCTCATTTAATTTCCACTCACAGACTTGTTGGAAAAATCCAGAGTAACGTTTCAGCTGGCTGCAGAGAGGAGTTACCATATTTTCTACCAGATCATGTCCAACAAGAAGCCTGAGCTGATAGGTAACATGAAGCAGATCAGTGTTACAGTGTTGTGCAACAGCTCTTTCTGTACATTGTTAGAAATTGTATGCACAATGTGTTCATATTTGAAGGCTCATGTGACTGACACATTATTATTTCCATCCAGAGACTCTCCTCATCACCACCAACCCCTACGACTACCCATTTGTTAGCCAAGGGGAGATCTGTGTGGCCAGTATTGATGACAGTGAAGAGCTGATGGCTACAGATGTGAGTCAGATTCGCAATGTTTTCTTCTCCGTCTTTCCTCACGTTCACTGGCCCTTACATCAGCCTTGTTGTGCTGTCTTTGCAGAGCGCTATTGACACTCTAGGCTTCACTGGAGAGGAGAGGATTGGCATCTACAAGCTAACAGGTGCTGTGATGCATTACGGGAATATGAAGTTCAAGCAGAAGCAGAGAGAGGAGCAAGCAGAGCCAGATGGGACAGAAGGTAACTGTTATTCACTGGATTTACCTCAATCTTTTAACGTCTTCATATTTTTCTTCTTTTCTGTCACACTGTGCTTTATATTTGTCTTATTTAATTTTTTTTTAAATCAGTGGCTGACAAAGCAGCTTACCTGATGGGTCTGAACTCTGCAGACCTGCTGAAAGCATTGTGTTACCCAAGAGTGAAGGTTGGGAATGAGTATGTGACCAAAGGGCAGACTGTTCAGCAGGTATGTGTTATAAACCAAAAAGAATTTTATTTTAACTACACCTTTATAATCATCATTATCAGCCACAAGAGGTGGCAGGTGAATTGCAAGTTCATGGTCTACAGCAGGGGTGGGCAATAAATTTTTACAAGGGGCCGCATGAGAAACCTGAGCTGTGTTGGAGGGCCAAACCAACAATAACTTGAACTTAATTGTGCTCAATTTTAATTTTCTCCCATTCGAAGAAGCAGTAAATTATATATTTCGATTGGCTGCTACCGGTAATCAGAAGAAAAATGATATTCTGGAAATATTTTTATGAATATATGAAATTGTGGTGTAGGTCAAATAGGAAAATACTCCTATAGAAGTAACGAACAGTAAAAACACAGACAATCATTACATCAGTGTTTCATTTTATTTTTAACACGTTTATCTTCATAAATACTGAAAAGGTGTTTTGCAGTATGTTGAAGATCAGCAGTTGGTCAACTTTATACAAAAAGCAAATTGTGCTTTTAATGTTTTTCACTTCATTTTTCTTGTTCAGTGGAAAAATCCAATCTGTCAAGTGCATTGAAATCTGGTTGAATGTCTGCACTCTCTTCAAAAACGGTTCACTTTTTCTGGCTATTTTGTGGGATATGACATAACTTGTCTTGACAGCTGTACCTCTGGATGTGCAAAGTTTCGTAAAAAGTCCTTGTTGATTTTGCGGCTTAGCTATCAAAGCGTCCGACTCCCTCGCGCTCTGGATCAGACAGCTTCTTGTATTTCTCCTTGTGTTTGGTCACGTAGTGGCGATTCAAACTGTAATCCTTGAACACACCTGTGGACCACAAACTAAGCTCGTGGCTTTACCTTTGACTTCTGCACAGAAATTTTTAGCAGTCCATGTCTTGTTGAAAACGCAACATTCATTGTCAACTTTTCTTTTTTTTGGCGTGAGCTGACATTTTGAGGGCTAGCTGGCCAGCATCACACGCGTCCTTACGCCAATTAAAAAAACAAAACAAAAACGGCACGCTTTTCAAAATAAAAGCAACACAGCTGTATTGCGTGCACAGCATAAATACTTTTTCATTTATGTTCGAATTTACGATTGAGCTCACGGGGGCTGGACAGGGATGCCCTGAGGGCCAGATGTGGCCCGCAGGCCGTGAAATGCCCAGGTCTGGTCTACAGCATAATACTAGAAGGTTATGCAAAGGTTACTAATGTGTTGAGATTTGACTGGCACTTGTCATTGTGCAGGTCTACAATTCTATTGGTGCTTTGGCCAAATCAGTCTATGAGAAGATGTTTCTGTGGATGGTCCTCCGCATTAACCAGATGCTGGACACCAAGCAGCCCAGGCAGTTCTTTATCGGCGTCCTGGACATTGCTGGGTTTGAAATCTTTGATGTAAGTTAACATTGTTTAGTGTATTTTACTGGAATTTGCAATGTGGTTATGCTCTAAATGGTTTGTTGTACAGTTTAACAGTCTGGAACAGCTGTGCATCAATTTCACCAACGAGAAACTGCAGCAGTTTTTCAACCATCACATGTTTGTGCTGGAGCAAGAAGAGTATAAGAAGGAGGGCATCGAGTGGGAGTTCATCGACTTTGGGATGGACCTAGCTGCCTGTATAGAACTAATTGAAAAAGTTAGTATCTGCAGATATGATATACAAAGTCACAGCCATAAATGCCTACAAAGAGTGGATGTTTGTGTTAAACCTAGATGTTTTTGTCCTCAATAGCCAATGGGCATCTTTTCCATCCTTGAAGAGGAATGTATGTTTCCCAAGGCATCAGACACCACCTTCAAAAACAAGCTGTATGACCAACATCTTGGAAAATCCAACAACTTCCAGAAGCCCAAGCCTGTCAAAGGCAAGGCAGAGGCTCACTTCTCCCTGGTGCACTATGCTGGCACCGTGGACTACAGCATCACAGGCTGGTTGGACAAGAACAAGGACCCACTGAATGACACTGTGGTCCAGCTCTACCAGAAAGCCTGCCTCAAACTGCTGGCTTTCCTATATTCTACCTATTCCTCGTCTGAGGGTAAGAATGTGGGACGGGGGATGCTTTTTATTCCAAGGTGCAGCCTTATAATGTAGATGACAACATTTCTTCTTCTAGATACTGCTGGTGGAGGAAGTAGTGGAGCTGGTGGAAGTAAGAAAACAGCAAAGAAGAAGGGCTCGTCCTTTCAGACTGTGTCAGCTCTCTTCCGGGTAACTGCAGACTGAAATAATACTCTTAACTTTCTGAGAGTAATTTTGAGACATATGATTTTCTGTCACAAAGTAATGGCACTGATTGCCTCTAACAGGAGAACCTGGGAAAGCTAATGACAAATCTCAAGAGCACCCATCCTCATTTTGTTCGGTGTCTAATTCCTAATGAGACTAAAACTCCAGGTAAGTCAGTAATGTCGTATTATAAACACAACTTATGTCGTATTATAAACACAACTTCCATCTGACCATTTAATTAATGCCTTTAGGCATCATGGAACACCATCTGGTAATCCATCAGCTGCGATGCAACGGTGTGCTGGAAGGAATCAGGATCTGTAGGAAAGGCTTCCCCAGTCGAATCCAGTACGGGGATTTCAAGCAAAGGTAAGAAGCAAAGATTTGGTTATTTGAGAATTTGGAAAAAACTTTTCTCTAACAAGAGTTTTTCTTGTAGGTACAAAGTATTGAATGCCAGTGTGATACCCGAGGGACAATTCATTGACAACAAGAAAGCTGCTGAGAAGCTTTTGGGGTCTATTGATGTGGATCACACGCAGTATAAGTTTGGACATACCAAGGTAAATGACTCTGAGTAAGGACCTCACTATGTTTGATCTGCAGTGCATCAGTTTTCTGTAACTGTGCAAAACAGATCATCTGACGTTACACCAGCTTTACACAGTGGTTGAACAGGTGTGGAGGTGTCACAGTAAGCCAGGTTTCATGAGTGCAATAGCATGAATGCCTTCAAGGAGAGACCGGTGTCCCACGGGCACTGTTCTTCCTGTTTGTACCACTGACTATGTTGAAATCACAAAGGAACACATAGGCATTGAGTTCTTTGAGAGTTTGGGGGCCTCTGTGAGATGCAACCAGAAAAGGCTATGATGTCACTTTTGAGGTGACACATCATACTAACCATTCAAGTATCTCAAGATGAATTCCCCTTTCCTGAAGGTGTTCTTCAAAGCTGGACTTCTGGGGCTACTAGAAGAGATGAGGGATGAAAAACTGGCCTCTCTCATCACCATCACTCAAGCCTTGTGTCGCGGCTTCCTCAGAAGGAAGGAATTTCAGAAAATGATGGAGAGAAGGTAACCAGAATTGTGGTAGATCAACATTAAAGATGATTGATCACATGTATAGTAAAATATCATAGATCCACAGTATATGAATGTACCTTGAACCCACAAGCTAAGAACGACTCCATGACTTTTCAGAGAGTCCATTTACATCGTCCAATACAACATTCGCTCCTTCATGAACGTGAAACACTGGCCGTGGATGAAGCTCTACTTTAAGATCAAGCCACTCTTGAGGAGTGCTGAGACTGAGAAAGAGATGGCCATCATGAAAGTGGACTTTGCCAAGTGCAAGGAGGATTTAGCTAAAGCTGAGACTAAGAGGAAGGAACTGGAAGCCAAAATGGTTTCTCTGCTTCAGGAGAAGAATGACCTGCGTCTGCAAATTCAGTCAGTAAGTAGAAAGAAAGCATGCACGCAGAGTTCTTCTGCATGTGTGTGCGCACTGTCCACAGCAATTTATGTGTACGTACTCTTATGGACCAGTACAGTATATAGCAAGCACACAGGAATGCTGCTGTAGAAGAAGAAATCAGGAAAAGATGAACACCGCTCTCTTCAACATGGTCCAAGTGCATGTGCTGTTTTTCACTTCCTTTCATGTTCTTCTGGACTTTGTGTTATTATTAAACAGGAAAGTGAGAGTCTGGCAGATGCAGAGGAAAGATGTGAGGGGCTCATTAAGAACAAGATTTTACTGGAGGCCAAGGCCAAAGAGCTCAGTGAGAGACTGGAAGATGAGGAGGAGGTGAATGCTGAGCTCACAGCCAAGAAGAGGAAGCTGGAGGACGAGTGCTCTGAGCTGAAGAAAGACATTGATGATTTGGAGCTCACCTTGGCTAAAGTGGAGAAGGAAAAACATGCCACTGAAAACAAGGTGTGTATCTGCTGGTTCATCATCTCAACAGCAAGCCCAGACGTTTAACCGCTGATTAAAAATGGCTTTTTGTCTCATGCAGGTGAAGAATCTGACTGAGGAGATGTCCACTCTTGATGATACCATCGCCAGGTTATCCAAGGAGAAGCTGGCCCTGCAGGAGGCCCACCAGCAGACACTGGAAGACCTGCAAGCAGAGGAGGACAAAGTCAACTCTTTGACCAAAGCCAAGGTCAAGCTGGAGCAACAAGTTGATGATGTAAGTGTTTGGTAGTTACCTACTAGACTTGTAGCATGTGTAAATTAAAGGTGCTGTAGTGAGTGTTTTTACTTTAAAGGGGAACTCAACCGATTTTACCCATCAAAGTCTGTTTACAGGTGTTGGAGAGTACTGCTGAATATATGAAGAGTTTTTTTCTCTCCACAAGGAGCTTCATGAAGTCTGATAAATGTTGGTTGGGGCTGAAGGCTGCAAGTTTGAAAATTAAGAAAATCTGAGGGTGTTGAGTGAGAAAGGCGTGATTTTTATTAGAGCTCTGCAGCCCGCTACTCATCTCTGCTTCAGGCTACCAGTTCACGGCTACATTAGCCACAACGAGCATAACACAGCAGAAGCTCTGAGTGAACTGTTGGCAGTCAAGTTGCATTGTTAGTAATGTATGTGCAGGTTTTGACAAGGAAAAATGTGCTGACTGAACAAGATGATATCAGTGGAGTACTCTTTAAACAATGGATGAATGCAGGATTTTGTAATTTTACTGAAAATGTGTCAGCTTGAAGGCTCTCTGGAACAAGAAAAAAAAGTCCGGATGGATGTCGAGAGGGCCAAAAGAAAGCTTGAGGGAGACCTGAAACTAACTCAAGAATCCGTAATGGATTTGGAAAATGACAAGCAACAGCTGGAGGCACACCTCAAAAAGTATGTTCTGCAGCAGTGTTTAAGCGTAATGATAAGAACAGTGCTGAACTTATTCTCTAATCATATGGTTTGGTTTTGAATAACAGGAAAGACTTTGAATTCAGTCAACTACTGGCCAAAATTGAAGATGAGCAGAATGTGGCTGTACAATCTCAGAAGAGGATTAAGGAGCTTCAGGTACTTGAAACTCAGAGGTCAGCGGATAATCTGCTGCAAGTCAATGACTGATCTTGGGTTTTTCTTGCTTTTACCCAGGCACGCATTGAAGAGCTGGAAGAGGAAATTGAAGTGGAGCGTGTAGCCAGGGCTAAGGTGGAAAAGCAAAGGTCTGATCTCTCCAGGGAGCTCGAGGAGATCAGCGAGAGGCTGGAGGAGGCCGGGGGAGCCACCACTGCTCAGGTGGAGATGAACAAGAAGCGGGAGGTCGAATTCCAGAAACTGAGGCGAGACCTCGAAGAGTCGACCCTGCATCACGAGGCCACCGCTGCAGCTTTAAGAAAGAAACACGCTGACAGCGTGGCTGAGCTGGGAGAGCAGATAGATAACCTTCAGCGGGTCAAACAGAAGCTGGAGAAGGAGAAGAGTGAGTACAAGATGGAGATCGATGACCTGTCTGCAAACATAGAGGTCATGGTCAAGTCAAAGGTAAACAACACCACAGCAGATAGTATACATATTCAATATATCATTGTAAAAACAGCAATTTTGTGTCAATTATTTATTAATAATTAATTACAGATTAACTATGAGAAGATGTGTCACTCTCTGGAAGACCAACTGAGCGATTACAAGACAAAATACGATGAGAATGCTCGTCTGATCACTGAAGTAAATACTCAAAGGGCAAAGCTTCAGAACGAAAATGGTACTGAACACAACTAAATCTTGTTGAACAGACCTCTGGAGTCAAATGCTTCTCTCTTTTCTTACATTGTTTTCTGAAAACTCTTGAACAGGCGAGCTTTCTCGTCTTCTTGAGGAGAAAGAAGCGATACTCTCTCAGATGCTGAGGGGCAAGCTGGCGTCCACGCAGCAGATCGAGGAACTGAAGAGGCAGGTTGAAGAAGAAACAAAGGTTTGTTGCAATACTGCAACGTACAACCAAACAATGCCTGTGATACTGATGATGTATGAAGGTCAGCAGACTAAATAATTAGCATTGCCTAGACAAATCAAAGTGTATTCAGCTAAAATCCAAACCTGCCTCTCTGTCAGGCTAAGAATGCCCTCGCTCATGCTCTCCAATCTGCCCGTCATGACTGTGATCTGCTGAGGGAGCAGTTTGAGGAGGAGCAGGAGGCCAAGGCTGAGCTCCAGAGAGCAATGTCCAAGGCCAACAGTGAGGTGGCCCAGTGGAGAACCAAGTATGAGACTGATGCCATCCAGCGCAATGATGAACTGGAGGAGGCCAAGTAAGAGTTGTTTACACACATATTATGAAATGATACATTTGTAATGTAAAAAAGTGACAATAATTACTCATACCTGATTTGTTCTGCTCAGGAAAAAGCTAGCCCAGCGTTTGCAGGAGGCCGAGGAGGCCACTGAGGCCGTGAATGCCAAGTGCTCATCCCTGGAGAAGACCAAGCAGAGGCTGCAGGGAGAGGTGGAGGACCTCATGGCTGATGTGGAAAGAGCAAATGCTCAAGCTGCTGGCCTGGATAAAAAGCAGAGAAGCTTTGATAAGGTGACAAAGACATCCCGCATGTTAATTGTGCTAAACAACAACAAGCCACTAATGCTACAACAGGCCAAAATTAGGAAGGTTGCAAGGTTATCATTCTCAAAAAGTTTTGCTTTGCTTGTTGCATTTGTTGATTGATATAGGCTAACATACCAGTGACTCAGCCCATACACAGTAATCAAGGGCATTGTAGTGGCGGGAAAAGAGGGACAGACTACCCAGGACCCAAATAAGGGGCCCTCGAAAAGTCTTGAAGGAAAAGTTTGTTTTTGTTTGGAGTTTTTTATTTCAAAGGAGTTAGTATCATAATTGAATTAAGATTGGCTGAATAAATCAGTTCATGCAGCAGCTGAAGTTAATTTGAAATATAGACAAACTGGGTAATCACAATAACTGTCACACATCACCTACAGAAACACACAATGAGCACAACAAGTAAAAAATGGCGACATTGTGAAATCAAACAAACAAAGCAGTCGTTGGTGTCTTCTTTAGATTCTGTCTGAGTGGAAGCAGAAGTACGAAGAGAGTCAAGCTGAGCTGGATGGAGCACAGAAGGAGTCTCGATCCCTCAGCACTGAGCTCTTCAAAATAAAAAACTCTTATGAGGAAGCTCTGGAGCACCTTGAGGTCCTCAAACGAGAGAATAAAAACCTGCAACGTACGTATACAATACTGTCAAATAGTGTTTTCTTAAAGGAAAGGGACGTCTTGATCACATGACACAGAAATGTTGCCTTCATATGTCAGTTTATGTTGCTATCTCCTGAAGCGAGAAGGCAGCAGACAGCTGTGCATCATTCAGAGTGTGATGCATTTTTCCATATTTAGAGGAAATATCTGATTTGAGTGAACAACTTGGGGAGAATGGTAAGGCCATCCATGAGCTGGAGAAGACTAAGAAACAAACTGAGACGGAGAAGACGGAGATCCAGACTGCTCTGGAAGAAGCCGAGGTAACCTTTGTAATATAAAGAAAGCAGTTACACCGTGGCACATCCCAATGTTCATCAATGCATACATATTTTTATCTCCCTCTAGGCTTCTCTGGAACACGAGGAATCCAAAATTCTGCGCGTCCAGCTGGAGCTCACTCAAGTCAAAGGAGAGGTTGATCGCAGGCTGGCTGAGAAGGATGAGGAGAACGAGCAGATGAAGCGTAACAACCAGCGCATAGTGGAAACAATGCAGTCTGCCTTAGATGCCGAGACACGCAGTAAGAACGATGCCATGAGAATCAGAAAGAAGATGGAGGCTGACCTCAATGAGATGGAGATTCAGCTGAGCCACGCCAATCGGCAGGCGGCTGAAGCCCAGAAGCAGCTGAGGAACATCCAAGCCCACCTCAAAGTGAAATACTGTTCATTGGCATCTTTAACACGAGAATATTAGCTTTTAAAACCGCTTTTTGGGGAAATCACACAGCCCTTACCATCCTGCCTCTCTGCAGGAGCAAACCCTTCACCTGGACGAGGCACTACGGAACCAGGACGACCTGAAGGAGCAGGTGGCCATGGTGGAGCGCAGGAACTGCCTGATGCAGGCGGAGGTGGAGGAGCTCAGGGCTGCTCTGGAGCAGTCGGATAGAAGCCGCAAATTAGCTGAACAGGAACTGGCTGATGCCTGTGAGAGAGTCGGGCTACTGCACTCCCAGGTGGGCAACATGATCACAGTGTGTCAGTGAGGGGAGAGCACCATGATGTAAGATACCTGTCGTTCAGAACAAACAGATGATGATAACACTGCATACCTGCGGGGGGTTGTCGGGGTTGCTAATGAAGAATGTCTCAACGCTGACTTGATCCGTTGCCGAGGTCAAAAGTGGAGCTTAAAGACCCTTCTGGCTATAGAAAATAGCACAATAAGCATCATTTTAACTTCAAAGAAAAGGGTCCTTCAGCTGGTGATCATAGTGGAGCATTTACTGCTGAAGAGTCAGATATATTTCCCTGGAGTTGGTGGAGACCAAAAACAGAGTTAATTAATGAGAGAATTTGAATTGTGAGTTTGTGAAGTCCCCAGAAAGAGTTTCTTAACCATCCTTTGACTGTAGAACACAAGTCTCCTCAACTCCAAGAGGAAGCTGGATGCAGATGTCAGCCAGCTGCAGAGTGAGGTTGAAGATGCAATCCAAGAGGCTCGCAACGCAGAGGAAAAAGCCAAGAAGGCGATCACTGATGTAAGCATTACGGACTTCTAATTGTACTGCTTACAGGTTTCTGATAGTGTAATTAGTAACTTCAAGAAACCATGATAATTGTTAAGCAGCCTCTGTTGATGCTGTCAGGTCAGCTTGATTATGAGCATCGATAAGGTTTGTAATGACAAATATTGATCTCAGACATCACTTGCTGTGTTTGTGTAGGCAGCCATGATGGCAGAGGAGCTGAAGAAAGAACAGGACACCAGCAGCCACCTGGAGAGGATGAAGAAGAACCTGGAGGTGTCTGTGAAGGATCTGCAGCACCGCCTGGATGAGGCCGAGAACCTGGCTTTGAAGGGGGGCAAGAAACAGCTCCAGAAACTGGAAACTCGGGTATCACACTTGCCCATACGAGATTAATGTGACGTTGTAGAAAACAACAATCACAACAGAGTTGTTTGTGGGGTTTGGACTCTCTTTTCTTTAGGTGCGTGAACTGGAGGGTGAAGTGGACAGTGAACAGAAAAGAGCTGCTGATGCCATCAAGGGAATCCGAAAATACGAGAGGAAGGTGAAGGAGCTCACTTACCAGACTGAAGAGGACAAGAAGACTGTTTTGAGACTGCAGGACCTGGTAGACAAGCTGCAGCTCAAAGTCAAAGCATACAAGCGGCAGAATGAAGAAGCTGTAAGATCTTTTTTGACTTCAGTAAATAAACAAGAACAATTATTGTTTTTTTTGCTTTTTAAATCACAGTTGTAGCTCACTATGTCTGCTTTCGCTGCAGGAGGAACAGGCCAGTGCTCATCTCACTAAGTTAAGGAAGGTGCAGCACGAGCTGGAAGAGGCACTGGAGCGGGCAGACATCGCTGAGTCCCAGGTCAACAAGCTGAGAACGAAGAGCAGAGACTTTGGAAAGGTAACACTTCATACATTTGTATATTTTTTGCTTTGGTTTAATTGGATCTTTACGGGCTAAGCTGTTGGCTAATCTTCCTGGGGTGTAAAACAATCTGATACATGGTCAACATCTGTGTCATTAATTGAATGAAACAAGTGGAAACAAAATCACAAAAAATGCATTATATTAGTTGGTAAAAACAACAAAAAAACAAAAACAACAAAAACATCAACCTGTCCACACAGTACCTTTACATGTACTACTTTATTTATACCACAGTTAACAGTCAGTCCTTATTACATCATTTTTCCTTATTTTCCCCTTGCAATCGAAAATGTTTTCTGTGATGCTTTGTATCACAAATGAGGTAACTTCCTTCTGTTTTCCTTTCCTTTCCTTTCCTTTCCTTTCCTTTCCTTTCCTTTCCTTCTTGCCTCACCTGTCCTGTCCTCTGCCAGGCTGCAGAATCTGAGTAGACCTTGCAGTGATGAAACATAGGAAATCCTCTATGCAAGCTCTTAGTACAAGTAGACGCTAGCCAGAATGAACAAAAGCTATTGTTTTGCTGTGAGACTGTAGCAGAATAAAGTGTGAAGCATCACCTTTGTCTGTTTTTCCTCCACATCTAAAGACATTACTGTCTTTCATTAGAAATACTGTGCAGCCAAACATGTTTCTGAATAGCAACACAAATGAATGGAAACTGAGTGTTTGTCATAGCTCTTGGTGTATTAGCAGATTAGTAGAAGCTTTGCAGTGCTAATGAGTCAGTCAGAGGAGTCAGTGTAACACATAATCGGTTTCATAGAAGGAGCGTTCAGTTTATAGGAGCCCCCCCTCAGTGTGTGCACTTTGCGTCTAATTTGAGCATCTGTTTGCAGAGATCAGGGCAAATCCCGACAGAACGCCTGCTGACATTTACATTCTGAGTTAAAATAGCCCCCCTCTTCGCTGCCACTCATCTACATACTATACCTAATGCTGGCATGAGAGATGTGGATTAGAGCAGCCTAATCAAAGGAGCGTATGGAGCAGTCAGAGAGGCCGCAGAGCATCGTGTGTTTAGCTGTGTCACTCCATCCTCCAGCCTGTTTGCTTAGCGCTCCAGACAGAGGGATTCTCCACTGTTTTCTTTAGTTTCTCAGTCGCTGTCCTCATCATTACAGGAATTTCATTTGTCTGAGACCCAGATTAGAGGTTAAAGCGTGGCATGGAAGTATAATACTCATCAGCACTTGCATACATACAGGCACTCACAGGAAACCTCAGCAGCAAATACTCTGCAACAGCCCATAAGTTTGGATGTTCAGTTCACCCATTAAAAATGGGTTTCCAGAACCTTCCAGTAGTACATGTGTCTGTCAGGAGCTGCCCTACATTTTTGACATTTTTAATAATCAGGTGATTCTTATCAGTAAGACTATAAACCAGGTAACGACAAAGTGTTCTGGTGCCGTCTGTAATAATACAGCAACAGCAGCTAGAGGGCTCCCTCGAACAAGACGAGAAGCATGGAGGGAGAAAGACCCAAGAGAGGATTAAGCTTGTTCAAAGAATTTCATTACACACCTGGAAAATCCCTTTCTTGTTGTTATCCGTCACGGGCTGCACATGGAGTGGACTTCTGTATATCTTTTAAGTCAAATAAAGACACAGTAAGCTGAGCTGCGTGTGTCGTAAAGAGTCTCTGAGCTTCACAAGATGAAGAGTTTTGGGGACTTAGAGTGTGGATATGACTCTGTGTACTCGTCATTATGAGCAACACCTTTCCCATGACACACTTACACGTTAGTAAATAAAATTTGATGTGGAAACAGGAAATACAGAGAACGCATTGATACACTTAACACAGTGTAATTTATTAAATAAGTATGATTGATGTAATTGAGATTATAGTGTAGAGAGAGCAGCTGGTGTGATTCACTCCTCAGTGGACACACCCTTTGTCCTTCATTTCACCTAGAATGAGCAAAATTACTAAAGCGTCAGCTGAAGTTTAATAGAAGTCTCAAATTAAGTAAGACTTAAAGGAAAAACTTAGAGGAAAAACCTCACCGGGCCACTCTGCAGCTGCCAGAAAGCTGGAAAAGAAGAGTTTATGGATCGAATTATTCTTACTTTAATCTTCCACATGATCGGCAAAGATCTTCTGAGCACAAACATGTATGCTTTGATGGTACGGCGGCTCTGTTAGCAGGGTTTGCTACAGTGGGGTTCTTCTGCAGCTGACCGAGAGCCCAGTTGCATGCAGCACTCTGCACTCTGTTGTCCATGTTCTGGATGGCGCAGACGGCGCTCTCTCCGGCAGTGATGACGCTTTCATCAAAGTCGATGAGGTGGAACTGGAGCGGTCAACAAATGTTTTAGAAATGGCTTTGACCATGTCCCAGGCCACTGACGTGCAGCTCTGCAGGAGACGAGCTGAAAGATGTGTTCAGACAGACGAACGTAGCTGCTGCGTCAGCCAGCTGTTTGCCAATCAGAGCGCTGACAGGCCCGTTTCTCAGAGCAGAGGCCAAACCTGAGTCCCTGCCTACGACGGCACCCTCTGCCTGGGAGGTCCTGACCTCAGCAAGTGGCTTCAGGTCATCCAGGAGGAGCTCCAGAGCAGTTCCCATGCGGTACTAGAGGGGCAGTGGTCCGCTGAAGCTTGGCCAGCAGTGCCCGCCTGGAATGCGTAGTGATGTGAGAGCCTGATACAGAGCTGAGCAGTTCATTGGACAGGTGGCGGAGGAAGGTTTGAATGTCCTGCTCCGCTTTTGAGCGGATGATGGAGAGAAATATTTTAAGACCCTCCAACGTGACCTTTGTTTGGTAGGAAGATAAGGAGAGAAGGAGAGTGAGGGAGTGATGTCAGAGGAGGAGCTCGTGACTCACTGCATCTTTACCTTTCGCTGGAGCCGCAGTGAAAGGTGTTTTTCTCTTTTGAGCTCTTCCCAGAGCTCTTCCTCCATCTGATTTAGACAGAGTCGCCTCGCTGAGGTCCAGGCCTGAACACGTCACTCATTAGTAGACTCAACTGGTGCAGGTAACACCTTATATTACAAGTCAGGACTGTACTAATCATCTCAGGTCAACAATGTGCCTTTTTGTTTGGAGTTTTATCTTTTGAAACAGCGACTTTAAGTTGGAACTTTATTTGTGACTACTGTTGGCTGCACAAAAGTGTCTGTTTCTATTAAGTTACTCTTAAGTTACTGATGACTTGACTGTCAGTATCTCATGGATCAGAGAGATTTCTCAATCTCCCATAACTTGCTTTACTTCCCTTTATGTTGAATTGTATATTGTATACTTGCCTGTAGACAAGTCATTCACTATTATACAAAATAGATTTTTCTTCTGGGAACTATAAATTTACAGATTGATTATAGCTGTGTTATAGCTATACATGTGCGTTAAGTTACCACAGACACTAGGTGAAATTGTATGTTTAAAGCTGCTGTATCTAAGAATTGAAAATCTCCCTCTCTGGTGCCACCCAGAGGTAACATTAAAGAAGGACGCTGATAGAAAATGCATGGTAACCCTCGGACGGGCTCATGTTTCTACAAACAAAACAGTAATCCATTACAATAATTTTGAAAAAAAACAAACAAAACATATTTTGTTGCTGACTTTATTGCTCATGCATTTGTGCAACTTTTTCCACCATATTACCACTAATCATGACACTTTTAGCAAATGTTGCATAGGCTGTGTATGCACTTTTACATGCTGTATCAGTCAGTCATGTATGTTGTATTCAGCAGTTCAGCCAGAAGATTTCTTGCCTCTGACTCTCTTTCTATTCCTCCCTGTTTCTGTTCCCTGGAACCTTTAAAATGAAGAAACATTTTGTTATCCATGTCATCAAATCGTTGTGCACTTGCAGTGAGCTTTGATCTACAATGCCGCCGTGGACTCACTCCTCCAGGAAGCTTCTTCCATGCAGCAGCCAGTTCTTCACATCTCTAACATGGAAATAAACAGGAACTTGATTCTGCAGCTTCATGAGCATCTTCTGCAAGACAGATCCATCACTGCATCAGCTGACACAGAGGCACCACACTGTGAACGATGCACCTTTGCTTCACCTTGACGAGACTCGCCTCTGCTCTGTAGCGCTGCCGCTCTCTCGCTGAGAAAGAGGCCGGCTTCATGTGCTTAACCTGCATAAGTGTCCATGTTGAACAGAGGTCAAACCCCTGAAGAAGAACAGGAAACACTCATTTAGATGTCTAGTATCCGCAGAGCATGACACATTTTCATTCACTGCGTGGCTGTTTTAAAGATGGGGCCGTGGATAACAGGGATTGCCTGGACGTGTGGTGGTTGTTGCTGCTAGCAGTGATTTAATGATACTCATCATTTGAATAAAGCATTCTGAACTAGCCCTCAGTGTGAGATAAGGACAATAACATTACTGAAGTAGAGCTTTTTGAATAATGACATAAACAGTGTGTCTGTCTGATTAAATCTGGGTGTGGAGCAGTAGACCGTTACATTTTAGTCAAACTGAGCAAGATTCAGAGGAAAAAAAGTCACTAATATGCCAATTTGTCATAAAATAACTTCACTTTAAGGAGCTGCAGGCTTCTCTGGTGAAGATGATGACGAAGGCTTTACATACCTGGTACAAGGATAGAGTTGCCACAGTTGTAGTTGCTCGCACTCAAAATGTAACAAAGTGATTGTTACTCTTACGCATCTCAGATGACCTTCTGTCCTTTGTCTTGTGGCCATTGGCTATAGACATATCTGGTTCAAATATAGACTCGGGTTAATACATATAGAACATTTCTATATACAATCATCAGTACTAAAAAGGTGTGATGTGTGAACGACTTTGTCCTCTCTTCTGTGTCACTTGCTGCTGCTCATACGACGCTCAAACAGCTCCCTCCTCTGCAGGCTGCCGTCTGTGGCAGAGCGCCAGCGGGACGATGGGTGTGAGGCTCATCACCTTTTATTTTGGGCTGAATTTTAGTGATTCATCGGTCCGGATTAGTCATCGGCTTTTGCTTTTCCAGTCTGATCATGTGCAGGTTGTTGTTTACGTTGATTTTAAAGGGAAACACGATTGATTTTACACGCTGGGATCAGTTTACTCGTCACTGCATCAGGGAGGGTCAAATGAAAGATGCTATCAAAGTGCTTTATGGTCCTTAAATCATTGTCTAATTATTCATTCTTTGTCTATTCTACTTCTGTTTCTATCCAGTGTATATTTTAAGTTTCTGTTTTTCCATGTCACAATGAAAAAGACATTTTTATGAACTGGTGGGACTCAGACACAGCTGATCGCTCCTCCTTGTGGGATTTATGGTACGATCCAAAACAGCAACGTCTGGTTCTGTTGATTCCAAATGAAGAGAAAAAGAAAATATAGGCCTCCTAAGAGCCACATTGGTAAAACTTTCCTGATACGGCTTGAGTCATGGGTCACTGTGATATCTGCTGGTCAGGAATAAACAGTGATATGTCATAATACCAAGCAACAGAACAAATGAGGAACTGTCAAGCTTTTGTGTGTTTTGGGGAAATTTCATGTTGAGGTCAGCGTTGGCTCTGAAAATGTTGAATCATTAGAAATGAAAGATAGAAAGTTAAGAATAAGATGGCATCAAGAAGTCTGCAGCTGTTACTCAAAATGACAACAAAGGCTTTAAAGATAACGGTGAATATTTATCACACCCTTACTTTATTCTGCTATTGTTAATATTATTGTTTGACGTTGAAATTGTAGTAGTATAAGCAGTGAGATGTGGCCATAAAATCGAATCATAAAATGGACAAATGTCTCCACATTAAATCATCATTCATCAGTATATAAAATGAGTGGGTGAAAAAGTAAAGAAGCGCTGGAGGGGAGTTGCAGGTTTCGACAGCGCTAGTCAAGTGTACCACAATAGGAGAAAGAGCTTCCGTTAATACCTTTCAAATTAAAACTTAAGAGGATAGTTGTATAAAAACAAAACACCAAGCAAAAATAAAGATGTTTTCTACCTAAAACCATTGGTAATCATTCTAACACAGGGTAATGGATGGGAGCTGTCACGAGTTCTCCCTCGTGATAATCATAATGAAGTATATTTATTTATAGCAGCAGCAGTATAAACGTGTGTTGACCAATTCACACACTGCTGGATAATCTGCTTTGCCTCCATGACTTCCTTTGCTGAATGCTAACGATTACTGCCACTATTGCTAATAGTACTATTAGCGTTTCAATTAAAATAAAATGTGGGAAAAAAAATAAGGTTTAAAGTAAAAGTTTATTGTTGTTATTTAAAAAAAAACAGCAAAATAACGTTTTAATTACTAAAAGTCTACTGGTCTTGTCACTGATTTACTCACTTGTAAACGCTCCGTGCTTCAATTTTGAAATCATATTTACCCATGTTCCGGTTTACCTCCGCCCTACTGTGTCTAGCTTGACGCTGGTCTTGCAGCCTCTCACGGTGCATACAGGCTGGCAGGCGGGCTGGAGGAGCAGAGCGGAGAGGGGCGTCCTGACAGCAGGAGGAGGAGAACCTGTTCACCAACTTCACCCAAGTTTCACTCCGCTTCTGTCCTCTGCGAGCCGTGACCGAGACCAGCTCCAAACTCCTACTGGAAAAAAAAGTCACTTAATTCAAAAGTTTGATTTTTTTCTCCGAGGAGCGGGCGACCCTCACCGCCGCCTGGCTGACGATGTCTGGATCCTACTGCAAAAGTTTGTACCCTTTCAGCGGAGAGCAGCACCAGCAGGGACTGAGCTTCGAGGCCGGGGACATTATTAAAGTGGTCCAGGCTCTGCCCGGAGGCTGGTGGGAGGGAGAGAGGGATGGAGAAAGGGGATGGTTCCCCTCGAGTTATGTCCAGGTCCTGGAGGTAAGACTCAGTGGCTGAACACACATTTCTTACTGCTCCTCTGCGCTCCATCAAACCTTAATTGCATCTTAATTGGAGGTGATTTTGCTTCAGTGACTTTGACTTTTTGATGGTTTTGTTGTTAATGAAAAGCACATTTTCTTTTTAAAAAAGTGTATTTTCTACTCTCTCTTTCTCTCTCTCTCTCTCTCTCTCTCTCTCTCTCTCTCTCTCTCTCACACACACACACACATTGACATGAGTGGAGGGTTCAGACCAGACACACACACACACACACACACACACACACACACACACACACACACACACACACACACACACACACACACACTTGAGAATAAAGACAGCATTGACAGATGCACTAATGAATCGTTTTCCCGTGCTGTGCTTATCAGATTAACTCTAACCCTCCCAGCAGTCAGCTCCCTGCTGCCTGAGGCTGCACACTTCCTCATTCCACACACATTCCAGTCAAATGCTCAGGTCTCCTGTCTGTGGACATGCTCCTCGACCCCTCCCTTCCCCACCCAGCCTCCCTCTCTGGCTCCTCTGCTCACTTCACACTGTTGCAACTCAGAAAAGATCTCCCCCTTCCCTCCTTTTCAAATGGATTTCTTTTACATTTGGCTGTGCCGTGGAGACGGTTGGAGTTGGTGGCAGTGTCAGCGACACCACCCAGTAAGCTGACAGTTTCTTCTAATCAGCTTGTATCCAAGAGGGACAGGCTTGGCGCCAGAGTTCTCAGCTATGGCACCAGTGCTGCCGTTTTTGTCACGTCTTCCCCTCTGAATGTGAGAAGATATAAACAGTAACATGATTTGTGACCCGGCTGCGCCACAGCTCTGCCTCCTGCTGATTTAGATGCTGTAGGATCACGTAAACCTGTGGCAGCAGACGCTTGGAGCGCAACATCTCTTATCTTTTCTGAGACTGGTTTGAGGAATGGAGCTGCTGGGTGGGGCAGAGGTAGAGGGGTGGGGAAGGGGGCAGAGAGGCTGTTCTTGTAGGCCGGGTTTCATCAAGCATGGTGTTGAGGTGGGGAGTAAGATGCTGACGTTTTAGAGCTTGAACTCTGACCTGTCTGTGGTGAAGTGAGCTCATGAAGTAGAGGTAAACCATTTGGCCAATATCATATTTCAGATTTTTATTGGCCTGTATGTCGGCCAAAGGTAAGAAGAAATGACTGTAAAGAATGGATGCACTCTGTTGGAGGAGGTTGGAGGCTGCAGCAGAGGGCGTTAAACTGACCTTTGTTATGGGTCAAGCTGCTCTTTCCAAGGTCAGACTTTTTCAGATTATTGAGACAAACATCAATAATCAGACGTGAGGGAGAAAGTCTGGGATCTAAAAACACTGAGCTCTCAGCTGGGCGTTCACACGTTTTAGAAAACACTGATTCAGAGTTAGATACGGCCTCAGCCCTTAAGCTAGGCTAAATGAAGCAACAACAACATGCTTATCAGATGCTGGCGTGACTTGTCACAGACTCAGTTTCATGTGAGCCCACACTGAGGGAAGCTCTGTGGTCTGCAGGATGTTTGTGGTGCTGTGGATTCAGATCGCCCTTCTTGCCACAAACCCACCTTTCCTGTCACTCTCCTCTGCTCTCTGCCCTTGAATGGAACTAAAAATAACCAGAAAAGATGAGTGAATGGGAGACAGAGGTGAAGTGGGGAGAGGGCCGCGGTGACTCACTGATGAGTTTTGTTGATTAGGTGTCGCTCCGTCGCCTTACCTGCTCTGCCAGACAGCTCCATCTCTATTGAGACGCTAACTGAGACAAGTTTCCCCTCATATGCACCTAAGCTGCTCTGAGGAAGTCACAGTTTGGGTGTTAGTCCTGGACTGATTGTCCTGTAGTCTGCCTGTTTCCCCTCTATTTCCAGTCTTTGTGCTAAGCTAAGCGGCTGTTGCCTTTAGCCTTAACAGACAAAGTGGATTTGACCTCATCATCTTTAGATCAGGAAATGGTGTTGAAATAAAAATGATTTCAAATGACAGTTCTGGCTTTTCTTACGCAAGTGAGGCAAGTAAAGTGAGAGCTCTGCAGCAGAAAGCTACTGTGAGGTAAAAGAACCTTGAGTTAAGATCATTTGTCACACTGCTTTATGAGACTTGAACTGAGAAGAAAATGAATTTAAATATAAGGAAGAAAAGCTGCCTAAACGCCCTGCAGCTCCTCCCTGTGTATCTGTCAACATAGATACGCTCACTGTGATATGTGTTATGGTTTGGTCGAATTTGCCTGTTGGTATCAGTTTCAGTAACGCATCCTGAAACTGGAGGCTTCCCCCAGCTTGCCTTGAATGTGTCATCTGTAGGTTGTTCCAGTGGAGGGTGTAGGAAGGTGCAGAACGACCGATGGTGAAACAAAAATTCACTAATTCCTCATTCTAGTCATTTATGCAAACCCAGAGGGGCCGTGTAAGGAAATTGCCGTCACTTCTTCAGGCTGTTGCGCGGTTGCGTCATTTTCGTTATTGTAAATGATCAGAAATTCAGGCAGCTGTGCATTAATCACCTAGATGGGGATTTCTATAATTGGCACAGAGAACAATGCAGCTCTGATCTGGCTCTGCTGTCATCTTCAGCATCGTGGCTTTGTTCTACAAACGGCTCCATTCTTCCAAACGTAATGAATCATTCAGAACCTGTTGCTCCCTGGTGCATCGTTTCTGAGGCTGGCGCTTGTGATTTCTGCCAATGGATCCTCCGCAAATCCTCCGCGCTGGACCTTAGCTTTCGAAGGAAGGCATGACAACAGTCTTCTTAACAACAGAAAGTTCCCAAGTCTTCCCCCAACAGTCTTACTTGATCTGGTGTTAGCGTTAGCCTTTGATGGCTGTTGCTCAGTCAGTTCTACAACTCTTTAATGCTATGATTTAGCAGGTACCATTATCCAATCGCCAAGTTACTTAGATTCATCTAAAAGGAAATGTCCAGTGTACTACATTGCGGCTCTTTTTGAGCACTTCTGAGCATCATTTCATCGGCGTCGACATCGCTATAACATTAAGAGAGAAGCAGTCAGACAATCACACAGGTTGTAAACAAGCTAACAGTCTCAGATGCAACCGAAGTGTTGGTGATAATCTGTCATTGCGCAGGAATTCTTAGCACGCTGTGGTGGACTTTAACTTAATCAGCGGTATCAGTCGTCTCCTCTCAATCTCAGACAGAAAGCCGATGAGAGTATTTAAAAACATGTTGAAATATTCCTAAGTTTTACATGTGATCTGTGCTCTATGAAAGGTTCTCTCATCCACTCCAGGAGAACGCTGTATTTGTGGGGTAAGTATGACTCGCACCACCAGATGATCTTGAGTCATAATGTCAGTGAGTCAAGTCAGTGTCTGCCTCATTACCGCTCGCTGCTCGCCTAATGAAGAGGAAATGAGAAGAAAGCACCGAGAACAAAAGGCGGTTAAAGCGGTAGCTGAGAGCCACCAACGATGACCAGCGAGTTTCTGCCTGATGACGCCGCGATGTCACCCGCGGAGGGTCTCGTCCGTAACAGACTCGAATGCTTTGATGTGTGGAGCTTTTATCAGCCGGTGAATTGGACTGATTCATTCATTCATTCATGCAATCAACCGGCGAGCCCGAGCAGAACTGTGAGCCTCCCTGTGGCGTTCGGAGCTGCCGTTTCCAGACAGATGTTTAAACGCTGTGGAGCTCTTGGTGACAAAGTCTGGCTCTGTGCTATTGCTTTTCTGCTCCATCAGTCCATGGACTCATGTCTTATTTCTGTGCTCCGTCTCTTTTCTTTACTGGGTGGGTACCTCAGTGTTCGCCCACGTCAGAGAGGATATTTGCTCACCTTATGAGCTTTTCCTGACAGCAGGATGTCTCTAGTACTCATGAAATTTTGGGACCAGGCCGGGCTCGGTCTAGGGAACAGTTCATTCCACTTCGGTATTTCCACCATTCTACAGTTTCTATTTTTTAGCAACAGCTATAAAACAAATAGGAATTTGATTCCAAACCTTGGAGGACGGTTTGCCAGGCCAATAAATAAGCGAAGATTTATGTGATAGGGAGGGCTGATGTCTTTGAATGCAGCAGCAGAGACTGCCACCTGGTTGCTGCTTTTCACTGCATCAACATTGGCAGGTTCCTCAAAGCTTCTGGCATTATCCAGTAATTAGAGTCTGTATCCTGCACTGTGTGATTTAATCCAAACTATATATCAGGACTGCATTAGCTGCTAAAGATAAATGCTTGTCTGGAAGATATTAAGGTTTTTCTATGGAGGACCAGTCCTGCCAGGAAAAACACAAAAGAATAATAAAAATACAGTAAGTCAAAATCCAGATTATTTTTTTTATTTTTTTATTCGAAATGTGACAAGCTAACTGAGGGTTCTGACTTAAGAGTCAGAGTTATGAGATACTAATTCATAAGGCTAACTGAATCAGAAGTGACCATTTAATATGGCCAAAGCAGGACAGTCAGTCTGCATTGATCTCTAAAGGATGATTCCCCGGCTGTATGACAACTTCCCCCTCAGTTCATTGAATCCCCGCAGCCATCTGAAGGCAGCAGGACATGTGATCATAAATCTGCAGCCTCTGATGTGAGCCGTGCCGCGTCAGAGCGCAGTGCGTAGTGTTTACCTTGATTGAATCACATGCAGACGACACCGGGATGCTGCAGAACCACCACACACACCTCAACACACACGGGACTGGTCTATTATAACTCTGTCTTGCTGTGCATGAAGGCGGCGCTGGATTACCAGAGCTCATTCGTCCTGTGCGTCACTGTCTCCTTTCCAACTTCTTCAGCTTTATTCTTGAAATACATAACGATGCAGATGCTTCTTGGTCACCCTTTACAAAATTATATGACAGTTTGCAACATGAGAGTAGAATTAAGACTGAAAAAGCATGATGTGATCATTTAAATGTGAGTTAATTGTAATTTAAGACGCCTTTGAGTACTTATTTCTATTGTCATTGGACTCATTAACTGTCAGGAAAACAGATTTTTCAGTGTTCTGTGATATTAAACACAGGATTTCTGGGTAATGGACTGCTGGCTTGACAAAACAAGCACCTCCATATAAACATGCTGTTCATATGAAAGTTCAAGGCACCAAGCCGTGTTAGGGGCCCACAGTAAAATCCAGTTTAAATCACTGAACTGGGAACACACTGGGTTATAGCCTTTAACAACTGGTCAGAGGGCAGTTACACACTCTTGTTGCTCTAAGGCTGCATATCAACATGGGCAGTTAACATGTAATAGAAGCCCTGCAGCTGGACCCCCTCCCCCCCGGACAAGTTCATATGGATGAAATATGTTGAGTGCAGGTTGCCACATATTATGCAATCAAGTGCAGCTTTTTCCTTCCACTTGAAGAGGCCAGCAATTTGAAGTCAATTTAAAGATGATGTAATGTTGATTCTCCCTAAATTTTAATATTGGCCTCACGTTATTATGATAGCATCATGTATTGTTTCTCTCCAGTGTGAATTACCTTGTGCCATGATGTCTCTTGTAGTCAGGGGAACTACTGTAAGCAATTTGCAATGAGCTGTAAATTATGGAGAACCACTTTGTCTCCCTAATGCCTCTCCTGATAGAGTGTCAGCTGTGTTTATTATGAAACTGTAGAGTGGAGAGCGAATTGGCAGGGCAGGAGGGGTCGGGGGGCTTCTAGCAGAGGTTTGGATGGTGATATAGCCTGGCATAATCCCTGTCATGGAATGCCGGGGGTCAGACCACTGTTGTCGAGCCTCCACTGCACAGCCAGGTGCTTCCCCTGCACGCAGGAAAACTAACAGCACCCCTCCTGTGGTGACATCATACCGAAATACAGTCATTTCTTGTCGTGGAACGTCCTGCTGTCGAGTGGTGAAATATGAGCTGAATGACTGTGAAGCGCCCACTGTGGCTCCCCTGAAAGCACCTTGTTAACCACAGACTGTTGTTTGTTGTGACATTCAAGGAGACGTTTGAGTTTTTCACACATCTTCTCGCAGAGCTGTCATGAAGGACCGTGTCGATATAGTGCCTTGTTACATAGCAAAGGAGAAATGCTTTAAAAAGGCCGGTGTTATGTGGCAGCAAGTCAATTTAGGAGGCTTTTAAAGTAAGCATGATTAATGTAATAAGGCAAATTTGTTACCAGATTAAGGTTATGGATTCAGAGACAGGAAAGCTGTCATCTCTTTGGTCCTAGTGTCTTAGCTATTTTGAATTGTAGCTGGAAAAACATTTGCTCAGTTTAAGAGTAATTACAGTTATTTTCATCTTGGGCCTCATTTCTCCAGTTTTGTGCATACCAATGGAATTTGGCCCAAAACTGGTGAAATACTCCTCTGGGATGTTCTGTCAATGTCAATTTTCTGGGATCACTGACCTGAAGTATGCTTCAGAGGGGCAAAGGGAAACTCAAAATTGATGGACCAGGCCTGTTCAGATCTGCTCAGATGTATATTCAGCTCTGTTGAGAGAGTAGACCTTCAGTGGCAGCACACAGTGTGGGTTAGAGTATTTACCAGTACAGTGGCTCTGAGCTAATTATCATGGCTGCTAATTTGGGAGAACACCCACATGGAAGCCTGGCTTCAGTAGAGCTGGTGAGAGTATATCAAGTGTTTGCCATCTTTGACACATGATTTGATTTTTAGTTTGCGGGCATGTCCAGAAATCATGAGGTCATGTCAGAATAGGAGGCTTCTGTGAGGCAGCTAGGCTGTTCAAATACAGCTGCTCGTGTGCTTGATAGCTGGTGTTTGGGAGACAGATGTAATGTTTGGTTGAGGATCAGGGACATGCTTGAAACAAATTTGTGTTGCCCAACCACGTCTAAAGGTATCAGTGGTGTTCCGTATGGTCACACCCGAAGACGGGTTGAAAAGCATTCCGCCGCAAAGAGGGATGGGTCTTAAAGAATCAGACTAACAGGGACAGGGATGGTCCATCATGGTGTTTCTTGGTTGTACAATTCTTTAAAACATACTGACACCTGAAGGGTAAGAACAGACATCCAGTGATACAGGAACCCCATTCCATTTCTTGTATCCATGACCACAGTTGACGGGTGACGTGTATAATGATAAATTAAGGACCTCCCCTTCCTTCTTCCGCCATGACAGTCCAATACAACTCTCACGTTACTGCCGAGCTTTTCTGCCTTTCGATCTGACGCTCCATTTCATCTATTTTACAAAGACCCTGCAACACTTTGGGTGGCAACTCTGCTCCCAATCTGAAGGCAGCAACCCACCACTTCCTGGCAGAGTACCACGGCCCCAGACTCAGTTAGGCTGATTCTCATTTCAGCTGCTTCACACCCAGCTGTTAACTGCTGCAGTGCACCCTGAAGGCCACACGCCCCATCATCAGCGTTAAACTGGATACTCCTGTGAGATCTTAATCTACGGCAAACGTGAGTCAGAATATTCCATGCATTAAAGCATCTGATTCATAACTTACAACAAGCTTGGTGACTTGAGAGGAAAGGGGTCCGTATGGGACGTTTGGAGGGGGAACTCCAGATCAGGTGGTGAAGTCTGTATCAGTGGAACCACAGAAGTCAACCAGTTGATATTTCACAACAGTATATACACAGTCTTAACCACTGGCATGCATACTCAAGAATTATGCTGCATCTGTTTCAAAGAGGTTTATGTTTTGGGGGAGGACAGTGTGCATAAAGCTTAACGCTGAACTGACTCACGTGGTTACAACTGGGACGTCTGGGGTTGCAAAACTTTGCTTTTAGTGAAGCAGGCGAGCTTTGATAAGTCTTTGTGGCGCGGTGCTGCAATGGCTGTTGACTCGTCACAGTGACAAATGGTTTCTGTGCAGTGCTCAGTGAGTCTAGTACTTGGGTGGAAAGCAGAACAGCGGATTGACATTCTGCCATATCTGATGCCAAGAACATAAGCAGGCCCGAGCAGATAAGATCTGCACACTGTCTTCGTCGTTTGTATGGCTGAATTAGAGGCTTGGAGGGTGGACAGTGAGATGAACAAGGCTCGAGAAATGGGATGTAACAAAACAGGCTTTGTTGGCTGGTCTGACCGTGCTTGCCTGCACATGCTCACTCGGACAACTCATGAAACCAGGGCAGTGAGGAGGCACTGGTGACAGTTTGCGTAGTGTGCAGTATGTATATATGACCGAGTGCATGCTTAAGCACGCATGTGCATCCCTCCTCTTCTCTGAGTGTCTGAAGTGTGTCTACATCTGGGAAAGTAGCTTCGCTTCAGGCTCCCACATCTGCCCAAACCAAAACAATGTCTCCCAAATAAAGATACGGTCCACAGCCCCCATCGCCCTCTTTCCTTCTCCCTGTCTCCCTCCGTCTCCCTCCAAGGACTGTTTCATTCTTTCACTCCTCCTCCATTCACTCCAGCTCACTCTTGCCATGTCTTGACACATTCTTCTCTCTAGGTCTAGTAGTTAGCGGCTAAGCGTACGTGTGAGAAATTTCTCCCCGGCTGCATTTCTCACATGAGGTCTAAACGCCCACTGAGTGATCCCATAGGGCCCTCGACTCAGCTCCAGACCTCCTGGGAAAGAGGTTACAGTTTCCACCGGGGACTACTGATAATAAGTCCCATCTACAGAGATGCAGTCACACTGCTGAAATAGCGATTTGACCGTCGCAAGTCAACAAAATACCTCTCCACTTTCTTCACAGCATCATAATTCAGTCCAATCAGGGCACACAGACATCATACATATACTCAGAGCTACTCACTCCTGTCAGCAAGAGCAGTTTATGTCCAGTTAGATGTTCATAAATGCACTTAGAGATCAAATGGAATATCTCCGTATATCGTCTGGTCATTGCTCTTCATCACATGTAGGCTGTTTCTTCAGCATCAAAACTGTTCCAGGTGATTTCCGTCTGCACATCCATCGTTACATTGCACTTCTAGGAACTTGTTGTAGCTAATGGAGCATCACAACAGCCATCTCACTCCACTCACAACATTGTAGTTCGTGGTTATGTCATCCAAACTGTGGTGGGACAAATGGAAATCAAGTAATTGGCTTTAGCTTTTTTGAAAAACAGCAAATTCGCATCATGAGTAGCTTGAACTTGCCCTTTTTTTGCTAGAAAAATGATCCAGTGATCCAATCATCCAGGCAAGTGTTGCATCCGTACATCAGCTCCTGTGTCACGCTGCTGATTGGGCAGCTGCCTCTCCGACGCAGACGCAGCTTCAGCGTTTGTGTGTGAACTTCCCAGCAACCCGGGCCGCGCAGATATGACAGTGTTGCCACAGAAAGGGAAGGTGGAGGTATTTATGAGGGAATAATAGGAAACAGACACTTCCCCCGTCTGTCACACCTCTGTTTCCATCCTCCTCTGACAGGGCGAGGTAGAGGAGGGGAAAAAAAAAACATCACAGTATGCATGCACTGTGCACCTCGCTACTATTTTAGTAGAAACTCCAGACTGGAGATGGCCCACGCTCTGCGTCTGCATCTCATCATGAAAGAGACTTTGTGTTTGTGGCTGTGCTCTTGCTTGTGGCTGTTTACAGTTCTGCTCCAGTATGTATACAGCTGGAATTTGTTTGGTTTCTCTTCAGGACGTGCATGCCTGTATACAGTATGAAATATCTTAATGGGGTAGCAAAGCAGACGACACATTTTCGCCAGGGCGGACTAATTGCGATGAAGTGAAGACGTTATTAGGTTCGCGCTGAGATCGTCTTGCAGGTGTCCCTCGGGCCTTGTTTGAAATTTTTCATCTTAGGTAATGATTAAAGCAGAATATGATCATGCAGTTATGTAGGCAGCTCACAGGTTGTTCATAAAGGGAGCAACATACCATCACTGGACCAGTTAAAATGTAAAAAATCTAATTTCTGTCATGACTTGGCTGAGACTGCGATGCTCCAGCCAGTCGCAGCTTGCTGTCTCTCCTGACTTGCATGATGGACACAGATGATCTGTATGATTTGCCAGGGACAGGCTTCACTCTTCCACCTGACAGCGTCAGCATCATCGCTCTGCGTTCTGCACGTACTCTGCGGATCACTGTCACAGAACGCAGAGAAGGCAAGAACATCGGGACAGGCTATCACAAGGCGTCCCAGGTGTTGCTTTGGTTCTCTTCTGCTATGCCAAACAGAAATATAGGACTGCTGCATGAGCAAGGTTTCATTTGTAACCACCTGTTCAGATGTAAAACTTGCTGTAGAAGTGCAGATTTAAGATTTAAGGGTTCAGATTTGTCTGAACAAGTTATGTATAAATTTGACTTTGTTTAAACTTGATTCTTTGAATTCTTTGACTTGTGCTCACCCGACGCCCCTTGTGTGTTGAGTCTGGTTTGATTCCACTCTCTCACATGATGTCAAATTAACTTATTATGCCTCTTAAAATGATGTGGTAAAACTTTGCCTTCAGGGTTGAATGTACGTTTGTAGCCCGCAGCTACAAATTCCCATTATCCAGTGTAATCCATTGGCTTCATAGTGACTGCAAAAATGTGTCAGAGCATCCATAGGAAGCATTCCTGTAGTATACTTCACTTCTCCACCAAAACTTGCAGATAAATTACTAAATATGTGCATCACTGCGAGCAGAGCTTCGGATCTAAGAGGAAGTGACAGTGTGGGATTTATTGGCAAAGCTTCCTCAGATGTTTTGACATATTCCCAGTCAGAATCCATTGTTACTGTCACGAATCCAAGTTTTTCATCAGTCTTTGACGCCGAAAACGTAGATCTAACCTGCGTATTCCTCCAGCTCGTATAAAACCCCACTGAATAAAGAGCGTTTTATACACGGCCCCTGGTGCTGCAGTCTAGGACTGTTTCCACATCGTTAACAGCTCACGGATCAGCTCGTGTTCATGTTCAGGAACCTCTCAATGTTTCCAGCTGGAAACTGGACAGCTGCTCTGAGAGACCTTGACCCCGGCAGACTCTCCTCTTTCCCAAATCCAGATGTTTCCACAGGGGTCACCTGAGGTCAAGTTCACACATAGCAGCAAGATACAATCCGTTTCACACCCACACTAGCAACTGCCCCATGCAAACCGCACTTGTACACACAAACACACACTCTGTCACAAGTCAGGAGGCGCTGAGTCACTCAGGCATGTGTGAGGACAGCTACTTTAGTCCTAATCCAGTCTGTTGAAACTGTGGAGCACGGAGGCCGCGCATTGGTCCTCCTCCACACAGCCAGCGAGTGGGTGACCGGCATTTCACAATCCATGTGATCTCAGACAGCGACAGTTGCATCTGATGACTCACCTTTTTCAGGACAATCCACGTCTGTGTCGTAACGCCACTAACCTGCTGAAAGCTGACGACTCAGGGTTTAGTCGTTGCTCAACGGTGGAAACTGCTTTGAGTCTTCTCAGCTAAAAATAATAGTGTCTCTGACGTCAGTGGAAGAATGGACTCGATGGGGTTGTTCTGTATCTTACGGCCAGCTGAGCTTGAGATTAATTCTGTTATCCTGTGGATTTATTTTAAATAGCATGCTAGTTAGTTGTAAATCCTTAAATCATGCCACAGTTTTTACTAGAAGTTAGATAATTCCCTGGGTTTGAACTTCCTTGAATGTCTGTAAGAGGGAAACGAGCCGAATCTTTAACTGCAGGTCTCAGCTGTGGCTGTTAAAATCCAGGTGAAGGGCCAACGACCAAGTTTACTACACTGTTATTCTGTGACCGACCTCAAAGCAAGGCTGGCTATTTATTTAAAAGCATTTTCCAAGGGAATTTAACAAATTATTCTTGGTTTTCCAGGCAGGGAGCCAGTGTCACTGAAATAGAGAGACCATGAGGTATTTTGTTTTCCATAATAAGAGATGCTGCCTGTGTTTGGGGATGTGTGGGAAATGCCTAGAATCTGAGAAAGAATCTGTTTATAATACCAAAACTATTTGGTTTCTTCTTTTTTAGCATCATAAACATTTCACGTTACAGTTGCTCTACAGCTACAGCGTTTTTGAAGCAGAGCTAACTTTGATTAAAGGAACCGACACAACCAAAACCACTGATTAGAACTCAGCGGTTAAATGTAAAATAACTGGAATCATGTTTTTGGCTCCTACGACATGTGAAGCTTTGCATTAAAGGGCTTTACACTTGAACTGTCTTAAATGTTAAGCACATAATCGTCGAGCCTGCAAATGATGTTTTGTGCCACTTGGAGGCAGAAGCTGTGAACACAACATTGGTATTATCACCTTGCAGCAAGCAATCGCCTATTTGCGCAGAGATAAGCCACAGAGAGCATTAGCATACACATCAGGGGATCAGCTCCACCATGTCCACTCGCAAGATTGTTTACTCAAAATAGTCCCCTTGTAGTGGCTGAACGACGCTCATTCTGCTGCTGAATTTCGTTTTCTGCAGGTTTGTCACTCCCAGCCTCACCTTTCACATTACACACAATCAGCTGATCCATTTGTAGTACAACAATATTGATTATCGCAGCTTTCTTTAGCTTTTTGTGTGGAAAAAAGCTCCTTTCCTTGTCCAGAAGCAGGCAAAATAATCATGAATATCACTGAAGTCATCTGGGTCAGCTGCCTTTTTACCTCAGGATGGTGTTAGCTGTCTGAGCTGTTCTGTGCTGAGTGTCTGATTGTTGCCGCTGCTCCTGTTTTTATCCGACTGCCCGCCAGATTTCTCGCTTTGGTACCACAAAGATTGATTGATTGCTTGATTGATTTTAGTCAGGCCAATACCATGTATGCATCAACAGTAAACATCAGTAACCAAAGAGTGAGTGCGGTGATGTTCCTCAAGATGCATCACATGAAAGACTCGTCCACCGACAGAAAAGTACACAGGCTAATTCAGCCTTCGCAAAAAGAGCGACAGGTTCGTGTTCTATTTAGTATCTGATGGTGACATTTTAATTAAAGCACATTTCACCGGCTCACAGTCTGTTGGTAAAAACAATATTACTCCAAGACTCTGTTATCTTATCTTCGTGTTTCTCAAATGACTGCTGTTATGACTAACGCAGGTTGAATTAAAAGTTCGCCTCTCAGAGCGGAGTGCAGACACGCTGGGAGCGTCTGCGGAGCCCACAGACAGCAGCAATGATTGTTGTGGTCGCTCCTCAGTCATCGCAGCCTGGGATGAGTCCTTGTGTTCTCTGCCAGGGGCCTTTCTGGCATGCTGTGAATGTGGAGCCAAAGGCAGTCTGGGGTTTAGAAGGTTAACCATCTGGAATGGTGCATTATTTAATGTTGCATATGCCGAGACAAGCTGGCTCTGAGATTCATCGCACTTCTCGCCACCAAGGTGCTCCAAATTCTCCCACTCGTGTTTGTTTTTTTGTGACGGGGCTGTCAAACCTTTGTCAGGGAGGAGGATTTAAACCCTTGTGGCTCAGAGCACTTTTCGCTCCTTCTTGAGACTCTGTGGATGTTTCAAGATACGGAACCATGTCAACAACCTGAAATGTCTTCGTGTCCAAGATTTCTGCGCATTATCAGCGTCCTTCCCACTCCCATCTGTCTTTGCCTGCTTGTGAGAACCATTTCTGCTTAGCCCTGAGAAAAACAATACTGTGGTATCATTTCGCTGATAACGAACATGTGACCAAACAACAGCGAGTCTGCAGGAAACCAACAGGAAAGTTACCAGGAAGCGCAGAGGAAGTGCGGCACATGCTAGCGCTGATCCTGGATCCTGAATCTGATGGATCTAAGACAGAAAAAAAAAACAACATTAGCTGGGATTAAAATGATGAAAACTGATTTATCTTGACTGAGCAGTGGTCCTGGATCAGTGATAGATGTGATGAGACACCCAGACCCAACTGTGTAGCTGTTAATTGAATTGTAAGGGCCTTAAGGTGGCCCCAGCACTATCATCACTTCCTGGCCCTCTGTGTTGACACCTGTATGTTTCCAGGTGGTTTTACACTGGTGCATATTCCTCACAAAATTTGTATTCGAGCTGGACAGACTAACAGGGAGTACATTCAACTGGCTACATATAAACCACATAAACTCCCTCACACACAGAGTAGGAGGAATGAGGGGTCAATAGGGGCCAGCAGCTCGTTTTTTTTTTTTGCTGCGGGCCCCCCCTTAGCAGATCAGTGTGCTTGCTCTGTGCTGTTTTCACTCAGTTCTGCACCAGAACAGTGAAAACAAATGGACTATGAGCCATGTTTTCTGACTTAGGAGCAACACGTGTGGAACAACTGAAAGGCGCCTTTTCCTCTGCGCAGTCATGTACTGCAGCGCTGCACTGCCTCTCTTCTGTAACTGTATCTGTGGTTTGGCCGCCTTATTGACTTTCTTCTCTCGTTTCTTTTTCGGTCCATAAACATGTGATCCTGTGTCGCTGACAGGTTGGGAATAGCTCTGATTTTCTTTCATGGCATGTTGGAGTTTATCCATTGTTACATCCAGGACTACTTTCCACTGCTGTTGGAAATGACGGGACTATTTAAGAAAATCTGCCTCTCAAAGGCACACGAAGGACAAATATAACAGTGACCACCAAGACCATCAAAGGGAAAACATTGCTGCAGTGCTGTCAGAGACTGTGTAATTACATGTAGTCATAAGTCACCCGGGGTTGACATGCATTCATACTCTCCCTCCTGTGAGACCAGAGGGCTCTGGGTTTCTTCCTCCAGCTCGGGCCCAGAGTGACTTCACTCTCTGAGGTGACGCAGCTTTTACCTCCAGGGCCAGTTTATGCTTGAATTAAATACTGCTCGATCACCGCTAAGAAGTGGGGGATGAGATGGTAAATATCTGTGAAGAAATGCTGCCTTAGAGCTGGTATTCACCATCCTCCCTCTGGTGTGTCTTATGATAATGAATGGCGTTCCTGTTTCCCCTCACCCACCCTGATCCGAGCACGTCTCCGCCGTGGCCTCCTAAGACTTTTCAGTCAGAGAAGAGAACTCACTCCTGTCAGATTCACTGATTATTGGTTTCCTGTTCTCGAACAGCCGAACTGACCCATCGCCCACTGATTAGTCCAGGATACAGCATATAGCTTGTCGATGACCACTGAACTGTCACTCACAGCATCAGCCATAGTTCGCAAGCTAATGAAGCTAACCTCAGCTCCACAAGTTGGCAAATAAGGTCTTCCCTTAGTGACATTTTAAGATTCCCAGCTTATTTGTCTTAAAATGATGCACATGTGCATTTGTTTGTGTCCAGCTGGCCCCACCCACACATTCCAGACTTTACATCGGGACTTATCTATGGTCTGGGAAAAACAGGAAAACATGGAACAATTATGGATGAACAATTGATATTACAAACAGTAATAACTGACCTTGTTTTGCAGTTTGATGTGTCGTGTTGAACAGTTTTAGAGATGTTTTATATTGGGGGTCTATGGGAAAATGCTTAAAAAGCTACATATTCTAGACAAAAACTCCACCAGTAGATGATGCATGTGCAAGATGCAAATAGAGGAACAGCATTGTTCTTGTATTGCAGTGTAGAGCTACTTAATTCTAGTATTGGTAAGTATGATGAGGAAAAATGGAAGATCAGGCTGTTCTTATGTGTTTAGCTGCTTACATAGATGGATATTAAAGACTGAAGTTAGATTTTTTTGTTTACTATTCATATTTTCACTGTATGTTTCAGTTTCAACGTGACATAACTGAAAGCTTTTCGAATGTGCTCAGTTACTGTAACGCTAAAACAGGCACCAGGCTTGGCCGGGGTGTGCTGGAGTGTAAACTCCACCGAACTAATAAAGAGCAGGATGCAGCTGCGAACATGAACTTACACTCTGATAGCATCCAGGACTGCTAGACACGGAGAAAATACTACACACAGTGAGCGTGCAAGTTGACAACACAGGGTTTTTTAACGTGACCTATAACCCAAAACATAACATAGTATCAAACTCTCCTCTTTTATTAGCGGACATGCTAACATTTGCAGCTAACATTGGAGCAGTTTAATCCATTCCTTACATGTTTACCCTCCAAACTCTTTAAGCGCCATGCACAGCACTTTAGCATGCAGAGAAAGCCAAACGCTTGGCAGGCCTTCCCTGCGTAGTTATGCTCGTAAAGCTGTGATTGGACAATCCCTGTTCAGAGATGGGGTGTAGCAAACGCTCATTTACAGTGCGCCTGTGATTGCTGCAAAGCTGAATCATATCTAGCCTGCAGAGACTGGATTGAGTTTCCTTGCAGTTACTAACACTAACCTCTTGTAGATGCCTTAATGAGTGGCCACGGACCCCTGTAACCAAACTGGAGCTGATATAGAATTTCATCCGGCTCTCCAAACAGCATCTCCATAATGTGTTACAATGGTCTCAGCCTGTTGTTCTCGTGCTAATCAGAAGCAGATGTGTGCAGCTTGCCTACACGCTCTCTCATGGTCTTCTCGTGTATGCTGGAGCCCGGGGTCTCAGTCCAACTGCAGAGGCAGTTTGTTGTTCTTTGTGTGGCAGCAGCAGCGGCTCAGCCTGCTCTGCTATGATGTCATCGGTTGCTGGTTGTGAAATACTTGAGGAAATGAGAACCTCATTGAACCCGAGCTGAGTGCTGCACATTTCTGCCGCATCTCTTGTGCAGCCTGATCTTCAGTGGTTTTGTTTTATCTCCTTTTATCTGTTTATCTCCAGCGGTTGTTTCAGTTGGGACAGACCTTTGAGACGTGAATCTTTGTCTTGGATGCATCTTGGTGTATAAATTAGCCTCCAGTGTGGTGTTGAGCCTGTTTATGGTTACTGACACGTACTGATGTTCTCGTTGCTCTTTCTGTTTTGACAGAGGACAGCATCTCTGAGTCAGCTCCCTGTTGAGGACCTCAGAGACCCGCTGCCTCCTCAGTGGAGGTGCTACATGTCTCCACAAGGGCGGCGATACTACGTCAACACCATGAGCAACGGTAAGAGCTGATGACAGGTAACAGTCCAGGACACATTCTGCTTTAGATGCACCATTTCTATAACTGCTATGACTACTAGTATCAGTTTACTTAGCTTAGCATAAAGCTAGCCTGACTCCATATATCTCTAGAGCTGTCTTATTTACGCAGTGAGTAACTTAACCCACACACACAGGCACGACGGTACCTGCCAAGGCTGCAGGAAGCTAGTCGTAGCCATTGCTATTGTTCACTAAGAAATAGCTCCAGATAACTAAAACCACAATATGCAGTTTGCAGATTTCTGTTTATGTGCAGGTCAAGGAAGGAAGGAAGGAAGGAGCAAATAACCACGTTTTCCATCATGTTGAGCTACAAATATTCAGTGTATGTAAAGCAAGAGGCGTCCAGTGTACCTGTGACAACTGGCAACTGTCACTGGATTACTGTGATACTTAGAAAAACATGATTATCGGGCAAGTTCTGGAGCCAATTTCTGGAAATTCATTAGTGATGGACATCAGCTATCCTCAGCAAGTGTAAGTCACACTGAATCTAAAACTATGTGCCTCATGTCTGTGTCTTCAGATTTGTCTGTTGTGACTCTGAGGAGTACCATTTTTATGCAAATTGCAGTCCTGCTGTTGCTTTTAGAACATCAGCGCGCACCTTTCCCTTTTACCTCACACAGTATCTTTGTCTCACATCTTTCCCTCCTCGCCCCCCCGGAGAGGTGCGCCTCGCAGTTTAAAAATCTCTGATCTGCCACAGTGTGAGAGGAAATAACAGAACATGCTTATGTGACTGTTTGATTTTTAGGAAATGGCAAAGTAATCAACATGGCTGAAAGGAGTTTTGGGGAAATCATCCTTACGTTATGTTTTGTAAAGCCAATGTAGGATTTTGCTTAAAATCAGAGCTCTGTGATCTCTTACATTTTCTACTGCTGCTCTGACCTTCTGTGTGTGGAGCCTGACATCAGAGGCGCATTGCATTGTGGGTCCACACGTAGAAGCTAAAGTGCGCATCTCTGAGACGACTCCTGAAGTGAGACGTTTTCCACCTCTCCCAGTTTTAATCACTTTGCACAAAAAGGTGTCCTGCCCCGCTGCCCCGCTGCTCTTTGGATTTTAGAACTAAAACAGTATTTCTCATTAAAAAAAAATGTCCGTGGAGGACAAAACAACACCTGAGCGGCTTCATTTGACAGCAATTGAGTTAAACGGCGACGAGTCTGTGTCTCTGCAGCAGTGATGGTACCAGTGAGAGACAGAGGGCGTAGAAGAACTGATACTGCTGATAGTGCCTTGTTTCTGTCAACACAATCACCGCTCAGTGTCTCCCTGAACACACACACACACACACACACACACACACACACAGGCGCAGAGACAGCTTAATGCCCTCCTCTGTTCCGCAGACATAGCAGCATAGTCTGTCTTTACTATCCCTGGGTGACCTCACTGTAAAACCTGACTGATGATACTAATATCTTGTCTTGGCAGCTCTCGTGTGCCTCTGCCCTCAGGATGTAATAAGGTTTGAAAGTGCAGCTTTCTCACAACCTGTTTGCACCTGGCATTAAAATGGCTCTTGCGTCCAGATTGTATTGAGGTATAACTTAACGTGATTACATCTATACCTGGTGTTTTTATGTGTCTCCAGGGTCTCGCGTTGAGATCCAATCACTCGGTCCAGCTTCTTCAGTGTTCTTCATCTTCTTCCGTCTTACGCTCTCGTCTCGTTTGGGTGGGTCCAAAAAAAAAACAACAACAAACAAAAAGAAAAGAGAAGATGGCAGCCACCTGTGAAACTGCGCTATTGTATGCACTGCATGCAGAGGCGTGCACTCGCACTTGGACAAACTGTTAAAGAAGAGGGCCCCATTTGTTACTGCGCAACACCTTTTATTTCCACCCACGTGGCTGTTGTACATATGTGGGCTGAAAACACGACTGCATTTACGGTTGTGTTCTATTAGGTCACACCTTCTGCGGTGCCTGGCACATCAAAATTCATCTGAGACTTTGCAAAACATTCGAAGCTTGGTGATGTCGGCACCACTTGCAGCTAATGCTAACGCTCACACGTTCACTACTCCCAACATAAAAGACGCCCAGTAATTTCACCTCATGACTGGTTAAATGAGATTTTAGACACATATGAATCATCATCTTTTTGCATCATCACTGACGGCTTTCCACATCTGTAAAATGAAAGCGGTGCTAGCTGCTACCAGAAGGTGCAGGCCATGGATGAAACCAGCAGCCGGACTGAGCCTGCTGTGAGGACGGCATCAGTCTGCGACCTTCTGTAAGGACATATTGCCTGTGAGATCATTTGGTAACCATGGTAACATGTATGCGCATGAGTATGGAGATTGGTCAGTGTGAACATGAACCGGCCCAGACCACACTGAGCCGCACTGCAGGTGTGAAAGCGCCTTAAATCACCCACATGTGCCGTTAAAGATCAGACGAGGCGCAGTGGCTCTGTTCACCTGTGCCCTTTATGTCACAGGGATTGCGGCTTCGCAGTCACTTAAGAGTGTAACCAGCTTCACATCAGAGCTGCTCACATCATGTACGTCTCTGATCACGGTTGCAGTGGTCAGATTGTGGCCATGAGGGCATCCAGAATTAGCCGAGGGCTCCACCCATCCACGAGTCCGGGGGAGTCGCTCCTCCCTTTCCTCCCCTCGCTCTCTATTTTTGACCGTCTTGAACGTGTCGTTATTAGACGCTTTAGCAGTTGAGATCAGAAACGTTTGACTTGGTCTCCAGGTTATTCCTGTGGGAATACGACAGATCTGTTTTGTCTTCATGTGACAGGGTGTGGAGGCTCTCCTCCGCTGTTAAAACTGATCGTATCCCAAAGGGACAGAGTCAGAAATGACAAGAGCTCCACAACATTTCCTCGGGGAGAAAATGATTAATTTTTCATAACTTCTTGCACATGAAAAAACATCTGTATCCTGGCTCATAAATAAAGCAGTGTTGTTGCTGCGGTGGTGTAAAAGTGGCCTCTGAGGGCACAGTTAACCTCCAGGACTTCTTTTTTTTGTGCCTTCGCTGCATGATGACTAAATGAAAGCCTGGAGAACGCTCTGTCCTAACACACGCGCTGTACGACGGCCCTGTGGTTCTTTCAAACTCACCGCCGCAGCAGCTGTTTCCAAACAAACCCGTCCGATAACATTTCTTTTTCTGAAACAGTATTTATAGCATCTCAGCTATTTTCACCGGGCCTCCCTTTTGTTACTCTAAAGTTCAGCTAGATTAGATGCTGTCCTGCGTGTGTGCGCGCGTTTGTGTTTCACCGTCGCCATAGTAACGGAGCCGTGTGCGTGGGTGAGGCCTGCATGTCCTTGTGTTGGAGCTTTGTTTTTCTTTTTTTCTCGAGGTTTTCCTTCCTGTGTTGCTGGGTGCAGCGGTGCACGGCGCTGTGGTTTGTACCAGCCTTCTCCTCAGACTCTCCTCTCATCCCAGTCTGACCAGTAGGCTCCTTTCTAAACACACCAAGCCTGACACTCAGCGGTGTCAGTACTCATGCTGAAGATTTGCAGCAGACGCACACTGAATGAAGTCTGAGTCACACATTAAGCTCTGATTAAACAGCATGATGTTTTTTTCAGCCCCTGCGTACGTCGGCTCTGGAAATGTAACATCCTGTAGCCTTTTGAGAAAACCTCAGTATGTTTGTTTTGCTTCAAAGTCTGTGGCTCTTTTTGGTCACATGGTCGCTAAAACGTCTTCTTATCCGCAGTATACATATCCAAAACACCCACTCGGGTGAAGCACAGGACCAGAGTTTACAGGCTGAATATGCTTAAGTCGCCACTTGTCCACTAGCTTCTGTTTCTGTCAATCTGTCTGAAACATGTTCGGGAACCAGCCACAATTTGACAACATAAAAAAACCTTAATTTGTTAACGTTCAAAAAAACTACAGCTCCCAGTTTACCAGCATGGCTTAACATCACTGCATCAGTTTCTTTACACTTCATATTGACTCATCTGTACTGTGACTGTACAAAACATGGCTGCCGTTCAGCCCTGCTTGTCCTGGCCTCAGATGTGATAGTCCATCGTTTGCTTCAGTCTGACTGTTGAGAGAGGTCTGGAGGAATTTGTCTTCCTTGGGCAAATTGTTTTTTCATGTCAGCTACTGTTGGCCATGTTTTCAGGGACCTGTTGTCGGTACTAGCAGCCGTGTTTTTGCTTGTTATGGAATATCTGGGAAGATGACGACAGTGGAAGCAGCTTCTTCTTCTTCTTCTTCTTCTTCTTCTTCTTCTTCTTCTTCTGTGAGTCATGTTCGCTACGTCAGAACTTATTTGGCAAAGGTGTTTCCACCTCCCATTGAGCACACTAAGACTTTTTTGAAAAGGGCAAGAACCACCCAGAGCGAGCGTGAAAGCTTTTTGGTGACTTTTTTTTTTATTTCAAATTGTGCATAAAAGCACCTTAATGGAAACACTTGTTATGACAAATGTCAGCGTGGCTCTGTGCAGCAGAACCCAGATGCTTTGGTTTCGTTTCGGCTTCCTCTCCCGCAAATGTCAACCTTGTCCAGTTTAGATCCTAAGAGATGGCCCTCATTCTTAAATACCACGGATAAGAAAACGCCGCCTGTCCTGTCCTGTCCTGTCCTGTCCTGTCCTGTGTGAATGAGTGTCCAGCAGAGGTTTGTGTCAGTCAAAAGCATCGGCCTGCGTGCCCACTCAGAGGCGTCGTCTCACGCCAACTTACCCGAGTGTTTCTTCTGCTTTATCTTAATGGCTACGAGAGGAGATCCGTTAAGCACTGTCTGTCACCGGTGTTTCCTCTTTGGGATGATACGGAGTGTTAATGGGCTGTGATTGATGAAAAACAGAGACAGGAGGTAGCTAATGCATCATGGACCAGTGTCATATGGTTATGAATAAAATATGGCAGTGTCAAAGCAAACTAGGGCATTTCTCCTTCTCCACTCAGCGATGTCTCGTCTCACTTGCAGCTTAGTTGGCGGACAGTAAGCTGATACCAGAGTATTTTTGATTTTCGAACCTGCTGTTGACTGTTTTCATTCATACATTCGCTTACACACATCTGCTCCGCCACAGCTGCCGTCTTCTGCTGCTGCACTCTGGTGAGCGTGATCCAGCGATGACTCCGAATCAAAAAAGCATTAATTGGTGTTTTTATGCTCCATAAAAGGCCGTGTCCTCATGCAGCTTGAAGCATTCGATGCTTCGTGCCGTCATTGATGTCGTGAATTTACATCATTACGAGCCATGACAGGCCTGAAAAGGGCGGATGAATTATTCCACAGATGGTAAAGTGGGTAAATTGAGCTGACTTGGGTTTATATTCCACAATCAGGGCTATCAAGACGTTTTAGAGTGACTGACAACTTTTCAGGCTTCAGCATGTCAGTGACAATGAGACTGATGAGAATCGCTCCGTCTGCTCCTGCATATGTATCGCTGGATCTGCAGGTATACATCTGGCAGGTGCCAAGTCTGATCTCTCACCTGCATAAAAACCTGTTTGACAGACATGATCAGCAATCTGCATTTCAAGAGCCAGTTGCCTAGAAACTAAACCTGTTCCACTCGATTGTCAAACATTGTAGTAAATATGTGAGGTTTCACATCTCAGACACATCTGAAGTCACTCATAAAACAAATAGAAAAAAAGCTGTTTGGCCAAAAATATGTTAAAGGGTGTGTCAGATTTAAGATGATATTGATGCTCTAACTGAATTTCTCACTGATATTTTAGCTTCCTGGCTTTGAATCTGGATCATCTACACATCGAAAGTAATATAAATTGTTTTCCAAATGGTGTTTTGACTTCTATCCCTTTGGCAGGGCAGAGCTAAGTAGATTATGCTGTATTTTCCTGCATTAATATCCTATTTTGTCTCACAGTATTGATTTGTTTATGACAACCCAACAGAGGGAAATTGAGGCGTTTAGGGCCGGTGAGTAAAGGCTGTGCGCTGGTGTTGTACATCAACTGTGAAGGCACAGCCTCTGTCCATAAGCCTGCTGCCAGTTATCCCCACCATGCGTGTCATTTGAGCTGATGGGCTTGGCTCAGTTGTCTCCTCTGCTAAGCGGCGCCAAATAGAGCAGAGCCAGCCAAAAAGACCCAAATGAAATAAGAGCTCTTTACATGTCCGTGCCTCTTCTTTCCATGTTGACAGTGAGGGACTAATTGAGCTCAGTGCTGCGGTGAGAATGGGCACTCGAGAGTAAAAATCAAAGAGAGCCCCTTATATTAGGGTAATTGTCAGAGATGCTTTTTGTGTCCTCGTCCAAGATTTTATCCAGAGTCACGTAAGGTGACAGGTGATTTTAAAATAAATAACAGTAGTAAAAGTAGTTACTTGCTGATGTTGAAGCCGCAACATCCAACATCCAAAAAAGCCACAAAATGTGACAAACACCACAGATATCAGTATTTAAGAAAAACACATGACTGTGGAAGCTGTGTGTGCTGTAAAATGGGCTTGCGACTGCTAATGTTAACGAACAAACGAATGTTAGCAAATGAACTTGGGAGCCATGACTATTGACATTTGTGATTGATGGGCCAAACTCCAGACTTCTGAATAAACCTCCATATCTCATATTGGTCCAGTGTCACAGATTGCTCTGGTATTGTGCTCAGTAGCAGCTATTTCAGCAGGTTGGAGAAACCTGTCAGAGCTTTTTAGGCTGATTAATCATCATCTTCCTGCAAAGGTAGCCAGCTATCAAGCTACACGAGAAAAAAGAAAAATGGCCACAAAATTGGTGGCAGAGGTGGATGAAATTCACCAGCTGCACAGGTTGCTGTACGCTGACTTCCAGAAATAGCAACTCTTCACTTGACATATTTCTCTGACTGTCGTGTCCAACGTTAACTGCTCCCACTTTCAAACAGACCCCACTCCAAAACGTGAACACAACGTGTGAATGAATGAACAAAATGTCAGTCTAATTGCTGGGCTAGTCATCACAACAAGCACTGTAAGATACTGTAAGAGCTGTGCTCCAGTTTAACTGCTGACTGCAGCAAGTGCCAAATGTGCACCCGTGGATGGATTCACTTCTTCTTATTGTTGCCCACAAATGCTTCCAACTCTGTTAACAAAATGACAGAAAGAACATGACAGCTGGTGCTGCTCTCCTCATGTCATTGTTTTTCTTCCCCTTCTCCTTCTGAACACCCTGTCAGAGACGACATGGGAGAGGCCGTCCAGTACACCTGGGACTCCCAAGATGTCCCTCCGACACAAGAACTCCCTGCCTGCAGGTACCACAGATCTATCTCTCTCTGTCTGAACTCTATCACTTCCTCAAGTTTTAGTGCCCTCGGGCTGTGAATTCTCCTAAAATTCCATGGTGGCACAAAGCGCCCGCTCATGCACACCAAACACATACACACAGACGCTTCCTGTGACTAATTTTATCTGTAGTCTCGACTGCAGAACTAAGGCCTCCTCTGTCTTTCTTTTGGCCCTGCACTAAAGGCAGATAAACAGAGAGAGCCAGTAAGGTTTTCAAGATGTGTCCCCCTCTAAAGAGGGCTTAAATGAGGGGAACTGCCCCCATGCATTTCTATTACTTTCAGCATAAACAACTACTTTACTTCATTATGAAGTAAGTGTTTAGTAAGTAGAGATTTAGTAAATTTAATTAATTAGACACCACAAAAACTAATTCTCATGTAAAGCTTGGTTGTTGCTAACACACCCAGTAACTGTGTAGCTAACTGGAGTTGTGATAGTTGTGTAGCTAACTGAACCAACTAGCAAAACTTCGTGTTACCTTGTGTGACCTGTTAGGTTTCAAGAGTGAAAGAAACGTTTATTAATGTTTATATTAAAGCTCATACACATGATACAGTATGCCTCAAATTACAAAACATTAAGCTATTGGCATTAGCATTTGGACAAATGAGGTTAGGTTAGCGTAACTGGACATTTCCCGCTCGTTTCAAACTGCACGAATATTGCCACAAGTCATGCTTACACATATAAAGCATGGCAGTTAAGTTTGATATATCATTTGAGTGACAGCTTGTGATGTTACAGTAACTTCTTGGTTCATATTATAGTTACTTGCACAGTACTGAAGTCTGGCTAAGACGTGCATGAAGTTTTAATGGTAAAACCCAGTTTTGTAAGTTCAGTCACTAGTTTAAAACTAGCTAGCAGTTACTATGAACTTAAGAAAGACTTCACACACAAATTTACTTACATGTAGCTTGTGTGACCATATCCAGATCTTTGACTAGCTCTAGCCCTTGAAAGACATTCATCAAGCCAAATAACTAATTTCAATCAATGTCTTTCTCTCATTTCTCTCCAGTGAATGGATTTCACTCAGCTGGTAGTCCCTTGCATCATTTGGAGCAGTCACACAACAGTCTGGTTAGGAAGAGCAGTACGGAGCCACAGGTAAGGACGTCTGACTATTGTTATCCCTATTCCTTGACATAGTACACACCCACCGCAGTCTTGAAAATTTGTTGAGTGAGCATCACCTCTGGTTGAAAGTTTCCACTGAGCTATGTCAAACTTGCCTTTTTTACATCACTGTCATTTCTCATGCACACAACACATTATTTGTATTTTTGCAGATGCAGATGACCTCTGATGTCATCAAACTAACAGCATAGAGAAGCTGAGAAGAGTTTCACTGAGGCATATTACATTATTACTTTAGTACAAACACTTACGAGTGGATCATGGGGTTTTTGCCTTGATTTGACAAAATTTAATTTTGACCCATGAAACTGGGTGAGACAGAGAGATGGTTATGACGTGCAACAAAGATCCAGCCAGAATTAAAGTATGAGTTTTTTCACCAGTTATGTGTAGTTTAGATATGCAGACACAAATCATCAATATTACCATTCAATTGTAGTCGTGTTTCTTGCCACCTGACAAATGTAGGTCCAGTGTACACACTCTTTTAACTCTGTTTTGGCCTCCACCACCTCATGGCCGACCCTTACTTTAACTGTCTGCTGTTTGGCATAGGGCAGGTTGAAGCTTTTCTGCAGCTCCCTGCTGCTCCTGCAGACAGAGATGATGAGAGCTGAGAGTGAGCCAAAACAGTGAAGTTTGAACAGCAGCCCGTATCACCAAAACAATAAGCTCAAAGTCATTAAAACCCTCCCTGCAGGTGAGGGGACTGACAGGGTTTTATCACTACAAGCTCCCCCTTTCATACTACATGTGGACATTTAATCCATTAAAAATAGTGATTAATGCAGCTTTAAGGTTCAGTACCCAGCCCTACCTTTTGTAGCATCTTTATACAGTCATAAAAATAAACCACAGCCTGTTTTTGATAATAATAATGATGCATGATGTAGTCTTTCCACATTTCAGATGATCAAACCCCTCTCTCTTTCGCCTCTCATTATTAATGGAGAGGCTGATGGCAGTTAGAGCAGATTAATCCCTCCTACAGTATCTGTTCCCTTGATCATAATTAACCAGGCAGTCCGGGTGCAGTTATACAGGATCCACCCACCACTTATTCACTCTGTCTCCTCATTTCCCCCCTTTTCTGCATCATACACTTGTGCAGGCATGTGCCCCAAATTGTCCATTCAGATAGTCTCAACATACTTTCACTGCTGAGGATTCAAGGTCCTGTTTTTGTTGATATGTTTCATTTTTCAGGAGAGGAGGTGTGGAACTCCTTACTCCCCACTTCATTTTGCTTTATATTTATGCTTCTTTGCTAATTTCTGCCCCCTCCATATGCTCTCCCCCACTGTTGGTTAATCTCAGCACACTGGAAATTTCTCTATTCTAAGCTTAAGTGTTAAATCACACACACATACGTCCACACTCACACACAAAGAGAGCGAAAGCCAACCATGCTTTGCTTTGCTCTGCAGAACTATCCTCCCTACTCTGCACAGCAACACACGCACACACTAACACACATACATACACACCAGCAGCAGCAGCAGAAGCAGAGGCAGCACCAGACAGACGCTAGCAGCGCTCGCCAGGAAAACAACTGTGTTTGTGTGCGTGTGCGAGTGACAGTGTGTGTATGTTGAGCAGTCATGTCTGACACGGAGGACGGTGGATTTGATGGAGCGTCCTTCTTCTCTCAGCAGAGCCCGGGATCAACGTCGCCCACCAGGAAACAGAACAAGGAGACCACGGTCACGGTGAGTGGGGTAACTGATGGGAACTCTTAACTCTCCACGAACTCACCCCGGCTCTCTACAGTAGCCCTGGAGGACCAGATTTAAGTATTTTTTCCTCAACTTTAGAAAGGATAATATAGGAAAATGCAGTTTCCAGGAGTGCACCATGCCCAGCTGGGATTTATTTTTCCAGATACATATTCGCTGCATCAGTTGTGTCCATAAAAAAAAAATTAATATATTAAACATATTGTGATAACATACAAACTAAATCTTGACTATGTGAGAGTCCTAAATGTGTTGAATTTCCTCCTCAGTGTTGCTCTGTGTGTTTGGTGCTTGTTTGCAGTTGCTAGTGTACAGATACACAGTGACATCATCCCATCCAGCATCCAGATGATCTCTCCTCTGTTGTCAGGTCGTTGCATCCTGTTGGGCCTCACGCTTAGTAAATAGCAGAGGTGTTGCTGCTTTGCCTTTGTGGCTTTCATTTTCTCAGGACTTTTTTTTCTTACTGTGCATTTGAAACCACAAGCTTGAGATTCGGTGGAGAGGGGGGGCATGTCTCGGCTTCCATAGCAACCAGGGTGATGCTATTGATAAGCAGATAGTTATAACAGGGAACATGAGAGAAAGAGAGGTGAGGAGAGCTACGCTTGGCACCAGTTTTAATTGCTGCTGATACTGCAGGCGAAAGGCCAAGACTTGAACAGATCATTTGACCCTTGGCCAAGCCCTTTTTCCATTTCAGCATGGTGTGTATGCAGTTTTACCACTTGAAATTCACACTACTTTTTTTTTAAATAATGGGTCCATTATTGATTTTAGACAAAGTAGACAAAAGCAGCTTCTCATTTTTTAGCTGACGACTGTTGATTTAACTAAAAAGAGAACTACCTTTAGCAGCATTAGCTAGCTAACATTAACTCCGTGAGTTAGTTTAAAACAGTACCTCTCGCTGACTCTCACTGAAACGAGAATCCTGTAAAAGTCTTTGTGGTTACAAACTTGAAATAAAGCCCAAAAAATGAGGCTACAGTTACAGTAAATGTCCCAGGGAACAGTCATGGAAAAGCACTCTTGTCCTGCAGGTAAGCTAGATATAATAACTGAGGGAAAAAAAAGAAAGCGTATTATAGAAAAAACATACTTGCATAAGCAGCACAGGTTAGATTCCTGCTTTATTGTTCATATTTTCATAATACTGTTTTCCAAATTTCCACAAGATAAAAGACGTTTAGTGACACTAACTAACACTAACTCGGACAGCAAGATTGTTCCCATGGTTGCTTCCCCAAATCCAACAAAGGACAGAGATGCTAATGAGCTGCTGACGTCTTCTTAAGCTCTGGTACAGTAGCACCCAATATTCGCTTGTCTAGCTTAGCAAGTGAATGTTCCTGAACGAGGCTTTTTCTCACTTGTAACCATGCTAAATAATGAAGTTAGCTGAAGACATGCCTCCTCTTTGCTTTGGAGGTAACACTGGTCTACTGTTGTGAGTAGTAAGCTAGTTAGTACAAGTACATGCTAACGTTTGCCGCTTATGCTAAAGCAGATAAACACACTGTAAGCTGTTCTGTGCCAGTTCACGCTTGTGTTTTTGAAAGGCAGTAGACACCACCCCCCAAATTCTTCTGTTATAATGCACGCACCCTTCAATATTCGGACAAATCCAAAGCTTGGCAGGCCTGCTGTGCCCTGTTACGAATGTTAAACTAATATTGGACATTCACTGTTAAGAGGAGGGGGTTTAGTGAATGTCAATTGATCGAGGTCAACAGAGGTCAGGAAAGAAGGTGCTGGAAGCAGTGTGTGGGCATGAATGCAAACAAACTAAGCCCTTCACAGGAGACTGTTGGAAGTAGCCTTGCCCTCATCTTCACCAGAGGAAGTCGGGGTCAGTTTAAAGCCCTGCTAGCTGTCAACCTCTGGACCTCAGCAGTGATTAAATAGAGTCACTACCTCAAACAAATTATAAGCTTCATAAGCCAAGATAAGGTTGAATTAGAGGCCTTTTTCTTCTTCTTGCATTTCAGTCTGAATATTGGCTCTGGAAATGTCATCAGCTGAACCACATTTGTCGATTTGCTCTGGACGGCGAGGCTTTGGCAATGGAAGAGAGTGCTCTCTGGTGCCACTGAAGTTTTTTAAATAGAAACAGTGCATCTTTGCTGCAGGCTTTTTTACCTCCTGAGGTTAATTGGAATGAATGTGAGAGAGGATGAAGCTCTTTTTGTTTGCACCGGAGTTCTTGCCTAACCTGGGGTCAGTCTGTGTCTCTTTATTGCGAAGACATGGCTTTTAATTTAGTTTCTTTTTGAGCTGTGTGGTTTCTTCCTCCTCCTTTTGTCTCTTTATTTCTTTTCTTCTTTCCTTGTCGTGAAAAATGGAATTGGCAGCTGAAGAATCTGTGGAGCAAGTTCCTCATTTTCAGAGCAAAGCCGAGGTTTTGTTCTGACTTTTGTATCCAAAGCAGCTGTGATGTCAGAGATTTTTATTATCCTGTGTGACTGCATTTCATAAGAGGTTAGAGGTGATTGTCTTCTACCTTCCCCACTTCCCTAGAGGTTTAAATGAAAAATATAGAAGCACGGCACTAAGCCCCTGAGCACAGAAAGTACGAGAGTGCCATGCATTGTGTACCATCCTATTGAGTGTAACCCCAGAGCAGAACCAGGCAGCTCACAGCAGGGAGCCCTGAAGCCCATGGATTCAACATCACTGCTGCTGGGAGAATGAGCAGCGCACAATTAACTGCACTAAGATAATTAAAGGCAATCTTTGGGAATCCATTTCGCTGATTGCAGCGGGCCAAAGTAGAAGTTTAGAGTGTTGTGGTAGAAAGCTGAACGATGAATCCCAAAAAGGCTGAGAACCACAGAGGCTCTGCATCGACAACACGGACCCGAGGACGGGGCGAATGGAGAAAAGTGAATGAACAACGCTGGGTCGATTGGAAATGTCGTCTTTACTTTGGTGCGCTCACGGAGCTGCAGAGATGAGTGTTGCCAAAGCAACAGAGTGCAGACTACCTTGAATACCAGAGCAGAAGTCTGTGTGTCTGTGTGTGTGTGTGCCCATGTATTACTCACGTTGCAGGGACATAAATCTGTTTACACAGTCACATTGTGGGGACTCGCCGAACAAAATGCAGATCCCCATAATGCAAATCATTGAATTTTAGGGTGAAAACTGGGGTTAAGGTTAGGGTTAGGCAAGTAGTGGTTATGGTTAGGGTAAGTCTCCAGGAAATTAATGTAAGTCTATGTAACGTCCCCACAAGTGATGAAAACCTAGCCTGTGTGTGTGTAACAGTAATAGTGCTGCTGTACAGTACAGTGGCATCAAAGCAAAGTTGTCTGTCATGATAATATAAACTACCCTATTAAACTGCCCTCCCTGTTGTGCTCTCTCTCTCTCCCTCTCTCTCTCTCTCTCTCTCTCAGATTAACTGTGTGACGTTCCCATCTCCTGCGTGCATGCCGGAGCAGCAGCTGCTGAAGCCAAGCGAATGGAGCTACTGTGATTACTTCTGGGTAAGTTCACCTCAACATTTAAGAGAGCCATAAATTTGCTGTCTACTGCCCCATTGCAGAAACTGGCTACAACATATCTGAAGGGGTAGATCAAGACCAGTACCATAAAAAAAATTGCAACCCTTTTTCTCAGGCATCACGTCATCATACACAGACTGCTGGAATTGGAGTTTCTAGTTATTTAAGTTTCTGTAATAATGTAAAGTGATGATGATTCATAAGTGGCCAAAAGTCCATTTACGACTCACTTCAAGGTGAGTGTATTAAATGTATTATACAGAGTGGGGAATGAGTGAAACAAGGATTATTTCGGACACAGCCACTGACTCCATGGCAACATTGTACTTCTTGTTCTTATCCCACAAAGCATGAAGGAACCATACTGTCAGTCAAGTGACTAAAAGGCTTTGTAGGAAGGCAGACGCTGTCCTACGAAAACAGTATACTACTGGAAGAAAGAAAAGATGTAGATGAGGACACTTTCTGAGAACCGCACAGTTCTTGAATGTGAAAAAGTGGCAACCCGAAGACAGAAACACACTTCTTTCAAAAAGCGATTCTGCCTCTGTTGACATTTCTGCTCTCTCCAGTATATCGTTAAATGAACATCCCCAAGAGTCCGTGTGAGGAAAAACAACACCAGATCCTTTTCATCTTTCAACATGACTCCATATTTATCCCATACTGCCTTCACTGCATGCTGAGAATCAGCATAGGCTCTAATAAGATCCACTAGACAGCGCGGGAGGATCATACTTTACATGTAGCTGGCTGGAGGACAGTGAGCCAGCTGGCCTCTGCTGCTCTCTTCGGACATCTTCCACCCCCGCAGTGTAATCTGTGCCAGGTGTGGTGTGTTTGGCCAACACTATGTGGTCATACACACAGAGGTGACAGTACAGTGGAAAGACAGAGAGAGTGGGTAAAAGTGGATACTAGAGCCGGGGAAAGGCAGGTTTTGGTAAAATAAGTCAGTTTTGATGAATCATTCAACTCTCAGACCTCCTGGTTTTGGCCTCCTCCTGGACTAATGTGAGTTTATGAGCTTTGCTATCAGTTTGTTCACATGCACTTAAGTAAGTGCATGTAGTTGATTCAGCCTTCCTCTGATGCTGCTGCATTACCTCTGTATTTGAGGGAGCACGTGGACGGTGTTGTATGTCTGTGTGCTGGTTGGTCAAGGTGTGATTTTCTCATGTTTGCTGTTAAGTGTTTGTTCAATGTGTGTCTCGGGTGCTCCCTCTGTTTCTCTTGCAGACTGATAAGAGGGATACCCAGGGCAACGGCTGCATCACAGGATTTGAGGTCTTGCTGCAGAAACAGCTGAAGGGGAAACAGATGCAGAAAGAGATGGCCGAGTTCATACGAGAAAGGTATCAGCCTCGTCATCAGCCCTCTTCGCTTTTTGTTTTTTCACACTTCATCCTCAGGGGCCACTTTCACCAGCAGGGCTTATGCCTGGGCTTAAGATAAGTCTGTCCCATCTTGGCGTTCTAAGTCAACCTAATAGATGCGGCAGTTGCATCATCCAGGCTGAGGCCTTATTCTTGCTAAGACCTGGTGTAAATCTTTCATACATATGGTGTGAATTGTGAAATCAGTTGAAACTGTGTGTTCACAAACACCTGCTTATTGCAGCTACGGCGCACTTTAGACACGGAGGCGCCAACAGGTCGATACAGCGATGCTGCGACATGCTGACAGTATTTTTTACAAGAAAAGAAATGACTCAGTGTATTGCTTTTAATGCTGAATTTGCAAGACGCCATGAATGATTGAGAATATTCTGTAGCAAAGTTTATTCAGATCCTCCCAACTGAACCACGCTCAAACTTACACGAATGTGTCTGAGGGTGTTGTTACTAATTCAGCGGTAAAATCGTCTTAAACAGTCAGTGTGCTCACTAAAATATATCTGTCCATCTATTTTATCTGAACAATCATTTATAACTTCCATTTATGGCTTCTTCTGTTAATCATTACTCTGGACTGCTTGGCAGTCAGTGGTTTCTCGTGCTGGCTGTAAAGCTCTATTAATAGTGTTATCTCAGTGTGAAGGAAATTGCCTTTTCCTTTTTCTTTGACCCTCCATAACATTGATGCAAAGTAGAAATAATTCACTGCAAATTAGACAGTGGTAGATTGTTAATAATGTATCCTAGCATCGCACACTGTTAGGAAATAGCCATAGTCTGCATGATCATCCATGTGGTTGTGCATCACTAAGACCGGACATGGTTAAGACTAGGCTTGAGTTCATTTGGTGCAACTGACGTAAAATCCATTTTTAAGACTGGTCTTAACAACACTTAGGACCAGGCTTAGTAAATACCAGTTGGTGCAACACATGGTTACCATGAAAACCATGCAGTTGTCATTAAAACAAACCATTTCCCTTTTTTGTGCTCATTCATGAACATCACTGTGTTGCACAACACAGAAAATGCACATGGAAACAGTCACATTGCATAAAGGCTGTGTGGTAATGAAACTCTCTACTTCCCTCTCAGGATAAAGATAGAAGAGGAGTATGCCAAGAATCTCTCAAAGCTCTCCCAGATCCCTCTAGCAAGCCAGGAAGAAGGGTGAGTGACCCTCCTACATGAAGCACCTTCAGGAGCGAAACAAACCCCCTGTCGCTGAAGAGTAGCTTGTCGCACACATGGCTGCATGGAAGATGTGAATCAACATTAAAAATATCAAAATTAAAAAAGCAAAGAAAGTACACGTCAATACTTGGAAAAGAAGTCTTTCCACTATGCAGCCGCTTTGGAGATGAGGAGGCTGTAAATTATGTGTTTTTTGGCTCCTTCGTCCAGAGCAGATTTTGTAATAACATTAAAATGATACTTTATTGCACCACAGAGGGCATATGTCTTCCCGGAAAGGTCAAAGGTCAGGGTCAGCTGCAAAACAACAGTCATAAGGCTGGAAGAGATTCAGTGTCAGATGATTGACAACATGGGCACATAGTGTATAAATGTCTAGAAAGAAACATTACTTTGAAATGATGGAATAATGAGCTGATGATAAACAATTAATCTGAAAATATAGTTGAAAGATTAAAATAACTATACAATCTAATAGCTATAGACTAAATAAACACTATATACAGAGTTAGTTGCACAGGGCGGAAGATGAATTAATTCAGAAACATCAACACGTCTTAGTCACATTTACTTAAACCTGGATGCAACCAAGCTTGCAATGTAACATTAACTGTCTTACCGTCCCTTCACCAACATGTTAAGTCAGTAACGTTATGCGACATTATGCTCAGTATTTCTGCATCCAACATCATTTAAACGGTATCTAATGGATTATCAGTGTGTTTTTATCTTGAAATGGGAGCCTCCGGATTTTTACTATCAATCATCTTTTGAGTTGCTGGTCAATCGGGAAGCTGTGAAATGATGGCGACTTGTCAGATTCCCTATGTTTACATGACTTGCTGTTATGGTGGAAGGTAGGCAGTAAGCTCCACCCCTTCAGTGATGTGCACCTATTGATGGCACCTGCACTCATTAGCGCAGCTGGAGCTCATCAGCCGGGCTGCTCTATAAAAGGAGGCTTGTGACTCTGCTGCAGTTGGCTGTGTGACACTGGAGGGTTAATGCCTTCAGTTGGCTCTCCTGGTTTTGTGTGTGGCATTGTGAGTGAGTGTGTGAATGTTCTTAAACTGTAGTGCTCTTTCTTTTCCAGAACTTCACTCCCTCCTTTTTTGTTGACTCCCATTTTTTTGTTTTCTGGCTCGTTTCTTTTGTTTTTGTTTGGTTAGTTTGGTTTTTGTTAGTTTCCCCTACCAGCGACCGCCATTAAGTTTTGTTTTGAGGGGAGATGTAAGATGCAACCTTTAACACTGCAGCACAACATTATCCTTCTTTTAGTAGCACAAGCTGTGTGTGACAGAGGAAAATGGCCGCCATGTGGTCTATTGCCTCTTGGATCATACATCTACAGAACCTTCATAACATCAATTGACTGATGTTAAAGCTGACATCGTAGTTGGCTAGTTGTTAGCTTGATTGGGCTGCTCCCAGTCTGCATTTAGCACTAAATTCTGGTGGATGTGGAGAACGCTGACATGAGCAAAATGTTTGCTAACATTAGCAACATTAGCCATCATTAACTACTGGTCAAGCAAGGCCATAGCAGCAAAACTCCAAGTGTGTTGAACTGATGAAGTATGTGGTTTGTTGTACATGAATTCAAGTATTATAGGAGGAAATTATTTTGTCTAAGTTACACAATCTAGCATTAAAGTCTGTTCTGATTGATTCTGGTCGGTGAAAATAAACGCTAATGTTGAATTAGACAGCCAATTAGTCGGTCGGGCAGACAGCTCCTCAGCGAGCGAGCCAGCCAACCAGGCGAGGCATCCCGGTGTGAGTCTGGGTCTGGAGGCCCTGTCAGTGATGCTGTGAAACAGTATGGCCTTCCTGTAAATCACTAGACGCTTTGATCTCTGTCCTGCAGCATACTTGAGCTATTAAGAGAGAGCAGAGGGAGAGAGGAGAGGAGGTGCAGAAGTAAAGGAGGGGGGGATAAGAGTGAAGATGAGGGCAATGAGATTTGAGGAGGCAGGCGTTTAGCTGTGTGTGTTGGGGGTTGTAGGGGAAAGCGAATACAGGGAGAGCCTGCAGGGAGAGTTTGCAGCCGCTCCTTCTCTCTCCAGTTTGACAACAGAGGGAATATCACGCTGAGGGCAAGTCTTTGTCTGATTCTCCGAGGGGACGCAGGAGCATGCAAAGTAAACTAACAGGAAGCTCAGAGAGGTACGGCCAGCTCAAGACACCCACAAAGAGAAGAAGCTGGGATTTGCACGGATGCCACCTACGGCAGTGTTATTAAACTCATCTTTATTAAGAGAGTCCACAAGGACATGGAGAGTGTGTAGTAGTGTGACAAAATGTCCCTCCAAGCATCGCAAGCTCTGACGTAACTTTCAAAGGGAACAGTTTCAAGAGGCCAAGTGGTGTATTCAGCTTAGCTGCCAATCATTTGTAAATTAAGGTCAGATCCAGAGTGAGTGGGACATTTTTAATTAAACTACTCAACCTTATTGGCCCTTTTAGCTGAATGTTATTGAAATATAGTCTTTTCCATATTGTGTGAAATGTAATTTGATGGTACTTAACATAAATCTTGGCCAGGTCAGTGGATGTTCTCCACATATACAAGTTTACATCGGCTCACGTCAGCCTCAGGAAATGATTAGTGTTATTTTGCACTCCAAGCAATTATATCAGACCAAGAAAGTGGGCGCACTCTGCGGTGCAAATGAGACAGCCTGAACACAAGGCTTAGCGAGGCTTACCCTCCCCTGCACTGTTTACATGCACATAAAATAACCCCCCTTCATATTAGCATGGTAATAGAGGGCTGGAGTGGGATGGAATTGTCCTATATAGAATCCAGATTATGCCAGCCGGCTCAGCCTGCCCACACCCAGAAAAGTGCAACACAATACTTTCATTATGCTCTCCCTCAGGCCAGCTCTGTTGTCAGACAGGACAATCGCTGTTTTGTTGGTCAGTTCCTACTGTCCAAGCAGCCGCAGCCTAGAACCAGCCGTCTATTTATTCCTGAATTTGCCATTTGTTTGGTAGAGACGTGGCTGTGAGGCGTGTGACCACTTTTTATTGCTACCAATGTCACTGTATCAGTTCTGTAGAGTCGGGGGCAGGGGGAGTGTATTTTGTTGATAAGTGATTGCTTTCGCCAGGGACTGTAAGACTGCAGAGACATGCCAGATGTAATTTGCTGGGTGTGAATAGAGTTTGGAGTGGAGCAACTTTCGCAGCTTGGAATCCTGAGCTAGAAACAAACGGCTAACTGCGTGACTCGAGTTAACCTTATTAAAGACACCTTGAAAGAGCCTCTTCACCCGCTTCATGTTGAAGTCCTCAGTAGAGGAGAGAACGTTTGGTTGAATTGATGGGAGGGGGAGCAGGGTGGGATTACTTAAAGATTTATGATGGCTTTAGCGGTTTTGCTGTTCATACCGACCAGAGCCGGAGGGGATCATCATTACTTTGCCACAGAGCCAGAGCAGTGACTTTAAATTTTGGCATTGAAGACAAAACCTGAACTCAAAAAGTAAACGCTGTAGAAACTTACTTTATTAATATTATTAAACATCAGCTACCCAACAAAAAGCATGTTTCCCGTATATACAGAAATCTGTTACTGGATATACCAGACAATACTTTTCATATCAAAAATAAATGGGAGCTGGAGTTAAATATTATAATTGAGGATGGAGAGTGGGAAACAGTGTGCATTGGATGTCATAAGGGTATTAATAATAACATGTGGAAGGAGTTTGATTGGAAGATGAAGATGAGATTCTTTAAGGCGCCTTCGGTGATTTCCAAATTTGTAGATAACCCAACTGCAATATACTGTTGGAGAGAATTCGGAATGGTTGGCGACCACTCGCACATATTTTGGGATTGCCCAATGATGCTTCCTTTTTGGAAGGGGGTAAAAAGCGAGATAGATAAAGTTCTGGGAATTGGTGTTTTGCTGTTCACCCCAAGTCAGTTTCTTTTCGATTTAACGCCTGAAGACATGTATACCAGAAACCAAAAGTACCTGTTACATCTCCTCTTGATGACTGCTAGGAAAATGGTGACAATAAAATGGATGAATTCACAGCCACCTACAGTGGCACAGTGGCAACGGAAGCTGGGGGAGGTGTATGGAATGGAGGCTTTAACTGCTCAATTACAATTAAGCTTTGATATCTTTTTGAGGAGGTGGCTACCTACAGCAAGATACCTCTCTAACTGAGGGGAACCCCACATTGTGCTGTAATATCCTATCTTAACTGTCCATTTATTTATTCACTTATTTTTCATTCATTATTATTATTCAGCTTCTGGACCCTAATGTTTCGTCTTGTTGTTTTGTTTTGTTTTTTTCCTCTCGCACTGTCATACATACTCTGTGATGTTGTCAAGGAATGTTCTGTGCTGTGTTTTTCCATGTTTAATAAAAAAACAGTTAAAAAAAAGTGAACACTGACATTAAAAGCCTTGTACTGGGTGTGCGTGTGTGAATGTCTGACTTTAAATTCAAAGCAGGAAAGCACATCTGAACTCTCAAGTGTGCATGTGTGACACTGAAGCTGACCCGTCTGTGGTGGCGCTGGAGCTGCAGGTGCTAGACTTTACCCTGACGGTGTCAGGAATGTTTTGGATGTCAGTCTGAGGGAATTCCACACATGTCTTCCATTCAGAGCGACGCTTTGAAGTAGCCCGCTTACCCATAAAGACTGTCAGTCCTGGACCCGAAGCCTTGTGGCTGCGACTGCCTGCCTGCTGGGTGATTGTTTAACAGTCCTCAGCTTGAAGAAATATGAAGAGGCTTTCTGCCTCATTCCACTTCTGTCAGGGCTGGTTATGAATCATCTGCTTTCTTCAAATCCAAACAAATGTGTGGCCTAATAAAAAGACAAGTGGTGTATAATTATTACGTAATGTGCCTTTGCTAACTTAATTTCAAGGCTTATCTGCAAAACAATGCAAGCTTTCTCGGCGTTACTGCCCCCAGCCGTGTTAGAACGCTGAACTCGGAGCAGAGAGAGTAAGCTGAGCCGTATCTCATGTCCCATACATCCTGATCATCTGTTGAACTGGCTGTGGACCTCAGCTCAGCTCTCTAGATTTACTGGTTACTTGTGTATCCGTGAACTTTTGCACCGGCTCTGCTGCTGAACTCCATCTGTGCATGCGTTCCTCGGCACTTTCGGCCCTCCCCGCATGTCTTTATGCAGAAGTGTGTGTGGTCTTTTCTTGTGGAGGATATTAAACACGCACACACACTCTCCCTCACTCTCCTTTTTATCTGTTCTCAGGACTCTGGGGGAGGCTTGGGCTCAGCTGAAGAAGAGCCTGGCAGATGAAGCTGAGGTTCACCTAAAGTTCTCCTCAAAGGTAATTCATCACATTTTTCTCCACCTCTCATTAGCCCATACCTGAAGTTATGTTCATTTATGTCCGTAAAGATTGAATGTGAGGTGCTTTTGACTGCTGAAGTCCACCAGTGTAGCGGCTGTACAGACATTAGCTGTAACTAGTTAGCAGCGTAGACACTAGCTACATGTGTGTGGCGTGTGCTGCTGCTGTGTGACCTCTTTCTCGTCTTTCTTCTCCTTGTATTCTTGTCTGTGCATGGCCATGAATTGGAGACATAAAGTGTCAGGATACTGGGGGTGGGAATGTTTTTCTCAAGGTGAAATATTGACACATCTTTGCTTCAATTTGCGCTGCCTCAAGCAGAATTGGATCTATTTATGTTCACTGATAATGCTGTATATTTAGCATCTCTAAATTTAACTTCACTTCTGGGTGCAATGAAGTGTAAATGTGAGCTACTGTCTGATGCTCGTGTAATGATTTCAGTTTGTTGCAAAATTTGTGAAACCTCGTTTGTCGGGTGCTAACGTTTTATTGGCTTTCCACAGCATTTACATGGATTGAAGTGTAACTACAGTTGATTGACATAATATACAAGAGGAAAAAGGAAAAAAAATAGAAAAGCCACCCACATCCCCTCATCCCTCCTGCTGCTTTGCATATTATACAGAAAATGTTTCAACTATCTTTACATAATGAGCACATCATGGTGCTCATGTTATCCTTAAACGTGGAAACCTACATGTGTGGTAATAAACCAGATTCTGACTTTAATGTGGATTTGTCGCATCACGACCAAGCGAAGGCTCAGCCGTTCACAAGCAAGGACGGAGCGAGGTTCACCACTTTGTGAACACATGACTGGATTGAGGATATTAGTGCTTTGGCTTTGTTTGCAAATGATTGGATTCTGTTTTTATTTCTGTTTTTCACAGTGCTCCAACTTCTTTGGAATGGGGGTTGTTCAGAATATGATTCCATATTGACTGTGGGCTCTGCAGCCTACAGCACGTGACTCACCAGGCAGACAGACTGCCTTCAAATGTAATTAGATACAGTAAAGGGCTTCATGATGGCTCTGTGGGCTGAAGCACACACATATGACACTGAGGCTCTGAATCAACATTCATCACCCGCCGTCTTTTCACTCCCGTCGTGACTCGCTCCTAATGAGGAAGACTGAAAGTTTGAGCTCAGCCAAAGAACCCGGCTCAAGATTGCGTCTCCACTGCTGGCTTTGGCTGCTCTTTTTAGGGTTTTAGGGTTGGGAAGTGCAAGTGCTGAATGAGTTTGTCTTGAGAGTTAAGAGAGGCAAGACGATAGATAGAGGCCAGGATTACAGCTGGACTGACGGAGGAAATGGAGGCGGTGATGTTATCCTCCAGAGATGCACAGATGTGCGGCGCAGCTCCAGGTTCGTGTAGGAGACGGAAGGATTTGAGTGGAAATTAACTTTGAGTGATGGTTTCCAGTGTGGCAGGAGGGAGCTGCAGATCTCATTCATCACTGACGGCTGGGCCAGAGCACCACATTTGCTTATTAGGATCAAATAACCACTTAGGCCCGTGCTACTCACAAGTTACTCATTTCAAAAATAACGTTATCTTGTCCCATTCGTGTAGCAGTGAGTTTTCAGGCTGCACGCCGTTTTAGAGGCGAAGCAGTCTTGATATCTGATGTTCTGGTTGTCGTTTGTCTCTGAAAAATCAAACCGTTTCTAATCATAACTAACCCAAGTGTGTCAGGATGATGACATAATGCTGAAAGCAACTACACGGCATGCAGCTAATTATTGTTTTTGGATAATTAAATCAGATATATAGAGGGGGGATTAAAGTGATTTTCATAACTTTATCACGACTGAAGTTTAAATAGTATAATTCTTTTCATGACTTTCTGCTGGAAATGCATATAAAGTGGTGTTGATTTTACTTCAACACCACTTTATATGCATGCGGAGTTTATATTTATATTGTCATTCGACACTTAAAGCTTCCTGACAGACTTCTTTTCAGATATCAGGGATCTAAAGGTAATCAAAAGTTGTGCATATTTCTGGGCAGTCAACACAACACATTATCGCTGAGTGACACCAAATTGAAATTCACCTGTATGCCTCACCATAATCATTTTTTCCCTCCTGCCACAGACTGATGCGGGGAAAAACAATAGAATTGAGTGGAAATGATATTTCCGAGACATTCTTTTTCTATATTTGTCCTGTTGCAAACTGGCTGTCCTCACCGTTCAGCTGAATGTGATAGACAAAGACGGCGAATGCAGCTCTGGCCTCCGACTTTATTTCAGAATCAGTGTGAGCCTGCCAGCTGAACAAGCTCATACTGACAATGTTTTGCCTCAAAATACAAAGCATTAGCCAAAAGAGTCTGACTGCAGGTCTCATGCCTGTGAGACAATGGGAAGAGGGCAGGCTGTCCAGTCTCCAGAATGAAGCATGGATGCATTGGACGTTGTTTCCCAAGATGGCGCCCTATTCATTACAATAAAAGTTTTTTAGTTTTTCTTCGACTGGTGGCTCAAATTGAGATGATATATATATTTCATCGCTCTTGAATAAATAATGTGACGTTAATGTTTAGCTTGTTGCGTAAGGTGAGATTGTGTCCATCAATGCTGTTAGTTGCTAATGTTAGCATTTTAACATGAGCGAGGTGCACAAAGAGAGTTATGCGCAACTTAATGCTAAACTTATCACTGACTACACTTTCTAAGATGAACTTGTTGCATGAGCTGATACTGCAGAAAGGTTATCCTCTCATCCCGAGTAGGGTAGATTTAAAAACAGCACTCAAGGAAACCATTTCTTTCATTTAAGAACGTGTTTCTGCAAGTAAACCCGCTAAAATCAAACACTGACATCAACAGCACACACATTTTCAGTTTGAATGTGCGACTTTTAGCCAATGCTCCTTTAAGTCCTGAACAAGACAACTCTCTTGACATTGTTAAACCTCATTTCATGAAGTCCTTAGGAGGACTCTTCCTTACAAGACGTCTCACCTCTCACTCTAGCGGACCCTCTCCAGTTGTGGCTCTAGCCTTCTGTTATCTTGTGCTGCAAAGTGTTGAACTGTTGTTGTTGTTTTGTGTTTGAGCAGCTGCAGAGTGAAGTGGAGAAGCCTTTTCTGACCTTCAGGGAGAACTTCAAAAAGGACATGAAGAGGTTCGACCATCACATCGCTGACCTGCGGAAGCAATTGGTCGGCCGCTACGCAGCTGTGGAGAAGGTACACACACACACACACACACACACACACACACACACACAGATAGAAAAACAAGCGCAGCGACTCAGGGGTAACACTGCTCTGTCCTTCTGCTTGGCAGCAGCTGAATTTCAGGAATCATCTCGCTGGTGATTAAAATTCCACGTCTCTTTCATAAGCAGGCGGCTGTTTCCCATCCCTGGAATCTTTCCTGCTTTTTGTATATGTACAATGAAAAGTAATGACCTCAAGTCCGAAGGCAACTGCAAATCTCTCTCGCATCATCTGTCATGTGAGCAGCGTTCGCTCGGCGAAGGGACAAAACAGTCTCTCTTTAAACCCATCTGATGGAGTATTGAGCATTTAAAGCGGGACAGGAAATAAGATACTGGTCATGTCGGCTGAGAGGAGACAGCTTTAACACTAGAAGATGGATGACTGCCGAGAAAGTTTGTAGCAGACTGCATTATCACTGTGATGAATGGAGGCAGACTGTAACGTTATAACAGCTGCAGACTTTTAGGACTTTAATTAGAATGATGTTTGTTTCCACAACACTACATGTCTGTTAAAGACATGAAACTTAAAAGCATCCCATTTGCTAAAAGTAGCATAATAAGAGGGCAGCTTTAGGATAAAAAGTTTTCTATATGTGCAGCAGTGAGATCTGAGCATGTCTCTGACTTCGGTCCCTTATCTGCGGCAGGCCCGGAAAGCTCTGGCTGACAGGCAGAAAGAGCTGGAGCTGAAGACTCAGCAGCTGGAGATCAAACTGAGCAACAAGATTGAAGAAGACATCAAGAAGGCCCGCAGGAAATCCACGCAAGCAGGTCAGAGCCGGGGGTCAGAGGTCAAACTGTAGGGTCACGTCTCACTCAACTGTTTGTTGTTTAAGACAGGAGGAGCACCACCCAGCAGGCTCGCATGTGTCGTAAAACATAGGGTGACATATTGGTCATTTTTAACTGAGATTTCAAAAATCCAAGCTTTCAAGTGTTTCCCCAGATTTTGGAGAGGCTCTTAAAAACACGTCTGCACAGTGAATGTAATCAGATTCTTCTCAGGTTAGAAGCTCTGTAAACAAGGAAAGCAGCTACTGTGTGACAAAAAAAGCAACATGTTTCAGCCACTAAAGGAGCAACACTGGCTCAGCTACACCAAACTTAACAAGCAAAGTCAGTGGATCTGCATATGAAGCAGATCTGATGGAAATCTGCACAAGTCCTTTGAGTCATGCTCAACTCTGGGTAACCGTGGCGCCGGTGATCAACAGCAAACTGTTTTGCCAGTGCTGTCCTTTGAGTGAACAGAGAACCAGGCAGTCCAAAATGGAGAAGCTGTTCTAGCCTCTGCTGACAAATATATCTTTTAAAACTGTGTCAACTGTGTGACTTATTGTCCCCTTAGTGACCAAGCTAGCGAGTTTGCTAACTGATAATTAGCAGACTAGTTTGGAGAGATGGTGTAAAGTACCATGCTCCCAGCTAGCTACTGAGAGACTTGTTGGCCATGCAAATAGGCACTACCTCACCAACCTTCCATCCTCTGGGGACCATGCATTTCAATACAGTCTGGTCAGACAAATCAAGATGTATTAGACAGGCCCATGTTTGTTCTTGCCTCTAAATCACTTTGCACCAACAGTTATGTTATTTAAGCTGCATTACTAAACCCAGTGAGCAAAGAAAATAGCGTTTGGACCGCAGCAGTGCTCTGTATAGCAGATATGTGGATCTGGATTTCATCATTAAAATCATAAAAGTCCCCCTGCACCAGATGCAGGATCGTGTGAGGATGGTCAGCAGTGGTTTCTGTCTCAGTCCAGCTACTAATGAGACTCCACCGACAGCAGAGCTGAGTCAGTCCTGTAAATGGTTAACTTTCTAGACATGACTCTGTGTCCTCATCCAGTGTTTCTTTAGCCCTTCACTGGTGCGGTCACTTGAGATTGGCTGCGAACCGAGATGCCGTTTGTCTTTTTACATGACTCATGAGCTTTATCAGCACTTCGAGCCAGACTGGTAGTTTTTTTTTAAATAGAGGCATGGGAAGGGGGGGGGGTCAGAAACATTCCCTGCTGGACTAGACTGTGTTCACAGCAGACTGACAGAGAGGCGTGGGCGTGGACTAACTCCAGAGTCCTTCAGGGAGATGCACACACATACATGCACATTAATAATCTTACTGCAAAAATCATCCATCCCACAAAGTCAGGCTGATTTTTGTGCTGATGGCTCCTCTCTGCTAGTGCTGCTGTGACACTGCACCTCAGTATTTAGCATTATCCTGTAACGGTCACAGTGGGCTCGGGTCGTGGTGATAGAATCAATAGGAACATGTGAAAGAGTCATGTCCTCAGTGAGAACATTAGAACATTTCTGATATATATATAACCTTGACCTCGAGGTAACAGCGTCGGCGGTACAGCAAGACTTTAGCAACATAGAGGTTACTTAAAGCTCGACGTAATACAGACTGGTGTGTGATGTATGTTGTTAAAACCAAAAATGCACACAGAGTGCAAGTGCGGAGTTTCAAGCACCAGTAATTAGACTCGTCCCAGGCTCTCAGAGGAACAACCTGCAAGAATGTTGCAGTTTGTTATTCTGTCTGCTATTTAGTTGATTTTTTAGGATTTACTCTTGTTTGTAGATCCAATAACTCTTGGTCATTTTAATGATCTGAATCTAGGGAAGTTTAAGCTTCAGGGATTCCTGAAACTCAACAGAAACAGTGACTTTATTTATACGATAAAAACTTTTCGACCTATGGCTCAGCCCCATGTAAGCTTGTTAAATAGGTACATGTGTTCGCCCTGACGTGATTCCAGACCTTAGAACTGTTGCCCGCAATTGATTGACGTGACAACCTTTAAGCACTCCTAGCAGCCACTAGCGCAGCCTCCGTGTTGCCTCGACGTGACAGGTTCATCAGTCTCTACTGAACGTGAGCAAGGAATGGAGATCGCACACATGTCATTGTCTCACTTGCATTACAGGATCTGTGCTTATCCAGTCAGCTGTGAAAACAGTGAAAACACTTACAGTGTGCATGTTAGACGGCTGCGAAGGGAAAAAGAGGCGTGGCGGAGGAGTAGCATTAGCCGCAGCAGCCGGGTTGCTTTGTAAAAGTCTTTAATAGGTGTGCAACCTGACGAAAGTGACTGGCTAAAAGCAAACAGATGTAGACTCTCCGCCGGAGTGTGATGTCATGACTCAACCAGGCACGACCGCATGCTGTCACACACAAGTACGAATCCTCCATCCAGACTGGCTCTCATCTCTCTCTCTCACACACACACACACACACACACACACACACAGTCATCCCTCCTCCGTGCTGCTTATGCAACCAGGGAGAAAAACAGCAGCAGTTGTTGACGGTGCTCATAGCGTCTGGCTGCCAGTGATGATGACTGCAGTGTGAGGGAAGCAGAGAGGTGCTGATGCCAAAACAACTAAAGCACAGCATCTGTATGCTCATAACAAAGACTCATTATGGGTTGACGCGCTCGCTGCAATAGGCTGCGCACGGCGTCGGCCCATTTATGTCTCCATATATCAGCAATTTCCTCACATTTTTGTACCAACTACTTACGGCCATGATCACCCTTTTATGGAGTTCATTACTTTTGGTTTTTATGTTAAAAGGGAATTTGTCGGCTTATCTGTAGCATAAACAGTAGCTCTTTTGCCTTTTCTTGCCATTTATCTTCACTTCACTGTATGTGAACACAGTTATGAGAACAATTCACAGGATAAACAAGTAATAGTCACAATAAACATTGATCTGTTATGCCAAGTACATTAAAGTAGGTGTACATAGAAATATATAGAACAAGTGTTGCATAGATTGAGCAAAGTGCTACTTTATATACATGAGATAAGCTCTTAACTCCAACAGACCAACTTGTCTGCCATGGTTTTTTATTTTTCCATACTGAAAGCTGACATAATCAATATTTTTGTAGTGTGAAAGGTATTGCTGCCTCCATCTGATGCACGCTTTTAACCACATTTGTGGCCATTTGTTTGCTGCTCTTTTTGAATGTAGCTAGGCAGCTAGCTGTCTATATAAGAAGATGAGTGACTCCCTTTCTTGTCTTACCTACAACAAAGCTCTGATTGGAGCTCCAGACCTGTTGAAATTGCTGATTGATTGAGAGGCCTGGACCTTGGACCACGCATGATCATTCACCGTTAGACGCGTCTCGGAAAACTGCACATTTGTTAGCACTGTAGGTGGCAGGAAACAGTGAAGGTGGGCCTGATGGAACCCTTTGAAGGGCCGTTTTTGGGGGGATTTCCTTTATCTAAAAGAAGAGTACAATATTAATGTGCAGCAGCAGGTGTATGAGCAGACACTGGCTGTAGCTGATGGAGAGTCATCTGCTGAGTGATCAGCATCATTTCCTCTCTGATTTAATCTCACAGATGATTAGTGTTTGTTTTTGTTGTCACCAGGATACAGACTGCAACATTAATGAAAGACAGATTAGACCCTTCCCTTTATCATTGCTCATGGTATCATAATGAAATCCATTATCAGTCCAGATTGTCTGTGCTGTTTGGGGTAATCCTATCAGCTGAGTGAGGTGGAACAAATACTGCATGTCTGTTACAGTGAAGCATCAGATGTGAGAGAACACTTGGCTAGTGGCACCATCTAGTGGAGGAATTGGGCATTATACAGTTTAATGAACGGTTTGTTCAGAGAAACAAGGTTAGCAGTGACATTCTGTCAGGTCTGTTGTCCTGTGTGCACATTGATTTCCATTTAAAAAGCCTTTGATCGTTTTCTCCTCCTTCCCTCTATCAGGAGACGATCTGATGCGCTGCGTCGACCTTTATAACCAGTGTCAGTCCAAATGGTTTGAGGAGATGGTCACCACAAGTCTGGTAAGAAATCATCAGTTTGGGTCCAAACTTGGAAGTGTCACCACATTTTGTGTTACTGCATCACTAATTGAACTGTGTTATGAAAATTGAGCCAGTAAAAATACTGCATTACCTTTTCTGGCAGACACAGAGCATAACACTGTGTAAAGAAACTACCAGTGCCAAATAATAAAGAACGAAACACAACACAGTGACATACTGTAGAACTATTAGAATAATTAAGATTTCACATTTTAGTTTTTTATCCTATCATTTTTATTCCTATGTACATACACATGCTCATGTGCACTCTTACTCAACCACGAGTATGCATCAGGGCTCCCTCTGGATCTTAACATTTGTTTAGACGACTTGAAAGCGTTCAGGCTCGTTTTATGTCCTGTCAAATCATTTCTAAGTCCCCTGTTAGCGTTGCACACCGTTGTTTCTGCTCAGCGTAGACAGATGGAAGTGTAGAGACTTCTCTCTGACTCAGCCACCCCAAACTGTTCTCCTCCCCGCAGGAGCTGGAGCGGCTGGAGGTGGAGCGAGTAGAGATGATCAGACAGCATCTGTGTCAGTACACCACCCTGCGGCACGAGACCGACATGTTCAACCAAAGTGTAAGTACAACTTCAGCTCACTATTACAACTAAAAACAATTCTAAAAAGCTTTATACAGCTCTGTCTGTATTTGAAGTGATACAGTGTCTTTTGCAGGGCTGTAGAACTCCTGTGTAGGCATTATTGCACATTAAAAGCAACCAAGTTTCCCTCATGGGAGATTAAAATTTGAGTTGAATCCCATCGTCATTCCACCTGCACCAGCAGAGGGAGCCCCTGTACATGCCCCCCAAAGCATGAGGCATCACCTTAGCTGCAAGCAAAAGATGTGGGTGTGTAATGTGATGCTTCAACTGACTGCTGTTCCCTCTTTGTCCAGACGATGGAGCCGGTGGACCAACTCCTGCAATGCGTGGACCCGGCCAAAGACAGAGAGCTGTGGGTGCGGGAGAATAAGACTGGAGAGATCAGGCCAGTGGACATAGAGATCTGACCTCAGTGCTGTCCGACGGCTCTGCATATGCACACTTTTACTCCCGAGCTCACACTCAGACAAATGGACCCGCAGGCACCGTGCCTGAAATCTGCGCTGGGCTCTTCCCTCCCCTGCTGATCCAACTGTGACTCCTAAAAGCAAGCTGCTGAGGATGATGTCAGTATATGGGGAGTTTAGTGTGAACCCTGAGCGATAAATGAAGATGTCACATAATGGCAGGTCGTAGCTTCCTGTTATGATGCCGATGCCCAGCTGAGGCAGCGCAGGAAAATGGGAACTATGAGTGTGAATTGTGAGGCGAATGATCAAGAAGCACCAACAGTGAACATTTAACACCTGTAAATGTTGAATAGCTTTATGTCATGCAGCAGTGTAACGCTACAGTTTGTGTGTGCTTTTGCTCTGTGGGGTAATTCTCTGACTCACGTGTGTGTTGATGCACATGTGACCTCAGAACTGCAAGTTGTTGGCAAAAAGTCTTTAACAGATGCTGCTAAGCAAGATGCATTCTGGCCTGAGAGTGTTGCATTACTGTGTCCCAGAATAAGACTTAAGTATTTTAGTACTAATATCCACCACGTGCAGGTATTGACTGTTTGCTAAGCCCCACTCCCTTGTTACTGATGCTGCATCCATACCATTCTGGCCCCACATTGGGTTTCCAAAAAAGAAAATCATCTTCTAACTTGTGGATGTTGTCGACTGAAATGACAACTGTCGCTAGCGGACTTTATTTGCTGTAATTAGCTAGCATAAGCTAATGCTAATGGTAAAATTCTGTCTCCAGCTGACAAAAGTTTCCAATTTGTCTCTAAAGGGTTGCACATAATGGCTACATACATGATGTTAAAAGACTACAGCTAACGCTAACAGGTCCCACACAAAAAGTTCACATCCTCACAAGCTCATGATGAAAACATGAAACATTGGCTAATTGGCACCATTGGCTCCCATGAAGTGGATGTTCCAGAGAATTTGCTAATGACCTGGCCCTTGTTTTTTGGAAATGATGCTAGGTGTCTACAGATGGTAGTAAAGCCAATGTTAGCCACTAACATCATCAAGTTTGGAGCTTACACTAGAGCAGCTAAAGACACTGTTTAATCCATTCGTCACAGCCTTAGCTACGTTTGCTAAGCTATGATTGACAGTCTGTTCAGGGTTTAGCAAATGGTCAATTGCTGGGAACCAAAATCACAAATCCTCCTCACATCTCTGAAAAAAGTATGAACTCTAAAGCTCAAGACCACTCTTTCCACCTCTGGCTTACTTCATTTATTCTTAATCAGAATTAAAAATCATCCAACTGCACTTTATACCCAAATGATTTTTAATAGCTATACTGTAAGTTGCTGTTCTAATGAAAACTATTCTGTAGAGAACTTCATTGTTCCTCGTGTTATTACTGCGCTGGGAGTGTGGCGCTTACGTTCGCAGGCAGCCTGGTGTACATATGGGATGTGTGATTTGCAATGAGGCAGTAGAGTGAAGGATGTAGAATACAATAGAGTAGAATCTGACACAAAGACAGTTGGGTATACAGACATTTGGTACTGTTAATATATGAACTGTACAAAGTGTTTTATATGCAGTAGAAATAACAGCCCTCTTAGTATTCTACAGTTTTTGGATTCAGTGTCAGTGCTGCTGCCTGCAGAAGTTCAATGTTGTACAAAATGCTATTTTACCACCACGTCTTGATCAGTACGACTGCCAAGTGTTGCTCGACTATTGACAGAAGAGGACTGAGACGCTTTTGTGCATTAACAGCTAAAGGTTGGCATTTTTTCATTAATAAAAGGAAAATATGTATCTTATGTCATAACGCGCTCCTTTCTGGTTTGTTTCGGCTCTCTGTGTGACACTTTTGTGCGGACACTGAATGAAAAGAGGGGGAACGCGTAATAAATGAAAAAAAGTTTTTTATTTCCTAAAAAACACATTCAACAATAAAATGGTTCGGCCAAGCCTGGGTAAAGGTTTAGGCAGAGATAAAGATGAGGTTAAAAGATCAGACAGAGATACACTTGGACTTGGACAGATAGGTAAAATACATGACACTGCATTTCTTATTATTGGCTTAAAATAACCAATGTGTTGATGGCACCTTGTCGCATATCACACACGGTAACACTTCATCACAATGATTGGTTACATTTATAAGCCATTAGCTGATGAACACTTACAAATTCTCTATATGTAAATGCTTTTATGGAGTCTGCAGCAGTTGCAGTTTAATTTAGCACGTGTTCACTGCAGCTGTAGCTTCTCTACGTTGTTCATTCAGTGAAGGCGAGGCGCTGTTGAATTACCAGCTTCAGACATTTCTGCCATAACTAACAAGTGATTAATGATGTTTAATTATTTTTGTGACATTTACAAATCATTGATTTGTTAAGGATGTTCATAATTAATTGACAGTTTATGAATGACCTGTAACGTGTCACTGCAATGAAGTGTTACCCTAAGTGGGATTTTGGAAGACTTCCAGTACAGTTTTCCACATTTTCTCCGTTTTACATATATCACATTATGAAATGTATAAAAAGTGTGTTGGATTAAATCTGGAGTGTGTTGTTAAAGGTGTGATCTTACAGACTGCAGTCAGAACAGAGAGAAAGGAATGAGTACACTGGAGAAAGATTCAAGGGAATGTACAGTATGCACAGACAGGTGACGCACACTGAATGGTTTGTCTCTGACCACTGAGAAACTGCAGTTTCAGCCTCACTTCATACTGCACCACGCATCACTTCTTCAAAAGACGTCAGACACTGAGCGTCTTGAGAGGGCTGGAGCTGTCTCGGCCAGGTTTCTAGTCAATCATGAGCTTCTTGAGGGAGTCCAGATACGCCGGGATGAGGGAGCTGACGGACTCATTGTCGTCGTTGAGGATCTTCTCTCCTCTGCCCTCTGAGCCCACAGAGCTGGGTGACCTTGCTAGGCGGGGGTACGGGGTGCTGTAACCCTGGTGGAGCACAGACAGATCTCATTAGCCAATCATTACTCAGAGCAACACTATCTCATTAGGATCGTTAAAAAAAAAAGAAGCCAATTCTTGCATAGCTTGTTGCTTCCTGTAACTGATGGGGGACAAAATTCACAGCCCCCCTCCTGTGTGACAATGCTGTACAAAGTTTATCTGAGTTAGTTCAAGCAGGTAACTTCCAAAAGCTACAGCCTGTCCAGTATGAAATCCCCCCTGATGTTATTATCCCTCCTCTGTGGCTCCAGACACACGAGGAGGGAAGCGCTGCGGTTAAGAAAACATGAAAAAATGATTGGAAAGATTGGAATGCTGTTAGCTTGGCAGGTATTTGCTCATGAATACATATAATGGACAAATATGCGGCTTGACCTGGTGGTGGCGCTGGAGGAACGCTGTGTGGTGTGGCTTGACTTGCATGCAGACAGCATGCTGGAGCTGATGACGTGATTTCAGGAGGGTCTGCCTGATGCATGTATGGTAGTTAACTTACAGAGGAGTATCCTTTGCCGAAGCTGCCTCTGTTCTTGGTCCTGATCTTGGTGAGCGCTGACTCAGCGATGTCAGCTCGCTCCTCAGCGTCATCCAGCTCGTGGACGGTCTTCCTGTACTTCGCCAGGTTCATGTTAGCTTGTTCCTCCTGCAGTGACAACAGTGTGTGTGATCAGAACAGACAGGACTCTCATCAAGTGACCTGTGCTGTGTGGGATTTCGTGTAAGCACGGTGACGTACAGCCTCCTCCACTTGTCTCTTGTAGGCCTTCATCTTGTTCTGCAACCTCTCCACCAGCTCCTGCATCCTCTGCTGGTTCTTCTGGTCCTCTTCTGACTGAAACAGTAGCTCCTTCAGCCGGCGCTCGTTCTTCCGCAGTGTCTTCACTGTCTCAGCGTGCCGCTTCTGCTCCGAGTCCAGTTCCAGCTCCAGCTCTTTCACCTGCGCACAGACACACAGCAGTGACTTTACCTCACAGTGTGTGTGTGTGTGTGTGTGTGTGTGTGTGTGTGTGTGTGTGTGTGTGTGTGTGTGTGAAGGCTTTACACTCATGAAGGCACATGTTGTTGTTGCTGATTACTATCAGTCTCTTGCACCCTGTAAAACTATGCTCTAAGTCTGCCAGCAGGGTCAGAGGATACTAAATCCATTGATTTAATATTGCTAGTAGGGTTTGCATGGCTCCAGATCAAAAATGCTGTATCCTGCAGCACTCGATGTGAGGTTACAGAGTCCAGTAATGCAACGAGCTAGCATGTCATTAGATCTTCTCTGCCTGGCAATGTTTCTGCAGCACCGCTTTGTAAACAGACGTTCTGTTTCAAATTTGCAGTCACCAAGCGGATGGCATTGTCATGGTTATTTTCTCAGATTTAAGAAAGCTCATTTATGCCCCGAAACACCCTATTAAGTTAGTCTGGTCCTGGAATCTACTCAGCTATTTTCTGTCAAGCAGATGTTGATACTCAATATAGTTTTTTTTTTTGGTTTCCTCAAAATAAATCACAATGAGAAACATCATCAAAATGTCTTGCTCGGTTTGTACCTTTCCCTCCAACTTCTGGATGATCTTCTTGCCTCCCTTCAGAGCCATCTGCTCAGCCTCGTCCAGCCTGCCGCTCATGTCTTTGATCTGAGCCTCCAGACCTTTCTTCACTCTCTCCAGGTGGAGGGTGTGCTCCTGCTCCAGGCGCAGCTCCTCCCCAACTCGCGCCAACTAAAAGAATTACACCATCCCTTTAAAATGCATGCGTTACATCTCTCCAACTATGACATCACGGTTAATACCAGTTGTCTTCTACCTCGCAGCTGGCCTTCTTGGCCTTGTCCGTGGATCCTCTCAGCTCTCCTTGCAGCTCCTCGTGCTCCTGCTGTAGAGTCTGGAGATCCACCTCCAGCTTCCTCCGCCCGCTCAAAGCCGACTGGAACTGAACACACAAGAGCAAACATTGAGAAGGTCATGAGCCTAAGTTTGAGTTTTAGCTGATGCCTCTGCAGAGCCACAAAGCAAAGAGCCTCTATGCATCACCTGGTTGTTGAGGTCACTGTACTTCTCACTGGCCTCCTGCAGCTCGGTCTCCAGGGCCTTGCGAGCCCTCTCTGCAGTCTCCAAGGCTGTGCGAGTCTCCTCCCCTTCACTGCCCAGTAGTGCACAGCGTCGTTCCATGGCCGCCTGGTCCTCCCTGTGCTCCTCATGGCTCCGTACCTCCTCCTCCAGTTGAGCCTGCAGCTCCTGGGACAGGGGACAGTAAGTGTGTGAGGAAGTCTTCCAGATCATTAAAGAAAAACAACAAAAAAAATCATTCTTTAACTTCTCATCAGACCTTAATCTGTTGCTGCATCTTCTTGCTGTTCTTGCCGAGCTCTGTGTTGTTCTTGGTGAGCAGGTCAACCTGCAGCTCCAGCTCGTTGAGGTCGGCCTCCAGTTTCTTCTTCAGCTTCAGTCCCTCTGCCCTGCCTTTCACCTCCACATCCAGGCTGGCCTGCAGGGACTCCAGCGCCCTCTGGTGGCTTTTTCTGACAGAGGAGGAGGAGGATGCATTGAAAAAAAGAGGCATTACAAAGTTGAAGTGTGCATATATCACTGCAGACAAGGTTTAATGAAACAGGCCTTACCTCTAAAGATACTGCACTATGACTTTGTTGAAGGAACAAAGGAAGATGAGAGACAGGGTGAAAAACAATAATAGTAAGAGATTTACAGAGCATTAGCGCTGAAGGTAATAATGATAAAAGTGTATTTCTAAGCAAGACACACTAAATGCCTTCCAGAGTTAAGAAAAGACAGTGACAGGGCGTAAGCAATGGTTAAATACAGTAAATAATGATACTACAGAGCAGAAAAAACAAAGGAAAATACAAGTGAAGGTAAGAAGATGTATCAGTTATTGAGAAATTCGGCTTTTAAATGAGCAGTTCAACATTTTTTTACTCGCTTTCTTTCTGAGAAAAAAGCTGTCTTATATTTGTTTAGTGTAAGCTGAAAGCCAGCAGCCGGTTAGCTTAGCTTAGCATAGAGACTTGAAACAGCAGGAAGCGGCTCAGTAACAAACTCTTCCTGACAGCACGTCTAAAGCTCACTAATTAACACGTTACATCTCATTTGTTTAACGTGTGCAGGACTCTTTCTTGGCTGAGCGCAGTGACTCCCTGGAGTTCTGCTGTCGCTGTGTGGTTGACAGCAAAGATTCCAGAAAGTACCTGAGCCTGGCCAAGAAATACTCCCACACACTACCCATGTAAAACCACAACTTGTGTTTTTTACATGTCAGGTTTCGTACAGATGAAACAAACGAGCCCTAACATATTAATTAGTGAGCTTCAGAGGCGTTTGAAGGTGGATTTTGTGACCAGGCTTGATGTTGTGCCCTTTGCAGCTAATGGGCTGCTGGCTGTAGATTCATATTGAATGGAAAAATCTAAGAATCGTATCAGCCTTCTTACTAAGAAAGCAAATAAACATATTTCCAAGATGTTGAACTACCTTTAAGACAACATTTCAAAGCGAGGCAGTTTTAGCTGAACTCATGCTAAGTATAAGGCTGTTTTGGGGGCCAAGGAGCCAATATAGCAAAAACCTTGATCACCTTTCATTTTTTTAGCTTGGACTCAGGAATAGTTAAGAAACTGAAGGCTGTTAGGCAATAAATGGTGATGTTTAGTTATGTACTCTGGCGCCAGACCATGCTAGGACCTTGGATGTGATTAACAGTCATTGAAAATGAATTCTGCCTTCCTCTGTTCCATAGCTCGACCCTTGGGACGAGTAAATGAGGCATTACGATAATCCAGGCATGAGTATATGAAAACACATTTTGTGATAAAATGATACTGTAGCATTGGTCTAATTTTGGATATATCACTCACTTGACTGGACTAAAGCCACAGTACAGAAAAAAAGTACACAGAATTTTAGTAGTTCAGTGCAGATGATAGGACCTCTTTGTTAGACTTTTAACCGTCATCTAAGCAGCTATGCAGAGAGGTAGGTCTGAATCAGAGGTATGGCGGTAAATGGTGTATGCAGCATAGGAAAGAGGTGATCTGTCTTAGGGATGAGGACACTGAAGGAATGAGAGGAAGCTGAGGTACCTAGTGGCTTCTGCCTCTTCCTCCTTCTCCTGAAATCTGCGCTCCAGGTCTCCTTTAGCCTGAGACAACTCCAGCTGCAGCCTCAGCACCTTGGTCTCCTCAGCCTGGAAGGAAGGAAGGAAGGAAGGAAGGAAGGAAGGAAGGAAGGAAGGAAGGAAGGAAGGAAGGAAGGAAGGAAGGACAAGTGTGATTTGTGATTTGAGCGATCTATATTAAATGAAATCAATGAAGAGTAAGTATACAGCACATACTGACAGCACAATACACTGAATATCACAGCTGACAGGCATCTACCTCCAAAGCTGCCTCAGACTCTTCCAGTGAGGCCTGTAACTCTTCTTTCTCCATCTCGATCTTCTTCTTTGCCTTCTGGAGCTCGTGCACACATTTGCCTCCATCTGAGAGCTGATCTGTCAGGTCTGCTATCTCCTCTGTCAGACAAAGTTAAACATGGTTACTGTTAGCTGACATATGCTAATAAAGAAGATTCATACCACTCTCCTGCCTGCGTTTTTTGACGCTGTACACAAACAGATATTCAAGGACAACAATTTTTAGTTCAGTTGTACCCAATGTGTTAACCATTTGCTTTTGCGTACTGTTCAAATAAGTAGCCGTAGTAACTCTGGGCTTGCTGTCACCTCCTGTGTCCAGTCTTTATGCTAAACTAAGCTAAGCTAGGCTAAAAGCCTCCTGGCTCCACTTCTGTGCAGCACTTAACAAAAAGATATGAATGAGGTCATCTCATTGTCCGACTCTCGGCAAGAAATGATTCATCTTATTTCCCCAAATGTCGATCTAGTCTATAAAACCTGCTAAAGGCATCAGCCTTCCCTCCACATGTGTATTTTCGTACCCTGGTAGGCCTTGTTCTCCCTGCGTAGGGCCTCCAGCTGCTCCAGAGACTCTTCATGGGCCGTCTTCAGTTTGAAGAGCTCGCTGGCGTGTTGCCTGCTCTCCTTCTGGCAGCCTTCCACCTCGGCCACCAGCTCCTCGCACTTCTGCTTCCAGTCTCCGAGCTGCCTCTCCAGGATCCGCTGCTTCTTATCCAGAGTCTGACCGCAGCTGCTGGCCTGGGACGGGGAACATATGCTCAAAGGTAACAACGGGGAAGTTCATGGCACTGCATTACTCACGCAACATTTCTCCAGCTCTACCTTCTCCAGGTCCAGGCAGAGCTCCTCCACCTCTCCCTGCAACCTCTGTTTGGTTTTCTCCAGTGAAGAGCATTTGGCTTGGGTGGCTTCCACGGCCTCCTCGGCCTCCTGAAGCCTGGTTGCCAGCTTCTTCCTGTGACACACACACGAGTTGGACCGCTGACGTACATTCAAAGTGTCAAATGTGACTGTGGACTGCCAGTATCAACACAACGCACTTGGTGTCCTCCAGCTCGTCGGCGTGCTGGATGGTGTCCGACTCATGTTTGCTCCTCCAGTGCGTCACCTCGCTGTTGAGTTTGGACACGAGACGCTGCAGCTCCTGCTTGCTCTCCTGCTCCTCCTCCAGCTGCTCCTTCAGCACCTCGCACTCCTGCCGAACTGAGCTCAGGCTGCTGCTCATCGCCTGCTTACACTGGCACCAGAGAGACACGTGTCAATAAAGGACTTTGGGGGGGAGAGCAAGCACATTATAGCCATTAAAGGGATTTTTTTTTTCCATTTAGCTGCACGCTAGATATTTGATTTTCCACACACTAACCTTGAGCTCCTCGTCCAGTTGTTTCTTCAGCTCCTCCAGTTGGGATTGGAGCAGAGTCTTGGAGCGGCCCAGCTGGATGGCTCTGCTCTCTGCCTCCTCCATCTGTCGACCCACGTCAGCATTATCAGCTGACAGGACACACAATAACACTGATTATCAACACACTGTAGCAGACAGTAGGCGTTAAGCAACGTGCCTATGCCAGGTTCTGCGGCGACACACAGTGTGACTTGTTTGCTTTGTTTCTGTAACTGTCTCTGGTTACACGCCAGCAGATGTAGTTTATGTACCTAACTGAGAAAGATACACAGTGTAAAATAGCGAGGACTAAATGGAGCTTCAGAGACTCATCTGCCAGTTCATCACAATCATATCTGTGCCTGTTGCATTTTGCTCTGCGGTGAATAAATACACAGGTTTCTCGCCATTGGAAACAAAGTGGAGATGGAGAGGTCATTCTGTTAAAGTAGCACTCCACTCGTTTTCTATGTGATGAATGCTCATTCAAGTCTCTGAAGCTAAGATGACTCAAGTGCTGTCGCTCTTTTATGACTTGTCACTCGGAAGTCAAAATTTCTGGAAGGATGAATCTCTGAAGTATTCTTTTAAATGTGACCTGCAGAGTTTTCTTGTAAAGAAACAAAGGTTATGTTTAGTGTATTTGTGGGATCTAATGTAAGTGTTGAACATATTTACATATGTACTGAACTGTAATGTTCAGTTTTTTGGAATTGAATTAACGCCTCTGGCAGCGTCAGAGAGGTGTTAATTATAGTGTATGTAAAGTCATACTTAGTGATGGTGTTGTACTGTACCCTCATGTGTGGAAATAGGGAGGGCAAAAAGAAACACCCACCAATAAGGTATAGCTAAAGAATTTGAAAAAATGTGTCACACAGCTAAAAGAAATCTCACTCTTTCTGCTTGTTAATGTTCCCAAGATCTCCAAAATCTCTGTTATTTCTTAACTTTAAAGTCCCTGAAAACCTGCATTTTCATCAGCTTCTTCTGGGGTCCAGCATGAAATGGCTTTAATTGTTGCTTGTTCAGTCACCAGTATTTATGGAGAATACTTTTGAGATTTGAAATTGAGGTTTTAGGGCCATAAAAATGCAAAAGATGGCAGCTGCCTGGCTGTGAATGTGTCACATGACTTCTTGAGACGAGCTGTAATTGCTTCAGAACATGAGGAGAAGGGAACTTCTTTCAGGTGAGCAGTACCTGTGAGTCTGTTCTTGGCCACACAGAGCTCAGTCAGGGACCTCTGCAGGTCGTCTCCTCTCCTGTTGGCTTCTGACAGCTGCTCCTCCAGCTTCTTCATCTGGCTTTCCGAGGACGTCTGCAGCACAAAGCGAACACACCCGCAGACATTATGATAAGCATCACAGAAGCCCGGCTTTACTTGCTGGTTTGGCAGGTCAGCGTGAACCTCAGTGCATGTGACCTAACTTCCTGACCTTGGCTTTCTGCAGACTGTCCAGAGAAGCGGCCAGCTCGTCCACCTCCATCCTCAGGTTCTGCTTCTCCTTCTCCAGCTTGGCCCTGACCCTCTGCAGAGCCTCACACTGCTCGCTCAGCTCTGCCATGGCATCACTGTGCCGCTTCCTCAGAGACACAGCCAGCGCTTCTGACTGGACAGAGGCCTCCTCCAGGTCTCGCCTCAGACGCTGCAGCTCAGCCTCCCGCTTCTTGTTCACCTCCATCTGTTAATCACACACAGGCTGAATGTGGAGACATGTGTCCTCAATTTTGAGTGACAATGTCCTAAATTACTAGTTCTGAATGACCATTCTTTAGATTTCTAACTGTTACTCTCTCTAACTGAGATGATGCTAATGTACCGGCAAGCTCCCCATTCCTTAAAATGCTCAACCTGAAACTGTCTCTGTGTTATTTATGTGGAATGATCCATGCGAGAATACACAGATCCAGTCTGGAAACTCTCGAGGCTAAATCTTCGGCAGCTTTCACAGATGAAGGAATTAATAAAATGCAAATATAGGAAATATGTTTATTTGTTTTCTTGCTCAGAGCTATCTGATAACTGTCAGGTAAAAATGAAGCCTGTTACTGTAGCGACTAAATCTGCCTTGCAGCGCCTCTAAAGCTCACTAATTAACAAGCTGACAGGAGGCTGTCTGCTGTACCTTTTCCTGGCCTGGAGAGTGACATCGTGGTGTCATCACCATAAATTTGCCACGCAACCAGTTGAGACTCCAGGAAGTCTCTGAGTCCGGACAAGAAATCGTTCAAGCAGGTAACTCCCTGCACAAGCCGAACTTTTTACCCTTTCAAGTTTCCAAATCTTTATGCTTATCTGAGCTTGACTGCAGATTCTAACTTTCAGCAAGAAAGTGTATGGCTTATAGCCTAAATCTAGTGCACCCTTAAGAAAGGCTAATGGTGCAAATGTGGGAGAATGTACACAGCTGACCTGTGAGGCAGTGATCCCTCCTGCTTCCTCCAGTCGGTCAGTGAGATCATCCAGTTCTCTGTTTAGATCTGCTCTCTGCTTCTCCACCTGTCACAAACAGCAGTTCAAGCATGGTATTAAACGTTACATGACGCCAAACTTAATACAGATTATCATAATTATCTTATTATGATTCAAATCAATGTACAGAGAGCAAGTCCTCTGGTGGGAGGTGAGTGAAAAGCTTGCATTTCAACGTTCACATGAGTTCAGATTTCCTTGATCCAAGTAAATGTGTTGACGAGAGCCTCCACTGTTTTAAACTTCAGGCAGAAGACTCCATCTATTCTGATCGTAAAGCTGTCCCACCTCCTCGGACAGGATATTTAACCACTGGGGGATCAGTATGATTGACAGCCCACAAGGGGAAGTGATCTTTCCTGAGGTCAGAAGTCAGGAGGGTAGCTGGTATCCAGTCAGAGCAACACAGGGGTTAGCTGCTGTCAGACAGTCCAAATATTATCTGTGAACTCCTGTTTCCTTCCTAAGTTATCCAGTGCTGTTCACTGCTAAACACCCGACGTAGTGAAGCCATTCTGCTTTTTGCTTTTGTTGATGTGATGCTTGATTTTGATCTCTTTTACAAAGATGATTTAACGAGCTGTTCATGAACTTAAAGCTACAACAATTGATTTTTTTTTTTTTTTTTTTTTGGCTAATTGGGGACAGCTTAACAAGCTGTAAACACCACACTGAAATGTTATCACCTCATAAAACTGAGACAAAAACAACACTCAAAGCTCGGAGGGGAGCTGCAGAGTGAGGTGATGAGTCTCTACATTGGAGCCTTTTCACATGACACAGTCATTTAATAGGTTGCTTATATGGATTAGCACCGCTTTAACTTGAAAAATACGTATCTATACACACACATATACATGTATGTATGTATGTATGTATGTGTTTGTGTGTATGTATGTATGTACTATATGTATGTATACTTATATACATAAACACACGCACATATACTGTATGTATGTTCGTATACACACTATACATACATATGTTTTGGATCACACCCCGGCTTCAATGATACAATAAAATCTAATACCAGTATAATATGCAGTATAATAAAACTTGATACCTTTCATCAAAAGAAATACAAAATTTACTTGTTCCACATAAATGCCGAACAAACAACATCTATAAAGCTTCAGAAATGCTCATATACGAACGATGATGATAAGCCCCTCAGCAAAGTCGTCAAAGAGCCTTCTCACGCTCCGACACGGCACAGCACACATGGAGAGAGTTTATAACGCCGGGCCGTTACATGCACAAACAGCCAGCGCTCTGCAGTTAAAGGCACTTGTTGTTTTTACGTCGATCTTTTACAGCTGCTTTAAAGACAGCCATAGATGTTGAGACTGGTCTGTAAAAGCTGGAGTCTCAGGCCTCCCTGATAGCACCAATGAGCCACAGCCGTCAACACACCTCAGGCAGAACAAGGGAAAACAGATGATACTCACTGGGGGCCTCCTCTTTCACCTCCCACACCCACAGCTCACCCCACCCCCAGCCCCCTCCTCACAGCCCCACCCTCTAGGTCTACAACCTTGCTCTGAAAACGGAGCACTCAGCTCACTCATCGCTCTCCTCCGCACTACTGACCGAGTCAACAGCTCCTCCAGATCAGCACCACCCAACACCACTCAGTCCCATTCACGTGCTAATAGAGGGTCAGTGCCCACAAAGTCCCCTGATGAAGAGGGGAGATTCATCTTCATTTGCACAAGAGCATGAAGGAGTAAAAGCATGAGTCTGTGCAGTCTGGGCATACAGGCCAGTCTGGGTTTGCCTATGTGCTCTCTTGCATCCGTCCATGTCCTCAGCCAACAGTATGATGGAAGCTCTTCCCTGACCACAGCGAAATGACAACACAATTTAGTTTAGAAACCACTGTCAGCAAGAAAACATCAAGAATTTTATGCTTTTTCAAAGCTATATATGGCTAACATCAATAGGAGAAGTATAGGGTGGAACTTAATTAGTGTGGTTTTGACTGGAAGGTAAATGTCCTCCAGCTGTATATCTAGCAGTATCTAATCACGCAGATCGTTTGTCAGAGCCGTTCACAGTGTGCTGTGTTGATCATCCAGATTAAGCACATTGTTTCCCAACAAACACACTGCAATTAGATTTTGTTGTTGTGTTTCAAAATTGCTTTCACCTCCACTGCACTGGAATGAAGGAAGGCATCTGCAAATGGAAACCCAAACTATCTGCATGGCCAGATACTCTAGAGGTGCGTGAGAGAGTGAGTTTTTATGAATACGGTTGACAACATTTCATTCTGTGGTGAGTTTTTGTCAAAGCTGCACCAATGCATATTTCCATGTGACCATGCAGTTGCTGCATGGTCTCCCTCAGCTGTTTGCTTGTTTGTGTTTTAGCCTCTTTAGCTGGTTTTACAGCCTGTAACTCCAGCCTGTAACCTGTAAGTCCATTTGTACAGCGCTCATCAGCCATGTTTCTGACAGCAGCAGCAGCAGTAGCAGGAAGCTGTTGTCAGCAAAAAAAAAAAAAAAAAGTATCTATAGGGCCACTAGAAACATGACCCAGCAAATGAATGCCCATGCTGCTCCAGTCCTACTGCAAATGTAGCCGTTAGCCATATCAACTTTACAAACCTTAATATATTAAATATAAAACTTCTTAACTCGTTGTGGAGTTCAGCCCACATATGACAGGAAAAAAGATTAATGCAGCAACAAGTGGTTACAACCGCAACACATTTTCACCTTATGATGTTGATATGATGAATGTGTTAGCAAACACCTATAAGCCTATAAGCCTCGCTATCACGATGTTATTGGGTAGACACAATTACATCCAGGCTCCATCTCCCAGGAAAGTTTGTCACGACTCGAGACCCCTGTCACATTACACATAGCTATTTGACCCATTGTAAAATATTCATGAGTGCAGCTTCAAGGTTAATCTTTCTTTCGTATGGGTCTTAATGGAGAACATGGCGTCATCTAAGAGAGTGTCGTCCCGGAGGCTACTCCATCCTGACAAGGATATGTGGTCCAATTCATAGAACTAATGCCATATTTGTGTTTGTCTTAAAGATTACACATTAATTGGATGCTATGTATGCTCTTTATGTTTCTGTGTGTGTGTGTGTGTTTCCGAGTGAGCGACAACACTCCACAGTACACATGGATGTGTGTGTGAGAGCGGCTGGCATTCCAGCTGGGAGAAGATCCGATGGAAAATAGTGCTGTCTGTCAGCCTCTATCTCCTGCTGATATCTCCCCTACGCGACCTGAGGAGCAGAGTCTAACAATAGCGAGCCTGTCTGCAGCAGAGGTATGCTGTATTTGAGCTCCCCTGAAGACGCAGGCTGTGGAACAGATAAAGACCTGCATGTCTCTGCTTGCCTCTTTCACCGCTCTGTGGTTTTGGAGACCGGTGGGGTGGTGGTGGGGGGGGACCCAGCTTGTACCATTAGGAATACCACCCAGAGTGGGGAGAAGTGTGCAAAACACACCCTCGGGCCCGCTGTCACTCTATTCAACACTCAGGGTGAAATATGTGCCTTTGCATTTCTGCCTTTACCTACTGTAACACTGAAACCGCCATCAGGTCTTAAGAGGGGCAACCAGGTTCTGCGGCTTAAACACACACACGCTTTAAGAGGGTCTTGTTTGAAACAACAAGCACTTAAAGCGCCCACCTTTGTAGACTGTCTTTATATGAACCAGGCATGTTTTAAAACCCCTTTACATCACGAAGACAACGTCTTAAAAACCTTGCGAAGGAAGGTGGAAAAAAAGGTCCTGTTCCTGTGAAGCGCTTTGAGGAGAAGGCGAAGGGATTATTACAAGAAACAGAAGGTGCACTGGTGTGTGTGCGTGTGTGTGTGTGTGAGAGGGAAGAGAAAGATTGGGAAAAATAAGAAATAAGAAAGAGGAAAAAGGATGTTGGGGTCCCTACGCCTCTAGGGTTGCCCTGTATGTTAACCAGAAACACAAGGTCTTTCCCCCCTGAGTTTATTATCACAGGTGCAGATGGTTTGGGGTGACCAGAGGCGCAGCACCAACACACATACCCCACCGGCTGCCAACAGATCAGCAATCTTCCTGATTTTTTTCCCTCCCTTTAAATGTTCCCTTCAGTTCACAGCACCACAGGCCTGGATGTTACAGCAGAACCAAGCTGATCCCAGGACTGCTTGGCATCTTCTTATCTGCCCTGCAGCCTGACAGACAGATTCAGGGCTCAGCTGCTCTTTCTTTCATTTACGCGGAGGGCAGATGTTCGACAGCGCCTTACAGTACTGTACCTTGGCTCTCATGGCCCGCTCAGCTTCCAGCTCCTCCTCCAGCTCCTCGATGCGAGCCTAAAGACAGAAAAGTTGATGTTGAAACGGATTTCAGTGAAAAGAATAACAGTCTGCTTTCGCTAAAATATAACATATGAGGATATCTGAAGCGGAGCTGTTATCCACTGGTTTCACAGCGCCTATATCATTGTGACACAGAACAAATGGGGCGTCACCTCCACAGATTGTTTGCTATTTCAGGGCAGCACTTGTGTGTGGTGAGGCCTTTTCATACACTCTGCTTTCTCTGGGGATTTGGCACGCCTCTGGCTTTTTCCTCAGGTAGCAATTTAGGGCAAGAATGTCTGTATTCACCATCATTATCTGTATTCTGACCCAGGGCTGGGTCTGCTATGTCCGGTCCCACAGACAAAAAAGCATCCGTGCCATTTTCATGACATTCGAGGAATTTGTGTTATGTTTTTGCTTTTTCTTGGTTTTACAGTTCTGGCTGGAAATCAGTGATGCATTTCCCAAGAAGCATCAAGGAGTGGACAGACAGTGGAAATGATTCAGTCTGTCTGTGTAATCTTTATGTTCCATGCGGTGCTTCTAACTTTATTATGCCTATAAAAGAGACCATATCCTGATGAAATAACATACATATGCAACCTCAGAAAGGTTCAATAACAATGCATTTATTTAAAACTACTGAAGACATGTATGACAGCAACTATGTTAGACCATTTATGGATGTGTGATGAGTTATTGAGGTTATTCATGTGTTATTAGCTGTTTATGCACAATGGTAGATTCTTCACAGAGTTTAACAGTTGCTGAGAAATACATCAATAACCACTTAATAAAGTTTAATTTATCCAATTGTGACCACTTTATAGCATGTTATAAATCATTAATAAACGCTTCATACGCTGCTTATAAATGCTAAGTAGGGGGGTTGTAATAAAACCAAAATGAGCAATTCATCCTTTTCAGGCTTGATTTTCTTATATTCTCTTTTGTCATTTTGTCCACAGCAGAATATAAAAACACGCTGGTGCTGGTTACAATTCTTAAGAATACTGATTACAATCAGTGGGGGAATGTCGCTAAGTGCATTTACTCATGTGCTGCTACAGTAAAGTTAAATTAAAGTTAAAGGAGCTCTAGATTACCTACAACTGCGAATGGCAATGTACATAACACTGCATTAGTAGTAATCATGTGATATCATATTAAATATAATCGTATAACACCCACAAGAGCCATTATTTTTAACTGATCACTCTTGCTTTTGATCAATGCAGGGTGGTTACTTGCATTAGAGTAGATATACTACTGTTTGCTACTGTTAAGAATGTGAATACTTCCTCCTCCACTTGTTATAATACACACATGACCATTTGTGTGCACTTGCACGCTCATGACTTAAGGCTCTGAATATTACATTATTGGAGTCCGCTCAAACAGTCAAAACAGTGAGAACGAGCCAACATAAATCAATCACCCACTCCACATTTCTGCGCCACTAATCTTGTGCCAAAGCCACATTTTGCCCTGCTAATAAAAGAATTTATTGCTAGTTTCCCAACATGGCTGCATCCTTCCAAGTTGTGTCATGTCCTGCGTTATCTCCAGCTCTATCTGTGTCTCAGTGTCAGGAAGTGTGTCTGACATGGCATGTAGCCGAGGGCCATTCACAGCTACAGCACCTACAGCACACCCACTGATGTGGTGAAAGCCACTCACCGGCTACACGGCACCCGACGCTCCCCAAACATGACTGAATCAGATACATTAGGGCAAGATTAACACACATAGGCGAGGAATTACCCTGCAGTTGTACCATAATTGTTTCATTATTAATTCAAGGGCAGTTTGTCTGCTTTTCTTAGAAGCGTCCCTAAAGCAGGGTCAGACACATCACAGCCTAATGTGAAAAATAACGCACAAAGACATAAACTCGTCCTGCTCTTTCAACAGGATTTCTAAAACATAAGCATTAACAGAAAGGAGGAAAATTGAAACAAAAACTCACATGCCAGCGCAGGACATCTGCAGAGAGAACAGCCATGGTGAGGCAGCAGCAGCCCAACTGACTGACTGACTGACTGACTGTCCCACACACACACACAAATTCAAACACACACAAACACACACACACACACACACACACACACACACACAGCTTCGCTGTTGATCCCCTCCGGCATTCTACTGTCCACACCCCCTTATGCATGCCCAGCCTTTTTTCTGTCTCTCACAGTTCCCCGCTCACATATCTGTTTCTTGTTAAAAGTCTACTTTCCACAGCCTCAAACCAGCCTCAAAATAAATACTGTGGCTCTAATACAATTGCAGAAAACATAGTGTACTAACAGTGTTAAGATGTCTGAGCCAGACTGCATGGATAAACACAATTTGGACTAGTTATCAATGGCAGAAAGAGTTTATGCATTGATTTTGTGCACTTTTATAAATGAAATTTATTCTAAATGACCCCACACCATCTCCTCTACTTAGGGGGACTCTTGGAGTCGTATGGGGAAATAACAAAATTAGCCCATCATTGCTGAGAATGGTTGCAGGATTTGATCTCCATAATTGTATATGCTTAAAGTTTTAGCTTTCCTTTTTTCTGCTGTGCTCTGAAACCATAATAATTGTCCATGAATTGCAATCAGATGTGGCCTCATAGCTGATGTCTCCCCGCTCGCGTCTGAGGGGATATTCAGCGGCGTGGGCAGTTATATCCTGTGAGATCCCCCCCATGTCAGTCGGAGGGGAAAACAAAGCCAAAAAAAATTGCACGTCCTGCCTCGGCACCAGACCCAGACCCCCTGCCGATGTGAGTCCACCATACTGCCCACACATGCTCACATAATTCAGGTCCCTGCGACTGAGCTGGAATCTGCTTTGTTCTTTTAAATGTCTTCAGATGGCAGTGTACAGCTTCCAACAGTAAAAGTCATGGTTGTTTGATTGGCTGGGTGATGACAGGGTGCTGTTGACCTGGTCAAAGCCTTGCGCTGCAGGTGATGACGCAGGTCAGATCAGTGGTATTAGAACTGACGTGACGCCTGCTCAGCACAGGCGCCCATTTGACAAGAGAGATAAAGACATTTGAACGAGACGCACGTGATCTTGCATCACAAGCTGGTCTCCAAACCAAACCTGAATTCATATGATACACAAATTCATGTTTTTCCTGCACAAATATATGGCCAAATATAAGCAAAGTCACTGTGAACAGTTTTCAAAAATCAGGCAGATTTAGACAAACTAAAGGAAATACATCATTACAATACACTCCCTGATTTGTTACAGATCCCAGTACTCTGCCCAAACCCCTAACGTTTCCTCCCAGCTCACTGTAGCGCAGCTGGCTTCAAAACAGCTTTGGTTTGTCTTCGTCTGATGGTCAGGGTCCAGCACCGCAGGGACACGATCAAATTAAATGAACTCATTGGAAAAGTTCGGTTGTTTGTGAGCAGCATGTTAGCAGAACAATGGAAGCAGCTTCGGTGCTCCGTCTGCGCACACACAATCAGCGGAGTTACACACATAAAATGGAAGATGATAGACTTCCAGAATGTGAGCTGTCACCGTGCCTGCGGTGAACGAAACAGAAGCATGTCTGCTCTGTCCAACGCGCGAGAGGCAAGAACTAAAAAAAGTTCGCTAATTAGCATGTTGTGTCTGGTGTGTTTAATTGTGCACAACAACAATTATTGTAGAGGGAGGATATTTAACTACTTCTTGATGAACAATGCTTTTCTTCCCCAAAAAATTCCAGCACACAGCTCCCCTGAAACCAAAATTGTTGTTTTCACATTCCTGTTTGTGTATGGAAGAGTTAATTAGTGAGCTTACAGGTGTTGGTAGTCGTATTTTTGACTTTCCATAGAGCCGGGCTGTTTGGCCCTGCTTCCAGTCTCCAGGCTGAGCTGGGCTAAGATAAACCTAACCTGCCGCGACTCGCAGACCTGACACTGACATCAATCTTGTCATCTCATGGAAAGAAAATGAATCAGCATTTTTCTCAAATAGTGAACTATTCTCGTAACTGAATAAATTCAGTCTAGGTATAAATACATGCACAGTTGTAGTGTGGTGCGCCGATAAAGAACATGTCGGTGGAGATTTTGTTGGCTGCAGTGTATTTCAGTCCCGAAAAGACGATTAATGCAGCTTTAAAGAGCCGATAGAGCCGAATTACAAAAAACAAAGACATATTGAAACAACTTTCAATCACAGACACAGTTCCTCTGTTGGTTTGGGGTGTAAGCAGAAGTCTTAGTGGTGGATATGTTGATTCCAAAGCTATCTGCATGGCTGGATATCACTAAAAGTACTGGGAAAATATGAAAAGCATCACCTGAATGTTAGACTATGATCCCCACTGTGGCACAATCTGATGCGACACCTCCAGTGAAACATCTGGTATAAAACAAACAAGGCCACAGGGTAAGACATAGCTTTGTCTTCTCAGAATTTGAAGACCTTTAACAGCACTGTGGGTGATAATGCCTGCTTTACAACCCTGTAATAAAACCACTAAGAACACGGGGCTGTTCTAAGAAATCAGGGCTGCAGGCCTGCGACCTGCATTAGACCCCCTTCAAGCCAACTGCTTTAAATTACAACAGACTGGAGAGGGAGAGGCGGCTTCATCACTGAGGATAGACAAAGCTATCTCTTTGATTCCACTCAAGCTTGTGGACATATTCATGTGACCTTTACGTCAAACCCAGACGTGAGTGGGCGACAAAAGTGATGGGCCGTGCAGTCAGCTGGGCTGCCCGTCCACCTGCATCTTTATCAGTAGGAGGAGCAGAAAAGTTCACACACATGCCGGCACACAGGGACACATATAATGGCCTCATTGTGAGATGCCAAAGCTACAGTAAATCTAAAAACATGCCCACCCTCGAAGACACACGGATCGCCTTTCACTCCTCCGATCAGAGACAAAGGCGCTCTTTATTTTGCCCCTTACAAACCTCTGGATGAAGCATCAGCCTCCCAGAGGCATCGGCAGAGCGGGGAAGCGCCACCTGAGCATCTCACTCCTCTTTTTCTCTCTTTCTCTGTCAGCCTCTTATCCCATTCGCCCCCTCGAAGGGACAGACACAGACGAAACGTTATCTGCAACGTGCACCAGTGGCACAGATCAAAGCTCCCAGACTTGCACGATTCTATCTGGATGGCACTTTAAGAGTCACAGGAGCGGCCTCAGTATAAACGTCTCTCCAGGACTCTGTGCAGAGGCAGGCGAAACATTAAAGGAACTAAGACCAAAATAATCCACATAGATATGCTGTCCAGGCTCAAATACACAACGACTATATGCTCCAAGGCCTTTCAGAGTGGAATCCTGAAGATGCTGTTTTAACTAGGATCATCTTTGGTGGTCATTGCTGCAGAGATTTCCACTGCACAACCCAAAAAAATGACTTGTTTATAATCCGTGTGGCCGTCGCTGCAATTACTTTTTCCTTCGCTTTGTTGTGATTTGAGGTTCAGTTGAGCGACACTCTTTTGTTCCGCTGTAAAGGCCACAGTGGTTTTAGTCAATACAACAGTCACAGTCACTGATCGCACTGTCAGGCTTTGGATTTCTCCACATGCTGAGGCAGTTGGAACTGGGGCTCGAGTCAGAGTGGTACTCACCATAAGCAGTAAACCCAAAAACACATGAGTGAAAGCGTCTATGGAACAGGGTTCTTATGCTGGTAATGCTAGCAAGCCTGGGTAACTAGCTTAGCACTAACCTAGCCAAGAGTTAGCATAGAGGTAAATAGCTAACTTCATTATTTTGCTATGTGATTATTAGGAATCCACCAACAGCTGGTGGCGCTAATTCTCCAGTCACATGCTATTAAACCATTGCAGGAGAAGAAGATTCAAAGAGATGATAATTGAATAAGCGCCTGTCAAAGATCAAACTGCGAAAAACGGGAGAAAACACTGAATAAATATGCAATTTACGTTTGTTTTCTGTCTTAATTTGAGGAAAGTTACAGTTCCCTGATCGCTGCAGAATGATCTGATATTTTGGTTTGCAGCTGTTTTCATCTCTTCAGTGGAGCCGCGGCCATAGTGGATGTTTAAGTCGCACACAAAACATGTTTTAGCAATAATTTTTCTACTTTTTGGCATTTCCACTCAGGCAAATTGAAATCCACCCCCTGAGCCTGAATAGCTGGACTGTGGGATTGTGCTGTTCTATCATCACAATACTGGCTGTCCTCACCAGCATGTGTACATTCATGTAAAACTGTTGCACACATTGTCAAGAACCCCACTGTAGGACTGACTGATTGCTTTGCTGCCATGATTTAACATCTGTAACCACTGCTGGCAGAAGAACATAAATAATGCCTGAACTAGACACCTTTGTCGTGGCAGATTTTTGAAACATCGGCGTAACAAACACCATTAATGATGACTACAGCCCATTCAGGTGTTTCACTGTCAGCGTGCTGGCATCCTGAACCCTGGCATGATTTACTGGATCGTCTCAATGGAACAGAGCCATCGATACTGTTACTAGCTGCAGCTGTGTTTTTCCTGCTGTGACAGGTCAAAATGTGAGCGAGAGAGATCTATAACAGCCAGACTAGGTGGACTGTCTCATAACTCAACTTCATGTACTGTCTTTCTCAAATTGTCATCAACACATAAACAGGATGAATCATTGCGTTTTGTAGAGGAATACTTGGGAGTGTTGAGCAAGCAAGTGAAACAAATTTAGGGCCCCAGGAATAAATGAATTCAGACTTCAGCATTGTCATACATGGCTTACAGTTTGTGATTTCCTGGTCAATTTCTACTGATTAACCCACATCGGAACTGAGGCATCACATCATTTTTCAGGGCTCAATGTGGAGAAATTTCATTTTACGTTAGCTCTAAGCAGTAGTATACGTGTAAAATGTTCGTGCTTGTCATGCTAACATCATAACATCATCATACACAGTGTCATGGCAATGCATCCAATAGAGGTCAATATATGTAATACTGAATTGCTGCAGCGCCCCATGAACAGGCAGCTGGCCTTTAGGTCACTTAACGCATAGTTTCCATGTTTTTGTTTCACTTATATTAATGCCAACACCAAGACATCCTTTGAGGTAGAAACTTCCATGTTAGAAAAAAACAGGGAACCTCACACCTGAAGAAGGTATTCAGGGTCTTAAAAACTGTAAGAGCCAAAATAAACAAAAAAAAAAAAAAACAGAAAACCCTGCTGACTGCAGCTACCCCCGACCGCTCCTGCTCACACCATCAGAGGGAAGTGGGAGATGGTTATCAGTTTGGATGTAGGCAGTGTGTTTTAACCATCTCCTGACAGGCATGGAGCTGTGAAGTGACAGCTCCAATCACGGAGCAGAGCCCAGCAGCTCTGTTGAAAGGCAGGAATGCATCTCACCACTCTTCTGTAAGCTATAGCTGAGCTCCCTGCACGTACTTTAAGGAAACCAGCCTCTTCCTCTCCTTTGCCAGTCAACACCTCAGACTGTCATTCCTGCCAAATATTATCCAATTCTAATCACTGATTAGTTACTCCTTCCCTCAAAAACTCTTGTAGTGTGATACTGTGTGTTAATTTTTTCTTCTTCTTCTTCTTCAAACGTAACCATAAGTGCTCCTGTGCTCCTGATGATGTGCATTGATTCATCGTGAAGAGCCAGCTGCAGGTTGAGCAAGATTTCATCAAGGTGCCCGTATTGGATGTGACGTGCATAATAGCGCAGCGCTTTGAAAATATTCACCACATCTCTCAAATTAGAGGCTGCAGATGGAAGGCACATACCAGTCCTGATGCCTGGGAGATGACTATTGACCAAAAAGGGAAGGAATTTGTGCGTTCTACAAACAGTTCCAGTGTTTGCATCAAAGCCTGATGTGTCTTATTCCCACTGTAGTCCAATTAAAAACACATCAATGAGCCACACTGTTGCACTGTTTCTTCATTACCATAAACACACACACTGTAGCTTATTTTAAATCAGTCGCACACACACCATTCCACTGCGATAAATACTAAGACAAGGTTTTTGTTTTGAGCCGCCACAGTGTGTCTGTGTGAATATATATTTGTCCCTGCAGTGTGAGTAATGCACCATGTTCAAAGGCTCTGACCTGCAGCTCCTTGCTCTTCCTCTGGAGTCCGATGTTGAGGGCCTCTTCCGCTTCTAGTTTGGAGCTGGTGCTGCTGATTTCCAGGTCCTTCCTTCAGGGAGAAACATATATTCAAAATTTCACTGATTTCACTCAGGCACAGTCAGTTCAACACTGTAATGTTATGGGTCCCTTCAAACACAATTTCAACTATCCCAATATTTAATCCAAAAAGGACAGCAACTAATTTTGACTGAATAAAATCTTAAACTGGATTTATTGCCGTTTACACTGTGACTGCAGGAAGGTTTGCAGTGTTACGATTTTGTTAGATGTATTTTAGAAAGAGAAAAGAGCCTTTCATCGACTTGCTCAATGTCTTCTTCACTCTCAACATCTCCAAAGTGACCTCTCTAACCTCTTGTACACAAAAATGTTTTTTAAGTCCATTAAGGCATGACAGGTGGTACAGATCTATCTATCTATCTATCTATCTATCTATCTATCTATCTATCTATCTATCTATCTATCTATCTATCTATCTATCTATCTATCTATCTATCTATCTATCTATCTATCTATCTATCTATCTATCTATCTATCTACTGTAATGCACACAATTTCCATTCCCTTCTTCTGATTCTGAGCACTCTGTATCATCAGTACCCAGCTGTTTGATTGAATATCCTGTGTATGCGTTGGCAACATGTTCTTTGATCAAACATCATGCCAATAAAACATCACTGAATTTCGAGCAGGCAAACTGACAGATTTTATATTCCCTGTTTGGAAAACACAGCACCTTAGCAACAAGGTGAGTCACTTGCTTTATTGATTTTCACAGTGAGAGAGAATCACGCACTTATTGATGCCAAACAGAACAAGTTTTAACTCCATGAAGGGGATATTATTGCTCAGTGATCTGTGTGTTCACTATGTATGCGTGTGTGTAGCCTGACAATTGGTTCTTGTCTTCAATTTATTGTTGCTGCAAGGTAAAGTACAGTGAATGATTTCATTTGCTCTCATATTACTGAGGGCAGATAGCTACATGTTAGGATGTTATTGAATCCCTGGGGTGGGGGTGAAGGTGGGGTGAGGGGGATGTACACCTCAAAGTGAAGGAAACTGGACTGAGGAGCAGGTATGTTACATCTTACAGCCTCACAGTCCAAGTTCTGCTGCCTCGGGGCAAGAGTGTCATATCAGAAGTCCAACAGTTAGTAGATATGATCGCTGCAGCTCTCACTTCAATGGGACATCGATAGACAGCTGTGGATAGGACCTGTCTCCTCATGCGTATGTGCTTATAGAGTTCTATGTTTTTTTTTCAGGCTAATAAAAATGTTTATGAGGTTACTTCAAAGCCTGTATCATCATCGCCATAAATGTATACTGTAAGCCGTGCAGTGTGCTCATAATCGGCCTGTTATCAATTAATATGAGAGAATATCAAAAATAAAAGGGACAAAAACAAGACTAACAGTCTCCAGCCATGCTAGCAGCTCTTTTTACGTGCTTACGATGCAAGGACAATGCTAACATGCTGATATTTAGCAGGTATAATCTAAAGTAAAGTAAAAGCAGTAATACCACAGTGTATAAATACTCAACTATCTCTGCGTTGTAGTTATCAATGCATTCACGTGTAAGCATCAACATTGCCACCTGAGAGCCATGCTGCCAGCTAAAAATAGATTCAAGATCGACCGAGACCAGAATTCAATTTCAGCTTCAAGGAAAACTTTTTCATATACTGTTAGATCTATGACACTGTGTGTGTGTGTGTGTGTGTGTGTGTGAGAGTGTGCGTGCGTGTGCGTCTTTGACCTTTTGATGAGGTCTTCCAGCCCACTCCGATTCTTCTCCATCTCTCCCAGACTCTCCTGCGTGGATCTGCTGTCACCCTCCAGTTTCCTCCTGCTCTTCTCCAGCTCGCCACGCTGACGGCGCTCCTGCTCCAGTCGGTACTCCAGCTGAACACAAATGACGTAAAAGAGACATAAAATGCAACGTTCACAACGTAATGCGGCAGTAAATGGTACAGTTAAAAGGAAGCTTCGGCTGTGTTTTTTGAAGGCTGGTACTAATACCAATATTTCATGAACTATAATTGCCAATGGCTGAATATTTTGTGCCAGTAATCAATATCTTTTATATTGACCATTTATTACATTTGACCATTTTTATACATGAAATTACATGTGTTCATTGTTTCCCCAGATTTGCCAAGGCCTACTGGCTAACAGGGTAACAATTAAGTCGAATAAGCTCAAGTTTCCATTGCTCATATTACTGTCAAATAGAGCGTTCATGACCTCAATACTAATCCTTTATGTAATGTGTGCAGCATGTGTGCTTATGCTGGATGCAGAGGTTAGAGGAACATACTGGGTCTTATACTGACCTTTAATTAAACATCAGATATGTCAGTGCAGTCTATCATATCTGATATGGTATGATAACACCAAGAACCTTTTAGTGTTACCGTTTAACAGTTGGTGGACAACATAAGAGAGCTAAAAGGAGTGAGTATGAATTTAAATTTGCACCGCCAAGTGAATGTGGCTGTAAAAGAGGTCGATGTGATTGAACTTAACATGTAATTAGTGTGAAAATATCAAAGATGAAGATATCAAACACCCCCAAAATATGAAATATCCCAACTTAAAATGACATAGACACTACATTTAAGCTAAAAATAGAACAAAACACTGTAATAATAATAATAATAATAATAATCTGAACTTACATCTTCAGCTTTCATCTGTAACTTGGTTTTCTCTTTGGTCAGCAGGTTCACCTTCTCCTCTTCGCACTGCAGGTCCTCGATGGCCTGCTGTTGGGGTGAAACGAGATTTCACAGCCTGGCCCGCACATGTGTCCCTCAATCACTGATCCTCCACAGCATTGCCTCACATCCATCTGTCTGCCACATTGGTGCTTGGAAAGACAGGAGTTGTTTGGTTGCACAGAAAATGTCAGAAGTCATCTCCAGTTTGATCTGACGGATCAGAGATGTTCCCTCTGTTTTATCCATCGACTGGGAACAAACGTGTTGGAACATCAAACTCAGTGACTCCGTGCCTAAACTCACTCAAACAGCTCTTTTTTTTTATAAGCTTTCTTTGTATTCCAGACTAAATCAATAATATTAACACATGCTCAACAGAGAGGAGGAAGATAATGAGGCTTGATGCTGAATTGCTCCCACAGATTAGACTGCTACTGTTGGTCAAAGCATCTGGCAGAAATTAGTGAGCAGGGGCCTCTTATAGCTGCCATAGAGTATGATGAGGTTGTTAAGGGTTAAGATTTCTTTAGATTTCAAAGCATCTGCTCTGCTTTTCAAAGCTGTGAGTGCTGTGTGTCTGATGGAGAGCACATTTATCATGACTGCCACTTCTGGCAGGACCGCGAGCCATATGGTTCCATTTTCCTAAACCTATGTTTCGTTCTCAGTCAAGCAGCAAGCAAGGTATCTCTCTGCGCTCTGATAAATGGGACAAGGCTATCGATTACACTAATAAACACAAATAAAGCTTAACAGCATGACATGCTGTGTAAGTATTGGTGTAGTTTACATAGTTTCGAGTGAGCATGACCATAAATCTCACAGCTAACTTTGTGCTATACGTTACAGTGGGACATAACTTTGACTTGTGTACAGTAGTGAGTTGTCAAAGTTCATTTTTGACTTTGGAAACAGCAAGAAGGGAAAAATTAAACTCACTGTCTTCATCAGCGGATAGTTTGCTCCGCTGTCAGTCAACAACAGGTTGACCTGCACTTTGTTTAAAGGGAAACTCCATCAATACTAAACACAAAGGGCTTTTTACTACCCTTGGGGAGCACTACTCAGCGTAGGCCTGGGCAATATGACAAAAACATAAATAAACTGGGATTCTTAATCCAGCCTTGGACAATTCATGATTTTAAAGGATTTGCATAAATTGGGTTTAAAGGAAGACTCAAACCTCACTGAGACATCTTTGTGTTTTAAGGCATGCGTATGCAAGCAGATATGATGACCACTATACTTTAAAGGCATGTTTTTACAGGTGGACCCCAAAGTTCATTTAACTCTCTGACATTGTGCATGTGCCCAATGTCAGAGAGTTAAATGAAACGGAAAATTTCAATTACAGCACAGCTCAATAAGATGTTTTAAAATCTGCTTCGCGACAGATTTGTTTGACCTCAGTGTGTTTTGGTGAGAAACACTGATGTAAGCATACAGTACCACTGGCTGTTTATATCTAGTTTCATATATTGCTCAGCCCTGACACAGTCTGTTGTGAAAGCTGTTATATAATGTCTTCTGTGGCTCTGGAAGAACTTTGTCAAGTCAGAGAAAATAAGTGCTTTTGCATTCTGAGCCACACTAGAGACTAGAAGTCAGAAATCTCAACCTTTGCGGCTTCATTTTTGACCATTCATTTGTTCATCTGTCTTTCTAACGTGGCACTCCACTCACTTGATTGAAATGCAATATAAAATTGCTGCGGTGGCCCTTTAATACTGTATCTCTGCAAATCATACAGAAATATCTTACCCTGAGCCTTCACAACACTCACTGTTTTCTCACCTGGCTGAGCTCCACCAGATGTTCTTTCTCCTTCTGGAGCTTCTGCAACGCCTCGTCCTTCTGATGTAGCGTCTCTGACAGCCTCCGTACCTCACTATCGGATGACTAGAAAGAGACACAGAAAGGACATAAACAAAAATCCACTTCAAAAAAAATTCTGCAACCTCAAATCATATTACATAACACATATTCGGACTCACTAAACTAATTACTCCAAAGTATCATGCTCAGTAACATCTCTAGGCAAATAAAAGGTTTAGCTCTGATCTACCTCTGTTAAAACACTTCTTTCTGTGGTTATTAATGTTTTCCTCTTGGGCAAGCAGCCATGATGGCTTGTGAATACAGCGGTTTCAATCTGCAGGCTCTTTGCAGACTTTGCAGCCGCACCGTAAAACAATTATCTCCTTTCATGACAGAAACAGATGTCATTATTTTGCCTCTCTCATGTACATCAAAGCTTTATTTGCATGTGGAATCCTGGCTCCTATTGATGACATGAGGACCTAATGAGACAAGTGCGATAGTTTAAAATCTGTTAGAGTACTGGAGTGAAAATGTGAACCAGCAGAATGGGAAAAAGATATACGACGGTGTCAGTTTGAATGCCAATTCTTCGAAAAGGGCAGCAAATATCAGTTTTACAATACATTTCAGATGAGTGAGCTCTGCCCTAAACTTTAGCTGCTTTGAATCAAACAGTCATAATGACTGTTATGGCAACATACCACAAATATTAGACATGGTCACGTCATTTTTTAAAAAGCCCTGTGTCAACTCTGATATCGAGCAGGTCTGGTCTTGTTGCATCGGTGTCCTCTCACAGTTCTCTCCCACAGTATCGTCACCACGTGGGAGACCAATTAGCCAAGAAAACTTTCATATGCCCAGAGTATCAGCTTCTTAGCAACATGACCCAGATCAAATTAATCAGTGTAAATTTGTACAGGCTAAATCAACACTGCCAAGCACCACTGGAGACACCTTTTTTCATCTTCACATGCAGGGTTGTGAGTACAGTACATTCTTGTGGCATTCCTGAGCAAAGATAGCATCATAATCCCTTAATACACCTCAGTGAAACAGATAAAGGGGTTTGGTGAGGGGCTGTAATGGAGATGTCAGAGCAGCCTCTGCTTGTTAGAGTCTGCACAGAGGAGACAGTGCTTCATCATGGCGGGAATGACTCCTTCATCAAGCAGGAAGGCATGAAATTTATGACACAGACGCTGGACTTTAATATGTACACCATTTTTAGTTTCCTTCATAGGCAGGCCTACCTGATACTTTCAGATGGATAATGCTGTATTGGTGTCTAAACTATGAAGTGGTCCCCTTGAGGGGCCCCAGCATTGGTAATAACAGTGGAGGACACTGCAGCATTCGCTCTAATGCACTGTCAGTCAAAAAGGACTCCACCCATCTCTCCTCTGTAAGCTGTAACAGCCTTCCGATGAAGTATGTTTTTTCCTCATTAAATGCAGACGAGCATGTCGTTTTGGTTAATCAAGATGAAAGAAAATTCTCTGCAACACACACAAAAGAGAGTATTCTGTGCTCCTCCCCCTCCTGTATGCAAATTGCAGTGAGTAAAGTTTGCTTTGCACCTCACAGAGAACATGATCTGGCACTATTCCCTCAAGACTTGATTTGAGATTACAACAGACGTTAAGGTTACTGGACGGTAAGCATTGAAGACCTGTGGTTTTGATGTCTTCATCCGCCTCAGTTGCCTAAGTTGTTCCCAGCTGTAGCAGAAGCACCAGTGGCTATAAGGCCTGATCAGCTGTGTCAGCAGGTGGAAAACAAACATCTGCCCATATATGAGCGCCATTAGATGCACCTTTAGTGCTTTCAGTGCATTTTAGCAATCAAATCTTCAGCTCCAGCACTAATATTATCCATCATCTCTGGAGGCAAATCCACACAATCTTCTGCTGTGGGCTGTGTGAACAGACCAGGCAAATTTCAGCTCCTTGTTGCCTCCAGCAACAGGTTCTCTGGTTTGATATCCCTCTGGACACAGTGGCAATAACTGAGGGCATCTGCCAGTCCCTGGGACAATTTCCACTGCTGGGCTGCAGCTTACTGTGGGGTGGGTCAAAACTCAAGCATGAGATACACATGAGATGAGTCATCAAGCAATAAGGACGCATGATATCCTCAGCTGGAGGTCCAGCCTAGCCTCCAGCTGCTTGTTGAAGAGCACCTTCAGGGCCAGCCTAACTTGCGTTGATGGAGAGGCATTTACAGAATGATTTTTGGCAGGTTTGTCCTGTGGATGCTCCAGCTTGGGCAATTCTGACAGTGGTTTGGCTGGCCCTGGGTTCACCTGGGGTACATTTGTCTTTGGCTGGTGGTAACCACGATTGGGCTGTAGCGCAGGGTACCCATTCTTAGCAGAGGGTTAACATTTGGATCAGCAACAACAGAGGCATGACAAATTGGTTTTTGACAGCTCACAGGCAGCTGAATGGGCCGAGGTCCATTTGACATACCTGGGACCCACTGATGCAGGATGGACAATGAGAGAACAATGTTCAGAGAGGGAAAGAAAACTTTGACAATGAAAATGGGGGTTGAAAAGTGATGGGGTCATGTCCCCCCAATCCCCAGTGGATTTTAGGGCCTTGGTGAGTGGATGTTGTTTTTTCACCTCAAAAAATATATTGCTCGCTGCCACCTAAAAACCCAGTGGTACAATATGCAGAAGTTGGAAAAGGTTGTACTCATTTTGGAATAACCACAAAGTTAACTGATTTCCGTGGCTTCTTCATTTTCTATATTATAACTTAGGAGAAAGGTATGACATTTTGGGACAGACTGTACACTTTTTCATTTTCGTGCCTACAACAGCTTGGTCTAATATATACCAGGAGTGGCAGTTGATTATGCTCTTGTTGATTGTTTTAAAGAATAACTGAATGTTTCAAAATGCAAATGCTTCTGTTGTTTTTTTGGAGTAACTCTGTTTTTATACAGTTCAAATAGGATCTAGATGGTGCACCTTGAATTTGTGGTCTTTATGACAGAACACCGTCTTAATGACGGTAGAATTGGCCATTCCCCCTTCGCATCATCAGTTCCAGGAGGTTATCCTGTGGTGAAGATCACATGATGTTCTACCTGTTTATTCTGCTCAGCCACAGTCAGGGCGCTCTCCAGTTCATCCAGGTCTCTCCTGAGGCTGCTGCACTCGGTGTCCAGCCTGTCCCTTTGGAGGGCAAGCTGAGCTGAGCAGGCCTCCTCCTCCTCCAGACGGTCTGACAAGCCTGACAGCTGCTGCTCCAGCTCACGCCGGGCCTTCTCCAGCTGGGCACAGTGCTGCTCGGACGCCTGGGCACTCTCCTGCTCCTGGAGGTTAGCAAACGCAGAGAGAGTTAGACGAGTGGATATACATCTCTTAATGCCAGTGTTGTGTTACCCACAGTATTTCAATTTTTTTTTTTTTTCATTTTCTTGTACCATACATTTCAGAACTAGAATCGGCTGGACATTTTATCCTTAAATCTTTGTGTTGCATTGACTCTGTAGAACAAAGCGTACCTGCTTGCATGTTTAGATTTTATTAGGTTTCCATCACTCTCAAGGTTAGAAAAATAAGTTCCATACTTAAACCCATCTTATACTGTTCCTACATTTATAATTCAATTAGAAAGTTATTGATAAAAATTGTTATCTTTGCTTGTATGCTTTTTAAAGCCCTCAGACTACAACTACTCACATTGCATTTCACTGAAATGACTCTTATTTGCTTTGTGCAATAACATAATGATATCCCTGCTGCAACAGAAATATTACATGATAATATACATGTAATATTATTCTAACCAAACCATAAATAGACTGCAGTTTTAACTGGGAGATGAACTGGTTAATGGAGTTAAAGGACATAGTGAGGTCAAATGAGGTATAAAAAACAGAGAGATTTAGTAAAAGGCTAAGGGGTGAAACATTAATATGAAGGGATTAGCTGAATAAAAGTGGCCAAAGCAAAGAGAGACAATCAGTTCATGCAAAGAAGATCTTACCCCAGGTTGTGCCACAAGATGAAACTTATCCTCTCTCAAGTCAGAAGAAACCTTCCCTTTGTTCATTTGCAGTCGCCTTAATAAAGCACAGCTGAAAAGGCAACGCAGTGACGTACAGTGCCGACTTGATAAGCAAGTTCTACCAAACACCAGGTCACTTTGTCAACAGCCATCCATAACAGGAGTGAAAAGACCTGATTGTGAGAGCCTGCTCTGGTTACTGTTACTTTCTTATGGACCAGTCATCATGGGCAAGGCATTTGGAACGAGCTAATAGCATACCCAAATATCTGGGCATCTGCGAAATGATCAGGCGACCACATTTCCATCTGCATTTATTTCCATAAAAGTACTTTGGTTTGAGTTGCTTCCCTGCCTTTTCTGAGCCTCCTCTCATCATCTGTGTCCTCGTGCTTGGTTATTTGCACCTTTAACACTTTCACAGAGTGATAAGTGAACAGGTGTAAGCAGGTATGACAAGATCAGTCCACACACAAAGGACACGCACACACAAAGGTGCATGTGTCTGTACATAATGTTCATGCACATATAAGACACACACAGATTTATGGTCTGTCAGATGTTTCCATTATTTAGTGGAATGTCTTTCCTTGGTGTATGCTAGGGTTAGCATGCAAGTGGTCCTTGCTAATTTGAATTTAGTAATACTTCTGCTTTTCTTGAGTCAATATGTACTCTGTTATGGTCGGTTGAGGTTTAGTTGTACCAGTACAATTAATTTTGCAACACAGAATGCAGACTCAACAATCAGTGACACATACTGCATTTACAAACCGGCAAGAGTTACCCACAGCTGCTAATCTGTGCTCCAGTGTGGTGCTATAGCTATCCCAATCCAGTTCTTCAGGTTCTGGTTCTGGTCCCGGATCTGCATGGTTTCCATTGGCTTCTTCATCAGAGAGGGAGTGGCAACGGCGACTGCGCCTCGCAGACATCATCTTAACTTTCTGTGTCTATACACTCTTGCTTTGCAGACTTCACCTGTTTGGCAACGTAGCAACTTGCCTGTTCTGACAGAGTTTCCGTCCTCCTGCGAAGTTAATTAGCCGCTTCTCTGTCTCTTTCTTTGCTTGGCGTACAGCTGTTCTGGTTGCTCCAGGTGGGTTTCAGCAGGAGGGACAGTACTAATTCACTCAGTGATGGTGCTCCACTCTGTACTCTCCCAGCAGATTCTCTCTCTCTCCCAACACAACAGCAGCTCTGCTCACCTGTATTTGCCTTCCTTGCGCTCTTTTACCTGTCAGCCTTCTTTTTCTTAATCCTCTCTGTGAGCCTTTGCTATTTTTTTCGTCTCTCTCCTCTCAATCGACCACTCATCTACATTTCATTGTAGAGCGTGCTGGTATATGAAATCCAAACATTCCTTTGCACATACTCCCAGCCTGCCCACAGCCTGCTACTTCTACTAGTAACCCTCTGTAGATAGCCACTGCTCAGTCCACTGCCAGACTGCGTTTCACCACAACAACCTTCTCTCCTAACTTCTCTCCTCCCCCAGAAACAGGTGTCTCTCTCCAGTTTCAGGGGATCCAAAGGTGTCCCACAGGGAGGGCGGTTGGTGTAGGATGTCAGGTCAGGAGAAAAGCCTTCAAACTTGTGCCGTGCTGCCACAGCCCTCCGCTGTCAGAGCCACACCACAGAAAGACAAGAAAACAAGGGCAGTATTCCAGAGTCAAAAGTGCCCTTTCTCCTCTCAGTGTACGTTATAATTGACATAAATGTCTTGTGCACCCACGCCCACATGGTCCCTCCACAATGCCGCGGCATTCATCTCAGCAAGAACAACGAGGCATATTGTCCTTTGGATTCAAGTGTGGATGTTTTTCTTGAATGAAGCTTTAAAGACTAGACTAAGCATTTCCTTATCTAGAGTTAACATCAAGCAGGGCTGCGAGATGGGATCATGATAAGGTAGGAGGGAAATTAATGCTCTCATGTAGCCATTGCAGTAGAAAATAGTGACAAACAAAGACTATAAACACATCATAATTCAGCAAATAGAGGTGTTTTTTATCCAGCCGTGGTATTATTGCATGGTGAATTACAGGAATGCTGAATCAGAAAGAATGTGAAGTATGTACCAGAAGAAATAAGTGGAAAATATAGGCAAAATCTATCCATTAAGAGTAACTGTATAGATAGAAGAAAAGCTACTGGATGTGCAAAAATGTACTTCTGTTTAGATGAATGGGTCTACAGAGAGCCATACATTTGTACTTTACAGGGTATCTCGACATATAAATGTGCACTTTAAAAACCATCCACCTTTGTGACATATGCGCTTTATCTTTATTATTGTGAACACGTATGGAATGTGCAGAATTGAGAACATGTGGAAGCCATCCATTTCATCAGAAACCGCAGACAGAGAGGCTATCTGTGGCTAAAATGGCAACCACCATGCAGGTGCAATGATGTTTTGCATTCAATTTACTTCACAATTTACCAAGACAAATTGTAGTTCATTCATCGCAGCGTTTGATAGTAGTGATTCTCACTCTAAACCAAAGGTTGTGGCAAAGCAACCTTACATGGCCTCTGTAAATTACATGAAGTGAAAATAACACGGAATCTAAAACACTGCCCAAAAGTGGACAGTTACATGAGCAAGGATAAGCACTCTGCCAACGCCACTGAGCCGCTGAAGACATCCAGTCACAAAAAAAAGCAAAAAAAAAACAACAACCATGAACAGGATTTCTGAGAATTCCGATTGTTTTATTTTGACAATGTGGTTTGGGTTCTTGTGTGGAGAGGCAGCACAGAGAGATCTGTTCATGTAACTCCCACTTGATCTGGAGAGGCCAGAGACACTGAGCTGCCTCTCCAGACATTACTCATGTCCAACACTAACACACTTATCTGACAAGAAGGCTGCCGCAGAATCAGATATGTGACTAACTCAAATATGAATCAGGTTTTCATCAAGCCAGCTCTAAGGCTCGGAACCAAGAAACACTATAAAGGAAGGCCAATTTCCCGTTTATACTGCTGTTCTTAAGTCTTATTCATCCATTCATTAAGAGATCTGAATTGCAGTTGATACTGATTACAGAGGTAGAAGGTAATGTAAGGACATGGTTACTGTAGATGAAAGCATTACAGGAAAGCCCTCCGGTTAAACAGATGATCTCTACGTTTGACTGCTCAGTGCTAAATGCAACCCACATTCTGAGAGTCAGAGTTCATAATAGTACCTCCATGAGGTAGAAAGCCTGCCATTTAATTGCTAGCTGCCTTTTAACATCCTAAAGGCAATGATAACACCGGAGGGAAGAGGAGGTTGCGGGTTCAGCTGCCGGATGATTTTAATCTAAGATATTTACCATGGAGTCTTGTAAAAAAAAGACCAAGAGTCTACATCCATGTTAGCGGCTGTGTGAGGCTGCAGTTAGACACAGTGGTGCCTTGAGCTAAATTATATTGTCTGCATGGCAATATGCTCACACCGACAATGTGAACATACTGATGTTTAGTATGTTCATTGTCTTTACTGAGTGTACTAGCACGCTAGAAAAGTGAATTTTCAACCTGATAATAGATGAAATAGATGGTGCTAGATGAAAGGTTAGGGGACCATCAAAGTCATGTTTGTTCATTGTCTGTGAACAATGAAGGTTTTCATGGTGATATGATAGTTGTCAAAATCCCCAAATTTCAACCTCACGGAAGCTAGAGGAAAAGTTAGGATCCATCGTCAGATGTTCATAAACATCTGTGAAAAATATTATTATCAAAAATTATTGCAATTAGTCCAATCATTGTTGAGATATTTTAGTCTGGATTAAAGTATTGGACCGACCAAACAGCCAACATTGCATTGTCATGCAGCTAGCCTGGCTAGAAACATAAAAATAAGAAACATAACAATAAACCATCTGAGCAATAAAGCTTCTTTTTTTATGACAGAGAGAAACCAAGAGCTCAAAGCAGAGCAGAGAGAGGACAAAATGTTTGGAGAACTTAAACCCCAGATATTGCTGTCAGGAGCTTCCTATTTCCTATGCAGTCAGTCTGACAGTCTGATTTCTTGTGCCGAGACTTTCACCCAAAACTCACCTCAAAGTTTATCTCTCCTGACCAATTTGTTCATACATTCAATTGCTTCCTTCCCCTCGCCCTTGAACATCAAGTCAGTCTTCCATTCCCTGGCCTCTCTTCACCCTGAAATCTCCTCCCCTGCTCACCCTCATCCATCTCTCCCTGCCAGTCTTTTGTCCCACAGTTTGCCTTGGGCCTCAAAAACTGCAGAGCCCGTCCAGACTGAAAGTTTTTCCACATGCAGAACTGGGGCATCTGGATAGCTCTGCAGGAACACTCCACATTTATTTCCCATTAGCAGTAATTGAGGGGTAAACAGTGGGCTTTTCTCTGTTTATATCCATTTGTACCAGAGATGGTTGGAACATCAGTGGAAGCAAGAAAAATCTTTTCCTTTCCCCTTTTTTCTTGCATTGGTAATCCTGAAATTTCTCATTCAGCTTGAATGTTTTTATTGGTGTGTTTGTCCTGCACTTCCAAATATGAGTAGTTCATCTCGAAGAGTGAGTGGTGCTGTTCCATATCTTTCATGTGGTTTTTCTGAGTTTACCTTCTGTGGTACTTTTCTAGAAATATTTCAACTACTGTTGGGTGGATGGCCAAGACATTCAGTACAGACATTCACATCCTCCTCAGGATTGTTTGTTATAACTTCATTGGCTTTCCATCTAGCAGCATCATCGGGGTAAAAAAATTGAATTTGTCAAATGATGTTTGGCCAAATATGCGTATGCAAAACCAATGACATTCCCATCAGCCTCAGCTATACTCTGAATTTAGTGTTAATATGAAAATGTTAGCATGCTACTTAGCTAAGGTGGTGAACATGGTACACATTGTGTCTGCTAATATTCAGCGTATGCAGCAAGAATATTGCCTTACTAGCATCAGTATTTAGCTCAAAGCACTGCTGTGCTGCTAGCCTCTTCTTCTGGAATTTTACAACTGGAATCATAAGATGCTGTGAACCAGAGTGCTACAGACCTACATAACACCAGATGTTGATAACATTTGTACAGCATGGATTATATTACAATAGCTTCATCAATCAATCAATTACTTTTCAGGCATTAAATAACAGTGAATAAAAAGAATGTCGGTCTGTCAGGACGGCGTTGACCTCACGGGGCAGCAGAGCATTAAGCTTGATTAAGAAGCAGGAATTCATCGTGCCCTACTTGAGATGTGTGAAGTATCCCTCCAGCCTCAGCAAATGACGGGATAATGAGGAATGGGACAAACTTCCTCTGGAAAACTGGAAGGCTTCCTACAGGCAGCAGCAGCAGCAGCAGCAGCAGCAGCACTAAATAGCTCTGACAAGGGGTCACATTTCTCACTGCAGTCAAATCAGAAGGGCTCCAAGGTATGAATTATGCTGGCTGATCTGTCTCCTCCACAGATTAACTTCATTATTTATGGTTGGCTAATCTAAGCAGCGAAGAAAAGAAACGGTCGGAGCCAAAGCACACCTGGTGATTTCAATTAAATGTTTTTTGTCCGTGAAAGGGTAATTAAAAAGTGAGTTATACTGTTAACACTTTACCTCTACTGGAATAAAATACATTTTGAAAGAAGTATCTGGACTGTGGATTCTAGAGGGAAAACAAAGTTAGATGTTTGGTTTATGAGCATCAACGATAAGTCATTGCACAGAAATCCCTTAATTTATTATCACTTATTTTAGCCGACAGCACAGACATATTCAAGGTCAGCGCACTCAAAGGCACATACAGACAAAGATCAACAGTGACACATGAATTTGTCATATCCAGGCAGAATGACGGTTTACAATGTGTTCCATCGAAGAGTCTGCTAAGGCAGTCAGCACCAGTAATGACCAAATCCCGTGGGCAACCCTGGAGCGCTTTCCACAAACATTGGCAACAGCGGTGCCATGCCACACTCTCAAAATCCTCTGCCTCCGGGAGAGAGGAGAGAAATGAGACATCCACTCGCTTTTGGAAAATGAGACAACCACTCAAACAAAATGATGACTATCATCACTGCAGGAGTTATCTTGAATTTGAACTAGTCTATGAACAAAGCACTCCCTCACTGCAATATAGAGAGCAGTAATTTTGCTTTTAAGTTTCAAGTCTTCACTTCCAAAGTGTAGTAAGGTGTGCTTACCAAACAAGTATTTCACTTGGGCAAAACAAGATTTATGTGGTTTCATTTAGCGAAGGATTGTACGTGCGCAGCATAAGTCTTTTCCTCGAGCAAGCTCGCTATTTATGTATGATTAGATGGCCAAATACATGGCTTTATGTTAAAAAGTAAGTCTGACATTTTCTGTTTGCTCTCTCAGTCTGGGAGCACATTAACAAAATAAAGATCAAAACATCAATTTACTGGTCTGCAGAGCTATTTTGTGAAAATTTTGCCATGAAGCTGACATTATGTGCCACACTGAGGTCATGTGATGAGAGAAGTACAATGTTCATTCTAACTCTCTCAGTACTTTCTGATTCTCCTGTAACAATCATCCTTGATCCCATTTGTCACCAAAGTCTAGCATTTAGCTCTGTTTTTGGTCTCTACCAACCCCTTAGGGAAGTATTTGGCCCCTCTTAGGCTCCTACATCCTCCACTGTTCACCAGCTAGTTGCTAACTTTGCCTGTCTCCCATTTGCTGGAGGTCAGTCAGTGTGTGGTGGGTTTTATCAGAACTTTCTCACAGAAACAGCTGCCTGCTTTGGCTGGAAGCACATTAATGAGAGCAGAAAGACTGAACCAAAACAATAAAGCTGCAGACCAGAAAACCAAAACAATAAGATGAAAGATGTGAAAAGCTCTGCAGAGCTCAGGTTTGTCCCTTTTCACATGACACAGTCATTCTGCCGTATCGCTCATGTAAAAAGTTTTCATTTTGATGGATAAACCTTGTTTTGCATGTGTTCTCATAAAGCAGCGGCAGACGAAAACTAAATGTGCTGCATTCAGTGGTGCACTGAGAAAGAAATACACCCCTGGACATATGATGCTTTGTTGTGATTGGCCAGTGAGCCTAGACCCGGAACATGCACTCGAATGGTAAAGAGATAGACTGGGACGGTAAAGTTTTTACCAGCCGCCCGGCCACCAACCGTCCGGCCACCAATGTGGCAGCCTAATGGGATTTGTTCTTTTATGCCAGATGGTCAAAACACCGCTGGCTGTATTTATGGACTGAATAATGCGGATTTGTAGTTCTCACAATAAAACTTGTGGTAACGCCTCCTCCCAACCAAAGGGGATGTGTCACTCAAACAGTCCTCCTCACAGTAAACCAATCAGTCATACAGTGTGCCGCAGGCCAGGAAACAGCATGGTGCCTCACAGCGTTATGACAGCAGTCTCAGTGAAAAACAGACTGCTTGCTCTCTCAAATAAAACGATCAGCTGGAAAATGGTCAACACAGCAGTAAAAACCCACAGACAGAAATGCAGCATTAAAACAAGCTTCAACACAGTGACTGCCATGGTGGCTGCATCCCTCCCTCCCCTTGCTAGGGTATCATTATCCACTTAATTTCATCCACCCGGGGTCGGTATAATGGCCACGTTGAAAATCCCTTATCGAGCAGAAATTCAGACTGAATCACAAATCATGTGAGTCCTAAAGTATCAAGTCAGTGAAACAAAAGAGGAATGACTTTTTTAAAGGGAAAAAATGAGAAAGGAGAAGGAGAAGTGAAGAGAGAGATGCAGCAGAGCGGAGCAGCAGACTTACAGCTCGGTATTTAGTGGCCACCTCATTCTTTTCCTTGTTAAGCTGGGTGTTCTGCTCCTCTAGCTCGCGGACCTTGGAGAGGAGTCGGTCACTCTGCTCTATGGCTTTCCTCAGCTCCTCTCTCTCCCTCATCCCTGCCTGCTGTGTATGAATGTGCTGCTGCAGCGACAGAGACCCGATGTGGAGCAACACTCACACACACACGCACAGATATTCACACATGCACATACAGAAAGCCCGATATTTCAGCTTGGCTGGCTGATCTCGGAGTCTCTCACTTTTGTTCACTTCTGTCTGGAGTCTGCACTGTACTCTCCCCTCTCTCCTCCATCCACTTCACACACACACAGACACACACACCAACACTCTGTCAAAGAGCTTTGTCCTCTAAAAGACATTCACATGCATGTATGAATACACACACGTGTGCTCACATTCCCTCCCCTCTCTCCAGACTGGCCTCCTGCTGGCCTTCTTTCACTAAAACCATGTCAAACTTTCTTCCTGCATTGCTGCATTGCTACTGAGTGGTCTGGAGCCATAGAGGAAAACTAAGTTTGCAGTCTTCAGCCTGGCCAGGTAGATAAGATAGTAGATAGCAGCACAGAAGGACATGTAACTGGAAACAGCTGCCTGCTGTGCCTGGAAATGAAATCAATGAGGGTGATGAAAGTGAACCAGATCGTAAGCTAGAGCTGCAAACCATAAAACCAAACACAATGAACTTAAACATGCTAAATTTCTCTGTAGAGCTGAACAAAACTACAGTTAAGAGTTAATTCTCTGTGGCCCCATTCACACGTAAACTTAGTTTCCTCTTCTGGCATTTGAAAAAAAAAAAAGAAGAAGCACCTGTTGAATGCACCAACATGGCCCCCATTGCTTAGAGTTATTATACTAGCGTATAATTATTGATGTAACATGGCACCTTAATTATGAAAAGGGAAACAGGAACAACACTTGCTTTTTGATTATGTATTTTACTGCAAACAAACAGTGCTCCAAAGCAGCAATGCAGGTAGAGTTACTGCAATATGAGACCTTGATCAGATCATTTTGAAGACGTTTATGGTTGCTGTTAGTCTGAACCATACAGTTGGTACCAGATGACGGCGGTTTGGCAAATAGGAAAAGGCACGTAATGCAGAGACATTTAAACAACAGACCTTCCTCCCTAAAAACACAGCCGTATAGGTCATCTATGCATCTGTACATTAAAACTGGCTGTCTAATGTTGTGTACACCCCCCTTGTGCCACCAAGTCAGCTCTGACCCACCAAATCATGGTGGACACAGGCCCTCTGGGGGTGTCCTGTGGTGCCTGGCACCAGGGTGTTGGTGGCAGATCCTTTGGATACTATCCTGGGTACTGTGACGAGGTGGGGAATCTATGGATCAGACTTCTGGCAGATGCTTAAATGACCTATTCTGTAGATGTGAGGGTGTGTTAAAAAAACATGAATGACAGTTTTTTAAGTTATCTTAATACAGTTGTCCAAAATCTAAAACTCCTTAAGCATTCCTTGTGCAGTTACCTCCACCACTCTGACGCCTCAAGCCAGTTAAAGCAAAGGCTATAAACTGTCAGCGCTCTGTCACCCAGACCTGATCACTGCATGGTTCAGAGGCCAAAGCTCAAAGGCAGAGTTCAGCCAGCAGTGTTCAGCTGATCAGAGGCAGACGTAAATAATGTAAAGATGCTGTTGGTATGTGAGCTGCACTTTATTCTGCTCAGAGCCAGTCGGAGTCCTTCCTATCAGCAGTACCTCACCAGTCGACCAGATCGCATAGAAACAGACACACAAGCTAAACAGACGTCTGTCAACCCCTGACAGACTGATGTAAACACAAGAATGTTCTGTACACAGTGGGACATTAACCAGTCTGAAGTTTTATGGTAGAATTTATCTCAATACAAAATAAAATAAGAAACTATACTATACTAGATATCAACCTGATATAAGCTTACTATATACTATACGATAAATTGCTGTTATGTAACTTCAGAGAACAAGAAACATTTATTGTCAACAGCACATAACAAACAATACAAAAAGCCAGACAACCAATAATCACGTGACAAATAGAATTCATAATATCAATTACAAGAGTCGTTCACACAGCAGGTTATAAAGCTTTAAAAAGAAGGGATGAAAGAATCTAGCTCAAGGGCAGTTTGCAGTTCAATCCACTTAAAAGGTATGTACGACCTGAAACTCATTCTGCCAAGATTACTGCGCACGTATGGTATAAATAAGATTAAGAAGTTATTAGATTGTGTACTGTAATTGCAAGATGTAAATGAGAGAAGAGGTGTGAGGTAATTTGTAAGATAGTAGAGATTTATAGATGCATATTAAAACATGATTATTCCTTCATTGCTATTTTAACTATATAAGGCGACAATATGTCAATGTTGTGTCTCAAAGTTCCTTCAAGTATCACCAGTAGACCAAAAGAATCAGTTAATGCCTAACAGCATGTAAAATCTGGCCAGTCTACCACAAACCCACCTTAACACATAGTTATGTTCTGAATACTAATCACTTGAGTAACAACGTGAGTAGGGCCATACAATATTGTACCATCGGCACAGAAATGGACTTTAAAATATTTAGTAAGATTAAGGTTATTCATGTGTAGGCTAATGTAAATAGTGATGTCCTCAGGGTCCGTGTGTTGTCGGCACTGAACTCTTTACATTACAAGGCTTTGCAGTGACCATAAACACGCAAATGTAAAACATTTTACACAGCAAGCAACCGACCGTGATCTAAACGCACCATCCAAAGCAATTAACGTGTCTCGCAGAGAGCAACTGTCTATTGCATGCATTTACACTCCACACCACGTTCAATCAGCCTTCTTTTATTTCTCTCCACACCTAACAAGATTCTACAAGTAAGCTTGGCTTTACTTCCAAAGCAAAATGACAAAATGTAGTTTCCTTCCTCGGAAAAACAGATGTGAGCTGATTTTCCACAGAGAGTTCTGAAGAAGAAGAAGAAGAAGAAGAAGAAGAAGAAGAAGAAGAAGAAGAAGAAGTTTGAAAGGGAGAGCTGTGTTACAGGAGGACATTCAACACACACACACACACACACACACACACACACACACACACACACACACACACACACACACACACACACACACACACACAGATAAACCTGTTGCTGCTTGAGCACCGGTTTCTGTGCCATTGGAAAAGAGCCGTCATTAGCTCAGCTCTGTGAAACCTGACAGGGAGTTTACCTCTCCAACCTGACAACCTGGACAGTTTGTCAGTGGGGAAATGAGACAGGGAAATGTGGTATCATCTTTCTTAAGTGTGCGGCGGTAATTGCCATGTTGTCCAAATACAATTTAGGACATGTGCATTTTTAACTGCCATGAGGATTTGCCTGCTGACACACCTGAACTTCCTTTGCCTATAGTCAGTTTAAACACAGAGCATATTCGCCTGTCAGTGCTGGATTTACCCCCGCACTCAACATCAATCTACACACTGATGCCAAGAAAGCAGAGGAAGATAACTGGGACACATCAATGGTTCACCTTTAGCATGATCACAGGGCTCAACCCCTTAAGCCAGCGCCATTGTCGAGAATGCACATATTAAATGCTCTCTTTGTTGCAGCACAATCCCTTTTTTGTATTGATGAATGGGAGTTACAAGCAAAGCTTTCCTGTTTTGACTTGAAGTTCGGAGATGTTTGTCCGATCAAACCTGCAGAGCAAAGCAGACACTGCACCTCTCCTCCCAGTAAAACAAACTTTCCAACTGTCCGCCTGATTCACAGCTCTGTAAAACCTGTTTTTAGTGAGTTTGAAATATGAGGATTTTTTTTTTTTCAAATTTTTCCTAAATGCGGCAATGCAGTAAGTTCTCAAGAAACCCCCTCTTCCTCTGATTCCTGGCATTCCTAGTCTGAGTGGATGTAACTGGGATATTAATCCCGTCATCTCCATTCTTTTATTTGAACAGCTGTTCGTTACTTCAACTCCTTTTCACACCTGCTACTGTAGGCTAACCATTCAGGTCCTTGAGCGATGTTGGCTACCAGTGTACAAATTCCACACAATGTCTACACCACACAAACATTCAACAAGCTCTACTACTTTTGAACAAAGAAATGAAAACGTAATGCAAACACAACCTCAAGCCTTGCAAAGGCTGGATTCTGGTTGAAAGCTTTGTGAACTGTCTTGACGCTTACAAAGTCGCAAACCGACACTTTTTTTGGCAAGCTGCAGATTCCCCACATGCAGGAGCTCTGCATGCGCCACCTACAGGAAAGTACTAGTACCAACATGCGCATGTATACATGGTGACATTGCCACCCACAGGCAAAGAAAGTAAAACCTACTGCAAGTTTAACAAATGTGATACCCGCAGCAAGAACTGTAAGCTAACTTTAGCTGTTGTTGTAGCTGTTTGTGTTTAAGGGTTGACATTTAAATGCCTGGTCACACTAGAAAGTGACAGAGATGTTTGTCTGATCAAATGTAGGTGGTGCGAGAAGCTTGGTGAGACACATTCAAGTTGGCAAATCACTGTAGCGAACAAGCTAACTGCTAATGAGAAGCCAGCTGGGAACATGATTCTGTTAGTCAGTCACAATAGCTCTCCAAGCAAGCTGGCCTGCTCATCGAAGGGCATCACAGTGAAGATGGTTAGATCCTGTTCAACAGTCTATATTTTCATATCAAACATCACAAATGTGAACTCGACATGGCAGATTTGCACAGAATTATACTTTGACACTCCAAATGACAAATCCATTTCCATTTCCATTTCTGTAACATGGGATCAACACAAAGCTTTTAAGTTTAATTTTATATGCATTTATTATAACATTATATACATTTATTTTGCTTTTATTAAAAGTGAATGTTTCCTACAGAAAAAACACTACTGCTCAAGCACAAATTTTCTGCTAATTGTAGTAGCTGTTCTTAGCCTGTAGATGGCACACTTTAGCACATCAGCATCTGCTGGTCAAAGCCGCTATTGCTGTTCCTGCCTGTAGGTTTGCACACTACAGGTTGAGAACTGAGGTCTGAAACTGGCTGGACCTGGATCTGATGGGTGCATCGCGTCAGTCACGTGTGTCCCTGTTTCTGTTCAGTCACTTGTGTGTATTTGTGCGGGGGAGTGCTCATACTGTACAGGATAACTTCAAACTCTAGTGTGCAAACTGCTCCCAGCTGAATGGACTGCAGGGTGAAGCCTGGCCTCTGGCTGAACTCTGGATCCAGGTCATGGAGGACGGCACAGCCAGCCTTTGATCACTGAAGCACCTCACAGTTCACTTACACTCATGTGGTCAACTGGCTGCAGGTCAGGTACGATAGCAGCAGCTTATGAATCATATCAATGACATGACTGTTGTCGGGTAATTGCACTGGAGAGATAATGACATTATAAGTTGTCTTCAGTGCCAGTTATTGTCCTGACAGTGCTGATTGAAATACCTGACATAGCTGGACTGCAGTACAAGTAGATTACAGACAACACTGACTGTGGTTATGCTGAACTGAACAGACACAAACGTAGTATTATCCGTAAACCACTGGGAGTCCTTTCAATTTAACACCTTTCAAATGTATTAGAAGATAAAGCACACACAAAAGGTTCAAAGTATTTTCTCTGACTCCTGAAAACACTCAAGTGTAATAATGACCCACATGCATCATCATCAAAGGAGTAAACGACACAGCTTTTCATGTCTTTGTTGGCTGACCCAGTTGTGTGTATGTGTGTGTGCTGCATGTGTGTGCAGGTGTGAAACAAGAACAAGAGATCAGACCAGCATCTACTGAAAGCACCATCACGGTCTGCAGCAGAGACGGTGGTCGACATCACAGAGTCGTACATCATAGATAGACAGATAGCAAGGAACATACCATATACAGCAGGGAGCTAGACACATACACTGGTTTGTCATTGGATACTGGACTTTGATGAAACATGGGACAACAGTGAGTGGAATGGAGGTTATTGCATGGGCTGTTCCCAACATTTTTTAGGAGGTGTAAGTAACCAGTATGTTACAAAAAAGAGGAAAGACTACACAAAAGGCTAAGAAATATGCAAACATGTCTTGTTTGCCAACGATCATCTAGTGATCCCTTGAGCAGCTGCATTAATAAGATAAACCCACGATGGAGTTCAAAGCAGAGCCAATGGTTCCTTTAGCTCCCATGACGGTCTGAATCTAACATTTAAACTCAGAGAAAACACTGAATTCTTGGAATGTTTGGCATGAAAACTGTACCATGTTTAATATCAATACAAAATATAGATGGTATTTGATACTTTTCTGATTTTCCGTGTCCTTAAAATTTTCCGTTTTCCTGCCCAAACTGACATGAATCCAGTGTTTCTCCCTAAACATATTCTCCTTATCGCTTACTTGTTTTATTTCTGAGATTTCAATTGCACAAAAATGTGAAAGTTGCTCAAAGACCACACTTAAGGATGACCCCCCCCAACCCTCCACATGCCATATAGACACATATGAGCACTTGTGATCATCTGACCAAATTCTATACACCTGAGATATCTGCATGAGCAAACTCAATCTGCTGATGAAGACCAGATGAGTGGCTTAAAGGTCAAAAACTACTATTCAGGAGGTCAGTGACGGGTTGTATCTGGTTTGTGGCGGGCACAGGGCGACCGTCATGGATGCAGTTTTCCTCTGAGCTGTGCTTCAGATATGTTTGCAAGTAGACGCAATTTACTGATGCTTGTCTGTGTTTGCATTCCTCTGTTGTGTTTGTGTGTGTGTGTGTGTGTGTGTGTGTGTGTGTGTGTGTGTGGGTGGGTGTCTGCATGTGTGAGAAAGAAAACAGAGGAGAGTGTATGATATTAGCAACCCTTTAGGACTGATTTACAGCTGAAACTATGGGAATAATACTCATGCAGACACCATAATGTCAGAAAAGATACTGCATTTCACTGCACCAACCACACACAGTACAAACACATGATCCTACACACTCTGACGCCCCCTGTTGAAACAGAGGTGAGGGCCTGCAGCGAGGAGGAGCCGCATGCTGAGGAACACAGTGACAAAACAGGCTGACGGAGCCAGGAAGAAGCTAAAGAGTAAAGATGGAGCTGGGAAAGAGTGAACAGAGAAAGAAACAAGAAACACTGTCAGAGGAGGAGAGGCAGGTTGCTTACATGCGCCAGGGGTCTGCTGTGCAGAGCGAAGGTGGGTCTGTACTGGTGGAAGTCAGTCTGGATCACACACACTCTCTTCTCCATCCTCACCGCTCACAGCTGCCCATGCTGTCTTCACCCAAGCGGGCTCTGGGGAGGAAGTGAGGCATGTGCGTGTGTTCTCTTGAGCCTGTGGGAGTGTGTGTGGGAGAGAGAGAGAGGGTGTGTAAGTGTGTGTGAACGTGTGTTACGCCTGCTACCTGACCCTGAGAGGAGCAGGAGGGAGGGAGGGAGGTGACGAGGTAAAAAACAAAAAAAACACGAACGAGCTTGAACAGCAACCCCCTCCAAACCCACACACACACACACACACACACACACACACACACACACACACACACACACACACACACACACACACACACACACGTGCATACACACACCTCTCCTCCCTCCTGCCTAAAGCCACACCGCCTTCTGACAGTAGTGCAACACTGCGAGGCAGACTGTCAGCCTCCAACAGAACAATATGCAACCCCCACCAACACACACACACACACACACACACACACACACACACACACACACACACACACACACACACACACACACACACCTCATCTTAAGAAAAGTACATTCCTGTGCAGAGAAAAAACACTTCAGAGTGGGCTAATTTGCAAGCAAAATATGTCAAACACACCTAAATCACCAAAGTTCGCAAATACGTGAAAGCTAACTTGCTTTCTATCAGTAGTTTAAAAAGAAAATTTAAATATTTTGCACAAAAAAATAGGACCGTGTGTTTGCTTTTTTCAAAATGTTAGATAAGGGAAGACATTTAATCGTAAGAATTGTTGCAAAAAATTCATTTTTAGAGAAGATTCATGTGTTTTCATACTATAGAGACTGGTTTAATTTCTCTGTATGGGCAGATTTTTTCCTGTGTGTTATAAGAAAAGATGGGGGTTAGAGAGAGACTTTTAGTGTGGATGAAAGGCTTATTTTCTAAGGAAAATCCTCTTTGTTAGGTACACATATAGCAGCCAAGTTTTTCTAAAGTGCGAGATTAAAGATGTAAGATTAGAGGAAGACATGACATCTCACACCCAACATTCCTCCAAAACGCATACCAGGCAAGCTCTTTTCATGAACAGAGAAACATTTTGTCCTTAATGGTTATGTGCATTTCAATGACTGCAGCGGTCTTCAGAAGTCAAAGAGCTCGACGGCGTCACAAAAACCGTGTAACAAAGGGGGCAGGTTACACAAAAAGACTAAATCTGCTGAGGCGGTTTTCCGTTAAAGCCTGTGAAATCAAATTATTCATGTGGAATTAGCAGGTCTCAGAAAGGATTCATCAAATAATGGGCAGCTCCTAATTCTTAACCCTTCCCACACTGCTTTTCATTTCCCTGCTAATCTACAGTACCTGCATGTGCCAGTGTGTCAGTTAGTCATGACCTCACTAAGGATCCGTGGCATCCGCAGGCCGCAGGCAGGGCGAAATCATGCACAAAATGATATGTTTACCTTGCAACAGCGGAAAAATGACAGCGGAGGGTAATTTATCTCGTTTCATCTTGGGGGTATGAAGGGAACAGTTCATTGAAGTTTTTAATCAGGCTGGCAGTGGAAACTTGGGATTTTTACAGGCTTATTTTCTGACAGGGGATCAGATGACAGTCGGCTTCTGGCCTGTGTTTCACAAAGCGCCAAGTCGAGCGGATGTCAGCATGTGTGCAGTGCTCAAGAATTTGACCTCATGCTCATGAAAAAACATACAGTATGTCAAAGTCAATTTATCCTTTACGCGTATATACAGTATGGAGTCTCACCAAGCAGCGCCGCACCACTGCAGGGCATATTAAATTTCAATTTAGTTTCACAGATACTAACCAAGCCAATATTTTAGCATTTAAGATGCTTCTGTCACACTCTGCTTTGTCACCTCTGCTGTCTGAAGACTCTCACTTTCTACTTACACCCTTTTTGTATTAGCAATGGATCAAATGACCATGTGTAAGGCAAAAGCGGTCTGTCGTAGTGACAAATCCACATAGACTTTCCACTCGACTGTGCAGCTTGCCTGAGGCTAAAAAGTCCCCTTGGCAGGCAGCTGTTTTCACTGAAAAAATTTTGATAAACTCTCAACGTCGTCGTCTCAGGAGTTGGTGGAAACCAAAACAGAGCTTAAAGGTATACTGCTAAGGATTTTCCTACAAACAACGGAAGACTCATGCAAAAGGAAAAAGGAACAGTAATTAAAAACAAGCTTGTTGCACTGGCCTTAAGGGTGAAAAATAAAAGTTTTGAGGTGTCTCAAAAAACCCCACATGACACAGCACAAAACAGAAAGACACATAAAATCAGAGACTAGAAACATGACTGTAAATGAACATAAATCTTGCTTTGTGCCTGTTGAAATTTGCAGCTGTTTCACATCTCTGACATCTAAACACTCACACTTTTCATGTAAACTGTGTCAGCAGTTGGAGAAGGCAACACTTTCCTGGCTGCCTCCTCCAAAACAGCCCTCACCGCCCCTAACAGCTAATGACCGCACGAAAGAGCTCATATCAGTTCGGCCATTTTTGACAGAGCTCTTATTTCTGTGGGAGCTTTTGAGATTTGAGAGGAAGTGCTGCGTTGTATCCAGCGTCCTTATAGAGCTTATCTTTGGTAGGGATATACTCTGGCAGGGTGCTGTGTCTCAGAGAAAGCCACCTACTGCTGTAGGAAGGGTGGTCTTCGCGTAGCCGTTCAGACAACCTCTGACAAAACCACTGCGAAACCATCACCATAACCTAAAAACACTGCAAACCGCTGACTCTGACTTATAGCGAACAGAGTGCAGCCTTCTATCTGTGGTTATGTTTGCCAAGATAAATAATGGGATTTAATCTGACCCATCTGCCTTGCTATGGGCTAAATACACTTAACAGTTAAGCACAGAGTTGCTGCTGTCAGAGCATAAAAGCAAACGTAATTCAGGATGAGAAGGTGAAAAATACTTTTCCATGGAGCAGCAGGATAACCACTGGCTTTTACCTGTTAATTGCAGTAATCCAGCTGCCTTCTATCAGAGTGTAATTATAGAGTTTGATCTGTTGTGTATCTACCCAGCGCACTAAAAAGTCTGTCTACATAGCTGTGTTTGGGTGCAGATCCGGGATCAGCTATCCTTCAGCACAAGAAGAAGAAGAGGTGAAGAAGAGAAAGGCTGATTTGTATCTGGGATCAGATTCACGAGGGGGGCATCTCTCCTCTCTTTGTCCTGCTCTGGCTTGTTCCTGAAGGTTTTCTGCCTGTGCATGACACGTGTTTATGGAATTTGATTAATTAAAGGTTTGAGTTGGCAGCTGAAGCTTGACATAAAGATTACAACTTTGGCAGAAAAAAGCCCCCCTCCCCAACCTTGTTATCAGCCATGTATGTGGATCCAGTGACATTTCACACATGTTGTGGTCTAAATTCACAAAGGCATTAAAGGGATCACACGGCACCATATCAAGCATGGAGGCAGGTCGCTAATGGCGTGGTTTAGGAATAGGTTGACATTTTGGGAAATATTTTTATGTGCTGTCTTGCTGGGCCATTCTTTTTCCAGTTATGCTCAGCTAAGCTCATGAACGGCTTGCTGTAGCTTCATATTTATTGGGCAGATGTGAGAGTGGTATCTGTCCTCTTATCTATTCTGGAAAATGTTCAACTATTGCTAGGTCTTAAGGAAAGATTGAGTGGAAGCAGCAAAAAATATGCATGACTGAAAAGCTGAAGTGCATTTCATATTATTGTAAGGCTGAGAAATGGCCTGTACCAGCATATCAATAACATGACAACTTGCACTGCGTCACACACTCCATGATACATACTATTTACACTGCGATTTGTCACTGGAGTTCTTCAAACCCCTCAGAGACAGCAGCGGAGTTGCATGCATGTCTGCTATGCTGGGCCCCGGGTAATGAATCAGATTGCCAGTGTTATCCTATGTCTGGAAGACAAAGTACCTGCCCGCTACTACTGACTGCTCTGCAACAGCTTTACATAGCGGTGAGAATTATCTCCATTAATCGTGTGGATCTCCTTCTAAAGAACGGAACATGCACTGTATGCATGGAAGCAGCTGGGAAATATGGAAAATGACAGGCGTCTCTGGAGGAGCACATTTCTGTTGATAAAGAATGGAACGCTCTCTGTTCAGTCAGTGCTGCTACATGAGAGACTGCTTATCCGACCTCATTCACTCGACTCAACATGGAAATTTCAGGTCATTTGTAAATGCATGTTTGTGTCGATCATGGCTGAATCCCAGAGGGAAATATGTCACCCTCTAGTGGCTAATCATCCGCAGTACATGTGACAAAATAATATTGCCTCAAGGTACATTGTTGCTGTGTTTTTGAAATGCTCAGGCACAATAGGAGGATAAAAAATGAAAAATATGTTTTTTGGCTTTGTGGATGAGGACAACTCTGCAACCTATCTGCTCGTCCTGTAGGGCTTACATATCTGGTGAACTTTGAGGAGCAGCCTGCTGAGGGGATGAATGTGGGAGCGTGAACCACAAAGCCCAAAGAGCGTGAATTATCTGGAGAACAGCACCATCTAGTGGCCTCTTGCGTTAGTATAACTTCTACCAGACAGCCATAATCACAGTCATGTTTTTACTTCAGTGCATCCTGGATAGACCAAATTGTCTTTTTGTGAAAATTGGACAGAACAAACAGCTTCAGCTCTGGTCTTTATGTCCATCCGTCATTACGTCCATCTACATGCTGCCAAGTTTGACAAGAGTGCATGGAGGAATCCCACTGCTCCAGCATTTGCTTACATGTTACATTTTGTTGACTTTTGGAGGAATTACACATCTCACGGCTCCATCCCAGGATTTGTAAATGAAACGGAGAGGCCCAGGGGGAAACTGCAGTTACAGCTTAAATCAAGGTGACATATTTATTCGTGTCGGGCCTGGAAAGGGATTCATCATGGCATGCTTCCCTGAAAACATTTACAAAGCGTCTGTGAAAGAGCAACAAATGATGAAACCAAACAAACTTTAGTTTATCAAAAAAAGACAGGTAGCCTCCAGTGGAAATCATCACTTTCTTGAATTTAGCTCCACATGCATTCACTCTTTTCTTAAAAAGTCTTGAAACACCCGGACAATCAAGCCGAAAAAAAAACCATCTTTTATTTATTATGCAGCACAGCACCGACAAAACTGCGACACAATCAATCAGGATTAATGCAACACGTTGAGCGATGACAGTTTTGTACCACTACATGTCGGCACCCATTCAAACTTCCAGGGTTGAAATGGATGGCTTTAAATTAGACAATAATAATAATTCTCCTGTCCTGCAGTGACAGCTAATGTTAAATGTCCTGTGAAAGAGCGTAGCTGCACATATTAAGGATAAAACATGTAAACTGATTTACTAAAAATCTAATATATGTGAATGTAATATTTGATCTCTGACAACCTGTAGAATACAAAGTCCAAACATTTGGATTTGCTATGAAATCTTTGGTCTATAAAGTACAACTATAACAATATAAAATATCATTTATCAGTGTTCAACAATAAGTAGGCAAACAGTGAAATTAAGTAAACAGCAATAAATGGCACTTGTACATGTCCAGGGCGACCACACAGAACATCTCATTATATCAGCGCCCACACGTCTACTCTCCTCGATATATCACAATGTTCTTATCTGTTTCGTGAATCTTAATCTCGTACAGCAGGTTGGGCGGGAGCACCTTCACCATGTTGTCCCAGATATACACAGCCACATTCTCTGTCGTGCTAATGGACCCAAGAAAAAAAATGGAGAAGAGAAGAGTAAAAAAAAAAAAAAAGCAAATAAATTGAGCAGAAAATGCTGTGAAAGCAAGAACACCCACCTGACAACGTCAGTAAAGTATGGGACGTCCTTGTCCAGGTTTTTGTGGTCCATAGGAGTCATGATGACGTCCTGCAGGAGGAACTTTAATCGGTCAATGCAAAGTTGCACAATAACACCGACACCAGCCCAGCCACCCTCAAGGAATCTGACATTTTTACTCAGAGCCAATGAGATACGAGTGAAGGGAAAAATATTTGAATAATAGATGAAGTGTTTGAAAGCAGCCTGCACAGAGGACAAAGGCCTTTTTAAAGACAAAGCCAGGCACTGTTAACACTGATCTCCTGGAAGATATCTGTGCATACTTTAGATTGGTCCACAGTGAGGATCTAAGCCACAGGCACGGTTTTCATTCTCTCCAAACAGAACAACTGGTGTAAATCTAGTGAAAACACACGCTGGATTAAGAAGATTTAGGATGGAAAACCATATTCACTTCAACTTCACGTCATTGTAAAGCTGCACCCGTCAATATTGTAGACGAATAATGGGACAGTTCAGCCTATCAGCTGACTCTGCAGGCGCCTTGTGCTCTGAAGCATTCCAGCTTCTTTCAGCACTTTTCTGTTTTGACTGTCATCTCTTATCAACCTTGTTAACCGACTGCAACACCAACCAACAGCGGCCATACTGTTTAAACCTGGTAACGTGGACGTGGAGAAGCTAATATCTGTGAATAATTCAAATATTAAGAACTGTCCCTGTACAGCAAGAGCATTTGAGCTTTTCGCCCAGATGACAGCTTGCAGTATACGCGTGCATTCATGCATGACAAAATATGGCAAAATATAGTAACCTGAAGGGACAAATCTCAGCCAAGCAACCATACATTGATTAATGAAAGTATTTGGCATGTATTAGAATAGTGTATGAAAAGGTTTTAAGGATTGTCATGCAGTATTTAATTATCATACCGGTGAAATGAAAGCACAAGAAGTACCACAGGAAGAAGTACTCAGAGCTTTGGGTAAAAGAGGTAATACCACAGCGTAAGCATACTCTGTTACAAGTAAAAGTACTGCATTACATGAGTAAAAGTACAAGTATTAAAAGTAAGAGTGCTCATTACACAGAATAATGGCTCGTGTCAGATTCATGTGCATTACATTATTGGATTATAAACAGTGACACTGTAGTGTTTAAGCACCACTTTAATGTTGCAGCTGATGAAGATGGAGCAGCTAGCTAAGCTAACATTATCTTACAGTAATCTAGAAGAATATATCATCATTTATTAGTTGATTATATTTGTATAATAATCGGAATATGTAAAGTAATGAGCAACAAAATTGATTGAATAAATGTTGTGGAGTAAAAAGTGCAACATTGACATGTAGTAGACTGTAAGTGTAATGGTATACTATGTAAAGTGCATCAGAACTGTACTTAAGTACAGAACTTGAATAAATGTACTTAGATATGATGATCTCACCTCAATGCACTTCTTCAAGTCTGTCAAGTTCATGACCATGCCAGTGAGATGGTCAATCTGTGGACGGATGGACGGAGAGACGGAGACACACACACACACACACACACACACACACACACACACACACACACACACACACACACACACACACACACACACAGGTTAAACATGTGACTCTGCGTGTCAGATTACGTTTCACCACCCATCCAACAGGTTTGATGAGCAGGGCCGTGACCGGCACTACACACATTCTCTATTCATTCTGATTCAGTTCCATGTTAGTGACGCTTCACCCCATATTGTGAGAGAAGTACACAGTGAGAGAGACGCTCACCTTTCCTCGCACTGTTACCTCCACTGTGGACAGAAATGGGAGCATTGAATGAATGAGAGATGGCAAAGTGTCGGCTTTGCAGTGCTTCACACTGCATATAATGTGTCACATAACAGGAGTGAATGAAAGAGCTGGGCAAACCTTTGTAGTTGTGTCCATGACCGTTGGGATTGTTGCATTTTCCATAGACTCTTTTGTTCTCCTCATCACTCAAGTGAATGCTGGAAAGAAGATGAGGAAGTTGACATTTATCAAAATCTGTTTGTGGCCCACAGTTTTCAAAGTCAAACAACAGCAATGTGGCCAGGGTTTATTGACACGTGCTGCCTTCAGGTACACTTTGTACACTCAAAATTGAAAGTGTAGTAGAGGTAAATTGTAATAATCACTTAGAAAAAAAGAGCAAATACCAACCAAAAAACCTGGAAACTTAGTGATAGCAAATGTGTGTGCTCTCAGAGCTGAACCTCAAGCTCCAGCAGCTCCTCGGCTCTCTGCTTTCAAATGTGAAACCATTCGAAGTGAATTTAAAGCTAATGTGCAACTGGAGAGGGGAAACAATGTATCTCCCTGCTTTGAAAGAACAAACACCCGCTGAGACATCTGAATATCCTGTTAAGTGTGAACACACCGTCAGGCATCAGCTGAGAGGTTTCGGGACATGAAAAGTCAACAAAAGGAACTGAGCATGTTCAATAGCTGTTAAATGTGGAACCAGCTGATGTGGCTGAGGTCAAAGCTCATTCAGCAGCCTCCCTCTGCTGCCGTTCTATGGCCTATGTTCGTCCTGAGGATTTTCCCATTCTGAGGAGACAAGTTTCTGTCTCTGTTTGGGACAACCTCCCACTGTGAGCAGCTCTTGAATTTGTACAACTTAAACATAAAGAGAAAAAATTTCAACACTAATGCTGTACGAGTATACTAAAGAAGAATGGAAAAGAAAACCTGCAATTAGCAATAGAATTAGCATATTTGCAATACAGCACAATCACTGGTTTATACGTAATTTTGTGTTTGCTCGATATTTTTGGTCGTTTGTACAAAAAACGCCGGTTCATACGGGCCATTAAGGTACCGTAGTCTATTTTACGACAGCACGTTAAGGCAGCACCGGCGCTTGCGCAAAGAAGCGTCTCTTCGAATCCTAAATGAACTACAATTCCCACGACACTGATGCAAACACAACAGGTTTTAGTCGTACAAAACATATAAGAGCAAACATATTTGGCTATCGGGGACAATGCGCGCTGCAGGAGAGGCCGCCGCTCTGCAGTGCAGTGAATATTCACCATCTTTCCGTCTAATAAAAACTGTTACAGCTGATTATAACATGCAAACTCCACAACAGTGCTTTTAGCTGCTGTCGGCATCAGCCAGTGGCAGTGATGAAGGCAGGTTTAAGTCCGTATCGGGTTGCCTCCTCATCAAACGCGGATGCGAGCCTACCTGTGGAGCCGGTGACAGGCGCTGAAGCTCTGCGTCCGGCTGATGTATCCGATACGCTCCGTGGACGACCCAGCCATGATCAGGACCTGAGAGGAGGCCGGAAAGAGACGGCAAGGAGAAGTCAGCTGTAGAAGCTCCAGCCCCCTTGACTGCCGCTGCCTGCCATTGGCTCAGATCAGGGCGTAAAGAGCTCCAACTCACATGTCCCAGATACATGCATGCGTATCAAAACCAGGCTTGTAACACTGAACACAGATTACCTGCAGAATAAAGGATGTTGTTGGTTTTGTGTGTGTGTGTGTGTGTGTGTGTGTGTGTGTGTGTGTGTGTGTGTGTGTGTGTGTGTGTGTGTATATATATATATATATATAAACTAAATGTGTTGCCTTCATATAGACAGCTTATATATTGCTTATATATTATATGCTAATATAAACTATAGAAAATGTGCAGATGACATGAAATTTGGGATATTCTGAGTTGGTTTAATAATGATTCAGTGGTAAAATATACATATTAAATCTAAGGAGACTTCATTGTTCAGTTATCAGTGGTACAGTTTCTTTTTGAGGTACTGTATGAGACTCCAGCCCCTGACTCTGGCCGGTCTGTATCAGTGTCTCTGTTCCATTTTCATATTATTTAGTCTTCAAACAACACCCCGCTGAGGACAACGCCTAAAACTCTCTGCTCATCTGCCCCATTTGTGCTGATTCAACACAGTCAGTGAGTTTGTACGTTCAGCCGGTGTTATCCGTCTGTAGTAGAGTTAATCTGCCACATTGGGAGCAGTGCTGCTTTAGAATAAATCCTTAAAAGGCTGACCTGACTGTAAACTCCCAGGCTTGGAATCTATTTAAAAAAAAATGCTTCACTGTGAAATGTGTCCTATTAGGCCTATCCTCCAGTGCTTCTTTCTCTGCAGTGACACTGTACAAAACCAGTTTTTGTGGTGTCTCTTTGTGTGCGTGTGTGCCTCAAGCAGATTTACGGGCGTGTAAGATAAAGGTGCATGATTAATTAGTACATCTAATCCCACAGTGTGGTCTACTTTATCTGATCCACGCTGGTTAAATAACTCACCGCAGTCGGCAGCATACAGAAGCAAACAGGTGTGTCTCTGCAAGACTGCGGTTCACATTCTGAAAATGTTCAGAAGACGGTCAAGGAAGAAATAAGCAGACAGAAAGTAAAATGATGGATGGTAAAGGACAGGAAAAGGAGCCCATCGAGGGAGCTAAAAGAACTACTAAGCACCTGCAGCTGTGGGGAAGAGCTTGAACTGCGTTGTGGAATGTTAAACTTTAATGGCTCAGCTCCCGACCTTCTCCTGGTAGATCAAAGAAACTGTAATATTTTATTACAACCTGCAGAGGTGGAGTCCTTTAAAGAGCCACTTGAGACAAGTCATCATAAGTCATTTACTATTCTGTTTAGTAGCTGATGGTTTTCCATGTTCCCTGACTATGAATTTCGCTATGACTCTGGGGATGAAAAAGTCCAATGTAGACCACTTTGGTACTGTGAAACGTATAGACTAACATTGCATGGATTGTCCTTCATGTCCCACTCAGGATGAACTGAAGTAACTTTAGTGATCCCTCAAATTTCATCTAGCACCGTCATAAAGCCAAAGTGCTTTGGTTTATGACTTAATACCTGCAAAGCAAATGTTAGCTAGCTAATGCAAATATGACAAGAGGGGTAGTGTGTGCTGCATCGTAGCTGCAAGGAGGTCTGCTCTGATGTTTGAGGAGTGAACTTTGATGAACATGGTTCTGGAAGAACTGTTTTCAGTGCTGTGTGTGTGCTGAAGGTATGTCAGCTTTTATAGTAAAGTAGGGGGTTGGTGATTGGGCACGATCAGTCACCATGATTGAAAAAACTGGAGAAAATATTACTGCAAGGGCCGCCCTGGAGTTAATGTGATGTGGATGCCAGAGATGCTAATGCTACTGGCTACGGTCTAACTGTGAAAGCAGCACTGTACAAAAATTGGTACAAATTGGATTTTGTGCCGCGAGCAGCATAATTAAGACCTGGATCTACTATGAGAAATGTCAGTAATCTTGAGTTTGAAGGCGTGTTAAAAATATTTATTGGTGGCTAGAGTCAAATAAGATGTAAAAGGTAGAAAAACAAAGGGATAGAGGATAGAGGTTTTAATTTTTCTGTACAGTTTTTCAAGCGCTCTAAATGGTCAGCCTGAATTCCAAAGACTGTTGCTGGACTGCCCCCTACAGGTTGGTCTGTGTCACTGCACTATTCCTCCCACTGTCCTTTTGAAACCCTTCATTATCCAGGATGTTTTTAGTCTATTGAGCCAGACCTCCCCCCCCCCCCCCCCCCCCGCCCCATTGTCATAGGTGTTTGCTTATATTTGAATACTATTTTGATTATTAATATTATTAACAACTTTCATTAATTTTGCAAGTTCTTACAGGAAAATAGTTGGATGTTCTTTGTCCCCCCCCCCATTAAGGTTTAAAAACACAAATTATTTATTAAAAACACTATTTCCACGATTTGCTTTGTCTTTAAATGACATTGTTGGGCCGATTTCTGGTATAAACTGATGAATTTTCAGATTTGTGAGCAGCTGCCGTGCCTGTTGCATCGTGGTCCTCATGCAAAAATCACAATATTAGTCACAGTGATTTTCTTGCTAAACACATTTCTGCCACGTATATTCACATGACAACCACTGCTGAGGACTAGAAGGTTAACCATTCATACCGTGAAGCCAGGACTGACCGTAAAATTAGACAGTTTTCCATTTAAGAGGAAACAGCAAATCAGACTGAACAGCATCCATCCATCACAAGCTGCTGCTGTGCCGTGTGTCAGACTTAAATATCTGCACCAAGTGCCACACTGCAATACTTCATAATGTTATACAGCACCACATATTATCAGTCATTTATCATATAGCCTGGTGAATAGCACAACAAAGCAGCCATCCGCACCAGGAATAAGGTTTTTGTTAGGATTTTTAAAGCCATTTCATCAGTGGGCGTATTAAACCTGTGTGGAAAGTTTATGTGCTGTTGGTCTGTCAGGTCCATATAAAGTAGGATGAACGTAAGGAGACAGTACTGTTTAACTGTTGTTTAATATGTGCACATACATTGTTGTAAAACTACATGTACAAATCGTGTGATGGTTTTAACTGTACAACAACGCAGTCAATACACTTTAAGCCTCAGAAGAATAGAAAACATGAAAAGCCTGTAAAAGTTGCTGCACATAGAGCCTTTGCATTATTCACATTCAGACCACAAATACATTGTATTTATATGCACAATTCAATCCAGATGTTGAGTCAAATGGATATTTATAACTGGCCTGACACAGAAAGATGTTATATTTTACATGGTAAATAAAACTGTGAAAAAATGCTCAACACTGCTGTTGCATTTGTTTAGTATGAGATTCACGGTGAGGTTTACTGAGATTATTTGTACTGCACGTACAGAAGTGCAAAGTGAACATTAAATGCCTGCAGTTGTATGTTAATCAATGCTGTAACTGTAGAGAACTCATCAGCGATAACTGTTCAGAACTTTTGAAGAAGGCCTGGATTGCTGCAAAAACAAATGTTTTAGAGAGAAAATGTTTTAGTTTTCTGTTTTTAATCTCAGATAAATCTGCAGAATACATTTAATTCCTTCCCTTGTCTCGATAATCGGACTGGTTTCTTCATATGTACAAAAAGCTGTAAAAGTGTGAAGTGACCCACTGGCCAAATGTCCTGTAACTCTCTTATATTCCCAGAGCATTACTGGAATTCTCAGCATTCCCAGTTTAGAGTTCACTTCGCTAAACTAAATTCCATCAACAGTGGTCAACCTGTTAGCCCCAGCCTGCATGTGAACACGGCCTCCTGGGACCAATCACATCGTTCCAGACCGTTTGATGACCAGACTCCGGGGACGATGACAGGGGAGGTGTGAAGCAGAGGAGGAGAGAGGGAGGTCGGGCATCAGTCAGTGCCAGGAGGCCTGAGCGGGGCAAACCATAGCAAACCGTCCTGACAGTGCTGAGCCTTGAAAGAGCTGACATCTTTCCCCTAGAGGAGTTTTAAGTGTTAACTTGTTTGAAAAATATGGGAGACCACAGATATAATGACAGATTTTTTTTATATTTTTAGCAGAAGAATGCACACCAGATGACATCAGAGTGGTGATTTCAGGGAGGAGGGATCTTAGAGAAACTCGCCTGTTTAAAAGTGACTTCAGAAAAAAAAAAAAAAATGCCATGGGGGAGTAGACAGCTGGCTGAGTTAGCCCTCCATCACAGCCTTTTTTTAGCCATGCCTTTCTGGTGTAACATGTCTTTTAGGCTGTGTGTAGAGCAACTAGTTTGAGGCGGCTTTACTTGGGAATACATCATTGGAAGAATGTGTTTCTTAATTTCTCTTGTCGCCAACAAAGAGGTTCAGAACTCGCTCTCCTCCAGAATCTCCTCCATGGTCTCCCCCAGTGTTATCTCTCCATCACTGCTGGACAGGCTCTTCCTGGTGAGAAAGTCAAGCCCTGTTGTGTCAAACCCCTTCAACCCCTGACCTTTAAGCTCTCCTAGTCCAAGCCCCCCGATCCCTCCACGCACAGCCACCTGAAGCAGGTTTGGGTGCGTGGTGGAGATGCCGCCCTCGTCGTAGGAGTCGCTCTGCCGAGAGCACTGCGGCCGGCGCCCTTGGGTGCACTTCCACAGGTGCTTGAGGGGAACACCGTGAAAACAGCTCCTGACCTGGAAGTGGTTGGTGAACAGGAAGAGCTGCCAGCGCTTCTTCAGTTCAGTTTGGACCTAAGGTCCGGGATAAAGAGAAATGTCACCAGTTAAACCATGGCAAAGGTCAGCTATGAAAATCACACAGAAGGAGAAACTTACCTCTCCGTTAGCAAAACAGTACAGCACTGCAACCAAGAATCCCTGAAAAGATTGTAACTTATGGTTAATATGGATTTAGAGCAGAAAAACTTGTCAGGTGTGCAATGAACATTCCAGGTGTTACCTGAAACGAGCTGAGGGTGAGATTGATGAAGTTGCGGGCGTAGCGACTGCTGCCCTCCACACATTCGTCTATCAGCACGGTGAAGACCACTTCATGGATTCCCAGCAGAGGAATCAGTACCAGCGTCGCTCTGGCCAAGCTGAAGGGCATTCACAAAAACATACAGTGGTGCATGATTATAGACTGCTGAGCTGTAAAATTTATACTGGCAGATGGTTCTAAGAGCAAAGCACAGAGTAGAGGAGGAAGGAGAGGTTTGTAAATTTATGCATGAGCTTCTCTCCAGTGGTGACATTTATGGAAGCGTAAAGAGGCCAGAGCTTATGGGGGTGACATTTGAATTTGTGCTGAACATGGGAGTGATTAACATTTAAATGTTAAATCAGGAATCTACTGTACTGTTTAAAGACACCACTTAGAAAACAGCTCTCAAGGTCAAACACGTTTCTTTACCTTTGGATTTGGAAGCAGTTAGATTACAAAGGCAGGGGGGAAAATACCTGTATCTGTAGTCGGTAAATTTCACTTGGTCTGCTTTCAGCTTGGACAGCAGCAGCATCAGAATTTTGATGAATATGAAGAAAATGACCTGCAACACACATCAAATGCACATTTAACGGACACGCATGGTGACTTAGTGGCTGACGGGATGAAATTTGCATGAAAACATGCATCTGAGAATGATTCTGTAACGGAGAAATTAGTGATCAGTCACGATGACAGTATACACTCACATGCCCTCACAAGACTGGAAGTGCTAAACACAGTATGAAATTGACATGACGGCCGGCACCAGAGGAACAAGGAGCAACACAATGCATCTGAGGCTGATGTGATCATCAGGTTGATTAGCTGTCCTGCTGTTCTTGGAAAGGTTCAGAAACGTCACTCACCAGCACCGATAAGGTGATCGGGCCCCGTATTATCCACCAGAACCATCTGTTCACAATTGACCAACACCTTAGGAATAAGAGAAGTTTAAAAAGTCAAGCAATGATGCACATTTGAATTGATGCAATGTATTTATTATGAATTATGTAATGAAACACTCACCCTGTGTTTTCATATAAAATTTTGACCACTGTCCATGGCGTTACAAACAGGACAGGCGTTCCTGAGGAGGCAACAACACGATACTGTCAACAGATTCTTCTGAATTCAAATAAGTTCATTGTAAATGTGTGCGTTATATTGATATGACTGATATCATTCATAATATAATCTGTATGTTTGCTTTGAGCCAATTTTAGCTAAACTTCAGTTAAAATTTCATGCATGTTTTGCATATAAGCCAGGTGAAAAAAAATACTATACTCATTCTAATTTGGAAGAATGTGCCAAATACACTTTTTGCTATTCTTGTGATTGTAGTCCCCAAGTCGTCCTTGACTGCCACTTGAATAATACTTAAGTATACTTGAAGTGTAAATAGTTTAAATAGCCAAATTGGCACAACTTTTTGCAAACTTTAAGTGCGCTGAAGTCCACCAATGACCATTCAAAACACGGTTGCAGTACAATTGTATTATATCACCAATGTGTTTGAAATATTCTTAAATAGACCTTAAAATGAAGTAAAACATATTGACAATGTTAAAGTACACTTTAATTAAGCTAATACTGTATCACAAAGAACTAAGTACATTTTATTACTATCAAAAGTATTTGCAATTTAGTACACTTTTTAAAACAACACTTAAGTACAATTCATAAGACACTTATAATAAAGTGCATTTCAAGTATTGCAGAATCAGTATATTCATTTTTAATAAATTTTAGTACAACTTAGTGACACCTTTTAAAAATATGTTAAGCATAAAAAGTGAAAGTGTACTTGATTTTTCTACTTAAATTATATTTCTAATACACAACAGTATACTACTTTACTTTAATGACTGTAGAGATATACTGTGAAAGCCTGAGTCCCTGAAAAGCTGCACCATCATCCTTCCAAATATGGATAAACACAGACACACAACAGCTCATTCATACTTTACCCCATCCTAGCAGCATGTATTTCTTCAGCAGTCGTCTCTTGGTCAGCACAGCTGTGAAGAGCAACGTGTGGAGGAAAATGGCCTCGACCAACAGCCAGAAGTAGTTACAGGCCACAAAGTACTCCATGCACACTTGGGAGAATTTGCACATCAAGACTATCTGTTGAAGGATATGTTGAATTAGTCTTGCAAAATAAATTGGCTGAATCAAAGCACTTTTGTTGATTCACAGGTGCTTTACTGTGTACCTTTAAAAAAGGCCCAGTACTCAAGTATCCAGTAATATGTGAATAATTAAAACAGGATTTTTATACCGCAGAGCTTGAGTAGGAGCTCCATCCAGGGTCATCCTTGGGTAGGTTGGAATACATGATGTATAACATGATTTCCTTTGAAATGACAGCCATGGCTCTCAGGATGAACGACACAAACAGATTCATGTGGATATAGTTCCTGGTACAGTGGAGCTTCCTGGTAAGCAGATACGGGAGCAATTTGAGGAAGGCATTGATTCCTGTGCAACTGTAAAAGCATTACTGAGAGCATGTCATAACATAAGTGAATGAAAAATGAGTCAGGCACATGTGACTACATGGTTTTTATAATGTTGTTTGTAATGACTTGTCATCCTCATGATCTTGTAAATATCTCTTTACGCCCCCTCTTCCTAGTGGGCCATCCAATACTGTGAAACCATGCACATCATCATCGTGGGTTAAAGCTAGTAAATCTGCCCCATGCCTTATTGACTGTCTATTAGAATGACTAATAGAGGCTGCATCATGACAAGTGAAGGGCAAGTAGCTGTTTAACTGTCAGTGTAGCTTCAGCCGCGGCTGCTTTAGTTTTGCTTTAACACCTTTAAAAGATCTACTATAAATAAAAGAAGGTGTCGGTAGAGATGTAGCCTCAGTACTTAAACTTACCCATCACATTTTTTACAGACTTAAATGTACCATGAAGCACTGTTTTGAAGCTTGTATGGCTGCCTCTTGCTATTCGTCTATGCAAGCAATTTATCATGCAAACATGCTTGCAAGATAAATAATGTTATCGCCACAGATAGAAATGATGGCCAAAGCTACACAAATACGATCAACCTCGGAATAGAGCAAAAAGATCCTTTTTCTGCCCTTTCTCCACACAAACTGTACACTTTCATCTGCAAGAACACCAGGAACATCTCTACCCCACCCACTGACCTCAAAATGCCCATCAGGAGAGTGGCCAGTGTGAGGGAAGTCAGGGACAGGGAATAGCCAATGATAGAGATGAGCCTGAGGGCCGTGTGGCGGTGCATTTCATCCTCCTGGACACACACAGATGCACACATCCAGGAAAATTGATGGAGAGAACACAACACTTCTTCATATGTTTCTAATGACAGACAGTCTGGGACAGTTGTCTAGAAAACAATCCATGAATCACCAAATAAAGACCTGCTTTTCAGATGCAACACGCGGGGGGAGCAGAACCTTTAACACCCTCCTCCTCACCTTGTCTTTGAAGTAATGATCCTCCTTACACTCTGAGTCATCCCTCCAGGGATCAGAGGAATTCTCCCTCTGTCGCCATCTCCCATTTTCTAAACATTCTCGGTGTGCCCTCCTGGAGTCATCTGCAGGTGAATCAAAGACACAGTAGTATGCATGGTTTCTCCCCTCAATACGCTTAATAATTCTAACTGTGCAAGAAGGAGAATTATTCTACCAGTGTGAGCTTTTTGTTCTTTATCTCTGGTGGGACAACCAGTGCAGTGCATGTTTTTTTTTATTACTGTACATAGTTTTGATTTAATGAATTATTAATATGAATCACTTTCAGACTTAGTGCTGACAACAATGGTATCAATTAAATTGTCTGGAGGCTTGAGAAAGACATTTATTTCATTGCATGGAATAGGACAGGGATACAAGGGGATTAACAAATCATGGTAATTAAGTCAGACCACAGTGGCAAAAGTGATACAGAAAATCACAAAGGATGGACTTAAGAAATGATGTCAATGTCCTCCACTGCAAGCTTTCACCTTGTCATGCTGGAGAATCACTATGCAAGTTCAGCAGAGCTGGCAAAAGCTGTGGAAAGCCAAACTGGAGTGACTGTTTCATCTCACGCAGTAAGAAACACCTTGCATGGAGGTGGAATGCATGGCTGTCACATACGCGGCTCAAGCCAAATAATAAGACAGTCCATTTAGCCTTTGCCAAGGCCTATACTGACAAAGGTCTGATGTAACCAACGTCAATCTTTCTGGATTTGATGTCATCCAAAATGCATGGCGTTGCAATGGTACAATGAGAAATACATGATCCCCACAGTGAAGTATGGCAGTGCATGAGTGCTGAAGGTGTGGGGTAATTGGACGTCACTGATCATGAGTAAGTAGATGTACTGCAAAATCTTGAAAGAGAAGATAGTTCCCTCCCTCCGCACTTAAACATTTAACTTAGCGGTTGAATGCCTCATGCTGTGACAAGTCTTGTGATTTGCTCAGTGATCTTGAAATGAATGAATTGACAAAGAAAGTCTGAATAGCAGCATTTTGTCATACTGTACATAGTGTAATATGGTCAAAACTACAAAGACATTTACTGGATTACTGGAAGACACAACATTACCCTCGCTGATCCACGGTAAGTAAGAAGGACAGGGGACCGACACATTCCCAGGAGACGAATGGGGCCAACACACGAAAATGTCAAACGTTCCTTTACAGTAAATTCCTGTAAGACAAGAATAATGAGGATTTCACAATAGTAATAACGATCAACATATGTAACGTTAGACAGAGGCTCACCAGTTTCTGGGAGTGTGCTTAGAGTTCTGTTGCAGCTCTCCGAGTATTCGGTCCGCTTAGCTATCAGACTTTCAAGCACTGAGCCTGTTCCCTGCAGGTTGGTTTAAAAAGTGAGAGAAGTTTGAAAGGGTTATTAAGGAGTACATGAAGATTATTATATGTACATTCATCCTACAAAACAATGATCATTTAAATCATCATTTCATTTTCCATTCCACCCCAAATTAGCACTGTGGAATACCAACACTTGGCTTCAATGTAACACATTAGCACACAGTTGCCTATTTTCACATCCATTAGACACATTGCAAACCTTAGCATTCATTTAAAGTTGTATTTCTGCCCAAAATCAAGGTATTTGCTTTTCTTTTAGCTCTGTTTTGGTCACCACCAACCCCACAAGTTAGCGAGCAAGCTTCGTCTGCTGTTTGGTGATGTTCAGGTTGTAGAGGATGGCTTTATTAAAGGGTTGTCACTGAAAGCAGCAGCCTGCTGTGGCTGAAAACAAGTGGCTCGGCGCATGGGGACATTTTTGGTAGAAACCTGTAAAATGAGCTTGAGATGAAAGTGGTAAGAATGTATCAAGAGTAAGATTGTGGGTTTTAAGCTGGAAGCTGAAAGATGCTAAAACTCTGAGTAGAGCTGAAGGAAACTGCAGAGTAGGGTAATAATTCTCTGTGGCTTCATCACTAAAAGCCACTTCTTTCACATTACACTTGAATATGTATAGTATACCGTGTGCAGTTTAGAGATCCAAGGAAAGGATCAGTGAGTCAAGCAGTCTAGTTTAACTAAAAAGCCCGTCACTCTCTCTGCTACCAGGGGAGGGACATGGGAGATGCCAGGTTAACTAGGGGGATGCATTTTGGTCATTTTGCTAACAAGGATGGTTGTTCTGATGTGAAACTCACTGAGTGAACATAACTATTCTTAAGAAATTTGGTTTGATCACTGAGAATTCTTATATGCAGTGTTGTCCACAATTGCCATTTAGCTCAAGAATGCTCATTCAGTGCACATTCAGTTGAACATTCAGTCTAGTCATCATTTCAAGTTATAAGACTGAACTCATGACTTCTTCATTATCCTGAATGTAACAACACAATTTATCATTTGAGAATGATGATATTATATAAAACTGATTCATGATATAGAACGATTTACAGAGTAAGTGCATTTGCTCACCAACTCATTTCACTGTATCTGCAGCCTCTGAATGGATGTGATGAGCAGCGGTCGTTGCAGTATTTGCATTTACCCACTTGGTGGGAGTATTTAATAAGGACCACCTTTGCTTGCGGAGGTGATATTTTTCACCTGAGCATAATCTGTAATTGATAGAGGCAATTTATCAGTGGCCATCTGCATTAGTGTCTTTGAACAGTCTATGGGTGTGTCCCTGACTAAAGGTTATCGTATGTGACAGCTATCATATTAATTAATTTCCAGGTACGAATGATTCTTCCTGACTGAACATTAGTGAAACAAATTTCCTTTTTTTGAGAAGCAAGCTGCAGACCACAGCTGCCCTCTGCCATTCATAATTCAGTGTCAGGGACGAGGACAGTGGCTCTCCTATCTCGGCCAAACAGTCCCAAGCTTCACACCCCAGTGAGAAAGCAGCTGAACTCTGCAACCTCTTTATGTCCGTTTGACTACCTTGTGGCTTATCTGCCACCTGTGCCACAAAGATTTCTCATTTGAGCTGGCTGACAGAGGACGTTTCAATCCACTGGGGCTCGTCTTGTCAAGACCCTGTCCAGATCGCCATCACCAATGAAAGAAGGACAAGAGATGCTGTCTCCCCGTCTTCTCTGTTGTCTCCCATGAGAATAAGCCTGTTTCAAATTCAGCAGCAGACTCAAATCCCTCGATATTTGACTATAGTATAATATTGAAGATGAAAGTGAATTTGCACAAAACTTATAAGTGCTTATATTGGAAGCATTTCTCAGTTCTTTCTCCCTCATTTGATCTTCAAAACAGATACCAAGCTGTTTTTCAAGCATGTCACTAATCTGTGATTTTCAGGAAATGATACCAGAAGTAGATATTATGGAACATGCATATGGGCAGTGGGACCTCCTACAGCCCAAACCCCATTTGAAAAAAGACAAATTAAAATAAAAAGAACTGATCGCATGCTGGATTTTTAATTTCTCCACAATCTAAGGTCTTCGCTGTGTTTCATGAGAAATGTGGCGTGTTATATTGTCTCATACATTAAATCAGATGGAGAATTTTATTGTGGAGCCAAGTTCTGTTGAAAAAAACAGACAGCACCAGGTTTGATTGTGGCTCACTGTAAAATCCAAAGTTAATCGAAGGCCTAACGTGTATGTGTGTGTGTGCATGTGTACGTTCAGTAATAATTTACCTGGTGGTTGAAGAAAACAAGGAAGAGTAAGAGCAGGAATGTGTGTCCTGCTGGGGTCTGGCTCCTCTTGTGCCAGGTTGGCAGCGGGGTTGGCATGGTGCTGCGTGTTTACATTGAAAGCAGGTGGTTTCTGGGTTCTCAGCTGGATTTCCACTTCATACCTCACCCCTGCGCTCGCAAGGCCCCTAACTCATCCTCTTGTTATCTCCCTTCATGCACTCAGCGCTGCTCCCCTTGCCTTGCCGAACCATATATAGTTGATTTGAAGTTGATTTCCTCATAGGCAGCTCCAGAAAGATTTATTCAGGATTTCCTGGATGAACAGAAAATGTTCTTCTGCACTTTGAGATGCTTGCTGCACACTAATTTTCCTCAAAATCAGATTTTTCCCAACAGTTTTCCAAGAATCCAAGCTCTTTCAATAATCTTTGACTTGTCGAAAAAGTTACCTCCCAATGATCTCAGATGGAAGACGATCCTAGCTGAAGAAATCCTCGGCTGCAGCTCCAGCTCCAGCCCTCCTGTCTATGAGGACCTCTCTGGCTGTGAAGGAGTTGGATCTCTCTGTCCTCCCTATAGACACAGTGCAACTGAGAGCGCCTGTGGATCCTCACCGACAGATCGCCTCTCCCACCCCATCCTCCCCTAACCAATCAAGATAAGGCCTGTGGAGAGTCGGCTACATAACCGGACTAATTTTGTTGTCCAGGACAATTGATCACACAGAAGGAAATGGGCACACTGGCTAGGTGTAACATATGAACAGCCATGATGAGCACATACGCACACTTAAATACAAGCACATATATTAAAAAACCCTAATATATGCATACATGCAATGGCAAAAACCACCTGTACTGTAGACAGAGAGGGAAGGCACTGACCCTTCCCTTCTATTTAGCTATCTCACAGTAACTGGGCATTACCCAGGATTTCTGACACTAATGGGGATCTAGTGTAAACTAATAGCACTGAAACCAAACACAGGCAAGCAAATGGGAGAGGAAAGAGCCAAAGCTGTCTGCACAAGCCTCGTGCCCTGCGTAACACCTGTTTCAATACACGTTTCTAGGCATTTAATTTAAAAGTTTGACAGCAAGGAACGGAGGTGGGGGCAGGTTTTTTTGTTGCTGTTGTTACCAATCTAATACTAGAAAGTAGAAGAAAGTAATAACTTGAAGAAAGTAATAACATTATTAGTTCTTTTATTAGTTGCTGAAGTTGAAGGATTTTGGTTGGTTAGTTGGGGGGCGTGCACAAGCTAAAAAACAACTACTGACAACATCTAATGTATTATTGCCTTACAAAGCCACTAATGTGCAAGCATTTCCCTGTCTGCATGTCCAACAAACACAGAGTAACATTAGAATTGATTTCTAGTTGTGTTTCTTGATCCCTGATAACTATAAGTCCACTATTCACTCTTCTTGTAGCTTTGTTGTTGAAAAAAATGCCTGGCTCGTTTGCTTCATCTACCTGCTTTGCTGATGGTGGGCAAGAATCCTACAGAGGTTTTATCAGATTTTTCTCATTGAAACCTGCTGTGAAGCCAGATTGATGATAGTTAAATTCGAAAGCTTTTAAAGCCAAAGTTTGTGAAGCAGAAATGAGCTAAAAGAGGCTAAAATGCTCCACAGAGCTACAGTTAGGTGATTATTACTAGTAGGATCATTACAAACAACATGCTTCACATGACATGCAGTCATTTGAGTTAATGTTTACATGGAAATATTGATTAATGCAGTCACATGGGCATTTACAGAGGAGCCATGTATAAGGAAAAAGCAGCAGTGTTTTGAACTGCAGGAGCAAGCCTCAGTGATGCATCATGTGGAATTGTAATTATTTTTTTATTGCATGGTGATATAATTTTCAAATGGCCCTTTGGTATGAATGTGACAGAATCCATTGCAGAGAAAATATATAGAATATTATACTGTTTCAGGACCTCACAGTGCACCAATCATGCCTTTATTTGTGACTGTGATGAAAGAAAGAAGTGGTGAAATGTAATATTTTTTTCTGCTCTGTAAGCATAACAATATGCAGCCGAGACTGGCCATACGTCCACATCGTGTCTTAACTAACAGACAGTAAAGAAGAGGTTTAGAGCAGAGGGGAAAAAACATATATCAAAAGATTTCATTGTGATTTGAAAAGATTTAAATGGCAGTAAAGCACTTTGAAGCAGACATGGCCTCGGGGTGCTAGAATAGCAGGATTCATTTCAAGTTGGTCTCAGCGGGAAGGAAAGAGGCTGAAGAGGCTGTCGAGGAGGTAATATGAGGTTTCAAGTGGGCCCATTTGAAACCCACATAATGGTTTAGATGGTGGAAACCTCTCTGAAGGTCCTTGCTCTGCTACAAAAAGGTATATTCATCAGAGCTTCATTAGATGTAAACCTAAAAGCTCAGTCACCGCAGATTGGAAGTTCAAGCATTTTAACCTTAAACCTTTAAACCTTTTAAGTTCCAGTGTGGAGGTTTCATACCTGATAACGCTGGGATTGAAAGATAAGGGAATTTTTCCAGCACTCTGCCCTGGACCATCCCACCACACACTGTCCACATACCTCTTACATTTAGACAAGGCTACACACAGTGAATCCTAAAATCACCACAACTCAACCACTTGCTGTAAAATGTGTTTTAACACTCTGTAAATACACCTTCAAAGCACACATTAAAAATATAACTTAAATTTCACCAAAAATATATTTTACTGTCGTATACATCGTATACGATTTATGTAAACGTACGGGAAATATACTTTAAGTGCGCTAAATAAGTATGTATTTTATTTTCACTTGGGACTTAAATGCTAAAGGAGCCAGGTACTTTTTTCAGAAGCTGGTGGAGACCAAAACAGACCTAAAAACAGAGTATTGGACTTTCATTTGCTTGGTCAGAAACAGTACTGCACCAAATGAATACTAGTGATGCTGCATGTCTGCTGTATGTGAAAAAAGGATGGTCTTTGCCATGTGTCATTGATGTGTTTGCACATGTTCCGCTGCCCCCAAGTGGCCAAATATATATATATTTTGACACAGGTAGTATCTTTGGGCTGCTGGCAGGGTCGATGATAGTGTTAGCAAACAGAGGAAGTTTTTTTTCTAAATGCATGGCATTGCTGAATTACCTTTTGAATGTATTATAGTGTTGTAGGTATCTGGATTAAAACACTGGCTGGGGAGACAGCTGATCCAGATTAGTAAAATACGGTTGTACTCAAAATGAAACAAGCAAGTCAACCCAACAACGTCATCTTAAGAATACTGAATGAAGCAGTGACATAAACGGCGTATCAGTTAGCCACAGTGGATCAGACACAAGTCTTTTTTTACTCATTACAGTAACCATAAATAAAATAGATTACTGTCTCATAAAAGCTGACCTAATCAGTGACAGTGTAGTAAAAAGGGCAGCTGGTTTGGCAACATGCCCTGGACAAAGTATGTTGTCATTGTAAAAGAATTAGGAGCAGGAGCAATAACTGTCTTATTCAATTTTAAACCAGCTGCAGAGCTGATTTCAACTCAAGTTAGTAGACAAACTGTGAGTCAGGCCGTAGAAAAAGCCTGTATTCTCATGCATAAGACTGTTTCATAAGACAATTTCTGTTTGCCACATTCAAAACATGCCGGCAGATATATCTGATTTACATGGAGCTTAAATTATACAGTCTTATATGTTTCTGCTACTTAAATCCACACAGTTAATAATGCTTGGATTTACCCTTTATGGTGTAAATGTGCAGTTGCATAGTTGTGTACTTGACCTGCATCACATCCAGAAGAGAGGGAGTCTAATCCCACTTCAGTGGTTTCATAACGAACAGCATTTAATTCTCAAGTGTTTTGCTGTGGTATCTGGGTTAAGATGTATATACATGATTGTCAGAGGAGATAAACACAGGAGCCAGACGTCGAACAAAGCGAAAGCTCAGGACTGAAGTCAAGCTTCCTTTTATGTCCTTTATGTAGAGCAGGAGCATAAGATGGATGGCTCATCTTTTGCCAGCTTATATGGCCTGCAAATAGACATATTTTATTGCATTCCAGATTCATGAGAAGTGATATTTTGTTTCATTTCACATGAAGTACGTTACATTTATGGCGATTCAAATCACATGTCAAGAAACAATATCAATATATTCCTCCTACAGCTCAGTTCAGTTGTCAGGGGTCAGGGGTGTTGCTGCAGTGAGGTGACTTGGGTAATGTGTAAAAAGTCTAACTTTAAAGCTTAATAGCAAAGAATAGTGTGTGGCAAAGGATGATCAAATTAAAGATGTATAAATGAATATAGAATTTATTTGTGACCGCAAAATGATTAGCTGATTGTTTCATTTTCTTAGCAGCTGAAAGCTGCATCTGTTTATTTTCAGCCGCTTGAGGGCAGCAGAACAAGCTGTGAACACAATGGGGCTTTGTCAGCTTACAATTGTTGCAGAATTGTTACATTTACACGACATTTAAATCGACAGAGTTCATTTAGCTACCACAAAAAAGTAGCTAGAAATAAAGCACAGCATCAGCCTTCATTTGAAGTTGAGTTTCAGTCCACCAGATGAATGTCAAGTCCAGCATCCACTCTCCTTTAGCTCTGTTTTGGTGTAGTTTCAGAGGCTTTTTTGCTGCCAGTGTGGCTGAAAACAAGGTCTATGAGAGCAGCGAGAGTGAAGTTAATCAGAACAGAACCAAAACCATAAACTGAAACACTGAAGCGCTCTCTAGGACTGAGTTTTGTTGTAAGGCTTGTTGCTCGCCTACAAAAGGACTGGTGGACTCACTGTGGAATATACTGCGTGCATGTGTGTTTAAGTGCACTAATGGGTCATATGTTAAAGGAAACTCCACTTTCAGATGGTTGTACAGTATATCATTGGTTTTATGTTATTCAGTGCATTCCAGGGGTCACTGTCAGATGAAGTGTTACCTCATCTACTTTGATTAACTGCTCTTTCGCAGAAAGTGTTTTTACAACCCCTTGCAGCAAGGCTAGAAACATGTTGTTTTCAATTTTAGATGGGCATGTGGGCTCATAAATAAAGCTTGTTATCCAGCCAGTGCCTGCACTTGTTAGAAATGTCACTTATCTTCTGGCTGTATGGCATTCTTTGGGGTTTACTGTTGGTGGACAAATTGTTCAGTGCTTCGTCTACCTGTGGATTTCTTGACTGTCTCAACTGTAAAGAAACAAAACTTCGACTGAAACTGGCTTTCTGTTATGAATATGTTGCACAAAGTTCCCTTCAGCCCACACAAATAGCCATAAATTCAGTGATATTCAAGTGAAAGTTGAAAGAGGTCAGCAACATTAACATGCCTGTATGAATCTCTCCACTAAACCCCACCTCAGTGCAGGTCCATCCTCAGTTAGCATAGGGGGGTGGTGTTCTTACACGTATTAGGTAAACACAGCACTGCAAATGTTTACGATCTCCTGCAAATGGGTTAGAAAGTGTTTAGCAGACAGGACAGGTGCTATGTGGAAGGTTAAACAGGTTGCAGTGCCGGTGCGTAAACTGTTTGGGTCTCTGATGCCTGCAGGCCTGCCCTGCTATGTTTGGGAGTTGGAGCTTTGGCCATTTTTCAGGTGAAGAGTACAAACATTTCCTGGTAAAGAGGCAGCCTGGTGTGAGGATGCAGTAAAGGTATTAGTGGCTAAGGTTAAGTGATGAGAAAACAAAGATAATATACTAATGTTGGCTCATGATCTGTTAAGTAATGGTTTAATAGATTCACCAATAATACAATTGCATCGTTACTGGACAGCCCCATCCTGTTGGATGTGTGGACCAAACTTTGCAGCAGGATGCAGAAAAATTCACAATCATTTTCTAAATGTTTCCTTTCTTTGACACCTGCACTCATGTGTTGTGCAAACTGTACAGTCTGCATTAGTTTGTATGTGAGCAAATGCATATACAGCACATACAGAACATGTGCATGTATCCTCCATGTGTTTACATTCTTGGTGAGGCAGAGAGATGGTGGGGGAGAGGTGGGCGAATGGCAGCTCTCAGCCGGAAAAACAAACAGGCTGAGGGCCACAGAGAGAGCCCAGAGCCCAGGGACGCTCAGGAACATCCTGTCCACCGGTCTGCCTGGGTCAACACCAGACACAGCTCCAGGCACCGCATCGCTCCGTCGCCACACAACAGCATCAGAACCACATCAAGGTGGTGATCGCCCCGAGGGTTGTGCAAGAAGGAAATCACTGTTTTCTTTATGATTCCAGCAACCTACAGGAGAAAGACATCAAAGCGGCATGATCTATTAACTGAGGCTTTGCAGCTGCATGTTTTCCTTTGAATCTGGTTCTCCAGCAGGTTTTCACACATAATTTCCTCACCGACCAATTACAGCTTTTCACACAAATATTTACTCCCAATTGGCAAAAAACTGATTAAAACATTAAAGAACATTGTTTTTAATAAATGTTTGGGAAATCGTTTGATCATAAAGTGAAGGTTTTTGCATATTTAAAGGGTGCTCCACTGATTTAGCATTGCACTCATGACGTTGGGGAGCATCTGAGAGAGAGATTTAAAAAAAGAAAGGTCAAGATTGAAGCAGCAGAGGCTCAGATTAGTATGAGTCAAGCTCCAAAAAGGCTCCTGCATTTCCATAATGCAACAAACAGGGTTTTCTGCAGACCCCCCCGCTGGGTGAATGCGCCTGTCTTCCCTGCTCCCGCTTTAAAACGGAGGCTTCTTCACTTTCCATGGCCGTGCAATGCAGTTGATTTGTCACTAGCCTTCACCTGCTTACACTTGGTGCTTTATATAGAAACATACACTGCACAGATACAGTCCGTGAGATTCATTGGAATGAGCCGATGGACATGAAAGGCTAAGCAAACAGAGAAATCACTGACTCGCGTAGTCATGACACCACATTTCCTGGTCTGACTCATTAGCGACACAGGATAAGTAAATATAAAGTGTAATGAGAATGCTGTAGGAGGATCAGGGAAGATCTAAATATACAACACAGACCGGTTGGTACTTTTCCTACACTGATGTAATCTGCTGTCACATTTTCAGTATCATACGGTAGTAGTTAGGGTGAAATAATGGCTTGAAATGTCTGCTTTAAACAGTTTTTTTTTTTTTTTTTTCCAGCAATGCTGGTTCTCTGTCTAACATATGGACACCTATCCTCCACCAACTAGCTGAAGGCGCTTTTCAATTGAAGCCAGAATCCTGCAGCGGGACATTACATTGGCCATTGAGGAGGTTAACAGGGCTGTGACACAGGACTCAACCCTCTAATTCCCTTTCATCAGCTTTATATGTCCTTGGGCTTGGATGAAGCTAAATGAGTGATGCTTCCAATGCTGCACATCATCCGCCTTCGCCCCCCTGCTCTCTCCTTCCCTGCTGCACATTCAAGTGGTTTTTCTCTTCTTTTTTCTCTTTGAATGTGACTTTAAATATGTTGCAGTTAATAAAAAGTCATATTATTAACACACATTCATGTTTTTTGGAGGAGGCCTGCTGGAGATGGAGAGAGAGGACTCTGGTATATAAAAACAGAAAGGGGGGAATTTTTCAGGCCAGCACCCCAAAGATTTATCATCCATTTACATTCTCCCAAACACACACTCAACACCACAGTCCAAACACAGGGCAAAGACTCCTAAATAACCTCACATGGTCACATGTACAATTGAACTTTTCCACTGTAACTTTTGATCAACATGTTGCCACACTTGAGTGAATTTATGAATAAAGAAGGGGCTTTTTTTTTAAGAGCAGATTAAAACAGGCGTTCTGAGTTTAAAAACCATCAATGATCATTGATGAGCATTGTAATCAAACATGTTTGTTCATCTGGGTGGTTTATGTTTATGAGAGGGGTCAGGAGAAGTTGTTTAGACAAAAGATAATTGGAGATGTTCAAGCAGGTGAAGGGTTTAGTTTGGATGAGGCGGCGTTCCAATGAAGTAATTCAAAAATAACTGTCAAGGAATCATTAAATTACCGAGCAATTTCTTCGAAATCATATTTGGATCATCTGTTCTGTTTCTTTTGCGTGTTTCCAGTATTCCTCAAGTATGTCTCTTTCTCCATCTGTTAGCATGAACGCACGCTAATGGAGGGAGATTGTTTTGCTCAAGCTGGCAGATAACGATCAAATAATTAATATTTCAAACGTTTATCTACTCCTCGTGGCAGCTCTGTATACACACACTCTACAGAGCTGGACATTTTTGGCTGCTGTTTCATTACAGAAAGTTTCTCTGTTTTGTTTGTTCTTTAAGTGAGCGATAACAACAGTCATACCAGAGCGTGAGGATGCAGAAGGAGAGAGTCAAAGGGACACAGAGGAAACACAACATTAAGTCGTGAATGATTGTGCCGCTGCAAGGTCACTGCAGTCCAATGAGGGCTGTAACAATAATCATGGTTTATGAATACGGGTGTTAATCTGTACTGGGCTTAATTAACTGGGGCCAAGAATGTTCTGTAGGCCCCTATTGATCATCCAGTTTCTCCAACTCTCTGCACTCTGTTTGCATGAAGCACAGATGTGTTTAGTAAGATGCGCCATGTAAAAACATCTAATCTGACACAATGAAGTGTATTTCAGGTAGAGTCAAGAAAAAAAACATCCCAGGCTTTGAATTCTGCGCATGGCCTCCAGAGGAAGCCATGTTTGTATGCTCTGCTTAAGATAGCTGTTGATGTAGATTTCTGCTAACATAAATAATCATTCTAGCATTCCTGTCTTGCACATGCAACAGTCCAACAGCGGCACACACATGGGGCCCCAGCAGTTGTGTCCACGCTAATGACTGAAACCACCATTCCAGGTTCGTCCATCTCCGCGGCCAATGAACTCTGGAGACGTGTCCACCATGGTGGGTTTAGAGAAGAGAGTAACAGCAGACCGTCCGCCTGGAGTCACTTTCAACAATGAGAGAGAGCAGAAGCTCTGTCAAACACAGGGAGCATGGGAGCAGGGATGCATCCAAAGTTTGGTTTTATTTTATTACTTTGGCAGTTAACAGTTCACAGAGGCCCAGACATTAAAGCAGCACAGGGTAATATCTTACACTGACAACACCAAATTAGTAGGGAAATGTAACCTGGAAAAAGGATACAATAAAAGCTAATCTAATCTAACTTTTTCAGTGCCCACTGATTACGTTACAGGACACCAGTAAACTAATGGCCTTCTCTGAAGTGGCTGGTGAGTTTCGAAGTGTGTTGTTTGTGCACTCAGTTTTGCCCCTAAGGAGAGTTTTCTCATTTTAATACAACACAAATTTGGTATTTCATTTTCACATTTTGGTTTAAAAGTTGCAAATTTACAATTCAATTGTGCTGCCTTCAGGCTGCAGCGCAGTTTTGTTCTGTCTTCTGCTCAGTACGCTCTGTGCAGCTTGATGTGGCTTCGAAAGTAGACAAAGTGCGCATTTTCCGTGGTGGAGAGCTGAGGGCCGTTGAAAAACTGGATTGTGACACAGTTGCATCTGGTGAAAACAATTGCTTTTTGCGAATCCAGCTGGCACATTAGAATAGAACAAATAGAAGTCAAATATTATATTATATATATATATTTTTTTCCCAGAGTCTCAAGTTATTTAGCAATCAACAGTTAGAGTCAGGGTTATGGTCAGGGTTAGGTTTGAGTTAAAATGCAGTGTAAGGTTAGGGTTAGGGTTAGAATAAATGAAGCATTTTTGCAGGTCCAGTTACTATTGAGTTTTGAAAATATCATTCTTCAGTGGTGTTAAAGATAGAGGATTAAAGATTAAACTCTTCCCTCATCTTCCTTACTAGATACTTTACCACTCCAGGTAAGTGACAAAGCATGTTTTTTATCATTTTGGGTGACCACATCTTCTAATTTTAGATGTAGTGATCAAGATGAACTTTTGGCCTCTGGGTTGAAATATTTGTAAGCGCTTCAAGTTCCTCTTTGATTAGCTCTCCAACTCTGTCACTGGAGATGAATTCAACACCCTGTTTAAAAAGAAAATACAGTTCAGGAAAAATGTTAATACAAATCAGCACACATCCTGTATCCCTCCAGAATTCCCCAACATAAACACTATCAATTTGGTCTCTGTTTTCGGGCTGAGGTCCAAACCTCGTGGTTGACGTGTGTTTGTGCCTTTTCTCTCATCCTGCCCAGATTTGGCCACAAGTGTCTTCCCTTTTGGAAACAGGAAAAAGCCTCTCTCTCTCTCAATCCCTCTTACTAACCCCAGCTTGTCCCAGAACATGACCCTGACTACAGACATGACTAAGGACGTGTCTACTCGCAGGAATCCCTCCATTTGGACTGGAAGGTGGGGCTGAGCTCCAGCTGACTCCACATTCTTTTTCCTAGAAGGATTACAGACTGAGGATCCAGTGAAGTGCCCTTTCCCATTACATAAAGGCAGTTTTTTATTACTACAGGAGAAGACAAATCCCACGCCAACAGACATGTTCACACAGACGATGTGCAGACCTGTAACAGTGTCAAATGTCAGCGTTTCACTCTCCCAAACAGTCCCTGCTGCACTGCATCAACCGGCATCACCGCCATGTCAATTTAGCTAAGAGCAGTGTGGTCTCACTATTGTTCCCCGTGGTCTTGGATTTCACATGTAATTGCTTAAGTGGAAAACAACAGATTTCAAGCAAAATCTTTAGTGAGAGCTTTGAAGACTTCACGTAAACTGAGAGGACTCTCCCATGGCATCACGGAAAGGTCAGCCAGGCTTGTCTTATCTACTTCATGCAACTCTTGAACTCTCTGTGATCATGCGCATCTTAGTTATATCAAAGACCGCAGTGCCACCTACTGTACTGGCTTGTAAAGTCAGAACATTTACCAATGCGTGACAATCACTGACAAGCATATTAAAAATTCATCCGATTATATTCATTTGATGGATGAAGCAATTTACATTTTTTTGCTCTATTGGGTCAGTTTTCTGAGGGCCCTGCAAATGTTCCTCAATGTCCTCAATGTTTGCACTAATCAAAATGTAGGTTTCATTTAACCAAAACTGAACTGGGCCTTTAAACGGGTCAACAAAAAAGCTGAACGCAAAAGCAAAAACAACTGAGCTAAATAACAACTGTGATGCATTATACGCACACAAGTTTCTGTTATTTAGTCTACCCTCTTATATACCTGGAGTAGACAAAATAATGTGAACACCTGCAGGATAAGGTAAGTTTTATAATAGGGCTCTTGTAGACTAGGCGTACCCATTAAATTGTCAACTCTGTACATGATAACTACAAGTAACCACTGGGCAAATGTTTGCCAACATCCCAATTTAAAATTTAAACACAATATTTGATATAAACAAAGAAAAGCATCATTTTTCCAAAGCTCCGCTTGCTTTGACAGTTGTCTGGTACAGTCGTGGGTCCAATGCAGGCATCTGAGAATGCTTTGTGCACCACTCACATCTATTGTATGGAAAAAGCCAGGTGTTACCAAGACTACCAGCACAGCAATCCAAAGCAAACAAGTGAGTGGACATCACATTACCAATATACGTCCTGTAGGCGTGGTCATAACACCCTCACGCTGTGTGTGATGATTCTTGCCTGATTAAAGAGTCTCTTTGTTGTAGAAATGGACTGACTCATAATAATGCAAATCTGCGTGACATTTGCATGTTCTTTCCTGGCTGTGTGGACTCCCTGAGGCTGCTCCTTTACAGATGCACTCTTTCATGCTGATCTCCGCTTAATCACAGTTTTTTTTTTGTGCGCTTGTATTTTCTTTCATCTTTACCAAATATGTGTATTATACGCAAGGGTGAAGTTTTGGTCTCAACACCCCCTCATTAGCATGAACGAGCATTAAACTCGTTGGTTTGTTCACATCAGTTGACTTTTTCCACAATGGGGAAGCAGTATTGTTCGGTAGCTAGCATCATCCATGATACCTGCAAAGTAAAAACTTATTAAAAATTATGCTATGTGTGCTATGCAGTGCAGGCAGTGGAGGAAAAGGAAGAAGTCATCTGAAAGACTACATTTTTCCCATGCTTTACGTATGGACTAACAACCATAATAACTCTCACTTCCTTGTCTGGCAGTTGATATTTCAAATATCAAATGCACACGTGAGCCTTCAACACCCTTCCCTTCCCTTTCAGCCAATCAAATTCATAGCAGGCTTAAATAGCATAGCATGCCTAAATTGGTTGTTTCAGAGATATATAGCCTCAGGGAGGGCACATCGGTTTTTATCAAATATAACTTCACTCCAAAGATAATACAAATATGTCCCAATATTATAGGGACAGTTCTGTCCTCCAAAAATAAAGGCAGGGACATGTCCCCACTGTCCATATGCAAACCCTTGATCACAGTATGTATGTAGAAGAAGCCTACAGTATTTGAAGTTACATGTGTTTTTTTGTGAAGATTATAAATATTTGTGGCTTAGGGGAGGTTATTTGTATCATGTGATCTGCTAATGATCGACTAGGGAGCTGTTCTCTTCTGTGGATACAATAGTGGAAAATGATTGTATTAACATAAGTGGTGGTTCATTTTATGTTGTTGTATACTTCTACTCCACAACAATTCATTTCATTGCTATTACTTTTAGTTACAAGGTTTAGTCAAAACCCCTTATTGTCAGCTAAGTGAAATCTTAATGCCCCAGGAAACAATGAGAGCTTACAAAACAGTGTGCTACTTTTGTGTCGTTTGTGTTCGGTCCACTCCTGTTTCAGCACGACAATGATAAAGAGATGCTTTTCCCAGTCTGATGTAGAACTTGACCAGTGTGCAAAGCCTTCACCTTAACCCTATCTAACACCTTTGGGATGACTGTGAGCCACACCTTTCCAGCAGAGTGGAGGCTGTTACAGCAGCAGATTAATGCCACAGATACATGTTCAGCAATTATATATGGGTGTAATGTTCAGCTGTCCACATGCTTTTACAGTCCTAACACTCAGCAGGCAAACCAATTCTCTTCTTCCTCTGTATGATGCTGATTTGGTCTTGCACTGTGGGGTTGAATGTGCTCACCATTCACCTCCGGCTCTCCCAAATAAGCAAGTATAGAAGATGGACCAAGGGCCTAAAATCTGATGTTTGTGTGTGTCTGTTTCTCTGTTTTCTTACTCCTTTTTTGTCCATTTAAAAGGCAAGACAAACAAGTCAAAGAGACAAAAACAGAGAAAACGAAATACTGATGAAACCAAAACAATCCAGCCGTATCAACTTTGTGTGTGTGTGTGTGTGTGTGTGTGTGTGTGTGTGTGTGTGTGTGTGTGTGTGTGTGTGTGTGTGGGCTGTTTCTCCGCCTGCAGACAACTAACAATGATGTGATCTGAAGGGGGCAGTGTTGCACCTGTTGTCTTCAGTCTGAACACAGGACGGGAGTGTGTGCCTGCCGCACACACAAAGTTTGATTTGACAGTCACCACGTTTAGCTGCTCAGCCCGTCACTTCACCAAACGTCTAAAAATAAAATGAGCATTTCTTCTCCTGCCCTTCATTTTGACATTTAAATTACCACCACTTGATTATGTACAAATTAGCCGGCTTAATGAGTAATTATACATTGATTCAGGAAGTTATCAAAAGCAATGTCATCAGTGACACACAGACTGTGAGTTTACTGATGCTGCAGCATGAAGCCATTCCCCCCTGCTCTAATTGTAGTCATTACAATTAGCAGCAAAGCACGCATCTTAAGTACTCCTCAAAATAGATGCAATGCCTCAGTAAACATACATACAGTAGGTAGTAAAGTGAAATGCAAGGATCCAATTTCAAGATAAGCCAAGTAAACAGAGTGCAAGACAGAAAACAGGGTGAAGTAATTGAATATCCCTGCTGTGTTAGAATATTGGATTTGATAGAGTCACGCACCTGATAAAAGGGTAAATGTTGACACTTGATGAATAAACTGAGGTTGAGGTAAGATTTGTGGGCAGAGGGGGGGTGGCGTGGGGATGTTAGCATGCTGCTCTGGAGGTGTAATTACTTGATCTCTGGGTGGCTGCAGGGATAATGAAAGAAAAAGGGATGACAGATGAGAGAAAGCAAGCAATATGCGAGGGAGATGCGTGTGGATGCATTTTATCCATGAGAGTGTAGCAAAGGTATTCTTCCAGCTTATCAGCATGAAATAGAGCTGAACTAATTGTTTCTGATTTAGGATCCTGAAGCTGAAGCAGAGTCCAGTCATATCTCTTCAAATCGTAACGCCATATCTTTTTTAATATTGGCACATGCAAAGTTTTTAATCAAAAATGGGAATTTTAATTCAAGACATAAGCACAAAACTACTGCAAGACCCTCGGAGCAAAGGTTATGTTGTATAAGGGGGGGAAAGGTGAAATATACTGCTTAACCTCAAACCTGAGGTGGAGTTGTGAGAAGATCAAAGTCAGGTTAAGGCCAATACTTAAAACACATTAAAAAAAAGAGGTTGAATTGATCAATAAGTCTGATCTCCAAGAAAATGTGCCTGGACAATAATAAATGCCCTCTTTTTGTGATGGTTGAGATAGGTTTATCTGCCATTTAACATCCAGACAGAGCAGGGAGAATAATTTGAAGCAAACTGATTCCTCTGTTTCCATTTTAATGAAGAGCGGTATATACGAATGTCCCGGTTGGGGTTTGGGGTTAGAGTGCTGTGAAAACACGTGTAGAAACAAAGCCACACAAGTTTCATGAGGTACCTAATTGGAAGCTTCAGGCTTGAGGTTGTTAAAGCTGCACTAATGAATATGTTATATTAACACTAGATCAGTGAGTGTGTAATATGAAAGGTGTTGCTCACGGACCGAGAGGTTCACCGTCTCTGCTCTGAAAAGCTTTTTAAAATCAAACATTTGCAACCAGCTGGTGAACAAAGTGGAGCATTAAGTGGACAGAGACAAACAATTTGTTACCACAGTCAACAGCATCTTTATGGTAATAATATGCTTTGTTCTGCTTAACCAAAAAGCCAAAAACATCAATTAGCACTGTGGCTAATCACCGTCGCAAAAAAACAATGGGACATCATCGGCAGCAGATCTCAAACGTGCCCCTTTTTGGAGCCATATTATATCGTCAAATTTGTGATTGAAGTGATGTCAAACTTTTTTTTGGCATTTTAATAGCATGCATTGATAGCTTACTGTCCTTTTTTTTTTTTTTAGGACAGTCACAGTTGAGTGGTTGACATCAAATCACAAATTTCCTAATATGCCTATTTAAAAGTCTTTCCGTCCCACACTTTCTACTCTTCACGCACAGCTTATATGTCATTGAAATCGATACAGCATCCACTTTTTGAGAGTATTTTCGAGGATTGATAAAGATGGTTTTGGCTGCGATGCCGTTGTCTGCCTGTGGATAAGAGCTGGTGCATGTGTTTCTCAGCTGAAAACAATGCAGCACAAATTATGTGCCACTGGCAGTCAGCCCGATATCAGCACAGAACAGTAGTTGAACTGAGGTGAGAGTCCTGAATTCTCTTGTGATACAAAACACGGATAAGAGGAATAAATCCTGTCATAAATTCATTTCCTATCCCTGGAATCAGTCCTGATTACAGGTGACTCCTTCTCCATCATCCTTTCAATCATCATGCACAATTAGAGAGGCATCGAAATGAAATCAGACCACATTGTGCTGGAGGTCAAGAGACAATCAGGGAACTCTGACTCACCGAGGTTAGACTGAAAAATGGGTCATTCATTCATTTGTCAGCCAGCTTTTTCATATACAAAACCATAAGTGTCTTTGCAATCACTTTTCATTTCCCCAACTGCTTGACTGATATCAGAAGGTTTGTGAAGAAGATGAAGTCAGAGCCGGGTGTCCATGCCAGTGTCAACATTTGACAATTAACACAAAAAATCCTGACATGTTTTGACATACTTGACATGAGTAAAGTATTAATGTCATGTGCAGTCTTTGAATAGGAGCTTCTAAAATGTTACGTAAATGATGAATGGCATTCCCTGAGCTATTACTGCTTCTGAAACTCGTCTTAATATTGCATCACTTACTAATACATTTGCTTCAAGATTTAACACAGTGAATTTGAATTACAAAGCATGAGCTCTGCCGCAATGTTTGTCAGATTTTATGAGTTCTATGTTCCTACGTCTGCATTTGAGATCATTAATTTTGTGAGTGCGGCAGTGTTGTGGGTGTAGCACCATGATGCCAGTAATGAAGCAACTTCTACAAGACAATTACGGCTCTTCATAACAACAAGGAAGAGAACTCTATATTGCTTCATCAAATATTGATTTATGTGGAGGCGGGTTGCATGAATCTCCCACATTTACGCTAATTATCATATTATCATTATCACTGTACTCAGCCCTCATAATTACTTTCATTCAAAAATGTGCCTCATTACGGTAACATTAGCTAAAATATGCTCTAACTTCCTTTTCACTGTGACCTTCTACTTATAAGCTTTTTCCAGAGGTTTCAATTGAAACTTATTTAATTTAATTAATTTAATTTAAATTGAAATTTAATTAATGTGTGTTGCAACAATCAGTCTATTTCAGCTAAAATCAGCAGGATTTGCTCATAGGACGAAGTACATTTCTGAGAATCTTGCATGTTATGACTGGCACCAGTGTGTTCTGGCTAACATGTTTCTCGATGGTTAGCATGTTAGCCATTAGCTTGCTAGCTACAGCAATAGCCCTGTGGACAGGGCTGTGATTGTGACTGACAGGAAGGGCAAAAAAAAAAAAAAAAAAAAATTCATGGTGATGACACACCATGTATCATAAAAGAGATCAAGAGAAAGCTGCATGGACTAAAGACGGAAGAAGGAAAGAACAAGGGAAAGAGAAAAAAGAATAAGAGAGATGAGGAAGGATATGAAAGATACATAGAAACCAAACTAGGACTGGCAGCAAACGAACATACAGTCATCGACTTTATTCATCATGCTGCACATAGCTCCTTGCAGTGTAACAGCTCCTTTCCAAGACTTTGGACTGCGTTTCTCAGGCTTGAGATAAAACAGAAATAAGCAGCAAGGCCTCATGGAAACAGGTGGGAAATGTTCCAAGATGTTATAAGGCTCTGAGTGCTTATCTGATGGAGTGAGACTCACTGAAGTGAAAAGTTTGCCATTCAAATAGCATTCAGTTTGTTTTCACAGATGGGGAATCAGTGAAATTGTTCATGGGGTGGCCAAATGGGGCCACCGAAAACCTTGAGGGGGCAAACTAAAACCAAAACCGCCATTTCCTTCTATCAAGGTGATTAAGTTCCTGTCTTGTGTTTTCATCTTTCAAAAATCTAAACACAGTAGAGGAAGAGAAGCTTCTTCAGAGCTTCATCAGAGCAGCTTAGAAAATTTGTCAACTGGGACTAACTGTGTGAACTAAAAGGCGGAACACAGGAGCAGAGACAGGGCTTTGTTGCAACCAGGAAATTTTAAACATTCAATATTCATTGACGTGACCTGATGATGAGCCATGTGCTATAGGCAAGGCAGAAGAACTGGGCAAAGGGAATCCAGAGCGCCAGGAGGCAGATCATGGAGGCTGCAGGCACAGAGAAACAAGGCTTTGCAAAAGCTTAATTAAACAAAGAGACTCCAAAGGCTGGAACAAGTCTAACTGTGTAGCTGAGACTACAATCTCTTGGCAGGGTGCAGTTGAGAGCTCTTATTAAACGCAGAAAATATTGGAAATGATAATCAGCTGACACCTGCATAGCTGATCCCACTCCTGCAATCAGACTACGTTTACACGTAGCAGGGTTTTTTTGGAAAATGGATATTTTGGCCCCTCCATTTTCAAAAATTACATTGTGCACACACCATCGTTTTCAAAAATGTCATTTACATGAACCCGGCTAAATTCACCATCGAGTGCCATCATAACTATGCCAAACCTATGGGCGCGAGTGTAAACATAGGTTGCTCACATGACGTTAAGTATTTCAGTCGCATGTTGTGACATTTCGGAACTCCGTTTAACCCTGTTTACACGCTAACACATAACCAGTGTTTTCAGAAATCTCCACTTTGGCCGGAGTTTTTAAAAATGATCGTTTTCCGTGAAAAAAACTCAGCTTGTGTGTAAACGAGAGGCCAAACATATGCCATGAAAACATATGCGTTTTCCCTAAGTGTAAACGTAGCCTCAGAGAGACACACAGACAGAGAAATCCTGGCTAGGATGAGGCAGTCAGTGTGACAAAAGTTACCCTCAAATGACAGAGACGCAACAACTTCCCACTTTTATTCAGCATTTTGAAAAATAAATAAAAAATAGTAGTGCTTGGCAGTTTGTAGGTGATTAGAGAGAGCCTGCAAGGTTTATAGTTAGTGTTGATTTGGAGTCCACTACCTTAGTTAATGTCCAACCAGGGAAATCTTCACAGTGCAGACTATCAAACTGATGGCCTGTTCTACAGTCTCCCTCTCCCACTGAATTACTCACAATTACTCACTTCTCTTTCCCTAAATATGTGCATTACAAAAATCTACCCATCATCCATACTGGCAGTGGTGAAATGTCCCACATAATACTTGAGGAAGTCTTGTCAAACAAAATACATGGGTATCTTATTGCAGTGGTTACTCTACAGCAGGGTGGGGGACATTTTTCCTATCCAGGGCATCTGTATCACACTAACCTCTGCAACGCCTGAAACTGCTTCTCTTTTGCAGGTGGCAGTGATGATGATGATGATGATGATGATGATGATGATATTACTCGCAGCTGGTTTGGGTCAGTCAGTCTTGAGCAGACCTGAGTCAGTTTTGAAGAGAGCTGCTCACAGAAGTAGACCTTTGCTTTGCAATTATTTCATGTAGTAAGTTGTCAGGCACATCAGCTGGTTCCACATTAACGGTGTAGCAAATATGAAATGTGCAGTGTTACCAGCTGAGAAGTTGGCTGGAGCTTGAGGTCACTGAGGCAGCAAATTTCTCTCACTTCATCAGGGACAATAAACAAAATCTTAGAAGCATTTTTGAGGCTGTAGCCAAAAAATAACATGTTTTTTCCTGCAGAAAATTAGACGAGATTAAATACAAAATGAGATCCTCCTCTCTAGCTACATCTGCACAATAATTTGTACAAAATTTTTTTTTTTTTAATCCCAGATTTTCAGTTTCTGTTCTTACAAATTTTGAGATTGTGGTGCTTCTAAACAAACTACCTGCCTCCTCAGCCTCCTTCCAAATAAACTTTTTAAAGATCTCTGGTCATATCTGTGACTTCACTTACAACAGACATGTCTGCGCTGGCCATGGTTAACTTCTGCAAAATGAACCACATTATCCAGGTTTTCTGAATAATTATCGACCAGTCTTTAACCCTCCACTCTTTTCAAAAGTACTAGAAAGAGTAGTGTCTCATCAAGTTTCACAGTAATCTTTTTGAACCTTTTGAGTCTGCTTTCAGGGCCTGTCACTTCACTGAAACTGCATTTATGAAAGTGGTGAATGATCTGATTCCAACATGTTTCTTCTATTATTGGATCTCAGTGTGGCTTTTGACACCATGGATCACTGTATACTCCTAGACTGAACAGAGAATCTCAATCTCAATCAGTCTCTGGCCTGACCTTGTGTGGTTTAAGTCTTGCCTATCTGATAGAACACAGTCTGTTTCCTAAAGTAATACTATGGCTGACTTGCGGAGTGCCTCAGGGCTCCATTCTTGGCCATCTGCTTTTCTGTCTTTTTATTTCACCTCTTGGCCAGATTATACACACTCATGGGATTAATTTAAACTGCTATGCTGATGATACTCAGATGTATGTGCCTGTAAAGGTAGATAATCATTCCCAATTATTGAATTATAGACCTGCTTATAATTATAGACCTTGCTCTTGAAATCCAAGAGCTCAGACATTTTAAATGCTCATTCTTCATGAAAATCTTTGTTTCTTCTCAGTCATACAAGTAACACAGCCAGTAGAGGTGGTACTTGTTGTGTGTATTCCTGTTCTCCCTTGCATTGCTTCTGGGTGCATGTTATCCTCTCAGGGGATCTTGTGAGTGTCTGGTCGAAAGATTAGCATAAAAAAGGGAGTGTGCTTCAGGGGCAGAGAGACAGACAATGAGCCGTACACCTACACAGTATCAAGGTGCATTAGAGAAGGTGATTTACATATCAAACTCAAGGCTGAAGCCACAGAGGTACAGGGAGGCTGCAAGAAGCCACTGGAGAGACAATGAAGACACAACACAGGCCAACAATTATTTAACCTTGTTGGCTCGTACCAAAATAGTTTCTCCTTATTCCTTCAGTGAACCCACACACTGTAGGAATTGTATTTTCCTCATTGCATGCCAGCTATTTTGGTGTCTTACCATGAGGTATGAATTCAATTTGAAGTTAAGCACATTTTTTGACTTTTGATGCACAAATCCATTGTGCTCAACACGTTCTGGTTCATACTTGTAATTATGGCAGCTGTACAAGAGGTAATGATCTACAAGCCACCACCTCCATTTATTCCCTCCAGCAGCTGTACACAGATCTCTGCTCGGCTGTGCACTGCACCCTGACAGATGTGGTCATACCAGCCCATTTTCTGCTGAGAAGAGTTGAGTATTGATTTGTGATTATACCTCCACATCAAGGACACAAAAAATCCTTGCAAGCGGAAAAGCATTCTCACTGCGTCACTGTAACGTCAGCATGCTCTGACAGCAACTACTCATGTGGACCTTGATATACGGATACATTTTTTATGTCATCTGGTGCTCCCTAAGGAGTGGTTGCAGGCCTTTAATCAAACATCAGCCAACACAAAGTATTCTCAGTATTCTGTTTATACCTGTGGCAAGAAGAAGATTAATGGATTTTTGTCTATTTTCCCCTGAAAGCACTCTGGGCACATTGCTATTCTGAAAATGTCTGTTACCAAGGTTAGAAACATATGAACAGTGTCTTGGGGAAATTTCATTGTAACTGCAAATGTAATTTTGTTAAGTGGAAGAAACCTTAAGGGTAGAACATTGAGCTGATGAAAAGATGGGAGTTTTAAATACCTGGACGGGCTGCGAAAATATGGTGACCAATGTGTTTCAGTGGAATTATCCTTTTTTTTTTTTTTAAAACCAAATACTGTTAACTTTCCTATGAGGGTGGCTGAATGCCTAATGTGACACTGTTCAACGGACAGGGCAGCTCCTGGGTTTGACTGTATGAATGTGGAATTTGGTGTTGCGTGAGAATAACGATGGCCCATTTTAGGATTAGTTTCCTTCAAAGGAGAAACTTTGAAGCACAAAACACAGAAACTGGCATATAATCACTTTATATGATGCGTATGTTAGCAAATAGTCGCCACTATAAGACACTGTAACACTGTGAGCTGCAGAGTTTAGCGATCATTCTCTGTGGGTTTGTCACTACAGCTCACACCATTCACATTATGCATAATAGTGTTTTTATTGATAATTTGAAAGTATTTATTGATGTGGGTTTAAACTCAGTAATTGGATGCACACTGGGAGTCATCATAACCTTTTCATCACTCCTGTTTTGTTTTCATGTATACAACATGTTTTTGTTGTACTAAACTCTTTGAAGTGGACTTTTTAAATTACACAGGGTACGTTATATTGTTGCATACAGTTGTTGATGTCATCTGACCCTTATAAACAATTTAATGTTTTGAATGCTTTAATTAAATCACAGAAGTCCAGCATGATCTGACCTCAACATTGCATCTCAGCCGATGTAAAAGTTAAGCAGGCATTCTTAAATTGAACCAGAGAGTGGGTTAGAAATTGAGAGTGAAGGACAGCTGCAGAAGAAAATCGTGATCATTTACTTCATCCTATGATGTCTCACAGGGTTTTTCCCCATAGAGAAGTTTACTGTTATGTTGTTTGCATTTTCTTTCATCTTTTTGACCGAGTGGAACAGGCACTAAGAACAAAATAAGACCCAATAAGCCCCAAGAAGTCGGGTCAGACACTTTGAAAGTACAAACAACAGTCACAACTTTTTTCCTTTATTTCCCTTTGTTTCACCCTTTTTTGATAACCTCAAGTCCTGAATTGTGATAAGCTAGTGAACAGCTTTCCCTTTGTTTAGCCCCCTCGAGTCAGATGTTTGGCATGCTTTGATTATATATGATTTTTTTTTTCTCATTCTTTTTATTTTTGTTTGTTCTTACTTTGTGGATGTGTTCAGATGTGGGTAAGAGTGCATGGAAGGAAGATCCTGTCAGGTTTGAGTATGTTGCCCAGGGGGTGCAGGCAAATGTCTGGCTGAATGTGTAACAGAAAGAGAGTGTATGTCTGTGGATATGTGTCTTCCCTTGAATGAAATGATGAATGACTTTGCTGAAAGCAGTCTTTATGGTGTTAGTGTGTCGGCTTTTGTTGCTGCAACAACTTTTAGTTTTATAGGTCACATTTAGAACTTACTGCATTTACTAAACATACTCTAGCTGAACTAAGTGCACTCAATCATAACTGCCTTTGCCAATGGTACTTAGCAACTACGGGCTAATCTTCAACCTCATGTTCTTGATTAAAATTATGAAGAAAGTTGTATATCAGCAACTGAACTGCTGTCTAACAGATTAACAACATTATTGATAAATTTCAGTCTGGCTTCCGCACATCTAACAGCATAGAAACCACTTTGTTAATGACAAGTTGTTAATGACATGATGATCAACAGTTACAAATTAATAAAAAAAAAAAAAAAACCTCTGTCCTAATACTCAAGACGTAGGTTCTGCTTTTGACACAGTGAATCGTGGGATATTACTGGAAAGGTTAAGAAAGTGAGTGGAGTCTGCTATAGTCTTCCAGTAGTTTGATTCCCAACTGCATAATCAACACATGATTGTGGATCATTCACTCAAAACTACAACATTAAATTTCTCTCTGGGGTCCCACAGGGCTCCATCCTGGGTAATCTTCTTTTCAACCTATATTTACTTTTGGCTACATTATCAGCAAACATTAGCTACCAAAGTTATGACAATGGCCCATAGCTTCTTATTTCACTATCCACTCATGATTTCCAACCCACAGATTCCCTATTCAGCTGCTTGGAAGAAATTAACCACTGGATGATGACAGTCTTCATTCAGCTGAACAGGGAGAAAACTGAGATTTTGATCGAGGGTGCTAAAGCATAGTGTGAGTACCTGGAGTCCAGATCACTAAAAACAAAATGAAAATCTGCCTCTTAGTTTATAAAGCCCTTGCTGGTCTAGCTCCACAATACATTTTAGACATGTTGTCAGTTTACAATCGCAGCAGATCTCTTTGGTCACAAGGTGGAAGTTTCCTCCTTGTGCCCTTTCCAAAGTCTGGTGAGATGGTATTCAGCATTTATGCACGAAAGGAATGAGGCAGTCTGTCTGCTGATTTTCGATTTGTTCCAACGCTGTGGTCTTTTAATACTAAAGACGTTCCTTTTCAGTTGAGCATTTTGAGTGAATGCATTGTATTTGTGCAGTTTGCATGATTATATGGACATCTTTATTTGTATTTATGTCTAGGCATGCATGGATGTCTTTGCATGTGATTTGCTGTTTTGTCGCTAAATAAAGCACTGTATGTTTGTGTGTATTTATACGTAATGTATGCATGGATGTTCTTGATTATCTTACTTTTTGCTGTTTGCTAAAAAAAAAACTTTGAACTGCTTTTGTATGAGTTTGTATGTGCTATACAAATAATGTATGAATTGAACTGACTCACTCAGTAGCCATAGCTCACCCAAAGTGCCATCGTAAGCTAGGCCATAATATTATTCAAGCTTACTGAGAGACTAGAAAACCTACATAAACAATCCTATCCACGATACCCATATACTCTAAGCCTACAGCATTTATCACAAAATAAGTTCAACTGAGATTACATCCACATTAAGCCGGTTAATTCGTGAACACATCTTTTTCTCTCTATTTCAGCCTTCCATCCAGGTTACAGTGTTTTTCTCGCTCCAGCACAGTGCTCTTGCAAAACAATGACATAAACTGCCCAGTAAGGGTTACAGGCTTTGTGCCAGTAATGTTAAAAAGTGAGCCTTTGGTCACCTCCAACTTTCTCTGCCAGCATTCATTTTAAATGTCAAAATGTCAAAGACACAAAGCTGTTGTCATTTACCAGGATTTATGTTATTTGTCAGCCGTCAAATATAAAGTTGGGCTTGTTATTTTTATCTCCACAGCATGGCTGCTTGGCTTAACAGGTAGTGTTTATGAGCCATGACTGAATAACTATCTCATGTCTGTTTCATTGTTGGACAACAGAATTATATGTGAAAAATATGTGAATGAGAGCAATTATACTATGAATTTGGCTGTACTGAAACACAGTGACGGTGACCACAGACAGCAGGAGGGTGCTGAATGAAGGTTAGAGGGCCATCACTCCGCAGACTAACAAGCTGTAACAAGCTGCTATATGTTGATTTTGCAAAAAGGCATCACAACCATTAAATATTCATTAGGTCAGTTGGGTCATATGTGTCACTCCTTGGCACATGCGGGCTGTGAAACAGTTTTGTTGTTGGTCAACTGACTGACTGACTGAACTAACTGAAGAGAAAAAAGAGAAGAGTTTTCAGTATTCAGGTGTTTCAACTGTGGAAAACCTGGATGATAATGTGGATGCGAAAACTTTAGAGTTAGTCTTAGTCTGGGTTACCTAGCTTCACTGAGCACAAATTAACAGGTAACATGAAGCTGGCTATCAACTGGCCCAGTTAACTCTGGGTTTTCTAAGCTATGAAAGAAGCCCATTTCTTCATTGCAAGCAAATCATATGCAGCATTATTACACCTGATCAGAGTACTTAATATAACCTGATGAAATGATGATCCCTGCAAGGAACTCAGAGAATTCAGCAGCGTGGGGGGTCCCTTATCCCTTATCTCATCTATATCTACATTCCTCCATGCTGTAAAAAAAAAAGTACAAAAGATGTCAGTGAGGTAATCCATTGATCCTGAGAGAAAATACATGTCATATTTTAATGTAGGCAATTATGCAGCACTGTACAGTCCTAGAGTAAGCAATGCGGGTGTCCATCAAAGTCATGAATATCTTCCTGATAAAGTAACTACTAAATTATTAAAAATATGATGTTATATCCTAAATTGCACTATTTACTTTGAGCAGTAGTGCTCCGAGGCTGTCACTGGCTTTCTTAAACCTTTTATAGAGTGCAGAGGAACGTCTTCCAAAATCAGGCCATGTACCACTGAGCAAGCCTGCCAGATCCTTCAGCAGGAGCAGCTGATGAGGACCCCCAACCAGGCCCTTTCAGAGGGCCACAGCTGCCCCCCCTGCCAGTCCCACCACAGGAAGAGGAAGAGAGCCCAGCAGCACCCGCAGATGTCGACTTCAGAGGAGAGACTCATCCACACTGGAGTCTCCAAACTGGAGCTTCTCCATGAAAATGGCTCTTTTATGCTCCCTCCCTCCAAGATGTGCAAAAGAAAACCTCACTCATCTGTTAGGCTGAGGGAGCTGATAAATAAACAATTAAACACAGTTCTGTTCTTAAGTTCAAATTTTACTTCGTGACTGGTAAGGGAAAATGGTAACGTGGAAATCAAATGTGATGCACAGTTTTTGACAGAAAATGAATCAGCAGCTTATGATCACTATTATGATCACTGACTAATACTTTCAGTCATTTTTTAAGCAAAAGTCCTCTGGATGTTTCTTGTCATATGTAAGGATTTGATGTTTTTCTTTGTCATTTATGATAAAGTCAAATTAATATCTTTGGGGAGTGGACCATTGTTTGGATAAAACAAGCAATTTGGAAAATTCATGATGACTTTAATTCTTTGTTGCAGCCTGAATGGAGATGAATGAATAATTAAATGATGAATATATTTGTTCATTTATAATTTGGATGATCAGCTAAAAGCTAACCACCTGCACAGATTTTATTAAAGTGACTTCAATGGAAATCATACAGCAGGGGAACATTTCTTTACAAAAGAACACTGCTGCTTTTAACAATAGTCCTGGATGACAATTTTCTACTGGGTAGAGGGTAAACTCCTTTTCCTGAACTTATTCTGCCATGTCTCATTTTGTGTGGTTAAAAGTTTATTACTCAAAAGAAGAGGAAGCAAGCTCAGGTGATTTTTTTGCAGTAAATATGAGCTGAAAATATTGATCTTGTTTTTCTATTGTATCATCACAGCCACAGGTATGTGGATGAAGTAGAGCTGATGCTCTGGTTTCCATTTTTTCAAAGAAGATAAAAGTGTTGAACTAGTTCTTTAAAAGGAAAAACTATTTGAGGCAGGAACACTGTGCAGTAAAGCATAGCAGTTTTTCTGTACACTTAGCTTTTTCTTTTGATCCATATTGGCCTCTTTGTTGTGACCCTTTCATATAATCCCTGTTTCCCTCTATTCAAAATTAAAATTTTTTTTCCCACCGAGTTTGGTCCATTCAATATGGCTAAAGCTGACACTGCACTTTTCTGTCAATGCAGTTAGCAGCACCTGCAGCATGCTGTTGTCAGTGCTGATGTCAACCTTCCACACCTCCATCAGGACTCCATCCAAATTAAGATTTTTTCAATTGACGAATAGCTGCTGCATGTTTTATTGTATTTGCTCTAGATCCGTCATCACAGCAACCCTCGCCCTATGTGTCAATATTTAACTGTGTAAATATTCTAATCTTGGGGAAACTCTTTACCGTTGACTGTATTATGAAGTATCTGTGGGCTTCTTTGCTGGTTTGAGTTGGGTGTTAAACCTGAAAGTGTAAAGAAATGTAAACCAAGGCTGGGCCCTGCCACTGCCTGGCCACATAAAGTTGAAAGAGAATTTGCAACTTGAAGAATCCCCAGCAGCTCCGAGTTGTGTGGAGGCATGGTGTTCATTACAGTAGAAGCACAAGGACACGACTTCTTTTGTGTTGGGAATTTGAATGCTTTTTCTGACGCTGCCTCACTGAGCTCCGCGTTTGAAACCAGCACAAGTCATTCTCCACACACCCACGGGGGCCTGGTGGCTTTAAAGCATAATTTCCACTGTGGAATTCACACAAATATGAAAAACTGTTTTTCTTACAATGGATTTTGGCTGGAGCTGAAATTCTGAATTCTTCCAACAAAGTCAGTTTAAATACACATTACAAAATCCATATTGTGCCTGACTTAATTTGTTCTTTTAAAGACATTATCAGCATCTTAAATTGTCAAGAGTTGATATGAATTTAATAGCATGGTTCCTCTTTTCATGCGGTACATACAGACAACAGAACATTTCATCATGTTCATCTTTAAAGGACGTAACAAGCTCCTCTTCCAATTAAACCGCTGTGCAGTACACAGCCCTTGGCATCAAACGATATGAAAACGTAACTTTTCTGTCAATGTGTGACACTGCTGCTGTGCGGTGCAGTTTGGGGTTCCTCTAATTCAAACACCCACGAAGCATCCCATCCCACAGCACGCTGTTGTGCCAGATCTTTCTGCATCTCATGAAAAGCATTCCCAAGACGGAAGCCAGAGGAGAGTTTGTGTCATGCGTATTGTTGGGATTTTTAATGATAATTTTATTGCACAGCATGACTGAATAAAGAATATATAATCCTATCAGCTTGTTGTCTTACTCGTACATATTTGTCCCACTATATGTATCCAGTATTTCAGTGATTCTCCTCTGAGACAAGCTATTGGAAATCTATTGTTATTGCCCTGAGAAAACACCTAACCTTCATTTTCAGACCACTGCCTGGAACGAATAACCAATAAGCAGAATGATACAGGCAACACACGAAAAAAGGCGACCATGTGATGGCGCATTCACATTCAGATTTATTACATATATGAATAACACTGCATTCTACATTACAAAGGGGTTTATGTAAAGTAAACAGTTTAACTAGATTGTTTCGTGACAAAACATATTAGTTAATGCACAGCACACAGGCACAATCTTGTCATGGGAAATCGTGTCCTCGCCTGCACATGGGAGCACTATGCTCACTGGTATGATCTCACTTATTATAGTGTGCATCGTACATACACACCCAATCACCCGCTCCGCCGCCACCAAGCCTCTAGGCGGTACTTTAGGAGGAAGGCCACTGTTCTCAGTCACATGCCTGTCACTGGCACAACCTCCGGACCCTTTAGAAATTAAAGCGATAGCTCCCTGTGGTGTAATGCCAATACTTTATGGTGTACTTGCTTGGTTTTAGATTTAATGCTTTTAGATGTATTGCTCTCCAGATGTTAAATTCCAAAGCAGTCTACAGTAACCACAACACGATTGCAAAAAGCCTCTTTAAACTGGAGGCAGTGTCTCTCTGGTCAGTGCACCAAAGGGCTGAGGTGTATAAACAATGCACCGCTGGTGTTTCTGAATGTGGTGGATGTGGTCTTTTGGTTTATGCCAAGGAGGTGTCCATTGTACTGGATTGATAGATTCAGTGTCAGGCGCATCACAGTTAAGAGGAGCATATGGAGGGGAGAAAGGTTTCAGCCTGTCTGTGGCAGGCAGAGAAGAAGCCACATCAGCACATCCATCATAACAGCAAAACATGGAAGCCCAGTGTAGGACTTGATCTTAGCATCGTCATCATCTTTCAAGAAATGCTCATCCATCTTCTTTTTGGAGAGCTACAATATCCTGTTCTCAAACAAGTGGTTAATTTCAGCATGCATACAAAAACTGCATTCCTGCTCTTCTCCGTTTCTCCACTGATTTATCCATCTATGATCCCAGCTAAATCTAGTAATGTTGCTGCATCCATATCTGACCTCTCCTCAGCTCCATCCCATGGTGCTGCCTCATCTATTTGTGCTGCAGGGGCAGTTTTGTTCTCTGGGAGAGCTTGCTGTATATTTGTTCTCCAGTTAAAACTGGAGTTCATGCTTTACATGTATGTATAGATATACAAAAATGTATAACTAATCTATGTGTATGTGTGGTCAGGGCTTTAGTCATTCCTCCTCTTGTCTGCTCTGTTTTCCCAGCCAAATACTAACTCTGCTGTCATCCCAGATCCGCCCACTCCCTCCTGCCCTGCAGTAACACCTTTCACAGCATGCCCCATCACCTGGCCTCCCCCGCCTTCCTGCACACCTGTTCCCACTTTCCCTCATCAGCCTTGCAGTATATACCAGCCCATTCCCTCTCGGCCACTGCCAGACTGTCTCTTATGTTTTTGCCATACTTCTCCAGCCTTTTCTTCAGCCTGTTTGATCCCATTTTGGATTAATTTACCTTCTTTTTTTTTGATCTGCTGGCCTATATCTTTATTTTTCTAAAGCAAAGTTTTATAGTACTTACTAACCCAAATTTGTCATGAAAAAAAATGTTTGAATTACAAATATTAGTTTCACACTTGAGATGTTTCCAGCAGTGTAGTGGCATCAGAAGCAGTGGCACAACACAATAACACTGTCACACTGTGAGTTACAGCACTGGTTTAAAGGACTGACATGAAGCACATATCTTACGACATGATGGAGTACTGTGGATCTGCCACCTTGCCTCCTCCATATGCATGACAGGATGGAGTGGATTTAAAAGTCTTTATTCTCTCCTGTCTGATTCCAGATGAGATGCCACATGACGCCTCTCTGCTCTTCGGTGAAAATGCATCGCAAGTGAAAAAAAAACTCCTTAAAGAACACCAAACTTAAGGTCTTTGAGCGGCATGGAGAAATGCTGTGTGTGACTGATTCCTCAGATGCGCGGTGTTTGTGCACATCTGAAGAATCTAAGTGCATGACGGTGGTCCTTGGGGACAGCGACAGTCAACAGCAGCTGAAGCACTGCGTCAGAACTGATCTGAAGTCAGCTCCGACACAATCCTCTTCAAGTGACACGTAACATTAAATTCAGTGTTTGGACCAAATGTGTTTCTAATAAGTCACTTACTGTTTACGAGTAGTTACTCACATGCCTCGTTACATTACTTACTAGAAGAATATACACTATACTAATGTGGGCAAATTCATTTTCATTTTACTCATTTTATGCCTAGAGTTAATAAAAATGAATATTTTACAGACATTTTGCTTTTCATTCATACATAATTTAAACCCACATTTATTTTATCCACTTGTGGTTAGTTCAGCAAGTCGTAAACATTATGTGACGTAGCCTGTTATGATCTTAGAAAGCTGCTAAGGCTAACATGTTAGCAAACAGCTGCTTATTTAGGCAACCTGCAGACCTGTACCAACATTATAGAGACCCCTTTTACATACACTTAATAGAAAAATGTGAATGTGACCTTCAAAAATATTGTATATAAAAATACATTTTAAAATAAATGTGGAAACAATCACAGACTGTAGTCAAATTTCCATTTTAGGGAATAATGATCTCACTCAGATCTGCACCAGCAAATGCCCCTTTTGCTCATTCAGTGGCACTCATCCAACGGTTCATTTATCAGTATTGTAACATTTATGCTTTGCTTCTTTTAGTTATTAATGATGTAACAAGTTGAACCAAATCAATACTTAATAAGCCTAATTGTCCATGATGTTAAACTGCAGTGCCGCCACCTGCATTTATGTTCTTGCCTTATTTGTCATTAACGTACTGTGGAGCTGCTATTGAATTTTAAATATGCTTTTTCTGATTTCCAGTGCCTGCTCAGACAGTCACACAAATTAGAGAACATGACATTTGTTCCCCTCCTCTCTCTGTTGTCACTGTTTTGTTAATCATAGCTAGTGGTTCATATCCTTGATGAGGCTCAGCTGATGGTAAATAGGGCTAATGGATTAGTCAATTGATTGATTTTTACATTTACACCTATACTAACAAGCAGCATCAGTCAGTCTGAACAGTATTCATGCTATGTTTACAACACAATGAAGAAAAAGGCTTAGCAATTCAGAAAATACAAAGCAAAGAAAGAAATCAAATTATAGCCTTGTTTGTTATTTGAATTAATTTAGATCTAGAATCTACCTGCCCACAAACTGCTCCACAAACAGCCAAAGATTCCCTGAAACACAATGAAGTTGTCCATTTCCCTTAACCTTCTCTTAAAAGCTGAAGTTTCCCCAGACAAATGAGGGAACTTCTGAAGCATACTAAATGTGGATATACCAGCAGCCTTTTGTGCTTTCCCATCCTCTCCTCAGCTGTCTGTGACATTTTGACGCTCATTAGGATGCCTGGGCGGTGAGCGCTGAGACAGTACACTCCTAAGGTGCTCTAGGTCAGATTAAGACCAAACAAAGCGCCCAGTCTTGCCTCTAACCTACTTCCTTTGATTTATTTATGTAGTTGTAATTCAGTGTGTATGCTGGGTCCTGACTGCAGCCAAGCTGGTACAATTGCTTATTAATATACAAGTGTTCTTAAGGCCAGCCGAGCCCTAATCCCCTTAACCGCGATGGAAGGCTTTCCAAAGAGGAAGTGACAGCAAACTAATCCATAAAGCTTTGGTACACAGTGGCTTTAAGGGCGAGTTTACGCATGCAATTAATATGGCGCAGCACGCTCACGGATGTTTCTGATGCAGTCAATTTCTCTCTGGGCGCTCCATCACAGATTGGCCATATGTTGAGAAGAGAGATCAATCTCAAGCCCAATTCAGAAGCAACCTCTTATTGTATCCGTCTGTTTGATTGTTTTAAATGGTGAAGAGGTTGTGTGAAGGAAATAGAGTCAAATAATGGTATAATACTACAAAAATGAACATTTCAGAGACAGTACCTCTGGCATCTGCAAGCACAAGAGACGCAATCTGTTCTGTGGCTCATTAAATTTAAGTAAAAAAACATGATCCGTCACTTAATCCTTCTGAATAACTTCCCCCTCAACAGCACTGTTTCTCCTGGTTCGGTAAATCATCGGATGGTCAGTCACAAACAGCATATTCCCAGAGATCCCTCATTAAATCTGTTTGCCTGGTATGTGACTCTAGAGTGATGTGGAGGATGATTTGTTGCTGGCAATGGCACAAACATCTTCTTCCTGTTGCCGGTAAACATGACCTATCCATCTGCTGGTGAATTAATGATGTTGCCTTGGACTCTTTGTTGAAGGCATGACAGAGAACAGCTAAATTAAACCTGAGCACAGACCCTGACAGGCACCCGAGGAGTGACCCAGAGTGGACTGACGGACAGCTATATATTGTAACTGACAACTATGAAATATTCCAGGCTGAATTTCCATGCTGTATGGTTAGGAAACAAGTAGCTTAAACCTGCATTAAATTGACATTTTATGACCTCATAAAATTGAACATGGCAAACACGTCAGTGTAGCAGAGTTAATGAACCCACTTGCTGTTACTACTGGTTGATTTATTTAAAAACCAGACAGGCTGGACTGAAGCTATGTTACTGTACACCAAATCAATAAGTATGTTTTTGTCCATTTATGTCCATTTTTATCATTCATGTTTTGGTGATTCTTGCAGCATCATGTGAGAAATCTCTGTGGTGTAGCTTGCTAACCACCCTCAGTTTTTATCTATTTGTAGGGGGAAGGGTATCATGCATTTAGTCGTGCGTGTATCTGTCCAAAACTAGTCATGGATAATATCAGCCTTAGATTTTTTTTTTTTTGCCACATTTCTGACTGTATGCTCAAGGACCTCTTTTGATTGTGATGATGAACAAAAACCTGCTCTGTTTAAACCTGCCATTAGCTGTGTTTCCATTGATTGTCAAGCCAATTTCAAGCGAAATGTTGGAATGTCGCAAAAAAGGAAAAACAATGCAAATTAGATGCCTTTCCATGAGCTGGTTTGGAGTGAGTAAAATAGGCTATGCAAAGCATTGTTTCATCAGAAGTGGGTGATACAGTATAAGCTACGTTATGCATGCCTATAGTAAACAGAGGAGAAGAAGAACAATGTTGAAATCCAAAAACACACGAGTCCAGAAACAACGCCTCACACAGGAAAATGGAGAGAGGTCAGCAGGAATTTGTTTCTTTTGGACAAGCTGTAAGACATCTGGTATCAATGTGTTGAGGAATAAATGGCTGAGAGTGAGCTTCAGTGCGCTTCAGTCATCACACTGTGCAAGTATGCTTATTGCCACATTAGCAGCACCAACAGTTGCCTATTTTCACACTCAGCAGACAGCATTAGCATCGTGTTTCTGGAGTGAATGGAAGTCCAGTGTTCACTCTTCATCTTCTCTGTTATGGTCTACAGCAACTCAAAAAGAGGAATGGCACAACAGGGCTCCAGCAGCGAGCATCGCTACTTGGACCTCTAGCTATGAGCTGAAATCTCACATAAATAAAGCTCCATGGAACGGAGGGAACTGGTGAGTCGGGTGATAGTTATCTGTTGGTTCATCACGTAAAAGATTCATGTGGCCCATTGTCAAAATAAAAATTATAGCAGTTTTAAGTTGCCGGTCGTAAAACCAAAGCAATGAGCTGAAAAGCCCCGTAGAGCTGAGGGGAGCTGAAGAGTCCAGTCATATTTCTTTGTGGGCTCATCTCTTCAAGTGACACCTTCATATTAAGTTATGGTTGATTTTGATGAAGGTGATAAGACAAAATGATTTTACAGAGAGAGGAGAGTTATTCTATAGTTAAGTGAAAGAAATTGGAATAATTGACTGTATTTGATAAGCTCGGTGGATTATGTTGCTAAGCGGATAACAGAGTACGCTGTGGCAGTAATTTCCCCCAAACGTTACCCGCCAGAGACGTGCTGCCCGCCAGCGCTAATGTCATCAGAAACACAGTCCGAGCCGCCGCTCCCACAAGCGTCCTTAACGAAGGCATTTTTATTCACCGAGAGTTGTATTACTCACTGGATTTCCAGCTCTTTCAAAGTCTCTCCCTTCTTACTTTTTATCCATATTTTATTGGAGCTTTTTATTATTCATTTTCTTGCAAAACAGCTCCCGCCAAGACGGAAAGATGAGTCTCTCTTCTGTCTCGTCTGCTGCACTGATTTGATTGCTAGCCACGCTAGTCCACTTTACATCACACTTACAGTTCAGTTCTGCTTAACTGTTTTTTTTTTTTTTTTTAAGAATCTATTTTCTTTAAAAGGCATTTGAGAAGCAGGCTGTTTTGCACAGAAACAGCCTAATTCATGGCTGATACCTTTCAGGTAGATTTCCATTTCAGGCGAGTAAGAACAGTTTATCTGCGGGTGACAGCTCGTGCCTGCCTGTAAGTGCCTGGATTTCATTGCAATCAATCAAGGAGGTTTTTTTTTTCCATTTAGTTGTCATGGGGGAAATCATGAAAACAATTGTTTACACCCCCCTTCCCTTTCCCGTCCACACACACATACACACACACACACACACACACATAGAGAGAGTCAGCAGACTGCAAATGGCAGCAGTGTGGTCTTAACATAGAACATGTCATATCCCTGTAACACATCAGTGCTGTCGTCTGATTGGATGTGGCTTCAAAGACAGTTCCAGTCACATACGTATCAATTATGAGGTCCACTCCAGAGTGAGGCAGAATTCAAATGCACCACCCATTTATTTTACATGTCTCGTTCCTGATTTATGATTACATCAGCGCTGGAGTGGACCTGGTGTCAGTAAATTTGACCCAGGATCTGCACTTCATCATGAGATCGGACACAGGAAATCAAGAGCTATTCTTATCCTCTCGTCTGCATGTTTCCTTCCCTGATCTTGACTGAAGAGGGCGATTATTACAGTACGCCTTCCGAGTTGGTGATTTATAGATTCACTAAAGGGACAGTCCACCATTGTACAGTCAAGTCTGAGAGGCTAACCCTCGTGAAACAGCAAACAGAATGGCACAAACTGAAGGTGCTGAATTATGAAGAGATGGACATTTACCAATATTGGCTTACCTCTAATACTGTACTGATCTTGGTTAAATATTGAAAGAAGTCTGATCACAGTTGAAGCCTACAAGTTCTTCCAGTCAACCAACAAAACATGTTGTTTTCACTGCCCTGCAGAACAACACGTATAAATCTTTCAATAAGGAGAGACGCGAGTGAATGAAGTAAAGATAATTATTTATTATGACAGATGATATGTGATAAGGGAGATTCTATAATCAAGGGCCATCGCCCTGAGCAGCAGCTCAGCAAGATAAATCCCCCCATGGAGTCCAGACACTGATGTCACTCTGTAGACAGATGGACTGATGAGGATGATGAAATGATGAAGCTGAAGATCTGCAAAGACTGGGCAGTGATGGGGAGTTGGAGGGGTTCGCATAACGGCAGCCTGAAAGAACTGAGGCAGAGGGAGAATCATATTTAAAGACACAGCAGCCATATGATAGGCTAACGCTGAAGGTGTGTCACTCTGCTATTGGATAGATGATGACAACAGCTGATATCTTAACTGACAGCTGCAGACAATGACAGCAAAGAATTTGTGAGTGGGCATGCGTGAGAGGAGTGATTGCGGATGGTTTGAGGAATAAGCAGGCCTAAGCTTGTAAAAGAAGAGTCTTGCTGACTGAACTAGAGCTTCATTTTGTGATCTGATGCCCCCTTTCAGCAGGATGTCTCTGTCTGTGCATTCCTAAACGTTCAAATCACCTTCACAGCACCAGACATGTATTTATTTTTTCAATATTTAACCAAAATAATAGGAATGAAAAGCCAAACCTTCTCACACACAGAGCACAGGCTGCCAAACTCCAGCCTCACCACCTCTGTGCCACACAAGAAAATAATTAATAATTAGATTGGAAAAAAAGTTCCAGGCAGCAACTATATTTCTTCAAAACAGTATTTGGAAAAACTATTGTCAAAAGAAGTTTAATGAGGCAGAGACTGACCCATTCTAGCGATTAAAGTCAGGACATCTCAGCCTCTGCTGCTCTGATTCTTCATTTCTTTAATCTGTTCCCTGTGAGTCCCCAAAACTTATGCCAGTGCATTCCCAAATGGCTGAAGTGCCCCTTTAATTTGTCGATTGTCAAATAACTTTTTGACATATCTTTATTGCTCATGCTGATTTCTGCAGAGGGGTCTTGAGACAGGAGCACACCGGATCGCTTTATGCCGCGCCATTAAATTAAAAGTAGGGTAAAATATGCAAAATCACCTTTAATGTTACAAAGTCTGCGACTTAAGCAAGAATTCTTGGGAATAAAACCAGTGAAAATTGTGAAAGAGAGGATGAGAAAGCCGGCTGTCCGTCTCCACAGGGCACTGATCAAGAGCAAGAACAACATTAGCATTCCACCCCGACACTGAGGCATTACTGAATGTCTAAGCCAGAGCCAATTGATTTTTGCTGCCATTCTCTTATTTCATCTTACGGGTGAAATATGCAGCTCTATGGGTTCGTCCATCTTCTAAGTATAAGCTCTTGATGATCCCAGTCAAGCCATAGGAACAGAACTCTAACTAAGGGGTGATGGAAATTGGAAATGCACGTCTCACTGCATTACATTAAAGTGAGTGACAATACCATGCTGATTTTCATTTGTAGTGATGGTACTATCTCATTTTTTTTCCATTACCATGAGCGTACTGTTCTAATTTTCAGGCGGAGGGGCGGGTGAGTGGGTGGATTTGTGCATTTCTGTATGGTAAGCCAGCAGAAGCTGGGTAAATAGGAGCATCAAAGCAATCTGCTGCTGGGCGCCGAGAGCACAGGCTCATTATAGGGGGCCTTGGCTGAGGAGTAGCCGGGAAGACATGCCAAGTTAGACTCCCGTTGTGACAGACAGTGCTCTTTAGCTATTAATCAACAGGCTGAGAAATTGAAAGGACAGCGAGTCGCTAATGGAACAATTTGTCTCACTGTGAGGGATTGAATTTCGCTGCACAGAGGCTCCCAGCACCATCTCATTCACCGCCTTCAGTCACTCTCTGTCAGACTCTTGTGTTTTTCTTCTGCATATTTCCTCTAAAGAATAGAGTACATCCCCATCAAACAATATGATGTAGTGCTTAATAAGTGGGTCGCGTGTTATATTGTACCATCGATGAACTACCAGCATCTCACTGCGTTTTAATTTGCCTTCATGACACAAGGTCACATTTCACTGGAGTGCTGAATTATTCTATGGCACAGACAGGAAGTGGAACATTTGCAGCTAATACATGACCGTGCGTCACCTGCAGTCTAATTCCACACGCTGCAGTTCAGATTTTGATTTTGTCATCAAAGGATGTGTTCAGGCTCTTTTTGTTTTCAGTGCAAAAGTCATGTGTAAAGGATGTTGTTTTTGGACAGTTTGCCACACTCCTTATTGACTTTTCATTAAAATATTTGATGACAATTTCATAGCACTTTCATATCATTTTGAATTTAACATTATTAACCTTCAATTAATGTTTGGTCTGTGTCATGTCAGCAACATCATCTGTAAATTAGTATCTTTATTGTACAACACTGGTCCCTGTTTTAACTTATACTGATGTTAATGATATTCAGCATATGATATTGAATATAACCTGGTCATTAATATCTCTGAATGATTCTAACATCATCCAGGTCACTGAGCAACTGTGCAGGAGTGTCTTTGCTTCCTCAGACAGTCTCTGTCAGTGCAGCTGTTATCAATATGAGACTTTTACTTGTGGCTGTCCTCATCACATTTTGTTACCCAATATTTATTATTCATGTCTATTTTTGGCCATTTTCCCCTTCATTTTAGAACTTACAGTGCACTCTTTAGACATGTTAAAATTAGGTAAGCTGTTTAGATATGTTTAATGCTGAATAGTTCTGCATTAAAATACAATCAGACATCACTGACAGACCTTTAAAAGAAGATCCGGTGTCTGAAATTAATTGCAAAATTTTTCTTCTTCCTCTTTGACGCCCCTCCAGCTGGTGGTGCCCAAGTCGACGGCCAAGGTCGCATGTTCCTGAAACGGCCCTTTTTGTGGCACAGTAACAGCATTCTCTCTGTGACAGAAAGCGACTGAGTTGATTTTTAAGGCCTGCCAGAGCCACCAGTGGCTCCATCATTACAAACTCATGCCGCGCAACCAAGCATTCCTCCAACCCACGGAGCCTTATTTGAAATTCATTGGAGAGAACAACGTTTCCCAAAAAGCTGAATATGTTGAGCTCTAGTGTGGGGAAATGAGTATAAAATGACGCACAAGACAGGTAGATAAGTAAATCATCCAACCCCACATCAAAAAGTCAGAACTATCCCTTAAGGAGAGGATGATAGGATTCAGCGGAGGCCGCTAGAAAGTAAAGTCTGATCATGCATGATGCATAATGTTTCCTCACCTGGAAAATTTCTGGTGTAGGCCACATGTCTTTACATGGATTTTGCAGGTTAAGCAGATACTAGATTGAGGTTTGTCTTATCTCTTGCTCAAACAAAAAGGGGGCTGAAACTCATTCTCTAGCAGCAGTTTAAAGATCACTTCATACAGTTATGACGGAGCAAGCTCCATACTACAACAGTGTGTGATCTTTGTGTCATACTCAAAGCAGTTCTCATCTATATTTTTATATTAATAAATGGGTCATTACATATATGTGAAAGTGGTGGCCTGTAGTGACGCACCCACACATAACTATAACTCAGCTCTGCAGTTCCTTTCAGCTTTACAGAATTTCATAGCCTATTTTTGCTCACTGTCAGGAGGTGTAGCATTAGCAGCATGTTAGCAGAGCAGCAGCAGCCACAGTGCTCTGTCTGCCCCCCAAGTGGCAAAAAAGACCTGTTAATGCAGAAATTACAGACATGTTTTACGGGAAACTCATGGTTAGCAAGATCAGAATCGCCACAGACAGTGGAAGACAAAAAAGGCTTGACCCTGACCTGCCTCACTACCCTATCACATGGATGGGTCAATGATCCTGCAAGAGGATAATGGCCTGGGACTCCCCACCACTCAGTTAGAACTCTTGGATGAGAGGCGAAACGTCCAAGCAAGTCCAGTTGTGTTTTGAAAGTGCTTAGAAATACTTTATAGTTAATAAAAAATCTGAATTTGAATTTGCTGTAGGTCTGATTCACACTCTGACTGGCTTCCTCTACATAGTGATGGCCAGTCAAACTAATGAGTTTAGGACCTGGAGCTATCTGCTATTCCGAGCTGAAATGAAAAGGAAAAAAAGACATAAAGTTGTAAGAGTTTAAATGAAATGATCCAGGAGCGTCCTGTGCTTCTGAGATGAGGAATCAATCACAAATTGGAATTTAAAGTCTAGAGTGTGAATAGTTCAACTTGTTTCAGTGAATGTTGCGCTAGACTAGAACAATAAATGCAGTGCAGACTGTCATTTAGTCATACAGGAAATGTAAAGCAATATGCCTGAGGCCCAAGCTAATATGCTCCATTACCCTCCTTCCCAGAGTGTCTCTAACCTCTGATGGCATCCTGTTGACAGGTGAGACTACACTTTGACACACAGGCTCTTTGTCAGCTCCTTTGGCTGACAAAGCACTAATATTTATCCAAGCTGCCAGCCTGATATTAAATAAGGATGCATGATGAGAGGAAGAGCCAAGTGTAACTCTCCTGGCCTACATTTTTTCCTGATCCTATTATGTTTGTTTTCATTTTTCTCTCATCCTCCCTCTATTTTCTCTCATTCTACCCATCCGCTCCCTTTAGGCCCGTCAGAAAAGACAGATTATTGATCCCGTTGTTCGTGAACAGCATAGCCGCACCATTATCTCCTATCAAAGGCTGTGGCTGGCTGTCAGGTATATGAACAGCAACCTGACATTACGGGGTTTATGTGAAGCAGCAGGCTGACTCTTCCACTGCCGGACAGTGCGGTCAAAATGACAATCATCATTGAGGTAAGGAGACAGCTGGGAGAAAGGGGTGACTCTCATTGTCATATGAAAAGGCCGATCAGGACAGACTGGCGCTTTTGACAGTCAGAAAGTTGCACTTAATGCGTGATTGAGCAAATGCAGAGGGTGACACACTGTAAGACAATTATATGCAAGCCAACTGATGGGCAAGAACGTCGATGTTGGATGATCCTACAAAACCCCACTTACATTCCAGATGTAAAAAATCAAGCATTTCAAACATCATCTTAATGAGAGCGCCAGATAGAGCAAACAGATAGTATCCTTATGGATCCTTGGTCCGCTGTCTTTGGTTCGGACCAAAATGTAATGTTTCTTTTTTGGTTTGGTTCCTTTTCACATTGAAATTTTCCCAAGAGCCCCAGAATTTGTCAACAAACCCACATGTGTGCAAAGACCGTTCAATCATTGGACTCATTTTAAACTGATGCGCTGACAACGTGCTGCTAATCTTTGGAGCCTACCAAAACAATATTTCCCATAATGCCTGCAGCAACGGGAGCCCGTTGCATCCAAAAAGGCATATAATTTTTAGAACTGGGTCAGACCGAGCGAGATCGCTTTCACATATCACACAAACCACACCAAGGTTCGTTTGAAGGTGAACCGAGACCACCTCTCCGGCTGGGTCTCGGTCCAGCTGTTGTATTCACACCAGCCCAAAAGGTCTGCATCAGCGATTTTTTTTTGGTTCAGTTCAAACAAGGTGGTGTGAATACGCCCTCAATCTTAAAACAGTCTTGGTCCAACTTGGTCTGATCAGTCTGACTTAACTGGCCCAACATTTTATACATCCATCCATCCATTATCTATACCGCCTATCCCTTTCGGGGTTGCGGGGGGCTGGGGCCTATCCCAGCTGCAATGGGCGAGAGGCGGGGTACACCCTGAGCCGGTCGCCAGCCGATTGCAGGGCCACATGCAAGGACAAACAAACATTCACACTCACACCTACGGACAATTTAGAGTCATCAATTAACCTAATGAGCATGTTTTTGGTCTGTGGGAGGAAGCCGGAGTACCCGGAGAGAACCCACGCATGCACGGGAAGAACATGCAAGCTTCACACAGAAAGGCCCCGCCTGACCCGGGGATCGAACCGGCAACCTTCTTGCTGTGAGGCACGCGCACTACCTGCTGCACCACCGTGCAGCCCCATTTTATACATATACATGCATTTTATACATATTGTGCTGGATCCAGACTGCCTGAAAAGGTCTCATTGGACTGGATTTTGCAATACTGTAAATGTGATTCTACTATAAATACAAAAGCAAAACTCAATCCATCTGCTGATCAAAGAAACTGCCAACAAAGCAATATTTATATAGTAATGCAAGATCACCCTTACAGCACATGAGGGAATCTCCAAAACCTCAATGAAACACAATGGCCGCACAATAACTGTCCCACCCATATTGTGCTTCAAGATATCTCGTCCTGTCTTCCTGGGGACATAAGTGGCATCTCCAAGTGGACACATGTGAGCCGCTTAGTTAGTCAGAGCACAAAACGCAGCAGAAGTAAGCAGCATTGCAGCCATGTCACTGCAGATTCATTTTAATTCAGTTGAAATATCAGAACAAACAGCTGGTTGACGATCAACTTTAAACCACTGGGAGACTCGGGACAGTTGCGTTTCTTGACCCGTGAAGGAAATGTACTCGCTACTGTCCGATCTCACACTCCACACCAGTCGAAGCCATTAAGGCCACGCTGCGATACCATCTTCCTGTCTCACTGTTAGCCAGAGGGGTTAAAAAATGCTGCAACCTTTCTTCTGTGTGACTGTCTCACTCCCCCGCCTGTCTGTCTCTCTCAGAGTGAATCATTCCATTAAGATCCCAGCATGTTGCAGAATGGAACAGAGCCGATGGGCTCGAGGCTGCCACATATCCTTCATGACAACCAGTGATCGATGACGAATGACGGCACGCTCTAATGAAACCAGGCAAAGGGATTAAAAACAACCCTCCATAACTTGCCAGGCTATTAATACATTGCCTAGTCGTCCCTCTTCAGAGAGGCTCTCCACTGATGCACCATTCAGTTTCTGTTGTTTTATTCACTCTTGCCATCACATTGAATATGCAAATTTTTTATGAATGCAGAACAATACCAGCTTTTGTTCTTTGGACAGCATGACATTTTCAAAATTAAGCTCCTATCAAAGAAGAAGTCAACGTAAAAATGAAAGTGCCAATGTAGCTGTTGTTGAAAATGTTAAACTTAGGAAAACGTATGGTCTTATGGCGAAGTTTTATGAGCTTTCTGACTTTGCAGTGTAGCACAAACAGTGTAGAAAAACACACTCCAGGCACATATGATCAGCACAGCGAATGTCTGTATAATTTCTTGGTCAAATTCACACGAGTAAAGGTGAAAATTTAATTAGTGCTGCTGGAAAAAGTGGCTATGATGCCATCAAGTTAAACTTCATTCTCTATCTTTATAAATGACTCATCAGTTCAAAGTGAGTCAGCGTACTCACCACACTCAAATAACAGACTAATATTCACAAAATACACATTATTGAACATGGTGAACTCATGAACTACCTGTCTGAGTTATATGTCAGTGAACATTAATGTTCACTACTTGCCAATTCCATGATTTCATTAGGTGGCGATGAAATGTCCAGTTTGAGTCCCAAATTATGCTTTAGTCCAAAAAAAGACAAAAGAGAGAAAGAAAAGCTCTTCTTAACGGATGTGTGGGTGGAGGGTGAAAGAGATGGGTGAGATGAAGAAGATGGGGGAAGGGGGGCAGAGATGAATGAGGGACATGGGCCCAGATGCTCAGATAAATTATTCACTTCATTCTTCAATACTGTCCTTCCAGCTGCCTTTCATTGGGCCTGTCAGGTGCCCACTAAGGATGGCATAGGAGGAGAAGTGTCACTCCTGCAGAGGGTGAGGAAAAGAGGGAGTGCTGGGGAGACAGAGGGAGAAAGATGAAACTTTTGTTGAACACTAGATTGGGTTGCACCAGATTCCTGAGTTCTTAGTCACTACTCGCTAGCTTAAAATGAATGATTTACTAAATCTGGATGCGTTATTCAAACCTGAAATGTCTTAGCTATTAAAGTGTGATGTATAAATCTTTTTGCAAAGAAACATCAGCAACAGCTTTCAGTCAGTCAATCATCACGCAAACAGGAGCTCAGTGTCATTTTATGGAGGTAAATGATAAATTAAATTTAACAGCAATCCTGCAATTACATTTACATATGCTCTCAATCGTGTAAAAGCAGCTTACAATGAGAGGGAAATGTCTGATTATGCTAACTAAGCTGATGTTTTTCAGTCATTTCGCAAAGCGCTGGCAGTCTGGACCGTCATCTAAAGAAGCGCTTTCATCCATGTCATCAGAAGTAATTAATTTCTAATTATTACTTGTGTCCAGTTGTCTCTCTCTCAGTCAGCCTCAGTCTCCCTCACACACTGAAAGATCTACATTCAGAGGCTGCAGTATGTTGTATGTATGTTAAAGATTCCACTTGTCCAATTGTTGCTGCCTGGATAAACATTTAGTTTTAACGCCACTTTAGGAGCGGAAAACCTTGTCCCTAATTTTAGTAATGCCTTGAAATAATGGCAGCAGCCATAGTGTCTTCTTGGCTGACTGAGCAGAGCTTCTTTCTCACACACACACACACACACACACACACACACACACACACACACACACACACACACACACACACACACACACATACAAGTGCTGATTTTAGCATACAGTGGGAAATGTGCTTATTTACTTTTTTAGCAAAGACTTATGTGGGAATATCTGATCCACTGTGTATACAACTACAGCCAGGAGTCAAGTTGACTCAATTTTATTTATAAAATCCAATATCACAAATCACAATTTGGCCCAAGGGGCTTTGATGTGGAAGTGATTAGAGCAGCTAAAGACTGGAAGCAGAGGAAAACACCTGACCTGGCTCAAATTCTGTTAAAAATTCTGCCTACCAGCACCTCTAAGGATCACTAATTAACATGTTATCTTGTTGACTCCATACAAAAACAGAATAAGAGTTTTCCCAGGTAGTGGTGTCCCTGGTTTTCCAGAAGGTCAGAGGTCAAACTGTACTTCTGAGGAGATTTCATGAACAGACAAAGCAAATCATTCCAGAGGATGAACACCAGCCACAACTTGATGACTGAGAGGTTGTTGTTAACAACGGCTGATATAAAGCTTCATTAAAGGGACAGTTCACTTAAAATAAAACAAATGCAAATATTTAACTCATCTCTAGTGGTACTGACCTGTGTACATAGTTTTGGTTTGACATGCCACAATTTTGTAACATGTTTCTAAAACTTGCCACCAATGCATTTCAGGAGTTGAAAGGAATTTTGTTTGTTCTGCATTGGAAAAATCATCATCATCATCATCATCATCATCATCATCATCATCATCATCATCATCATCATAACTTTTCAACAATGGAGTTAAAATGATTATTATGATCCAAGACTGGAAGAGTCAATTATTCATTCGACCAATGTGTTTCTGCATAGGGTCTTCAAGGTCTCCAAAATTCCTCTGTCAGTTATCCAATGGAAAGTCGACACATGCTGTAGACAGCCAACACCAATACTTTGCTCATTACGTTACCTTTTTGTTGGTTGTTGCACACACAACAATGGAACTTTTCTTGTAGAGTCTTGGAGATAATGAAACTCATTTTAACACATATAATTTAATTCACCTCCACTGAAATATTTCAAAATCTCGACTTTAGGTGTTTTAAGTGACAGAATAAAACTGAGACACATAATCAGCATTCAACAAAGCAACGCTGCCTTTGCTGAAAGACTACAACTCCAACGTTTATCTTCATTGCTGGGGATTAGCTCTGGCTGCAGCAGTAGATAAGTGACCGACCAGGTATTTGGATTCCTATCAAACCCTCATTGAAATGTGGGAGAGAACTAACACAAGAGCAAACAAACAACCTGGGACTCAGATAAACAAGCGCAGATTGCCTGTTGAGCCCCTACAGTCTCTGACAGCGGCAGTGAGCCCCGCGAGACTCCCTGCTGTTCTGCATACTCCTTCGCTAAATCTCACCTGATTGTCGAGCTTTGTCATCATCCTCTCAAAACCTGAAACACAGGCATTTAATTATATGGCATGGCACGCTCCTACCAATAACACACGCAGAGTAAATTGATTCTCGGTAATTTGGAAGTCCATTTTCTGCTGCTGTTTCTCTCATTTGATTCATAATGGCTCAGTGGGAGTCGTTATGGTTCCATTTACGGTAATAGAGCCATGCTTGAATCTGCAACACAAAAACAGTCCTGAACTCTCCCTCCTTTCTTCCACACACACATACGGATTTAAACACAGCTAGCCTTGTCTAGCATGGCAGTTTGTTTACAGGCTGATGGGTGCTAATTGCTGCAGAGTCACGGGTCTGGTTTCGAAGGCTGGGCTGGCGGTCTGGATGAGTGCAGCTGCCGGGCAATCAGGGCCACATTAACACCCAGAGGGGCTGGAACACAGCCCTTACCAAGCTGGCTCAGCCAATTACAGAGCAGATCGGGCTATCTGGCACATGCCCGCAGTGTGTGTGTGTGTTTATTTTCAAACTCTCAGATGTTCAGCCTTGCTTGACAGCAAACAGCACCCTGATCCGAGCTGACTAGAACTAATTCACGTCAGCGGTTTAATGCAGCAACTTTAAGTCGCCACCACAAAATTATGCATGCAAAGTTAATCAAGTAGATCTTCAAGATGCTCTCAGCTTAATTAAAACACAATGTAACCCCTTCCATTGCGAGGGGGGAGCTGCTTGAGCCTGATTGCAGATTATGTCCATGCTGAGGTGCTACAGCAGTGTCCCTGCTCATATTTTTGACAGCCTCAAGCATGCGGGACATATTCAGTCCATATACTGTACTGCGACCAGGAGATCTATGCAGATTCACAAGGTTTGAGGCTATTTCCATATCTGGCAACGTTACACTTTGCTGTCCAGCCACAGCACTGGCATTAAAAGACAGGGTCAGAGTTTTCCATGTCTGTCTTCCAACAACAGCCATGTGCCCATATGAACATTACAATGGAGTTTGCTTGGTGTGATCATTCGTCCTGCTCGTCCACACCGGCTCTTAAAATCAGAATCAGAATACTTTATTGATCCCTGAGGGGAAACTGGGTCAGTTGCAGTTGCTCCAACAGTATTTCGTCATTTCATTTCAGATATAAGGTGTTAGCTGATTTGCTTTTAGTTGCTGTACAATTTTAACATTAACCCACTTCAATACTGCTGGCAAAGGGGCTCCCAAAGAAAAATGGAGCACATACAATGAGTTCTTTTTTATTTTAAAGTAATTTTTGGACTGACAGTACAAAGATAACAGGAACTAAGGGACAAGAAGGAGCCTTCAACCCCTACAACGCCAGGGCACCACGTTTCTAATCTTTGATCAAGGAAGACATTTTGACATGTCTCTGGAGGAAAAGCACAGGTGCAAATAATAAAATGGCTGATGGCTGAATTCCATTTAGCTGCTTCAGTCTGAGCATCCTGGTACTGTTCATGCTGGCTCACTGTCACACTTACAGGAATGTTTGAATAGAACAGAGCCAATTATTGTATGTGTCATTATAACATGGACATTATTCATAAGAAAATGTTGCCACAGCATGTCCACCTGATGAGCTTATGCGTGAATACCGTTCTTCATTTTGTCAGGAAAATCCTGGAAGCATGAGCTCAGCTGGCCCAAACACACAGACAGGTGAGTTACAGGCTCTCAGGTGAGCTCTGATGTCTCAGTGAAACAGCTCTATGGAAATTCATAAGCTGGTTAAATGATAAATACAAGTGGAAGTTTGTGAAATGGTTTGAAGATCGGTTCATGTTTGAGCATGTCTGCGGCTGTAATGATGATTGTACAGAATCTCAGGTTTTAATGTGCATCAGAATATAATGGAATATAATATTGTCCTTAATAATATTGAAACCAAACTTACGCCCTTGGACTATGCACATTTGTTGCTGCTTGATGGGTATGTATGTTTTATTCAATTCAAGGTCACTGTGCTGTAATTATGCTGCACATTTAGTCTGTCTTCCTTCAGTTTCCTTCTTATTTGATGAATCTGCTCATGAATCAGGCTAATTGGGAGATGAAACACAATTTAATTATTTCTCTGCACAAAAATAATGTAATGTACAACTGATTTAGTCTAAATGAGCAAAGTTCTGCCATCTGACGAGGAGGGAGCACACACCTTTATGATGTTAAAAATGGACTTGCACAGGCTATGGATTACAGGATTTAATGTTGCTATTTATTTTTAACTTGGCATTCATTAAAATGGTGGATAGGTTTCCCTGGAGGTCAGGAGGCTCAGGATGGAGGAGGAGAGGAGGATGAGACCAATTTTCTTCCATTACCTAAGATTAAGATGCCTGGGATGGTTTACTCCGCTCTGTTTCTGGTCCAAGGACAGGCACAATGCTGACGGGCCACTGAGCAGGCAGGCAAAGAAAAAGTATAAAGGAAAGGTAGAGATGGAGGCCAACCAATAGATTAAAAGCATAAGGGAGGGCAAAAGGTGCCCAGGGACCTGAAGGAATCAAGAAGAAAAAAACTCACCTACAGACCACATCTTGGTTAATTCTGAATCAAAAAGTAATTTGGAAAAAGTGTTTTCTCTTTTCATTCTCCCACCAGGCTGTGCAGACTTTAAAGCCAATTAAATTAAAGGTTGGAAGCACTATTTGTTCTCCATCACCCAAGGCTCTTTGGTGTTGTTTGAGTTTTAATGGGTCCAAAATAGGCACATGCAGTGTTGTTGTTGGATATTATTTGTGTTTCTTTGTCAAATTTAAGCCAAACTGAAGTTTGAATATCTATTGCTATCATGCATAATTTTCCATTTTTCAAAAGAATACAAAGAAACAGTGGATGGATTCAGCTACACGAGCAGTACAGACTGATTTGGCCAAAGTGTAGCCTGTAGTATGCAGAATGGCAAAAATACACAGATGTCGTACTGATTCTGCAAAAATCTGCATTATGCATCAAACCAGTCGCCTACCATTTCCCACAATGCAAAGCACACAAACTTCACTAATTTTGGAAATTATGCAGTTATTGTCAAGGGGGAAACACAGGAGTGTTTCCTGATAATTGTAGTAGTATTTGGCCCTAAACCTCTTCAAAACTCACTATCTAATGATATCACTACTCTGGATGGTATTGTCCTGGCCTCCAGCACCACAAAGGAAAAAAGTCCATATTTCTCCTATGTTATATTTTTCACATCATAAATACAATAAAATAAGTGAATAAATTCAAGTAAAATTAAAGTAAATTCTGGCTAAACCGTTCTTAATCAAAAGCAAGGCTGAAGAAAGAGTTTTAAGCTTACGTTGAAAGACTTCAACACTTGCAGCTGCTCTCAGATCCTCCGTCAAGCTGTTCCAGCGGCTCAGAGCATATAAGCTGAAAACTGCCTCACCAGGTTTCTATTCTTTTATGATTGACTTGAGTCTGTCGCTTTGAATATACTCATATTCACTATGTGTGAGTCATAAAAGGAAAAGCAGATAAAGTTATTTCTGGCAAATATGTGTCATTAACACGGGGGGGTGAACGGTGCTGTCACCAGAGGGCTTGAAAGTGAACTCCACCTGGTGGTCTGAATGTTTTTCAGTCAGATCACAAATTAGCAGTCAGGTTGCAATGAAGTCAGGCAGCAACACGGTTTGGGGACATTCAAGTTTTTGGAGCGAGAAGAGCCGATTCTGTTTCAACTCATCATTATGCACTGAGTAACTGGGCTTCTGGCTGGATCACGGCCTACTTTTGGAAATCTCATGGTTTTGACAATTTTGCCGTTGAACACATGAGAAACACAGCAAGTCTCAGTGCGACTTTGTATTCCAGTCTTCTCTTCTTGGTTCTGTGGGTGGAGAAATTAATGTTTCTTCTATGATCATTTTCTATCTGTGTGTCCATCAGCATCGGAATAAAGTGACAACAGCAAAGGCTCCATGTGATTCACAAAAGCTGGCACCCAGACCTAATGTTTCAGACATGTCATATCCCATTTCTGTCTCCTACAGAATACACGTATACAGTACTAATGGGTTTTGGCTTACACATTTTTTAGGAAAGGTAATGTCTAGCTGCCTGGATCACATCTATTGCCAATTTGTTTTTTCACTTGGTCATGGTTAGGGAAAGATGATGATTTTTGAGTTAAAAGCTCCACCCTGTAACAACTGATTTGGTGATTTGCAATTGAAAGCAGCATTTTACTTGTTATAGTTTAATGTGTAGCAGGTCCTAAGCACACATATATATGTGGTCATTAAAATGCTGTTGGCACTACAGTTTTCCTGACAGTCTTTTTATTGTTCAAAGGCAGAGATCTGAGGTGAATGGAGTTGTGCAGCTAAAATTATTTCAACAGTTCAGAGGTTTTCTGAGTGTTTTCTAGATGTGCTATGGTCACACTGCATTTTAGCTGGTCACAGATAAGCATTTCAATGGTTTTGTGAAAACAAAGACGTAATCACATCATATCTCCTCAAGAGACGGGCTTGAAGTTTCTTGCTTGTTTTCTCATTCCACTTTTTTCCAGGTCGGTCACCTAAAGATGATTTCTTCAAAGCAAATGAAGGGAAACTGGAACTGAATGAAAATTCAGTGTTATGCTATTCTTTGTGAATACTACAGGTTAGAAAATATCAGCTGTTTTAAAACAAGTGTTTGTGTACCAGGCAGGAGAACAAATGAGCAGTTTACATTGTGTCTGTGTCCAACAACAGAGACTTCACCTTGGATTGATTGAGTTGGATGCTGACGGATCTGTGCAGACCACAGAGGATGAACTCGTGGAGCTCCTCCATGAGGCAGGCTTGCATGACTCAACGACAAAGCTGGTCATCGTATGCACATCCAACAGATTTCAAAGGGAAACGCTGACCTTTGGAGGAAATGAAGATGAACTCACATGGCCATTAGATAGTTCACACTTTGGCTCGATGGTGAGGGCATCGGCATAATAAAAGTCCTGATGACCACACCATCTCCTGGTACTCCGCTGATACCTGACTAAAAATTATGTGCATCCCTGTATATAGTTTTGTTTTAAAGCTTGAACAGTATGTTGTGTTTTATTGTGAAAAAAATACCCAGAATCAATAGCAAATTGGTACTGCTCAAGCTATTCAGAACTAGACAGCTTTGTGCAACGTAGGCTATTTGTTGTAGGACGTACGGCACAGTCAGTCTGTCTACCAGCACTAGGTGTGTGTGTGTGTGTGTGTGTGTGTGTGTGTGTGTGTGTGTGTGTGTGTGTGTGTGTGTGTGTGTGTGTGTGTGTGTGTGTGTGTGTTCGCACTCTCTCTGGACTACACATCCAGCTTTCTTCTGTCTATAGTGGACAATAAGGCATTATCTCATTCACGCATAAACACACTTACATGCCATACAGCACTGACAACAAAACAGCACAACAACAAGAGTAATCAAACCATGTCCTTAAAATTTACAGCTCAATCCATTCTCCATTCACAAAAAAAGATGGCAAACATCAAAAGTATGTTTTTTAATGAGGTAGTGAAGAGAAAAAAAAAATCATTGAAGTTGTTTACTGTGTTCCCGTTTTTAATTAAGCAAACCAGACGCAGTCTAGGGTGGAGAATGTGCTCTATTCAGTGGAACGGATACCTCGGCCATGATGAATGAGCTGTCATCTCCAATTGTTGCTGAACCTCTGTCTCCTTGACACCCGGCGATTCCCACTGCAGCGACTGTGCTACAGCTCCACATGGTCGGGAGGTCAAGGGTCACGCCAGTATGTTAATGTGGGCACAGGCATGAAGCCAGAGAACTCATAGTGAACGCTGTAGCATAGAGAAACTGCTTATTCTGTTATCAGTGCAGGCCGATATGGGATGGACAAAATAAGAGAAATGCTTTACAATCAATATCAAAGCAGCGCTGATATATGGCTGCTTTTTTACAAGAACAAAGCCAAGGACAGATGCTGCTGCACAGGTCTCTCAGACAGCAGGGTAATAGTCTGGAGGGAGTGGAAATTTCTGGAACAGAGTGTAGCGAAGAAAGCCGTGGAGGAAGTTTGGCAGCGCTGTGACAGGTGACGTTACTGTGGCACTGGCCACATTCTTAGCGGGGAGCAGTCCCTCTCCTTCTGCCACAATGGACATCAAACGGCGTGTCGTTTGAATGTCACAGTGGAAATGACAGCAGAATCTGTGCTCAGGTCTGACACAGTTTGGGAAACCAAGCCTGAAAACCTACAGTAACTGCTCCCAAGTCAGCCCAAAATACAATCTAGCACCGCACATAATGTGGTTTACAGCAAGAACGGTGGCACATGAATTTCTTCTGCATTTTTGAGACAATGCATTCTTGATTTCAAGCAGAGCGAGACAAAAGCAGCCTCTTATTTTTAGCTAGCAGCCGGCTGAGAAGACAAGAAGTTGCATGCAGATTTTCACAGCAGCTAACTAGTTCATCAACTCTTGTGGGTTATAGTTGAACATTTAGTCTCCCGTTAAAGTAATTACACTAAGACTTCAATGCAAAAGCTACAAAGCTGGCATCCTTAACCAGCAGATAGAACTACAAAAGCAGCATTGTTCTTGTATTGCAGGTTAGAAATATCTAGCCATAGTATTTTAGTAAATTGTGATCAGAAAAAAAGCAACAGGCAACACAGGAGTTTGATTAATTCTTTTAATTTTCACATTTTCAGAAAATACTTAAAAGAGGAGCACAACGTAATGAGTTTAGCAAAGTTTGGCTGGAATACACTCAGGTGTAAACTTTTTAACAAATGCAATAAAGATATGCTATGCCTTCATCTTGGAAATAACGCTAGGTAACTACTGAGCGTTACTAAAGCAGGGCAGCACACTGTTTATTCCAGCATTTACTGGAAGGTCTGTCATATGATTGGACAATCACGGTTTGCAGGAGGGTTTTAGAGAGCAATCGACTAATAAAGCCAATTTTTATTGAAGACAATCATTCACACTCTCCAAAGAAGCTATAATCGATTCTTTTGAATAACAGTGTATAAAATGACGGTGTGACGGTGTGAAAGGGGTCGCTCCTGGTGATGAACCTGCACCTGAGCGTAATCAGCTGCAATCTGTAGATCCACCCAGCTTTATGCAGCTTTAGAGTGAGCTTCAGCTCATTCTGCAGCTTTGTGACCCACAATTTGACTGTTTCAGTTCACTCTAAGGCCTCTCAAAGGGTTGTTTTCAGCCACAGCAGGCAGCTGTTTTCAGCAAAGAAGCTCTGAAAACTCTGTGCTTTACAGATGTTTGATGTTTGGCACCACATAGCATACACACACAGTTGGCAACTAGATGGTGAACAGAGCGGAACATTTAGCAGATAAAAAGCCAGATATTTCCCTCAGGAGTTGGTAGAAACCAAAAACAGAACTCAAAGAGAGAGTTAATACTTACAATTGTTAAATGTCCAGAAACACGACTCCAGTTGAATGTTGCTTGGTAACTGCTGAGTGTGTTCAAAGGCAATGGTCGATGTTATATTCATGTTCGGTTTACAACTTGTCTCCACTGCCCCCCCCAAAAAATCAATTATAGCTTTAAAGAAGAGCTGATGTGGAAGGTAAAGAAAAATTGCACCAAACAATAGAGAACAGTCATGATGTACATCAATAAAAAGAGCTGTCCAGCATCATCAATCACAGTGGCACTTTTTCATTGGGTTTCAGGTCAGGACATGAACAGCAAACTGTGCAGATTCTCATACATGTCATAAATTTTAAACGTTTTTCTCTTCTGGCTGCACAAAATGAATACCAGTATCACTGTGGATCGTGTATGTCCTGTTCATTCATTAAGTCAGGTGGTGGCTGCACAATACCTACTTGAGCTTTGACATCATCTTTATAATGATAATGGCAGCCCGACCTCTCTACAGAGAGAAGCAGCACTGCCAAGCTTCTTCCCTCTGTTCCATTTATCTGACTGACTGTTGACTGATTGAGGTCTCTGTCTAAAGAAATGCTTCTCTAGCCTTTTCCACTCCTCCCTGTCCTTTGATATTTATCATTCCTACAGATCTCTGTTATGAAGAGCAGGCACTGCTGGTAATCGGACTTTTTTTTTTGATAGAGCGGGGCATCAGTTATTTCAACAAATGCGATGACACTCTAATACGGGCGAGAGTGCCTTCATGTCATCCCATTCTGAAGTCATCTTTGAGTTTTTCTCTGGCTGGACTGTGAATGTATGTTCAGTAAAACAAGAAAAAGTACAGCTGTGTGTGTTTGATCAGAGTGGAGATCAGAAGTTGAAACTACAAAATCCTGTCTCATTCAGCCATCGTTAGTTAGAGATAATGGTTTTTACGGTAGTAACAAAGGCTCATAATTAGAACAAACACTGTCATGACCAGGAAAAACTGTGTCAGCTGTTTGTAAAAAAGCTTAAAATCAAAGTCAGAAGTTTGATGATTTTAAAGTTAGAGCTGCAATGATTAGTCGATTGATTGATATGATGATCGCATGACATTTGAAAACATCACCTTGGACTCCTTGACACCCTTTCATTATTTTTGGACATTTTCTAGACAAGGTAAATCATTGTTGCATTGAAAGAAATAACTGGAAGATGAATCATAATGAAAATAAAAGGTCTGAAGGGACCACGTGGCACAAATGTCATCATTTACAGGTGTTTGCAGGGGCCACACAGACCATCATGTTTCAGCCATACAGACTGTATGTGCCAACAAACATACAGTATGTGAACATGTTTCCACCATGACACCTCATGCAGTGAAAACAGAAGAATGGGTGCTCCACCTCTTTAGATGTTTTTAAGTTTATCTGGTCCTTTAAGATGCTGAAAATTTGATTTCTAATTAGTATCATGACTTCAAATATGCCTGACTGTATGACCAACAGTCAAAGTTTTGGGAGGGGGCATCCTTAGGTATTAGTTTAAAACTCAAAAGTGTGCTTCATCAGGACTGTGGGGATGTGGTTTGATTCGATTTGATTGACAGTGCTGGCAACTCATGCAAACAAGCCACGGATGTCAACACATTTTCATCCAAATATTGCTAATTCCTGTTTCCAACTCAGCCCTGCCCACTTAAAACCAGTGAGAAGAGCGCATACAAGAACAGAAATGTAGAAATCTGTTCTGTGAAATAACCAAAACTTGAGAAAATAAGTTTATATTGCCTTTAACCACAGATATAGCAGATAAGAAGACATTCATAATAATATTTTTTGCAATGGCCATAGGACTAATTTTGGAAGCTATGAACAAAAGGCCTGTTTTGTCCTTGTGTTGTAGAACAGCAGGTGCTAATGCCTATAAATATATGCTACAGCAAGATCACAGCACAAAAGAGCAAACAAGGCCTTGGTCTACTTGTGTGTAATGGAAGGCATCTTTTTCTCCAATAGCAGCACTTCAGCATTTTCTCACATCTCACTTTCACTGGACAGACACATTAGCACACAGAAGGCAGACCGCAATTTTAGACTCATCTCGTCTGACCTCGAACAATGGCCTTGTATTTGTCCTCCCGCCAAAGATGAATTTTCCTTCGCCAAAGTGCACATCATTAAAATGTAACAGGACAGCTTCATTTGCAGACTTGAGCATAGCTATTTGGGAGCTGGAGCAGCACCAAACTCCCAATAACACAGATACCATCATTGCACCTCAAATTAACCTCCTTTAGATTTGCCTTTGGCTAACTACACAGCTATACACGGGGACAAGACCGAGGTGAAAGCACCTGGTTGTTCTGCTCTGAGGGAAATATTTTCTTCTTTGCCTTGACAATGCCTCCTTGTGAGTTTAGCCTCTTCATCTCAGTGACACGCAGAGCAGAAGCAGGCAGGTGCTGGCTGCAGCAGAAAATTGCCTCTTATCCCCATGATTAGACTATATTCAACGACTGTAATAACCACACAGGCACTATAATGGATGTGAGATTGAAAGCAAAAGAAGTAGTTAGGTCATAAAACAGAGCTTTTTTATAGCTGTAATTTAACAGGCTCGGGGAGCACAGTGAAAATATATGGTGTGAGTCTTAATAATGCACAGAAATGTTGATATATGCACGAAACATGATGATGCATCCTTGCCTCAGCATTAGATGAAAGGTCATCCCAAGTGGCAGTAATCAGCTCAGCAATGATGTTTGTTCTATAGCATGATGCGTAAGAGCTAAGATAAAATTTGTATCATGGTAATCCCCCACCATCCTTGATGAGGATGATGAAAGATCTGTGCTAAAAAGCAAACTAACCAGTACTTATCACCTAATGAATCCAGGGTGTATGAACCCACAGCTCCTTAATAATTCATTGCAAGAAAGCCTGCAGAAATACTGGAACGATGGCTTATCTTCAAAGTCTCATGGGAAATAAATGTTTGTCCATTAATATTACGATGGACTAACCATGTAGATAGGTAATGGAAAATGTGCTGACGGGACACTAACACCATTTTGTTGATTACATCATGCGACCATGTGGTCATGTCTAATGGCAGGAAGAAGGAGGCAAGGACGGGATCTAATTTGGGTCAGTCGAGGCATATCAGCCAATCGGAACATCCCACTTCTCTTTGAAGAAATATCAGCGGCCATGCTTATCTGACAAAATATGCTCATAGAGGAAATTGAACTTTGAACAACCCCTGCAGAATGTTGCCATAATTTTCCTGTCCATCAAAGCAACGAAACACCGCCAAGGTTTCTGGGGGGGGGGGGGGGGGGGGTTTGTTTTTTTTTTCCAATTGGCTAATTTGCTGTACATCTATGGAAGTCAATGCACACTGTTAGAGAAAGCCAGCCCCCTCCTAGCTAACGAGCTCTTAAAGAAATATCAGCCTTCACTGTGTCTGACACAACTGCACCTGAAATGAGTACATTGCCTTTAATGTGCAGCAAAAGTTAATATGAAGTTAGTAACTTCATATCAGGCTGTTTATTTAGATGGAGCCCTAATAAGATTGCTGAAAGTCTGTCATATAAGAAATTTTATTCCCCTGCATTTTCTTAATGGGACTAAGCTTCCGCGGCCAACAACATCACTCCAGTCTGTCACTTGCTGTGTTGCTTGTTTCATGTGGCATCAGTCCAACGCCATGTGACCGTTTGAAGGGCACTTTGTTCCCTCACCTACTTCTCTGAGAACAGGATGACACTGTTCTCATCACAGGTGTCAGGTATCGTCTGCCTAGAACAAGGAAATTAATACATGTGCACCAGTGTGTTTGCATGCAATATGCACATGCTGCACTTTTGTGCATGTGCGTTTGGGTATTTATGTATGATGTGTCAGGGACTTTCACCAAAAATCATTAATTACATCATTTACCTCTAATACGCCTTAATCACTTTGCTGCTGCTGCAGATGTGGTTAACTTTTACCACTTTCAGCAGCCTTATCTCCAGCCGCAGTAGGCAGCAGTTTTCAGAAAAAGCATTTGACAGGCCGTCTGAAAGATGATTCCAAACTAATGCCAATGTTACTCTGTATTTGCTGAATGCACATTGAACAGATGAGCCACACCAAATTTATCAAGCCACACTGTATGTCAAATATGTGTGTGATGTTCAAGTTGGCTCATTACAATTTGGTATTATTTCCATAGTCATGGCCATTAGTAATAACATTGAATTCATTAAATGAATTACTGCCAAAGCTTGACAATCATACTTTAAAAAAAAAAAAAAAAAGGCTAAAAGCTGAATCCCTGAGACCTTCGATCATTTAGGGGTCACTGCATTTAAAACTGACATGATTATATGAAAGATATTTCTAGATGGACTGGGGAGCACCAGAAGCGCCATCTAGTTCATCTGAGAGGGTGGTCCGAAAAGTCCACTTTTCAAATTATTTCTGGAAATCATGAACATTATGTCCTCAGGGCTCAAGAGGAAAACCACCCAGATTGTTGCCGGTGCAGAGTTCAAAAGCCAGCATCTACGATGGAACAGGGTGTGTTAGTGCCCAGGGCATGGGTAACTTGTACATCTGTCAAAGCACCTTTCTGAAAGTACTGGTTTTGGAGCAACATATGCTACCATCCAGATGAAGTCTTTCTCATTGGCTTCCCTGCTTGTTCCACGAAGGCAGAATGTATTGGCTCCATAGTAAAGGGTGCATGTACTAGACTGGCCTGTTTCCCATTGAAAATGTGTGGTGCATTATGACGCACAATATACAATTAGATGGAGCACGATGCTACGCTGTTATAATCAGGCTCCTGTCCCAACTTCTCTTGAATATGTTGCAGGCATCAACTTCACAATCAGTGCACATTTGTAAAGAACAATACATTTAATCTATTTGAACATTGAATGTTTTTCAATTAAATAAAAAATTGTCATTCTACAGGATTTTCTTTCTGTTTTTATTTATATTTTTGGTGGAAAAAAAGTCAGTGTTTTCATTGGTTTCGAATCCTCCATATCAGATGAAGCATTAAATTACCGCCTGTTTGTTGTTGGTGCAAGGCTCCTTTTTGTCACCTATAACAAGGAGATAATGTCTGAGTTAGAGCTGGCGGTAGGTTCCTCTTCCTCTGGAGGATCTGTATAATCAGTGTAAGAGCCCGGCCTGTCTACAGATAAATTTGGAGGGCAGACATCTCTCCAGAATGACAATGAGGTAGCAACAGAGAGCCACAGCTGGGTGTGACAGGGAGAGATGAATGAAGCCAGAGAGGGAGAGATCAAACCCCTTCAGCACACCTGCTCACACCTGTTCACCACTTTCACTGATCCTCCTCCAGAAGCAAGCACAAAGAAGAGGGACGGGAAGAGTGGTCGACGAGCAAGTATGGAAGTGTGGAAGAATTGTCTTTATAGGCGCTCATATCCATAAGGAGCGTATCTATAGCAACAGGGATATATGTGATAGCTGATACAAATTTAGTACAGCACATACTGATATATAGAGGGAGGGAACAAGATAGGAATAAGGGGGTAACAATGTTATTTCAGGGTACTGTGTGATGAAAACTCCCAGGTTGTTATCCTCTTATTCTTTAATTTCACATCTTGTTCCCATTGATACATCAGTACGTATTGTACAGGTACACCATAACATCACAATAAAATCTTGGAAGGATTACACTGTACATTGCTGGCTGTCATCTAACGATCAAATCAAGATCAAGATCAAGATCCAATTGGCCCAACTGATCGTTAAAAATCCCACCCTTCTGAATCTGACATGAAGTCTGGTTTTAGCATGTAGCCCTCTCTTGTCTATTCATTTTGGATTTTGTTTGTTCTTAGCTTGGTAGGGGGTGCCCATAAATAATGAAAGAAAGTGAAAATAGTAATGAGCTGTGGGGGTTCTTGGGAAGAAGTCTTTAAAAATATGCATTTTTATGGCACTCTCTAAACCTTTAGCATTGGATAATCACAATGAATTGAATGAATTTCAAATAAGTATGTGGTGCTTCTCAACCTTTCTGGTTTGTTAGCCCATAAAATGAAGTAATCTTGACCTCCGTTGGCCAACTCAAGTAAAATATGGGCAGTGTTTGGCAGCTAGGCACTCATGGCAGCATTCAGCTCGGCACAGTAAGAGGTGGGGATGACAATAAATTCTCTATAATAACAAACTTTATAGCACTTTTCTTAACAAGGTAACAAGGTGCTTCATGGAAAAAGAAAAAAAAAAAACAAGAGATAAAACAGCACAGATAAAGAAAAGAAAGAACAGCAGATAAAGAAGAACCAAATAAAAACAAGGTGGGATTATAGAGCAGTGGGGGAAATGTTAAATGGCAGGAGTAGAATGATAAAACTAGTAACTTATGTTTAAGAATTCATAATGATGTAGCCTGATTTCATCGTCTGGAGGCTCTAACAGCAAAGGCCCAGTCCCCTTTGGTCACAAGCCAGGATCCAGGAACAACCAGCAGAGCTGCAGCCACCGATCTCAGAGAATGCCCAGGCACATGGGGAGTCAATACATCTTTTATGTAATTTGGAGCAAGGCCATTTAAAGCTTCAAAACCCATCAATAACATTTTAAATCAATACAAAATAGAACAGGCAGCTAGCACACGAGTAATGTGATTATATTTCTTGATGCCTGTTACAATTCAAGCAGCAGCAGTTAGAGTCAGTGAAGAGCTCTGACTGATACTGACATAAAGCGTGTTACTGTGGTCTAGGTGGGAAAAAATGAAGGCATGGATGAATTCAGGCAAATCGGTTGGAGACAGGAATGATCTGACTCAGGACTCTCAGCAGGACTGGAAAAAACACGAGCCTTAAAACTGAAATCTGTATCAAAGATTACTGCAAGATGTCCAGCTTAATCATTTTATTCAGTGAACCAAGCTTACTGTGAAGCAGGCTGGTGGAATATGTTTGACCAGACAGTGTGACCTCAGATTTCTCATCATTCAGTTTTAAAAAGTTCTTGGACATGTAGCATTTTAAATCACTGAGGCAGGCGAGGACATTAACATGTACTAAACTGCTGGAGTTACTTGATTGGAGAGGAATATAAAGCTGTATGGGCCAAGAATGGAACCTTGGAGGACACCACGGTTCAAGCCAGCAGCTGGGGACAGGCTTTAATATAACAAGTGAAAATGTTCAGACAGATAGGAGCATAGCAGTTATAGGGCAGTTCCCTTAAGTACAACCCAGGGTTTTGGACGGTGCAGGAGAATGAGGTGAACAATAGTGTCAAACACGGCACTCAAATCTAAAACACAAGGACATAACAGTCGTCTCTATGGGTTGTTGACAGTAGTCCATTAGAGACCTTCATGAGGGCTGTCTCTGTGCTGTGGCAAACTCCAAAACCTGATTGAAAACTTATTATGCATAAAAATTATGAATTTGGGGTTGAAATTATGTTCTCCAGGACCATACATAAAAATGTGTAATTTAAAAAATGTGTCTCTAATTACTGAATGAGAGATTATCCAGATTTTGTTTCCCTTCTTTTTTTTCAGAAATGGTTGAATAATTGCATGTTTGAAGGCACAAACCCAATTCCAAAAAAGTTGGGACGCTGTGCTGAATGTGAATAAAACCAAAACGCAATAGTTTGCAAATGACACTGCTACTGACTACTAGTACTGACATTAGATTAGATTAGATTAGATTAGATTAGATTAGATTAGATTAGATTAGATTAGATTAGATTAGATTAGATTGAATTTTATTGGCTCCACGGTGGAGCAGCAGGTAGTGCGCATGCCTCACAGCAAGAAGTTCACCGGTTCAATCCCTGGGTTGGGCAGGGCCTTTCTGTGTGAAGTTTGCATGTTCTTCCCGTGCATGCGTGGGTTCTCTCCGGGCGCTCCGGCTTCCTCCCACAGACCAAAAACATGCTCATTGGGTTAATTGATGACTCTATATTGTCCTTAGGTGTGTGAGCATGAATGGTTGTCTGTGTCTGGATGTTGCCCTGCAATGGGCTGGCGACCGGCTCAGGGTGTACCCCGCCTCTTGCCCGTTGACAGCTGGGATATGCTCCAGCCCCCCGCAACCCCGGAAGGGGATAGTCGGGTATAGACAATGGAGGGATGGATGGATGAATTTTATTGATCACTTATGGAGGACCTGTCAGGGAAATTGGAGTTCCAGCAGCTCAAAGGGTATACGATACAGATAAAAAGGTAATAAAATACAATAGAAATAGAGAAAAATATGAGAAAAATATGCGCTATACAATATATACCATGATGTGATGTGAAGTGAACTGTAGTAGACCAGTAAGTGTCCCAGTGCTCCTTCCATTCCTACCCTCTGTCCCATTGTTACCTCCTCACCCCGAGTGAGGAGTTGTACAGTCTGATGGCATGAGCGACAAAAGAGTGTTTCAGTCTGTTTGTCCTGCACTCGAGAAGGAGCAGTCTTCCACTGAACAGGCTCCTCTGGTTACTGATGACGGTGTGCAGAGGATGTCTGGCATCATCCATAATGTCCAGCAGTTGTTGCAGCATCCTCTTCTCTGCCACTGTCACCAGAGAGTCCAGCTTTGTTCTGACCACCGAGCTGGCCCGCCTGATCAGTTTGTTCAGCCTGGATTTGTCCTTCTTGGATGTGCTGCCCCCCCAGCACACTAGTGTGTAGAAGAGGACACTGACAACCACAACCACTATCACAGACTGGTAGAACAGTAGTCAAGTGTTCCTGAGTCTATGTGGTACCATCCTTTATGTGTCACAAAAATGGTGAACCTCGCTCCATCCTTGCTTGTGAACAACTGAGCCTTTCAGGATGCCCTTTTTATACCCAGTCATGATACTAGCACCTGTTGCCAATGAACCTGTTTACCTGTGGAACGTTCCAAACGGAGTTCCACGTAATATGGTTTATTTGTTCGTAACCCTAACACATGAGGCTACTTGCTGACAAGTTTACTGACTTTGCCGAAACAGTACATTGATTTTGACTCAGCGCTCACTGTCAGATCCTCGACATGCAACTCTCCTTTTGTTCAAAGCAAATCCTCAATGCATGACTCTCAACCATACAGCTAAAATAACAGGGGCAAGACTTCACAGTCTTCACACCCAAATGGCAAAATAGACTGTTCAAACTAAGTGGATAAGAAAAAAGCATTGATGTTGTTGACTATTGATATGAGAGTATGTGAACTGCAGTCTCCTCCTCCCTAAGATGTTTTTCAATGGTTTAAATCACACCATTTCTTCCTGCCCCTTTCTCTGTGTCAAACCACACAATAGTACGGTCAAATAAGGCCCATTTTCTTCATTATTCTCTCTCTGGGAGTGAATTCATTGATTGTGGCCACAGCATAATGGCTCACAGAAAGAGAGCTAATGCAAAGAGACGAGTGGCTCTGGATGGTAGAAGAAACCATCTTGACCTACTTCTGGCTCCCATAAATACTTGTTGCTTGTTTTTCAGTTTGAATGATTGATCAAAAATTTAAAAAAGCTGGAATCAAGGGATGCACAAAACACAGATATAATCCATTTTGAGTACCCCAGAGAAACAGGGGTAGACAGACATGCTAGAAAAAAAACACCAAATATAGCCTGCACCCCATAAATCACACAGGTGCATTTTTCAGTAAAGCATATCAAGGCAAGTCAGTTCTTTTGTTTGGCAGAGCTATAGTTAAGTTTACATAGCAGTGTTTCCCATGATAACTTTGCCTTCCTTCTCATAGCTTTTAATCTTTCCCCTTTCCCCAGTCCTTCGCTTATTTCTTCCATCCTGAAGCCCATTCTCTATTCTGATTAATTTCGCCAGCCGGCAGTTAAAACCGCATGTCTAATTAAGGCATTGTGCCCGTGGAATCTTCTTTTCAGTAATTGCCCCAGTGCTCCCGCGCTTAAGTAGTGTATCTAGGTCAGAGCAGCAGTGAACCCTGGAGTACAGTGTACTATGTGGTTTCAGGATGTATGAGCGCCTTTCTGATCATACTGTGATTCCCTAGATCTTTCCGCCTCTCTATCTGCACTTCACAGTAAATAGGAACATGCTCTAATGTGCTCTGGTGTTAAATACCATGCTGGGCAATCATCTACAAAGCACTCCGCTGTGCAAGAGATGTGCAAAACAAAACATGTGGATCATGCCAGTCCTCTGGGACATGCAACAGGCTCTCACGAAAATGTTTGCTCATATACCAACAGCTGTAATAAGCTACATGTATAAATTATATGTATACAATGCATCATCACACAATTTCATTATTATGTATATGTATTATGGGTATTATGAGTTTTCCTTGTCTCCACCTCCGCCCCATGGGAGCAGGTGTGAAGAGTGGTAAATTGAAAGGTCCCAGGCAATCATGCAGGCGCTCCACCCAGCTCAGTCAGCTGGGGAATTCAGTGTGGGCCAGGATTAGGAACCAGCCAGCCTAACTAATATAGCTCAGCCTGCCCAGCCTATGCTGTAGCTATAATATCCCCTGCTGCTCCCATACATAGCAAAATGCGATTGACTGTGCTTTCCACAGCACCAGCCATGCTCCTGCCTTTCCCTGTGCTGCATGTGTCCGTCGAATACAGTTTGGTTTGATCATGTTTGAGAGATGAACAATGGAGGCTGATGCTGTGAGCAACAAGGTGAATCAGTCTTGTTTGCCTGTGCTTAGTTTTTCACATCCCCGTCTGGAGAAACGTAAGGGAAATGATCGTCAGCAAGCTCCTGTTATAATTTAAACGCAAATCTTAAGGCAGTAGTTAAAATCTCAGTGCAAACAATGATTAATCTACCTGCAATGGACGTCATCCTTACAGAGCATGAGTATCTGATGCTGAGCCATGCACCTTTGATACAACGTAAGATTGAAGGAGGAGAACAAAACAGCTTTGGTTTGACCTAACTGACAGCTTGCTAAGCCCCCCCCCCCCCCGATACCTGTCCAGCTCTCCATTGTCTCACGGCACATAAGGAGTTTACAAAGATAAGAAATGGTAGAGATACCACTGCAAATTCTCTATTTTCTTAAATAACGAATCCTTCAAATACAGATCAACAAAAGCAACTTGCCTCTTCTAGTCGGCTCAGTCACTGGTAGATTTTAATCATCTGTAGCTAATTAAGATAACATTAGCTGCAGGATTGGTTGGAGTGACTCTTTAATGTTTCCAGTTGACTTGGTCTGTATTTACACATACGATATCGTGCTGAAAGACTGAGGTGAACAGATCCCAAAGGGTCAGAATCATCAGCAGGTGATGATCGATGCAGACAACATGGAGATAAAGTAGCAGCATTGTCCTGTAGAGCTTCTTATGGATAGAAATCAGATCGAACTCTAATTTCATTCAAACATAAATCTCTTCAACTGCTTAGCTTAAATTCTTCATATATTCCAAACATTATATTTTCATTTTTAACTTTCAAAGAAAAAAGGCTTTTAGGATGAGTACTCCTCGATATATTTGATATGCTTTACATTGACTTGGATATTGACTGGGGTTGCTGGAGCCAAAACTAATACAGAGCAGGACACAACTGCTAAGGTTAGACTAAACTTGGTAAGCATCCAGGATCTGGATCCTGTGAGGAAATACGACACCTTTACCAGAACCTCATTCAAACAGCTTCAACACTGACAAATCCAACACTTGACAGACCTTCCGTGCCGTAGATACAGTTGCTGAGCTATGATTGGACAATTGTTGTACAAGGGAAGGGTTTATTGAAAGGTTATTTCCCAGTTACATATTGAGGTTGAAGTCTCAGATTGCAGAAATAACTTAAAGACTGACATTGGACCCTCGTCCTACAGGATCAGCGTGCGTACTGCATCCAAACACCATTCTTGTCCCAACAAGGTCCCTGAGCTTTCACCTTGTTGTCAACAGAGCTTGATTGCTTCCTTGCTGTTGTCTCAAGCAGATAATCTTGGCTCAGCAATCCCTCGCCACTCCCACCGGGCTGATGGAAAATCTGGCCATGCTGGGTTCTGTACATTGTTCATTTCGCAGCAAGTTTAGGTTAGCCGTAAGTGCTTACCTACTGTACCAGCACTGGACTGGCAATCTAGCATTGGAGCCCATTGGTTCATTTTCTATAATGACACTACGCTGGCCCAATCACATCTCTTCCTGTGTTTGCCCTGACTCTCCCCCTCAGTTCCCTTTGCTTTTCATGTCAGATGCATTATGACAGTGGCTCATGGAGGCTGAGGTGCAGGAGAAGAGTGTATTTGAATCAGTGGGGAGGGAGCAGCATGCAGAGAACCAGTGCAGGGAGGCAGTGTGTGTGTGTGTCATGCCGTGATGATGATGATAGAAAGAAAACATAATAAAGAAACACCGTCAAAATAGCATTGCCTAAACAAGGTTAGCTTAGCATATGCAATTTGTCATTGTTTTTTACTCAGCATCGTGCCCTAATGCTGTCACAACTTCAGATTTCTATACTAAACTTAGCTAATGTTAGTGTTTGCTAAGCAGTGGGTAACTTACATCCATTTCGTATCACAATATTATTAATTAGGCTAAAAGGTCCCTTGAAACATTCATCCAGTGCAGAAACGCTCACCTATATGAGCGTACATGCTTACTGGACAGCAGCACCTTTTTAGTGACTAAAGCAGATTTTTTTAAAACCCCCTTTCCTCTAATGATTTCCTCATGATTGGTCAGGGTCATATATGTAGTCTTGCCAGGCACCCAACCAAAACATGACAAGAGTTTCTGGAACTGTGATCGTTTGATCTGAAGAAGGTATTTGATCTGACCATCATCACAAACAAAAATTACCTGTAGTCTGATCCTGGCATTAAGATTTTTGCTCCGTCGACTCTTTTGTTTCACATTCCCAGATCTAAGCAATTACTTTGGTGAGTGTAGTTTTATCATAATGGAAACAACCACCAAAACTATGAGCAAGATCCAAGTTAAAATACAGCAGAATGAGCTGCATCACTGAAGGGAAATGACATTTTGTTTCTTTGTAAAATGTAGACCTGTGCCCACAGAGGTCAAAGGAAATACTGAGCCTGAAATGCCATTATAATGTATGACATGACCTGCATAAATACTCCCAACAAACATGCAAACGAGAGTGTGTGGATCAGCTCTGCCCTGTTCACATGTTAAGACTTTAGCCTTGGCTGCACAATGCCTCGACCTGCATCGTCACCCATCATCTGACGGACATTAACATGTGTGTGGAAATGGTGTCCAACAGTGGAAGTCATCTGTCAGTGACCCATGCTTTATTACATAACTGTTGTCAATCACAGCTGTGTGTCCCAGCCTGACACACTACCTCTTAATCCCTCTCTCTTGATCTGCTTCGTTTCATGTCACTGAAACACTCTTATCAGGAGCCTGTCCTGCTGGATGGATCCCAGGCCTTTTCTGCAGCGCCACACATGCCTGATATGCAGCAGTGCTTCATTAACCCGGGAGATTTCAGACCTGATACTAACTTTCAGCCTCTGTGACACATGAATCAGGAAGCCAACGCCGGGCACAGTGTCAGCCTAGTTATGTAGTGTCACAATGAAGATCGACTGATGTGGGTTTTTGAGGCCAGATAAGACTCTTCACATTTCATCATTTTCAGGCTATCAGCTGAGGAGTCTTCAGTGTTTCCACGGGTGCTTTTATTCTTGTTAGGACTGAAAATAGCTTCGCGAACCAGACAGATTCAGGTGATCACACTTCATTACTGAATGTTCAAGCGGATCACAACGTGTGTTGAGACGCAAGCATAATTTGGTGCTGTTAAACTCTGCCCAAATCTGCCTGCTATCTCTTTGCTGGGCACAGGGACTTCGCTGGTTGCCTGGCCTAACCACCAGTTACTACACTTGGCTAAGAAGTAATCACATAACCCCCTGTACATATTCACACTTTGATTTTGCACTGAGATGTAACGTGTTAAATGTTAGCTTTAGAGATGCTGGTAGGTGTATTATTTATGTTTTTGACAGGCTGCTTCCCTCAAATTCCTTTCTCTATGCTAAGCTAAGCTAACTATTGTCTAGCTTGAGCTAGATTTTATTTGCTTACATTTCCTTACATATAGCCTTCTTGTTGGAGAAGGGAAAAAGTTCAACAATAAATTCAAAGAACAACTGACATGGAAAGGAATATCATTAGTTTTGCAGGTATTTAGCCATAAACATATCCAAAAGTGAAATTTTGAGCTGGTGGTGGTGCAAGATGAACAGTCAGGGAATCACCAAAGACCATGAACATCTGCAACAAAATTTTGTGCCAGTGAATCTAACAGATGTTGAGATATAGTTCATAGATAGTACCACAAAGAGCACATAAAATAAATCATTTCTAGAAAGGGATTTCAAGCAACAGCACAAACAGAACTCAATTGGTTGTTGTCACGTTTGATCAGGTGGACCATGTAGGGACGTCTGCTTGCCTGGATGATAGAACTGTTTTATTCCACCGTGAGGTCCTGACAGCTGTTGCATCTCCGCTAGGTACAGCATGTCATCAGTGTCAAAAACACTATTTCAGATTGTCAGAATTCACTTCATATTTCTCCTGAGCCCTAGTTAAAGTCTCTCAACCTTCATGCAGTAAAAGCACATTGGTGATTGCACCACATTCGTGTTAGCCTCTCCTCTGAGACAAATCAGTGCCATCTTCATTATGGTGATACTTTCAGAGCTTTAGAGGAGCTGAGGCATCGGTGAACAAGGTGTCCCCTCCCGTCTCAACCTGCTGATACTGTCTTCACTCATCTTTGCTAGCAGTCTCCAAATCTATCACTTCATCTCTCAAGTGTCTCCTTCAGTCCCCACCACTTGTCTTACTTGAGAGTCCAGACAACCAACCACACTTTTACTTACAATCCACCTCTTTCCTTCTGTTTGCACAGCACTGCCTTGTCTTCTCCCATCAGCCCACTCATTTCCTTTTTTTTCAGCCTTATACTATCAGACACTCCTATCAGTTCGCTGCTCTTCTCCTCTCCTCTGTGACACAATATCTCAACCACTTTTGTAATTCAGGGTGACTTAGAGCCCAACGTATTATCTCTCCTGAAAGCTGTCTGTGGCCACTTTGTTTATTTCCAGGTGAGACACGATGTCTTTGTGAGGGATGTAACAGAGGACTGAGACACACTTCTTCACTGTCCTTGTTTGACAACGTGCGGACAGTGTCTGGAAATCTGGCGGTAATTAGGAAGAGGCAATGAAAGACACAGTCAGACACATGCAAGCATGTAGGAGAGTCACTGAGTGTGAGGTGGAGAGAGGCAGCCAATTAAATCACACCTTCATGTGAGTCTGATGGTCACATATCGGATCCAAAGGTGTAGAAGAATGATATGACATTCATGAATTCATGTGTTTAATGCATGGGAACAACTTAGTATTTCACTGTTTTTACAAAACAAGATTGGCTTAGGATGGTGAAGGCAAGGGCGGTCTATCAAAACATGCTATTGAATTGTATTGTGGGAAATTAAGGATCCAGTATTTTAGGGCATTGACTCGATTCAGGCACTAAAACCCAGGATATCTGGATGCCATTTTTTTCTACCTTTTTGACCTTTTTTCTCATTTCTCTCTCACAAGTCTCACAATTTTATGGAAGCAGGCCACAACAGTAAATCACTGGAGTACCCTTTTAAAATAATCTTATTTATTCATTTTAAGGCCAGTTCACCTAGAATGCTCCCAGAGCTCCACATCACTGTCCACATCTATGTTTTGTCAGCTTGTCAGTGAAGACTGGGGGTTTCCAGTTGGAGAAACAATTGGCCATGCTTTGTAGCAGGATTACAGGATAGGTTCAAGTGTGTCTTTAAACAATAATCAGGTGTCCATATGTTCTCCACTGTTATTGTGATGGAGACAAAACCCACGGTCCTGTGATGTACAAATACATTCTACAGTTAGACTGAAGTTAATATGAGGCATCAGCAGTCTGACTTAGACATATCATCTTCCAGTGACATTTTTAGTGCTTCTTGTCGGGCTGAACTGAAGGGACAGAAACACAAAGAGGGAATTTTCTTAATAAAAACACCACAACTTTGGAACATTTCCACTCCACTGAGGTCCCGTGTCAGCATCACGTAAACTTTGAAATATGCAGGAATCTAGGTCCATGAGGCTGTTGATGACAAACCCAGCAGAAAAGATGCTAATTGAATTGAATTTAAAGTGCTCACAGCATTGAAAAATTACTTTCAAACAAGTCAACAGTGATGCCCTAATTACTAACCACAGTAGACTGGTGTCACTTTTATAATCTTGAACTGACGGATGGAGTCATCCTTAATTTTTCCACCTGTGTGTTGAAAGATTCTGTGAAGTTGATCTGAACAGGATCCTCCATCACCCCGTGCCTTTTAAAATCTACTTGAAACACATTCCAAGGAGGCATTTTCTTTAATCTGCATACAGGAAGTTGTCTATATTGGCGGTGATGCTGTCAACACATGTATATTTTTTAATTTTTTTTCCACACAGAGAGGCAGTAATGACCTACATAATGTGAGTTTAAAGAATTTAAATGAAATGCTTCCCACACTTTAATCCAGTTCAGCATCTGTACCTCTGAAATGTGCTCCTGTTTAACTGCCCTTGGTGGCACAGTAAAATATAGGAACAACCGACTCCACTGCACAAGCATTTTATTGACAGTAAACATAGTGAAACGATCACCTCGACAGCATCTATGCTGAATTGCTGCCATAGCAGCTGGAGTATTAAAGCGGGAGCTCCTTATACTTCGAGGGCCTCTGTGACTTAATGTGCTGACGGCTGCTTTTTGCTGCTGGGAGAACAGCAAAGTGTCGACTGCCACACAGCTACTGCTGCTAGCATGGAGAGGCGGTGATATGGCTGTCACATGAATGAGGAACACTGAAACATGAAAGCGGTCTTGAGTATCTTCCCATTCACTCCTGTGGGAGATAGGCAAATATAAAGCTGAGAAGAATGCAAAAGTAGAAAACTGATGACCTGTGTGGGGAAAGTAACTCATAACATCTCAGCTTTCTCTCTTTCTCTGAGGCTGTTTGTCTATAAAGGCACAGTGGAGGTATAGACAGCAGTCTGGTTATCTCTGTCAAACAGCTAACTGATGGCCAGATAGCATGAACTTTTCTGTTCACAATCATGTTCCCCGAGGAGGCAGTCTATTGATTTTGACCCTGTGACCTTTTCCTATGACCTTTGCTCAGGTGCCATCATTTCAGTTCACATTTTCAGTTTTACCCCATTCACGGCCTTACTTGGAACATTCCTGATTTTTTTTAACAGCATGACAACGTGACCTTTAAGAGAGTAGATAGCAGATATCTCGAAGTGCATTTCTGAAGAGAGGCATGGTCACTGTTTTTCCTCTTGCTTCTTGTTTTTTAAGCTAAGCTAGGACTCTAGCTCTGTACTAAACACACAGACATGATACTGATGTCTATATTCTCATCCCATCTTTAGAAAGAAAGCCAGTGAATCTGTTTCCCAAAATGCTGACCCACACAGTTTAGTGACAATAAGACAAATGTGGCTAACCTATTATACTTCTTCTGTTATGTACCGTGTCACCCCAACGTTCTCTTTCCTTTTAGCTCTGTTTTTGGTCTCCACCCACTCCTGAAAAAATATGACTTTACAGCAGCCAAACGCTCCTGCTGTCGCCGCAAAGCTGCGATGAGCGGTGGCGCTGAACCAAAACAGTAAAGCTGTGGCTGTAAAACCAAAAACAATGAGCTCTGTAGAGCTGAAACTGCAAAGTTGAGAGTTAATTGTCATTCTGTGTGATCTCTTTCACAATGCACAAACTCATTTGGCCCATTGTTAATACAGACACAGTGATTGAAACAGCTTTAAGACTTCTTGGCCTGATGTTACCATATTTACAGATTTCTCTGTGTTTGTGTGATTTTATTGTTGTTATCATAATTTAAAACACATGTAATTTACTGTTTTTTCTTTTGCTGTAGAGGTCATTCAAGCGCAAGATGTCCGTATTAGCTGCCTGCATGCATCATTGGCTGCTAACAGGTGCATACAATATATCTCTGAACATTTTCCTTTCTTCCCTTACTCTGGCCATAAAACAAAAGCTGTATGGATGGAGTGTAGCTCTACATCTAACTTCTTTTTTTTCTTTGATGTCTCTCTGGTTGTTCAAGAAATAATCTCTTGATCATCACAAAATCACTCAAAATAAAACACTATCAGTTGATTGTGTAACTACATGCAGATAGCCCTGCTCTGTCCCGTGGGGCTGATTGAATCTCACTGAATTTCCAGCCAAAACAATCACGCAATGAAGTCAAGTGCTCTGCTTTCCAGCAGAAATATCATTATTTGCAATTTCAATCAAAGTAAAGCTTTCATTATTTTCATCAACTGCTCTCGCCCCAAAGGAGACATGCGGCAGGCTCCGTTTAATTGAATTAGTCAAGCACCAACCAGCAGTAAGACTGATACAGCAGTCCCCATGTTACCTGGTCATACATCTCAAGCTGCTCTAGCCAGGGTCTCAGTGAACCGTAACTAAGAGCTTATTGACCCTCTGTAGCTGCCTTATTGGCTAATATCTCAGTTTTTGCATGAAGGCAACGGAATGGAGCTCATGGACAATCACAGCTCTGAAGTATGGAGCACATAAATGCATCATGTGGTCCATATGTGAAAAGAGCGACCAGTGACTAACGCTAAGAACTGAGCTAGCTATGTTTATCCCAGCTGCCTTTAAGAATTTCTGACCCTGAGTATATCATTTCCTTATTGAGGCTAAAAATATTGCAATAAATAACTCAAAGGAGCTCAAAGGTCACTTCACCCATATTGCAGATATATTGCCTCACTTACCACCAGCAGCATCAATTCATTAGGTTTGGCATTTTATTGAAGCTAAATTCAGTATTAAAGTGCTTATTAAATTGAATCCCACATCAAATGTAATGATGTCGGATCCAATAAGGTTGTTTCCAACATTTGCAAAGGGGCTACATTTATAATTAATGAAAATGAAAAGATTCAGTTTGGATCTGTAATCAGCTTTTGTTGGGTGAGAGGGCAGAAACACGACAGTTTTGAGTGGCAGCCAAAGGAATGTTCTCAGCTGTAGACGCAACTGGAAAATGAGATGAGCAGATTAAATGTTGATTAAATATATTTGACACATTGAAATACGCGGTGTAACTTTCCATACCTTAGTTTTCACGAGCTTTTTGCTCCCAAATAGGGACGGAGCTGATTCCAATAGTAGTTTAAAGCTGCACTAATCAGTATTTTTCTATGAACAAGGGGGGGTGGACTGATCGCTGTGAAAGCGGAGTTTATAGTGACCAACCCACAGAGAATTATTAGCCGACTGTGCTTCCCTTCAGTTCTACCAAGAATTTCAGCATCTTTATGATCGTTGTGTTGGTTTTATGGCCCACAACAAACCTCTGTTTGTGTTCAGTCTTCACTGCTCTGGTCACCCAGCAGCAGGTGGCTCTTTTCAGCAACAAAGCACTAATAAACCCACTAGTAAGACAGAACAAGTTAGTGAATAGCTGTGAATAAAGTGGAGCTGTATTAAAGAACCAAATAGTCATGTCGGGTGAAAAGAAACACGACTCCAAACGAATGCTAATGTCGCTGAGGGATGAAGCAACTGTTCACTACAGCAGTTTAATAAGGTGATAATATGTCAGTGTCGTGTTATGTTGTGTCTCCAAACGGTACATATTGATTTAATATGCGTACCTTTGGGGTGCCCTTGTTGTTGTCGATGACTGAACCGCAGTGATACCAGTTTGTGTCTGATTGGGGATCTTTGTTCCTTCTCTCTCTCAATCGATCAGATCATTTCTGTTAAGATAACTGAATCTATGTCTTTGTTGCTTGTTGGACTGCAGAAACACACAGTCCACTTGAAGCCTGCTAGCCCAAACCACATCCAAAATGGAAAATTTTACTTTTGTTTGTCCAGGTTTGAGGTTTGTTTGTCCTCCACCTCAACACAGTAGGAGGAACTGAAAAATGACACTCAAAAAATCCACCCTCATACAGTAACTCTGGATAAAAGTGTGTTTTGTAATTTACCAATCATTTTAAATTTTCGGTGTCCTTGGCCTGGTGCTTGTTACCTTCATCATTTTTTCATCTATTAGCCTTGTCACGTCAAATATGAGTTCCTCCTTGATCTAAACGAGCGACCAAAGCTGTGCGGCTTCATTTATCCAATCATCAGTCATTTATTCATTGTCTTAATAACTTGCCTGCCATTTCCATTAAGCAGCCAATCAGGTGTTCCGATCTTGTAAGAAATCCATCTGCTCAGATTGCAGATCACCATTTTCTCTCCAGCTGTGGCTCCACTCTGGGCTGATGTATACTTGCAGATATATACTGCTGGTAAAAAGGGTCTCAGAGGCATAATGCCTGTCTGTTCCATCTGGCTTTGTAACAGTAACAGCCTGGCTTTGATTTTTCCTCCCAGTCCTATGACTGTCCTTGCTTTCCTGTTATACTCCTATCTGCTGTGTAATTGGCAAGTGTGCCCTGCCACCTGAGACTCCTTTTAACCTCCCCCCCAAAAAACAAGTGAAGAGTGCAGAGAGGGGGGATGAGATTCTTTCTCCACAAAATCAGCTCATTGAAAAGTAGGCCACTGAGCTGGCTGCCACTGTTGTGAGGATAGCTGGAATACCATGGAACAGTTTTTTATATTACTCATTGTATATTCCACTTTCTTACCTGCTCTGATCGAATGCATACAGACTTAAGTTTTCTTGTCATGCGTGGTCTCAGGATGCATATTATTTTACGATAAATATCACACTGTCTCCTGGAAATTGAACTGTGCATACTAACTTGCAACAGCAAATCTGTTTTCAGAGAAATTCAGTTTCTTATGGCAGATTTTAGAGACTGGAATGACAACTGTTGCTCGCAGATCTAGCTGTTGCTAGCTAGCTGATTCAATTAATGTTAACTCCAATAGCTCGTTGAAATAGCTGACTTTTAATTGTTTCCAGGAGACTCGATGGCGTCATTATTTCTTGCTAAAACACTGAAGCTAACTGGTGGCAGGAAAAAGGTCAGCATCATCACCAGCCGGTGATAGAGGACATGGAACTAAAAGAGAAAAGTTGCCCTTGTATTAGAGCGAGTTAGTCGAGAATATGACCTGGGTAAGGTGCCTACGGTTGCTCGACATACCGTGTAGATGTAATGTCTAGAACACAGAGTTGTTCTTTCGTCCTCATTATTCCTGGAAATATGTAAATTTAGCTACTGGGTATTAGTTTGCCTCAAAGGAACAATTATAGGTAACATTACTAAAGCCAATAAACACATCAAATGTGTGCTGATTTCTTCCGTCTTTCCGCCTCCTCTGAGAGGCTGCAAGAGAAGTGAATGCAGCATGTTTAGGATTGATTAATGATATGTGCTGAACTGCAGCGCTACAAATCTGAGCTGGGGCAAAAGGAGTAATGACTCCCACAAACTAGCTCAGAGGAAGACGGCTGCAAGCGCCTCCATTAGCCGGGGAGGTAACGAGTCAGTGATGCACTTTGGACATTACTGTCAGCAGTAAATCACATTTAAGGGAGGATGAGTTTCTACCTGAGGTGGGATTAGTTTATTAGGAAGAGAAGCTCTGACATTCAGCAATGACAGAGCGAGAGACTGACACACACTCGTGTTGACAATTACAGTGCGTAGGCATGCACGCACAGAAACACGCTCACACCTCAGACACTCACAAACAAGCCTTAGCGGACATGCACTTTCTTAACCTTGAAAGCCATTGTCCATTTCACCAAATGAGGCGCATTACAGTTGTGAGTCATTACAGGCACTCATAATCAGCCAGAGTGAGCCGACATCATCAGTGGTGGGAAACATGGAGGAGATGAGATAACGAGGGTCTGGAGGGAAGTGATTATAAGAGGAGACCACAGCAGCAGAGGCCGACAAATGCATCGCTGGGCTGAAGGTGGACAGGGTGTGATGAGCTCTGGCCTCTTCAATGAGTCAGCGGACGCAGAGGGCCGCCATGTGTGTTTGAGTGTGAAGGAAGCAGGATCTCCACAGTATGTCCACAAACCAGTTAACTGAGGCAGCAGATTGATGGAACACGCAGGTCAAAGTGGGGAACAGAAAAGTGAGTGTCCTCAGTGGAAAGAGATGTTATCACCTGCTGGGAATCGCGTGTTTTGTTGCAGGAAATGCAACCTTTGCACAAAATAATCTATGGCCACTGAATATGACTTTTTGCAGTACAGAATGCATTTGCACAAAAATAAATATTATGGAATAAGTATGATAGAATGTAAATATCAGTGTCAGATATTTGTGGCATGTGTTCGTATTGAATTTCAAATGCATTACATGAATGTATTGTTCATGAATTCACAACATTCAGCCCCGTGCACAGAATTCTTGATAGCTTCTTAGATAGAAGTGCTGTTTGGGGCCCATTTTCACAAAGCTTCATGTCATGTCCGTGGAACTGTCTCATGTAATAGAAGCTAATTACATTGTAAATGTGAATGATTACATTTGCATGAGGTTTTCTACTTTGGTGGTGTAATTATTCCATTCCTGGCTTTATTTTGTATGGACAATGCACATTCCATTGCATTAAAGCCGTAGCTCTGCAAGCACTGGTGCATTTTGGGCTCATGCAGAAACACGAAACAAACATTTCAGTCATTTAATGCATGAAATGTGGCACTTTCTAGCCCATAATACCAAAGGGAAAGTCATCTGGAATAAAGAAGGTGATGAATTTATGTGTTCTGCTTTTGTGTGACGATAGTATTTTTCGAGTTAATCTGATGGCATATGTTTTTCTTTTTTAAAAAAAAGTGTATCATTCCTGGTGGAAAATGGTGTGGGCTATGTGTTCCTTTCAGTCAGTTAATTCCAACACTGTGTCTACACAGGAGGTGCGGCGTGAGCTGCATGTTAGCAGAGCAGCAGCAGCAGCGCTCCATCTGTGTCTACACAGGACGGGTCCAGGCGTAGTGTTCAGTGTACGTCACCAATGTGATCACAGCGCAACACACAATCACTGCAGTTCTGTGCATAAAATGGAGAGCCTTCAAGTGCATGTAGCACGAGTGAAACATGAAAAAATGCAGTTGAAGCGCCTCCAAAGCGCCGCTGCCTGTGTTCATGGAAAGCCGCGGACACATAGGACATGTTCCACACGTGCTCAAACGTCTTCCATCGCTTGTTGTAGCATAGAGGTCACAACAAATAAGCAGTATGCAGATGTCTGCACAGAGCCTACACCTGCAATGCATGATGATGAAATTTACACCACGCAGACCCCAGCAGACCCTCACACACTCACAGATGCAGAAAGTATAATTTTGGCTTAAGTGTCCCCAGTTTGGATCCATGGGAGGAGGGGTGGGGCATGTTGGCAAAGGCTGCAGTCTACCACTTTGTGTTTCTTGATGCTACCACTACAAAGTGAGAAATGTTCAAATCCTGTAGACAGGGCCAATAAACTTGAGCTTGAACTAAGACTCCTCGGCAGTGCTTCTTCTCAGACTCTGGAACTGATTACAGATATGTGTAGTTGCAGCCATTGGAGGAGTGTGTCCTTTATTTCAGTGAGACTTGAGGTAATGCTGTGAAGATTGAGGTAGGGGAAAGTAGGCATGTGTTTCAACAGACACAAATGAAAGCTTCATCAGACACTGATTCATAAGTGTTCTCTCAGAAAAACAAAAGATCAACAAGATCAAGACCACCCCCTCTCCCACAAAATAAACATAAGAGGAAAAAAAAGCAATGAATGAAACAATGAGATTTTTGCTGCTTTGGAATGTGGAGAGCTTGTCTGCACTGAACAGCACTGTGTGCGGGTACCAGCTGACATAAATACAGCTTTAACTATTCCATCAAATGAAACAACAAAAACGATGCCGTATTTGGCTTGGGAATGATAAATATCTGATTCTACTGGTAGTTTACAATGAACCATGCTTCAGGCTCCTTCAGCACCATGGACAGCTTACCGCAGGCCTGAAGCGAGACGAGGAGAGCGAGAGACGAGGAGAGCGAGAGAAGCAGGAGAGAAATCACAAATGCTGGAAAGAGAATAAGTGGGTCGCTGCCTCAATGCATTGACTGAAATTAGTCATTATTACTAACTTTGTTTCTGCTAACAATGTGTTAAGAGGTAAACCTTTGATTCATTCTGGGGTGGTCCTGTCTAAAACCTCAACATTTTGGCCTTTGGATTCGTGCCGTAGGAAAGACCATCGGCATCCCCGTCTCTTCAGCTGTGTCTCTGGCATCTTTTTGGGCAGATGAAAGGCCGCTCTCTTTGTGTATTCCTAGAGGAATTTCGGAACATACTCACGCTGAAGAATGTCGATTCCCACTTGTGGGCTCTGGAGCAGCTTGCTGACACAATTCACCTCATGTAAAATGTAGCACCAGATGACAACAGTCAGCAGGAATTTCACTGACATGATCTCCTGCTGTAGACTTCTGGCTGCAGACACGTTTTCCTGTCACCTCGTAATAACAATAATATCAGATTCAGTATGTGGAGTGCTTTCTGGAGTACTCAGTGACACTTAAAATGATCATAAGCACACAAACATATAAGACACAGCACACACCTTTCTCTGTGGTATGATCAACCAGTGAGATTGCCGACATCAGGAAGCGAGTAGCACAGCTTCCACATAGTACTCCTATTGCACATTGGATCCGCATCTGAGGGTCGTCGGTGGGATGTTCTCCTTGAAAAGCTTATTATGTACAGACATTGCAGCACCACAAGGAAGCTCTCAGACTCTACTGGTGACTCTGCAGCATCTATAATGACTAGATTTAGACTGTGCATGGCATGAACAGTGCCCTCTTCTGTACCCTGTTATTTTCCTCGTCATATTGCTCCCATTGCCCCCCTGAAACTTGTCCAATAGCTTCTTCGGCCTGCAGTGTCAAGTACTGGTAGGAAACCAACAACTGCTTGCAAACAGAAACCCCAACACTGACTTTGCACTTTCAAAGAGAGCTGCTCTGTGTGGAGCGTCGGTCATGCAGTCCGATTTGATTGTTTTACTCTCTGTATTATTGCTTCCAGTGTCTTGTCCGCAGCAAGTGCAATTGCCTCATTTTGTAAGGTTTCCCCCATATTGCGGTCAGCAACCTCTTTTTTCTCTGCTTGTCAGACATGTTTGCTCATCACTCGGTCGAACTCGCCAAGCAGCTCCACCAGACCTAGAAAGTTCCCATTGTTTGGTTCATGTTGGGTGGAACTGTGAGTGCGGAAAGAGAGCTTTCATTCTGCAAGAGGAAACTCTTTGTGACTTGTATTTCTTGGTAAGTGCTGTCAGTGGTGCTGTGCATTTTTAAGTGCATCTCCAGCTTGCGACAGCTATGCGTGTTGGCACAGTGCACATTTCATTTCTCATGATCCTGGAATGTGCAAGTGAGTGACTCCCACAATCTGAAACATCCACAAGTGAGACTTTTGACAAAAAGGATACAGCAGAAACCGAGACAACCGAGTAGATGATTGTGAGGACGCTGTTTGGCAAGCGTGCCAGCCAAAAAACTGGCCAGCTGCAGTCAGCGGCTGGCTTTTACAGATACTGCCCCTTTCAGGAAGGAGAGAGGGAGGAAGGAAGGAAAGGAGGAAAGGAAGTCACTCACCTGTACATTTCTCCTCTTGTGTGCACACTCAGAGGCATATTTCACTGCCTGTGAGGCCTGCCAGGCACTTTTAATCAAACAAAAGCAGCACAACAGACTTTATATTTATAGCAGAAATCTGTTTTGCACGTTGCAGCCCAGCATGCAGATAAGTGAATAATGAATGCAAATTTCAATCAGCTAAATGGTCCTAAAGCTACTTTACAGCCATATAAACTGTGCGTCTTTATTCAAATGAGCCTCTTATATAATTGAAGAAAAATGGGTCCCCCTGACTATAAAACATTATTGCTCTCACTGTTATTATTTTCATTACGTAACACTACCTGCCTCAAATATGACGTGTTAAAATTAACTACTCAGGCACTGTGATAAAATTGGTCTGTAAAATTCTAATTAACAATCAATAAAATGTATTTCTCTCATTATGGAATCATTTCCCTTATTCCCCTTTATTTTCTTTACTACCCTGCATCAACACAGGGAGGTGAGACAGTAAAGGTTGCAACTGCAAATCCAGAGAACCGGTATATAAAGAGAGCAGGGGAGTGAAGCTGTTCCATCCTGAAACAGTGCTGCCCAGGTGCTTTTAAGCAAAACTTTTGATGTCCAAATGAAACAGCCTCGCCTCAAACAGGCCAAAAAAAAGGTCACATTGTACATTCCAAAATTTTATGTATAACCAGGAAGTTGGCAGGATTTGTTACGGTACCATGACTGTGCCATATTTATCAGCAGTGGCATTTTATTTTAACACTTTTTGGATTGAGGTATATTTACATACCAAAGGTGTTTTTTTTTTTTTTTTTACAAGTACAAAAAAAACCCTGATGATGTCATCATCTGGGTTATCTCTGGGTTAGCTGTGAAGTTTGTGTGGCGGGGATGAGCGAACGAAAGACACTGTCAAGTTGCATGATGGGAATTGTAGGATCAGGTTAAAAGTCAGGATATTGTGCTTTTTCTGCTGCATCAATTTTGACCATCCTTTTATCAATCTATTTCTCCCAAGCCCACTCAACTGTGTAGAAATGCAATACTAAATGTCTGTTAAACTCCTTTGAGGTATGTTTGAGTGGGGCAACTTACTGCTTCACTTCAGTTAGGAAAAGGCTGTGATTAGAGTTTATAAAAGGCTCAGCATTAATTCCAGGTCTGTGACACAGACTCGTGAATGTCAGACCACCCTGACCTCCATACCCTTACTGTGCACTTCACTACATCCAGAGCACACTGTTTCCTGCACTGGCACTGGAGTGTTGCCATTAGTTGTAAATCACGAGGTGCAGAACGGTCTAATATATGAATATAAGTCAGAGGAGTAGTGGGTTGTTACAGGCAGTCCTGAATGCGCCATTAAACGACTGATCTGCAGTCTGTCATTACTGCTGCGCTCACCTCATACAGGTGATATGGAAAGATAGTGAAGACAGAAACGTTTACAAAATGCCAGTGTTCATATCATCATCGACTCTGGAGGCGTGTATGACTGGAGAGCTGCTTGTGTGACGCTAAAAATACTGCGCATTGACAAGCTATCACTATATCTTTTAAACTCCATGGAGTGGCACCCCCGAGGGATTGTTCTTCCCATTTTAATATTTTACAGCACACATAATAATTTTATAGCACAAAATCATTTTGTAATATTTTACTTTTATGTAACTTTGTCTACCTCACCTTAACTTCTGGTATTATTTAGCGCTTGAAGAGGCCCACTAATGTCGCTGTTATGGCTTATCCTGCTATCAATCACGTTCATGCTACAGAGCATAAGACATTGAGAGGCCAACATTTATGCCCTTGTGGAACATTATTCTGGTTTCTGATCATCTGTGCAGGAGCTGGTGATGCACTTGCACACACAGTACTTGTATCCAGGCAGAGATCATATGTTTGATCATGCAGTAATCTGAAGTACTGATATGTACCCCTTGCACAGCGTCCACTAGCCTACAGGTGATTTAGTGCAGAGTGAGCAATGTGCCATGTAATGGCAGTGACTGACTAACTGCAAAAGATTTATTCTTCATTGGCTCCCCTCCATCTTGTGGCGCCATGTGTGAGCATATGGCACGTTTGGTTTTCAGGCACGTTGATATGTTGACATGGACACCATTTCCAAGTTCAACGTCTGAGAAAGTATTAACGTCCAGCGTTTTGTTGATTGATCCATCCACAACGTCCTTCCTGCACAGACTTAAGCATTCTGCATTACTGTCACCTGACTTCCTCCTTTGCTCCCATCAGAATAATGAGCATTGCTTGAGCTTTTTGTCACCTGAATGTAAACATACATCATTTCTGTGCCGCTTGCTGAAAGGTCCGCCACCGTTGACAGTCTCCCGTGTTTGAATGTGCAAAACAGGCTACTGGTGGAGATCAGCGCAGCACTCTGTCACCTTCCTATGAGCACGATAAGAAGTTAAATGCAAAGAAATAAATCACATGAATAAGTGCAGCAAAAATAGTGCGAAAAGAGAAACTGATCATACTTTGACCTCAGCCACAAACAGCAACCTTTCCTCTACCAATCCATCACCTGAGCCGATTATGCAAACCAGCCCTCCTGCGAAGATGAAACATCTCAAATATTTATCTCTGCCTCTCTGGCCTCTCGTCCGGGCCCCCACAAGGTCATCGCATGTGACGAGAATCTATCTCGCTGGCCGCCCTTGGAGTCTTTCTTCCGTGGCTTTGGGGCAGAATAGGGGTAAAGCATTTGCGCTAGCCCTCAGCAAGATATTCCAGTCAGAGTAAGTCCTCCCTCCTCTACAATAACAGTATAGATCAACCTGAAGGTGACAGCGAGCAGAAGGCTTCTCAGGCTGCCTCGAATCAGGATAATAGGCATGAGGGTGGAGGATCAAACAGTGTGTGTGTGTGTGTGTGTCACATCCATGCACTGACACCCCCTATTGATTATCTCTGGTGCCCCTTAGGACTGATACGCACACACAAACACGCACAGTGAGGAAATGTATGTGATGGGGAGCAGAGGCAGTGCATACATCACTGATATTAAATATGATTCTAGTCCAACGCCGAGAAGAATGTGAAGGGGGATGAAATTGAACAACCATATTTGTATCGCTTCTAGGGGCACAGCAGCATGAAACTACTGCACTGACACTGTGTGTGTGTGTGTGTGTGTGTGTGTGTGTGTGTGTGTGTGTGTGTGTGTGTGTGTGTGTGTGTGTGTGTGTGTGTGGAATGGGGTGGTGTAGGTCAGAAGAAGGGGGAGGGCAAGGAGGAAAGAATGATGACTTTTAATCTCAGGGGACAAACGTTTGCAGTTCTTCAGCAGCCTCCTCACACACACACACACACACCCCACATCACTCCAACACGCACATGCACATGCACTCACACACACACCATTATTCTCACTTTTATTCACATCTACAGCATGTCGTCAGAGGAAATTACTGATGGACATCACACTGCACTGAATGTCCTCAGAAAAGAAGAAACACACGCTCATATAAACAGAATATTCGGCTAAAAATAGAAGCTAGATATTAGCGACTTTGACCACTCTGATGGATTTCTGTGCCTCTGTCAGTGACTGAAAGCCGTCCTGCCCACCCTGACCCCAAACCAGCACAGCTATTCCCCAGGTAGCAGTTACATGGAGGTAGTAACTGTGTGTTTGTGGAGTGATAAACTTTTGCTGTCAGTGGTAATTTTTCTCTCCGTTCACAGGAGGGGGGGGGGGGGTCCACCAGTGGTCCTAGATGTTATGGCCCAAAAAATAAGCCATGCATTTACGCAGGAAATGATTATATTGTGCAACTGGTACACTTTTTTGTATTGTATGGGATGACATTTGTTGCAACCTGCAAGTATCCCACATCATTTACATCAAGAAGAGCTTTTTATTGCATGATTTAATGTACAAAATACAGCGGAGAGGGGAAAATCTTCCGGTTAACTCCATGGTTTGCTTTCCATTTCATTCACAAGATTCACTCCAACTCAAGCAGACAGTTGCCTAATCTTCATTTTCCCAAACATCTCACTCGTTCAGTAGCTCTGTCTCTCAGACGCTAGGTTTATATACTGCTCGTCCATAATGCCGTGTGAGCAACATGCTGCTGGAATTCCATTTTTGTCAGCACAATGGGGAAAAATGTCTTGTCCCTGTACATTACGTTCCATGTCACTTCTACATAATTTACTTCCACTTGTTGATAGATTATTGTTACGCTGCCTAAATAAATAATGGGGTGCCTTTAAAAAAGAAAAACACAGCTAACCAGTGATTTAGTGTTTTATTTTGATATATTTGATGAATCTACTGTGATTCAGAGTTGGAAAACGGTAAAACAAAGGATGGAAAAGAATAAACCACTAGGCGATGATAAAGATGTCACAGGTTGAATTGTGGGAAATGTAGGATGCTATGTAATTGGAGCTTGACTAAAAGTCAGATTCAAATTTATCTTTATAACTTTATAGAAGAGCAGTGGCTGGGGTAGCTCAACCGGGGTGAATGCTTTTTAAAGGCACTTGTAACTGTAGTGGGGAGTGTAGACTTAAACCTACAGATATAAAGTATCCACAGGGACGAAGGACAAATCATTTTTATCCACTGTGAAACAAATCTGAACAAACTGAGCCAGTGGGATGCCACCTGTTTTCAGTGCAGCCTGTTTGTGTTTTTCAGGGCTGCTCATCACTACAGGTGAGTCAGTAATAGCCTTGACGCAAGAGATCTGCATCACTCCGCTTTGTTAAAGACTCTGAGGTAAGAGCAAGCCTGAAACAAGTGCAGCTGCCTGGGAAACAGCAAGAATTCAGACCTCTGACAACAGTTGGTTCGAGAAAAGCCGCATTATATATTTTATTTTTGTCCGGTGTATTATGTGATGATTTATAACAAGAGAAATTCCATCAAGAATCCTCAGAGAACCACACGCGCTCCGGTGCTCCTCTGTGGCTGAGAGGAGGCGTGCGCGGTGTGTGTGAGAGTGAGTGAGGGGGTGTATCAGGTATGGGGGGGCAGCCTACAAAATGAGAGAGTCAGCAGCGCTGGCAGAGTAGATGTGAGAGCCACTCTGTTGGGGCCAGACGCGCCGCGATAATTAGCTGCGGATATTAACGGGAATAACCGGATTATGTGGATTTGAGGCAGAGAAGTCGCCAGAATCCGGTGTCATACAAGGCGAGGGATTAAGTTAGGCGTCTTCACTCCTCCGGTCGCCGTTATGGGGATAGACCGGCGGCGGAGAGCATCGCTGGCTCTCACCTTGAACTTCCTCGCTTTGTTCCTGGCCGTGTCGGCTCTCACCACCAGCTACTGGTGCGAGGGGACGCGAAAAGTGGTGAAGCCGTTCTGCACCGGCCCGGTCACCACCAAGCAGTCGTTCTGCATCAGGTTCAACAGCTCCAACATCAACGACACGCGGCTGGTGCAGTACATCTGGGAGACCGGGGAGGATAAGTACGTGATGAGGAAGTTTCACACCGGCATCTGGTTCTCCTGTGAGCAGAACATCAACATGACCGGTAAGTTTGGAAAGAAAGGCACCGGAGCGCAGGGGGGAGCGCGCGGGCTGTGCGCACGGAGCGGTGCGCCATGGAGAGGCACGCCGATCCAGCAACCCCTAACCAGAAAAAGTCCTGCTTCTAGCACCACTTTTCATTATAAAAGAAAGTAATCCCACTTTCCCACAGGCTAGGCTTCGGATTTAACCTCAGGACATCATATTAAAGTTAGATGAAAAATACGCATAATCCGTTATTTTAACACCTGCTCATCAAACAGGTTTTCGTGCTCATATGAGACGCAGATGACGGACTTTCATAGCAAGGTTTTTGTAAAGAAGATGAGGATGGAAGGTTCATAATATGTCATTTTTTTTCCATTTTCCAGTTTGACATATTTTGTCAACAAAATGTGAACAACAACAAACCCCCAAACCCAAAGATTTTTAGTTCAGTCGGCTATCATACATTAAGAAAAGCATCTTATTTTCACATCTGAGAAACTGAAACCAGAAAAGCAATTTTTATTTAAAAATGTGTACTTGCTGACTTACTATGTTAATCGAATTGAAGCTCATTTTAATGCCCCAGAAAAAGCTATATGAAAGGTTTATTATGGCTACTTCAGAGTTGATGTTTTATTCTCTTACGTACAGTAATTACCACTGTGAAGGCTGTTCAGCTGATTTATTGGCCAGTTCCAGATTAGCCAGCTGAGAGTTGCACATTCCCTCCAGCTGTGGATCTCGGAATATGTGTCAGTATCTGTGTCTGTTTCCAGACCGCCATACGAGCGTTTGCTCTGCTGGCAGTGAAATCCCACTGAATTTTTGGCCGGCACACTGCTACAAGCTGGATTTGAGGCAGGAGAGTCTGAAGTGCTGGGGGAAGTGGCACAAACACAGAAAGAAAATCCCTTCACAGATTGTACCAAACGGTGCTTTTTTTCTCACATCACAGCTTTGTCTTTGACACACAAGGTGAGACAGGCTACCTGTGACTCTGTCTCCATCTGGGATTACAGATGAGTCCTGTCTCATCAACCAGCATGTTGCAGTAGCGAATACACTGCCAGTGAGTGCCAATAAAATGTTGAATTTCTAATCTTTTCCAGGTGAAAAATGCAGGAGTTTTCTTTATGTTGCACCTTCAAATGAAAGAGGTAAGCGCACAGTTCACACGCCCTTGTCCATCACTAATTCAGTGTCAAAAAACATCGTCCAGTCTAATGAAAAAGTTCACTGTGCTGCTCATGTGGCTCTAAGACTGACGAGACACAGGGAAGCAGCTCATAGCAGGAAAACACAAGCCTTTTTTGAGGTCTCAAATCTTTCACTCTCTCAACATTAAGGGCTGTTTTCTGCCATCTCGAGCAAAGCTGCTTAGCACCGTGGTGACCATTTTCACTGACGTGGTCATTTTGGAAAAGGGTCTTTTGTCACTGGGATGACATATTGGCAGTGCCTCTGTACCGAACAGACGGTTGTTAGAACATCTGTCATCCTCCAAGAGCTGCCTGTTTTCCTCTTTTCATCACTAGGTTAGGAGGCAGTAACCTATAGTATCACTGCTTTCCACAAATAAATCATCCTTCTTCGACAGCAAATGTAATCAAGTCAACAACTTAATAACCGGGTCTAAATCAGCCTCATTTCTGTGGCACAGTCTATGCTTGTTGGTGGAGTGACACCACAGAGCAGCGGATCAGTTGCACTGTTAGGTAATAAGTAAAGTGGTGTTCCAACAAATCAATCACGTGTCCTCAAATCAGTCTCCTCAGCCCTGCTCCTGTGTTGAAACCTGCTTTTCATCCATGCTCTCAATATTTTGCCTGACAATCATTCAGTCTGACTTTGCGTTCATGTTGGCCATTTTCTGTTTGCGCGGCATCATTATTTTGCATGAATCACTGAGTAGCAAATGTCACATGCATCCCTCCAAAGTCATTTTCTGCGACAGTATCTTGGTTAGTGTGGACTTTTCGCCTGACTCGTTAAAAACCAAACAATGACACAGCATTGATGCCAAACGAACTAATTTCAAGGTGTCATTTAGTGTGGATGCTTGGATGCTAGTGCATTTAGACACTGTGGCAATCACAACTCCATTCGCTTTGCATTCACTTGTGAGCATCGGCCTCTTTTGCTGCAGTTTCGTCTGCACTCCACTCTACCACATGCTGCTATCATATGATTAAAATATCAGATATATCAAAGCGAAATGAGATGAAACTCTCTTACAAAATGCACTTAATTGCAGCCAGGCTTTAAACGTCCTCTAATAACATTTTCCTTAATCCTCTCCACCCTCTTGCCATAAATTTAATTAAAGAAATCGTTTACTAGTGTGGAATTCATTTAAGAACAGGTTAAAAAAAGAAAACTTTCTCAGCTGACGGATGTAACTCTATTCATTATTCATACAGGGATATTTTGGGTAACTTTACCTTGTGATTAATTAACCACACAATACCTACCTGCCCTTGGGTGATATATGCAATTACACCACAGCTTACGTTTACAGGTTTTTAAATCCGTTGATATTTCGTCCCACCACGCACGCCAGCCTGAGCTCAGGATGTTGTTCATCTCTTGGTACATCATGTATCCTTCCTCTGTCTGTGAAGGTTAATGATATGGGTGATGGGGTCAGTGGTCCACCTTTCCTCCTTCTTTCCTCTCCCTGTCCTCTCCCTTTGCCCTTGCTTCTCCATATTCTTTCTCAGTTCCCCACCCCCACCTCTCTTCTCTGTTCCTACCACTGCACCCGCTCCATCATTCACTCATGCGCACCCCCACAACATGAATATGTCTTTTATTCTTCCTCTTTGCTATTCCTCTGTCATAACCAATTCTCTCTACAGGAGTGCTGTGGCTGTGCATTGTTGCGGAGTGCCTGTACATCCTCCTGCTGGCCACCGGAGGCATCCTCATGTCCATAGAGGTGTGTCATTTTGGGAACGTCATCGACGGCCTCAAGCTCAACGCCTTCGCCGCCATATTCACTGTGCTCTCAGGTGAGTCGCATCATGATATCTGCCGCCTTTGCCATCAAATGTAGTGCAATGATTTCAAATTTCCTCAATTTTTCTGTGAGAAAATGTTAAATTTTAATACTTCAGCTATTGTGCATACTTTTCCATTTTTCAAAAGAGAATAAAACTGGCTTCAGGCCGTCAGCGTTGTGTAAAACTGTGCAGCTCTCTTTGCTTCAATTTGTGTGTTTGTGGCTGCAGCTGCTGTGGAGTTGATATTGTTTACACATCTCTGTGATGTCTGATTTGTTTATGCATTGTTCTGCTGTTCAAGTGCCCGTTATTTCATTTTTGTAACAGCATCGCTTGTCGCACCTGCTGGTGTGAATAGCTCTTTTTATTTATTGTTGGTCGTTTGTGTTGAACAAGCTTTGTCCTCTTTTCTGGTTAATTCTAGTGAGATTATACTGACGAGCGCAGCTGTATATTTATAACTGATAATCAGGTGATGCTCAGGCTGCAAACTCTGTCTATACAAATGAAATTTTGGAATTTTTTGATGGGCCTGTGCAAAAGGGCTCAGTGGAGCGATGTTGGCATTTAATGCAATTGTAGCCTAAAGTGTTCTTTAACTTAAACAGCAGCATCACATAATAATATTAAATCAACTTCATCTATCCCAGTACACAAAACACATGGCTATATTGTTCATAGATATGACATGAGAAGTATTTTAGAAATAACTCATAGCTCAATTTCAACTCAGAATCCAATGGAGCAGATTCCCCTGACAACAAAAAAGGGTTGGAGAAGTTTCCAGTGACCAGATTTCTTGCTGCTAAGATGAAGCAAGTAAAGTTACATTTACATAGAGCTCAGCAATAAAACTTATAGAAATTGTTCACCGAATTGCTGTCACAGTGTAGGTTTACCATGATACGCCTGACAGCACATTTTGTGTGTGCATGTGCTCGATATGTGTCTATGTGCACATACAGACTGATTATAAATGTAGCTATGTCAGAAAGCAATTCCTGGACGTCAAAATGACTTAGAAAGCCAAATAACGTAACAGATGGCCCCCAACCAGTCCACGACCTGACTTGGCCCCTCCCCCACAGGATGACTGAGCCCGGGAGGTGTGCCCAATCCATAACTTTACCCAGCTGTTCATCCAGTGGCAGCTGATAATAACTGTTCATTCGTTAGCTCTTCTACTTCAAAACTGGATGGAGAATTTTGTTACGTCTTTCCAAAAATTTGGCATTTTACTTATTTTGCTCCGGTGGTGATTTTGCCTCCTGAATTATTAGAATTCATTGTTTCATTAAGAAGGTGTTAAGTATTGTTTTTATTCTAATTTTATCCTTTCATCTAAAAATGATGAAGTTCTTCATTATGTTTTGTTGCTGGGACGTAGCCAATCACACATCCAGGCCAGTTGCAGCCTCTCAGCGCCTGACAAGATTTCCAGCCGGTTTGCTGCCTGCCTCCCTCTCTTGGCGGAGGACTTAACAATGACCTTCTCTCTAATCCGCTCTGTGGAAATGATCCCGACCGCCACACTCTGGGCAGTGAATCAGCAGTGAAAGATACTCTGCTCAATAGCAATGCCTCGCGGCCTTTTCGTGACTTGATTGGTCAGGTTCAGGAAATGTCTGAAAGTGCCATAGGCTGAAGAATTGTACTCCCTGTACACCCTGGGTCCACGCTTTGAACATGTTCTTTGATGAAGACCGTATGCACAGTGTCTGTTTTATTAGAAACACTCAGGTAGTTCCAGTGAGGCTGGCGTTTCACTCTAGAACAGCCTAAATTCTTGGATGCATGGAGTGATGAGGGAATCTGGGAACATGAGCTTGACCGCTCTCATGTCTGTGTGTTAAGTAAAGAACTGGAGCTGGGTAACAATTAGCGTAGCTTAACATAAAGACTCAAAGCAGAGAGATGTAGCTATATCTCCACAATACAGCAAGCAACATCTCTAAATCTCACTAATTAAGATGTCATATCTTATCTATTTAGTTCATTCACAAACAGAGCTCTAGGGATAGCTTTTCATGAGATGCTAGGTACGGTCAGTACAAAGGTTCTGCTACAGGTGTCTGTACTGGCATCAGTGTACCAAACCTGGCAACCCCAATGACCTCACTGTGTTGGTAGGTGTATTTTTGACTGCTTTGTGTTTTTGCTTTTGGTCAAATTAAAAGATGACTGTTTGAGATGTTTTCTGTTGAGTAGCTATTGTGAGCAAAGGTCATGATGGACATGTGGGGATATGGGAATAGGGCCAAGGTTGACAAACAACAGAATTTTCCCTTATGTCTGTATAGGGTTTAGTCCAAATTGACGTATGTCACTGTCATGTTCCTGGATCTTGAGATCAGTAAGTATTATCTAGCTTGAAGCCTCCAACACTATGTCTATAAAGGAATGCCCCTCATCAGCAAACAAAGTTTAAATAATCTTGTCGTGCAAGACTCCATTGACAAAGATCTGGAGACATTCTTTTCAGAAACATGAGGTATTAAACCTTGCTGGGCCTGAGGTTGCATATTGATCAGCTTGGCTTCGGAGAGTCTGACTAATGCTTTGATTTTAGGCTAAGTACAGAATCAGCTAAGTCCCCTTTGATTGAGCTGCCGTGTGAAACAGCAGAGGCTGTGCCCTCGCTAGTTAAATGCCATTCAAAGTTGGAACATAAAAAAACAGAATAATTAGCAAGAAACGAGCAAAAGCCAAATCAGGAATTCCAAGTCAATCCCACATATACCATCCTGCTCCGAGTGCATACATGTGTGTTCATCCACAGCTGAAAATAGTCCCCAGACAATGCACTGTTCACCCTTGTTTGAGTAGCGTTTAGTGAAAAACTACAGTGGTCAGTTGTATTAGGAAATTACTCAAAATGAACCTTGCTAATGAAAAATGAAATGACATATTTATGACTAATTTTCGATGATTTATATCATCAAAAGGCACCAGTGGGCTGTGGGCTGAGAGCCACTTACAGATTTTGGTCTTGGAATAATCCTCTAATGAGCCTCACTGACTTAATGTATACACACATGTTTACATAGTGAGCAGAATTTTTTAAAAAAGAACCTTTTAATCAAGATTATAAGAGCACATAGACGTGTCCTTTAACAACAAGAGATGAAAGCGTGGGTGAATGTGAGGGACTGGAAAGTGTTCTGCACAAACATGTGATACATAAGTGCAGTCCGTGAACCATTTGTCATTTAGCTGCTGATTCAGAGCTCATCAGGAACAATTCATAAGGTAATTGTTCAGACTGCATATTCACAGATAGCTATGTATAATCATTAGACAGAGGCTCATTAGCATAATGCACCTGTTTTCAAGTAAGTTATCATTGTCTTTGCTATAACAGTTGCTCATTTGTTTTTCATTCTTTTCTTAGTAACTAGTCAACAGTTTGTGTACCTTAAACCTGTATTACTTGATTTCTTTTGGCCACTTCAGGGGAGCGGGACTAGCAGTAAACACAGCATTGACATATTATCACCCCAGTTGATACTGCAAAGCCTTTGGCTAGCCGTTGCCTCTTCACACATCCAGCAGTGACAGAGCAGCATTAGTATTCATTTGCAGCGCTATTTTTGTCTCACCCAACTCCTGAGGAAAATAAGTGACCTTTTAGCTGCTAAATGCTCCACTAAGTTCACCAGCTAGCAGCTTACACTGCCTGTCCGCTGTTTAGTGTATAAGCAGATGCTTGCTGCAGCCAGAAATGAGGTTCATGCGAGTGGAGGGAGTTAAGGGGCTAAAAACCAAACAAATTAGCTGAAAGATGTTAAAACACTCAATAGATTTGAAGCTAATTGCAGAGTCGGGAGATAATTCTCTTTGTGTTGGTCACCTTTTTCACATTACATTTAGTAATGACCCATTATTGACTAATCCAGACTAATCCATCTCCTCCTTTGAACAATGGCTTGAGCAGGAGCCTCATCCCAACTTGACAGGATAAGAGAAGTTGCCAGAAAACATTTGGCTTTAGGTGCATTCTACACGCGACAGGGTCAGTCTATAGGTTCATATGGGGTCGACACCATCTTCAGAATCAGTTCAACAGAGATGAATCCAGCCACCCGCTCGTGGTGTCCTCAGCTTTTCATTCTTAGCTGACAGGATTTGAACCCAGCGTGCTCTCTGGCTGGCGAAGCCTCTCAAACTCAAGCTTGAATGAGTTATGTTTTCACGGCCATGCCCTGGCATTTTGCCCGCTCTAACTTTCAGTCGAACAGTAAGTGAACCTGTCAGCCTCGTCTGCATGTGTTATGTTTTATTTATACATGACTCACTGTCTGGAGAAGTGAGCTGTTTGCGTAAACGGAGAGGTGAACCCTGAACTACACGCTGAGTGTAGTTGTCATCCTTGTGAGAAAGATGTTTCAGCATCTGTCGCAGCCTGTTGGCTTTTTAAACGGCCTCCCGAGCTTATCACAAAGGGTTTAGTGTGCTTGTAAAATGTTTGAATTAAGGGAGGCATTGAAAACTTGCTTTTGTTTTTAGTGGGGTGAATAGATTGAGAGTGGTTATGGTAATGAGGTGCAGGGGAACAATAGAAGGGACCAGATTAAGTTTTATTATAGCTGTCAATCATCTGGGGGGTTATGAGAGTGTATGGAGAGGTAGCATGTGAGTGCATGACAGGGAAAAAAATTGTTGTTGAAAATGAGCTTCCAGTGCAGCTGATTCATTTTACCATGTTAAAAAAAATACTTTTTTTTGCAGCCATCCAAGCTGTAATGTGTTTCCATGTTTTGCACCTTAGTAGTAGTGATAATGAACGATGTTATGCCAAATGGAAATGGAATAGAACAGTGGGTCCCAACTGTTTGTGCGTGTTCCCTCCTATTCACTATGTTTTTCTGTCTCAGGATCTCAGAATTTGATGAAATCTTTAGCGTGTAGAAAGCTCCATAAGCTCCTCTGGGGGTAGCCCGTCAACCGAACCATCACACTCACAGACCACCTCTTACCCCACAGTCCCACAGACCACTGCAGCCAACACAGCAGACTGCAGCAACGTTTCTGTCCAATGGATCATATTTATTCTGCTCATTTTCTTTCATTAAATCATGGAAAAGTATTTAAAAATAATTACTGATTTTGATTTATCAGGTTTTTTTTATTACATCAGATAAAAAATCAGGTTATATAAATAACAAGATTAGTGTTTTTGTGGAATCAAAGGAGTCTAAGCTGCTGAAAGGGATCCACCCTGTTGTGTGTGTGATGTTGTTATTTTTTTTTTTTTTTTGGGGGGGGGGGGGTGTTGTTCAGCCCGGGACGTTGTGGTAGATCAATCAGCACAGTGAAAACAGGCTTGTATCATTAGCAGGAAGAGCCTTTGCACTGTTAAGAGGTAGGAGGGTAGATAAAATAGTTCAGTAGTAGATGACTTAAATTGGGTGTTTAGAATCGGTGTGTATGTCCTCTTATAGGTCGATTGTGATGCCAGCAGTAAGTGAAATTTTATATCAATGTTTTGTTAATTATTTTGATGGATTTTGATGATTGATCACTTTTTAGCTCACCCTATACTTACCTGTGCAGGTGGTAGGCTCCAGTTAAGTGAGGCTAAGAAGGTAAAATGCCATTCACTGCAGTATGGGGGAGGAAGGAGATGGCAGCTTGCTGTGAGGCTTTCATTAAGTTTTCTTTTCTTCTTGTTGCTTCAGCTTAAAGGTGGCGTGAGTCATTCTGGAGAGAGATTGCTGATAGTCCCTGAATTTAAAATTTGGTAAATATTTCCTCGCAATCTGCTAGCTGTCTGTTCTGTGTGTGCGCTGAGAAAAAAAAAAAAATCTAGTTTGTGTACACAGCCCTGGCTCTGTAAATAGGAAACAAACAAAGTGGCTCGGACAGAGCCACGCAACACTATTCCAGCCAATCAGCAACGGCTGACCACTATTCCAGCCAATCAGCAACAGGTGGCATTCATGCTCATGCACGGGATAAGGGAAGGGGAGATGGGGGAGCCAGAGGGATGGTAAATTTAGTATGCTAACATGCAAATGCATTGTGAGGAGAGATGGCATTATCATGGCAAGATAATATTAGTCACTGGAATCACTCACCCTACCTTTAATGACATTTACTTGGTGGTCCGTTTTCACCTCTGTTTTAGTCATCTTTCTTTGCATCATTACTCCTGCATATCAACCTGCTTCTTCAGCATGCCCTTTAAAGTTTTCCGGACATGGTGGCCCAACAGCAAACAATCAGCATACAGCATGAATTGATGCAGAATTCACTGGCAAACGTGACACTATAAGCACCACACAGTGAAACAAAAGTAAGAGTCAAACAAAGATGTGGGTGGGGTATATTATAATCAAAAAGAATCTGATGGCGCATTTCCATTACACAGTTCCAGCTCTACTCGACTCGGTTCTACTCTACTCTACTTGGTTTGGTTGAGTTTCCATTACAATTGAGTACTTCATAGTACCTCCTCAACGTAGGCGGGGGTCGTTATAACACAGCTGCGCGAAACTGCCATGACGTCAATTTGTACGCGGCGCAAACAGAGCTGACAAACAATGGAGGACATCGAGGCGGTGTTGTATTTGTTGCTCGGTTTGTGGCTTTTTGTCACACACAAAGCAAGAGAAGAAACCCAGAAAAGGCTTTGGGCTGCAGCCGTTGCTGTTGCCCGGCGTTACAATGGAGGGGGCGGGATTGTTTTTTGGTGTTGGACATCGCAGACCAGTAACGACACCCCCCAGCCAATCAGTGGCCGACAGGCTGTTGACGTCACACATATAGTATCGCTTCTACTCGCTTGGAACCTCGCCAGAGCAGGTACTAAAAATAGTATCTGGTACCAGGTACTATCCCTAATGGAAACACAAAACAACCTGGTAGAGTCGAGTCGAGTCGAGCCGCTCTAGTGGAAATGTGGCATGAGTCAAATCCTTAGCAAATACAGTATGATAGGTGTAGTCTCCACCCACACCTCCCTCATTCACACTATTAGATCAGGAGGAGGAGGAGGGAGAAATAAATAAGAATACAACCACATCTCTCAAAGTTTTTTGCCACTTTGCTAGCTACTACAACCCTTGAGCTAACAGTCAAGTCCAGTTTTATATGACCTGAATAGTAAGATTTAACCCACAGGCTTAGGAACTTGGAAAATGCATGTCTTTTACATTTATTTTGCTGTTTGGCATTCATCACACAATCTGCCATGTCTAAAAATTGTTATCATGCAGTCTGACACTGATTATGATCAAGATTTTAAGAAGCTCCATACTGTGACATGCAGTGAATGTGTGTGGGGGCCTTTTAAACGAGGCCACATCAATTTCTGCTGCTTTGTTACCCGTCCCTTGCAGTTGTGACCACTCCAGGGTTGTTGTTTTTTTTCTTTGTTTGTTTTCTTAGAGGTGAAATTATTGAATAATTTACAAGCAAAAAAGTAATTTAGTGGAGCTGTTTTCTTTCTGCTTTCCTATCCTGTTAATCAGAATTGTTTTTATGCAGAGGTCCTGATCACAGATTGGAAAATATAATCTCAATTAACTTTTTACTCCTTAGTGAATCCTACATTTTTTGTTCATACAAATACAACGCAAAAAGAAACCAAACTAAGAGTTGGGCTTCTAAATGCCCAAATAATGAAGATGTAGCGTGTATTGTAAAACTTTCATTGAGGCTTGCGCACAATGTGCCAGAACAGAACAGAGAGAAAACACCTTGCTCTCAGTTGTCATTCACAGTTAGCCGTGCTTCCCTCTAGTGGCCGTCATTGCACGACGATGTTTATTGACAACACTAAAACCACATTCTTTCTGTAATCCAGCTGAACAGTGTAAGGAACATCGCATCCGTGATGCGGTGTGTCCTTGTTAAGTGCTTTGCCACTGAACACAAACAACCTGGATTGACACTTATTGACTTCACATGGAATAACCTGACCTTCTCTGAGCAGAACATGCATAATTTCCACATGACAGAACGTGCCAAGACTCAGATCTCAGATTTGTTCCACTCATCCTGACACAAAGCTGCCACTGATCTGAATAACATTATGATAATATTGCGCTGGGATATCTTTAGGAATAAACATGAGCACTGATAGGGATGAGATGAGAATTTAGGTGTTTGGTGCCGAATCTGGTGCGCCCTTGTTCAGTTGAAGGATTTGGGCGGCTTATGTGGTAATCGGATTGGTAGGCTACACATGCTGGTTTTCACTCCTGCTCTGTTTTATAGGCATTGAGAAGTCCAGCGTGAGAAGAGCCACAGCCAAAATCTGAAACATGACAGACAAAAAAAACATGGACACAAAAGGAAAAAATGAATGAAAGGGGTATAGAGAAAGCCACGCAAGAGCTGGAAAAGGAGAGACAAGGAGAGGTGTACTTGAAGAAAGGACATGCAGCATTGACTGGAAGAGTGGAAGATAACAGTGCACAGGCAGGACCAGTTGCAGTATTAACTTACAGTAGGCATGCAGCATTAATTCTAAAGCCCATAACCATCATTAGCTAAATACATTTCAGGTTACCTGACAGCCAAGGTGCTATTATATCAGAGCTTAACATTAGCAGCTCTGCCGTGTTCTTTCATGGATTTGGGTACGTTTACTGTCCAGCAACCCCTGCTAACATTACATGAGATATTGTTACATCTGCCAAGAACGTTGGATAGTCTTAAAAGATACTTCTTTTCTGAAGGTGAAACAGTTTTGAATATGCAGACAATAAAACATAAATAGAAGCTGTGCTTGTCCATGTTTTTCTGTAGTAAGGAAATGAGTTTATGTTAGAATGAAAAACATTCTTGTTGTAATTTCTGCTGCAATGAACTGATGTCCAAGGTGTAGACTCACTGTTATACCTTGTCTCAATATAAAAAGTGGACTGATCTGATCACTGGCAGGTGATATACCTAGCAAATATCCTAAATACATCTTGACTCAGTTGTAAAGCCACTGCATATTGAACGTGGCTCACTATAAACCACATTGCAATCAGTAGTTATGGCAGAAGCTCTCACAATGTAAAACTACTCCATCACAATACAAACTTTTCATTGTGTGAAATATTAGACTATTTAACCTCAGATTGTTATTTCAGTGAACCATCTGAAGGTTCACAGAGGAAATCACCTTGCTCACAGCTCAACACTGCTTTTCTATAAGAGGTCACACACTAATACAGGTTGGAAGAGTAGTTTATAAGCTTATTATGTGTGTTCAAATCTTAACTACAGCTGTGAAGGAAATTTAGGAGAGTAATAACTAAGATTTTAGGTCACACGAAATGTTAACACTCAAGTCAAGGACAGGTCTCTCAAAATTTTACTTGAGTAAAGGTACTTAGTTCCATCAGTGGCAGTAAGGGAGCTCAAAACTGGTGTTGAAGCCTACATTTTAATGGCAAACAAAGCTCACACAAAAGAGAGAAACTTATTTGTACAGCTGTCAGAAAATAAAATGGCTGCTTGGCTCTCATATATTGAGGTGAGGTAAATGTGGTATACGACAGGTTCAGTTCTATTGATTAGTTAATTTCTTACGTGACACCCACAGAAGGTAGGTTTACTGTGTCGTTTCAGCGTGTATTCAGCCTAGTATAATATGACACTGCCACCCAGTGGTGACTGAGGTGAAGTGCAGTGATTGGTGCCAGAGGAGAATTTCAGGATCTCTCTTTCACCACCTGTTGTCCCCTCTCTGTCTGGCAGGTCTGTTGGGTATGGTGGCCCACATGATGTTCACCACAGCCTTCCAGCTGACTGTCAGCCTGGGCCCAGAGGACTGGAAACCTCAAACATGGGACTACAGCTGGTCGTACATGTGAGTTCCACAGACAGCTGATATATCTGAATGAACAATGTCTTGTTTGGAAGGAACAAACTGTTTGAGTCTCTTTCCTCTAGTTTGGCGTGGAGCTCCTTCACAGCCTGCATGGCGTCCTCAGTCACCACCATCAACCGCTACACCAAAACCATCTTGGAGTTCAAGCACAAACGCAGGAACATTGAGAAGAACCTGAAGATCAAGCAGAAGCTACTGGAGCTGGACTCTCCGGAGCAGGTGTGGGACATGTACATCAGCTCGGTGCCAAGCACTGCCGAGGAGCTGCTGGATCTGTCGTCCAACGGCCGGAAGCTCTCCAACACCTCCATCTTCCTGGACCTCAATGACCTGCCCGACCCACAGGGAGAGGAGTACTGCTAGAGGAGCTTGTAGCATTTTCAAACATCAGCAGGTCATTGTCATGTCCAGTGTGGTACAATAAGATAATTACTGTGAACCAAATGAGAACATGGTTGAGAGCTCTGGTGATGTAGTCGTTGCTATATTCCGGCTGCTGTTTGGTTATGGGCAGGGAGCGCACAGTGGGTTCGTCTGGGATTTTTGGCTGGAAACTGGAACTTGGTTGAAAAGAGTGGATGATATTGGTGGGCTTGGATCAAACAAGAAAGTCGTGGGCCTTAAAACCAAAGCAATGACCTGACAGATGCTGAAACCGTTTTTAGAGCTGAGTGTCACTGGTGATGATTCCCTGTAGGTTCAATGCTGCCAGCAACACCTTTCACATTACACATAGTCATTTAAGCCGTTGTTGTTAGAAAATTATTGATTAGTGCAGCTTTGAATCTGAAGATATATTTCCCATTGTGACTTTCTTGCCCATACTAGTGTATAATATACCCCCATCATCATGTTTTAAGGCATTCCCGACCTTTTCCACACAGGACTGTTGACAATGTTGTTGCAGAGCAGCCAACAGAGTTGATCACAACCAAATATAGATTTGGCTCAAAGTAGGCTAGACATATGGGTGTTACAGCACGCCTGTAACATCCTTAGAAATACTGTTTCAGACTTTTCATGTTTCTGCTTTTACTCGTTATCTTGCAGCAGTTAGCTAGCTAGGACACTACTACACACTTGAATTACCAAGTAGTTGGTAATGGACTGATAAGATACCATACTTCAAAATCAGAATTCTGTGGTTGTGGGCTAGTAGGGAGCAAAGAGGAGAGATGTAGCACAAACAGACGTGCCAAAGTTATACAGCAACAATACCGAATAAAGTATAAAGATATTATTATTCAGCCAAATGTTTGCCAAATCACTTTCTTTCCTAGCAAATGCCATCTGCCAGAAGGTTGGGAACTAATGTTTTAAGGCACCTATGTACTTTGCAAGTCTGTGTTTTGTTTGTTTGTTTGTTTGTTTCCCAATATTTACATTAAATTAGACCTTTTTATTATGCTCAAATATTATAACCAAGAGGCTACTGCTTAGGCAATATTGAAACCAAACCAGGCAAAACACTTCAGTGTTTCTGAAGTCCTGCTTACTGCCCTGGAGACAGTTTCCATTCCAAGACAAACATAATGGAGATAATTTTTCCAGGAACCAGTCACATTAAGTGAAAATTGCAAGATAAAGGTTGGCAGTCTTTCAAACAGTGGTCTCAGTTGTTTACAGATACTATACTAATGTCTCAGACTTGATGCGGTGATGATGTATTGATGCTTAAATGTTACATATAGCACCTTTAAAGACCAGTGCTAAACCACACATAACATCTTTCAACAAATGGAGCTCACCACATCCACCCTACAATTATGTTAGCAGATGTAAACTTACAGTGGGCCTACACCTCCTCTCAAGCAATACTGCTCTGAAGGGTCGGTGCTTAAACCCTGTGACAACAGAACCCTCAGTACAAAGATGAAGCTCTGTGAAGACGAGAGTGGCCCAATCAGTGGTCCCCCTCGGCCGACACTCTTCCATCCAAAATTAGCACACCATAATGACTCTAGCGCCTCTTTGCTCGCTGCCTGCTGGATTTTATTCATTGAGGAAAATGTACTAAGTTGCTAAAAGTGTGTGTCCATGACATTCTGTGACTCACTCAGCTATAGATACGTATTGATGGACAGCCCTGTGATAAGAAGCTCCACATTTTGCTTTTCATATGGTACACATACTGTATAGTAGAGTGACATCCACCTGACACGTGAACCAAACAGCATTACGTAGCTTAACCTCATCAGGTGTTCAACAGTATTTACAGAGTATTTGTCTCGCCATTGTAGGGAAGTAACAGGTGGCAACAAGGTGGACCTGAGGGCTGTTGCTTCACCCACAGAGGAATACAGCTGTGTAAAGAGTGTAAAATGGGTGGAGGATGCCTATAGGCCATGCTGAGTGCCTTTACTTACAGCGGCATGCCTCTGATCCAACAGCATGCTCTGTGCTCACAACATTTTAATGAGGGCGATGCTGCATAACTGCATTAGAGGAAACATGTAGCTGTCCGTCCAAACTGCCAAAACTCATCCGCCAGAGGAGCGCACCTCTTTGGAAGCTCTCTATGTAATATTTATTTGATAACTTTTCCTACAGTATGTACACACAGAATCATATTGATGGAGAAACACAGAGCGGGATTGTTATTTCCAGTCGTTTTAAGTGCATTTGAAAATGTATATTATATATTTGTGGATTTTATTTGTTTAATTCAAAGTGATATCTATTGTAGAAACTTAAAGATTTGTTCTGTTTCAGTTCAAATTCTCTTTCGTCACCCTGGGTTGCATTATATACTGAAGCATGGATCGTTGTGTCTTTTTGTGTACGTCAGACTTCTTTGCAGTGGCACTTTTGGTGTAGTGTTCTTTAGTTACTTTTTTGTGGATAATAATTTGCAACCTAATATATTGATATGAAGAAATTTCTATGAAAAGTTATTATTTAAGGGTAGATAAGGAGGGAACATCATAATAAAGAATGAAGTTGTTTTTACCACGTTCTCTGCCGGACCTTTTCCAACAGCTCTCAAATGCTTCCTTTATTCTCCACAAGGTGTCAGTGTTGTCTAACTCTGACAGTGGCAGAGATGTCATGTCTTTTGCTTTCAATTTCAGTTTTTGTGGATGAAATTTGCTCTTTGTTTGCCATCTTTAACTCAGCTGTTTGTCTACACACATACAGGACTGGGATACCAGAATGTCTTCTCACACAAATTTACATTTTTAATCTTAATTTAGCCCTTTTAAAATTCAAATTACCCATACAAACCAACATTATAAATTCATTAAAATTCCTCATTACTCTAATTTGATTCACATTATTACAGGGAACACCAGATTTTTTGCATCTTATCAAGCAGGCAGTTTGTAGGCTACATCTCTGACGTCAACAGATTTACATCTGCCAAGCAATTGCACTAATGCTGTCTGCACTCACGTTCAACATAAATCCAAACCTGATTCATTAAGGTTCAGTGAGACCTTTTAAAAACAGCATTTTGTGGCAAACAATGAGGAAAAACAAGAAATATGAGAAAGATCAGCACAAAAATCCTTTGCTTAAAAATAGTTTTATTTTTTTATGCTTTCAAACTAGTGCAAATACATGCAAACTGAAAACAGACAACCCTGTAAGCAGGCCTTCTCACAGTAACACAGTAAAGCCTCAAAGCTTTATACATCACGTTCAGAGAAATGACCGTTGATAGGTCGACCTTTTCTCATTGATTTGACCTGGTCTTGTTTTGGTTGTCCTCCAGTGGCCCCTTTACTTCTCTGAAGGTACAGTAGGGTAGTTCTGCATTTGGATTCTAACCTAAGCCTAGCACATAAATGCGCCAATAGGCAAAGAGGCAAGTGATCCACACCAGTTCCCCTACATCCATTTATCCACATTCATTATTCAGGAATACAAAACCACTCAGTCAAATCTGAGCTCATATAAAGATTCTCTCACTCACCCTGCTGCTGCTCACCACATAAAAGATTCATCCCCCCCTTTTTCGAGAACAATGCTTGGAGGACGATACTCAATATATATGCATTGATTGCCCTTAAATTCTTAACCAGTGAGACTGAAGAACAAACAGGTAGAAAAAGAAAGTTATGGAAATTCAGGAATGTGACAGTGTGTCTGTTCTTGGTTCATTGTGCCACTACAGCCTACCAACTAGAGCATCAGGGTTACACTGCAGACCAGAGACACGAAAAGCTACACTGTGTATTTCACCATTCAACTTTTTACAGCTGCGACCTATAGCAACCACAGTCACATGACCAGCTTTGCACACAAATGCTGTATTTTACCACCTGGGGTAGGAACAAGTAGCCTACCAAACATGAAAGGAGACACCCTTGTTAATACCACAAAAGCACCTTTTGACTGAACATCTATGATAGATAAAATGACGCTGCTGTCCTTCAAACTCTAGAACAAGACAATTGATTGATAGAGGTAAATGTATTGACACTGGGTATCTGACATGTCCACCTGCTGGTCAGATGTGGAGAATTGGCTCTGTTCTCTGAATCTTTAGCACTCTGAGTCTTTGCATCTGTTTCAGTCAAGATGCAAAAATTTGCACAGGCTTCTCCCCAAACTACTGTAATGCTAACAAAAGCCTCTGGTTCCATACAGTCAAAGGGTCACTGCCATCCAAAGTCCTGGCCCGCCATCTGATAGAAGCGCTGGTTATGTGGCTTGTAGAAATCCCTCAGTCTCTGCATCACCTCCAGGTCAATGGAGGCATGCGTCCTCCCTTTTGTCTTCCCCAGGCAGTGAGGTTTACTGCTGCCCTCTGGCTTCTTTAGGCAGGGGAAGCCTTTCGTTTTGTTGAAGTAGAAGTGCTTGTCTGTGACGATCCTCTGGAGACCCAGAAAGTCCTGGACTTTGCCCAGCTCTCCGGCAGGGTCGGAGATGAGCCTTTCGCCACTGACCAGATGGATCTGAGTCCTGGGGAACCAGGTCAGCCAGCGCTCTAGGTGCTGGGCATACAGGCCAATCCACAGCGGGCTCCACAGAGAGTCGATCTGACCTGGAGACAAGACAGATATACCAAGGCTCTTATTCAAACCTACCATTGCTACTGTCACTATTGTCTCAAATCATCTCATCCCAACTTTTACCTCTGAGGTGTTCCCTTTACTTACTGGTCACAGGGCAAGTACTTGTATATGATTGGATAGTTGAGAAAGTCAAATTAACACGATTAGAATTATGCAAAATTAGCTACATTAACTGCAAGTTCTGCAATTATAAGAAGGAAGAATTTTGACACAAACTGTGGCAAATAGGAGAACGGCAGGTTTTAAAGTCAGATATCCTACATGAGCTGTGTGTTACAGCCAGAAGTGGGGCAAATCAGCATCCAAACTCAGCCCAATCAGACAGTGTCTTCAGTATACTAAAGGCTTTCGATATACTGTATCGTTCTTATTTTCTTTTTCAGAGGTTCAGACAGCTCAAATAAAGCTGGCACTGCAGTCACTTTCCATGCGTCTTCATTGTCTGAACTGTCAATGTGGGACTAAATTCTCCCAGTGATTTCTCTGATGTACCTCATGTAGGAGCAGCAGAATTTCTTTCCTGCTCCAGCTTGGCTTCCTTTTTGCTTCCATATCAAACCCATTTCCTATTTAAATATTTATGCATGAAAACTATATTAGATCACTGTTCTTTTCAAGTTACATTTTCTTTTTTAATTGGTACTAAAGATATTAACACAAGCAGATTGAAGTCAATGAGCTGAGTTGGCCATTTAGAGCACTTTTAATTCATTTAAGTTGAATAAATAAAGGCCGTGGTGTAAGAACATCTCTATTGTATCCACTGCACCTGAAGCTTGTTGTCTAATGATGATCACACATCTCATGCTGCTTGCCTGTATATCTGCCCTTGAGAGAGAGTGTGATGACTTTTTTCTGTTTTTGTTTTTACTTGCTTGTGCACAGTAAAGACAAATCAAAGACCGAGGTGGAAAAAGAGTCCGATGTTTGTGGTGTGTGTCAGGTGTCATACTGAGAATGTACTCAAAACACTCCATCTTGGAGTCAAACAGCAGCATCAGTACCTGTGCTGCGGTTCTTGAAGGCGAGGCTCTCAAAGGGAGGGATGTCGGGGGTCTTGGAGATGATCTGTGTGTAGTCAGATATGGCTCTGGTTACGGGGTCACGGACGACCACAATCAGCTTCACGTCCTGCGACATGGCATGGACTCGTGCTGGCGTTTCCACGGTAACAAAGTAACGAGGCGTCTTCTCCATAACGATCTGGCCGTCCAGGGCTTTGGGCATCATACTTCTGGAAGTACGGGAAAAATGTGCTGTTAAGACTTAATACTTTTTTTTGTGAGATTGCATTTGCAGCATGCAGGTTGCAGTTACTGTAGGCTGCTTACTGTTTCAAATGTGTTTTCATGGAAATATTCTAATAGTTCAAGAAGTTAAGGATGTATATAGATATTTGCCTGAAACTGAGGTTATGATGGCTTTGTAGTGTGTGTTCAACAATCAGAAACACACACACACACCTCATTTAATCTCCCATTAGTCACTTTGACAGACATCATACTCTTACAGACTGAGCAGTGAGCATGCATCGTGTAGATCTTCAGTGATCCAGACACACAGGCAGGAGACATAAACACAGTGGGCTTTCCTTGAATGTGTCTGCTCTGTTCACCTCTACTTCCACACCAGAAGCCCAGCAGATGGGACTCATTTAGAGATAAATGACTCCAGAGGGTCCACAGGACCGGCTGGGGACTCGAGGACATCTGCCAACACACCTGCCACACACCTGACTGTCTGACCAAACACACAGCCTCAGCAGCATGGTTATACACAGCTCTGAATCAGCATCTCAGATTATTTAAACAGATCTTAAGGGCCCATAACAGTGTGTTTATCTCTTTAACTACATAATTCAAACTATGTTTACTGAGGTGGATTACATAAAATAAGCAAGTTTGGTAATAGAAACTATTACATTGCCTTTAGGGGTACAAATGGTAGTTAATGGTTGTCTAAAATGGCTAAAAAAAATACATTCAATTTTGTAAAACATGGCAGCATGGATGCAAATTGTTACTGTGATGTACAATGTAATATGCATTTTTTTAGTAAGGTACTGGTCCGTTAAACTGATATGGATTTATAAATGGCAGATTTTAATCTCCAAACCTTCAAATAATATATAGAAATATATATATATACTGACAAGCTTTTTGAAATACACAGGTTAAAAATGAAACCTTCAGAGGTGTTCGACCATGATGTTGACATTTGTTGACAATAATAATAATAATAATAATAATAATAATAATAAAAGACAAAGTTCCATCAGTTGTTCTTTTTCTTTTTGTTTTGTTTTGTTTTTCTTGCCACTTGGGACCAATGGAACAAGGTATTTACATATTATCACATTACAATAAAGTTACAGTAAACGCTAGCTAACTGTCAATTTACACATCCAGCAGACCTCCTCTGACTCACATATATGCATAATTCTCTATGTATCCATCACTGTAAGTGATCCCCTTCACATTGCACAATGGCAGCTGACCCATTGTTAATATGAGATTATTTGTTAATGCAGCTTTAAGTTCTTCACAGTTGCAACTGTTTTGAGTAACATTTGTTTCTTTTATTTTTCCAGTTTATTTTCTCTCTCTCTCTCATAATGAGACACTTCACAAGTAAGTACTGAGGTGACCTTGTTTTTTTATGTAGTCTCCTATTTTCGGGATGTATCACAAACCCAAGAGAGTCAATAAAAGATGTTCCCAAGGAGTCATAAATGAGACGTTATTAAAGAAGGACAAACAAAAAGAGACCAGAGGGGACACATGGCTGATACAGTGAGGACAGGATGCTCTGGCTGTCCTCTGGTATCAGCTCGGGTTTCAGATGTGCCTGCAACACGACCTCCTGTCAATACATCCACCCCCCGAAACAGGCCCCATTTTTATGAATCTGACAAACATACACACACACACACACACAAACACACACGCACACACAGTGATTTCATTTGATCTGATCGGTGTGGGATAGTGCTTACCACCACTTAGCCTGAGGACCTCCCTTTTAACTCCAATGCCCTGAACAGGAGGTGCAACACAGTCTGTTACAGACACACACATACACACATGCAGCAGGCCCAGTGTACAAAGGCACACACACACACACATACACAGACACAAACACATACACAAAGCAAAACACAAATATATACTTATTATTCACTCATTAGTCAGGCATTTGTGATCATCCCACTGGACCCATCCCTCACACACACACACACACACACACACACACACACACACACACACACACACACACACATAAAAAGACACATTAACACACACGCTCATACACACAAACTCTGAAGACATAAAAGGTGGGTGTGGTGGATTTTTACCAGACCCTTTAAAGCCTGTGTGTGTGCTCACCCAACTGTGTGCGTGTGTGTGTGTGTGTGTGTGTGTGTGTGTGTGTGTGTGTGTGTCCCTGAGCATTTGCTAGAGTGTTTTAAATGAAAGGGGTGGGTGACTGATGAAGGAATGATGGGAGTGCATACAAACGTGCCTCCATTAGCAATCTGTCTGTGAATAGCCTTAGAGCCAAGAGCCCCATACCATTACCTAAGCACAAAGAGCTAATTACTGCCCGTAAGAACAGCATCAAAAGAAAAGATCTATTATAAATATGCCTCTGCTATATGATTTGCCCAGATACACTAATTGACAGACAAAATAGCTAATAACTGAATATGCCCTTATGGTGCTCTTGGCATTGAAAACTCAGGGTTATGTCTGTAACTTCAGTTGCCATGTAATCCCTGCATGAAAGCAGACTGAAGCTTTAGTTATGCAATGCTTTCTCAGAGTCAGATGCAATGTCATCAATTGAGTTAAATCTAAATGGGCAAAGCCAAAGAATACAAATTTTGCCATTTAAATTTCGAGAATGATATTAGCAGAAATAGCATGTGACATTTATTAGGAAATGCAACAATCCTCAAAAGCAAAGAATCTAGAGAAAATAGTGAGAAATTGTGAGATTCAAGTTTAAGAAACTGAAACAGTTTCGGTTGAAATGAGGGAAAGATGATAGTCATCGGTGGGAACACATCATCATCCAGTGTTGACTGCTGGTGGGAGATGTTACATGAACCAGTTTTCCAAATCTGAGTCATCTGATTTCTTATCCAATCATGCATCCCAGGTGCCTCCCAAATATGTTTGGCAAAGTTACAACAAACATCATGCTATTTCCATCTTTGCTACTTTGAGACTCTCATGTGTCACAAAAAGTGTAACTCCGGGTTCCAAGCAGCATAACTTATCAGTCGTGTTCACAGGTGCGAAGCCAGTGAGGCATCTTCACCTCGTTACTGCATTACTGACTCCTAGTGGTTGTCCTGGGTGCTTGCACAGTGGGGAGTGGAATGGGGAGAAAGGAGGGGGGGTTAAACTCCCAAGCATTCAAGCCCATCACTGGCAGGTGAATAGAACCGGCTGGTGACACCATGTGTTCCAGAGGAAATCCCAGCAAAAAAAAAGATGGCTCAATTAATTGGCATTTTAAAACCCCTGTTTTACCAACATCCTTACACTGCTCATTTACTATTGAGTGTGAGATCAAACATCCAGTATGATGAACACAGGGATTATCCTGCAGCTTATAATAAGCCCCTGTTTGCCTTTGAGGAACCACTCTTTTGTCATCCATTTCCCAATATTTCAGGAAGTCTCCCTGGTGAATTACCTTGGGCCAGCCAAGGCCACTGGCTATTGATCCTATGGGGGCTTAGGGTAACTATGCGTAGGCGGGTGTGGATGGTGTACAACTGGGGACAGTAGGGATTTGTGTGTACTGGGATGAGTGCAGTATGATGGGGTGTATGAGGCAGGAAGGCGTTCGTGTAAAAGTAAGGGGATGGGCTGCGAATGGTAATGCAGTACTGGGCCTCAGCTGGGACCAAGAGTGGCAGGTGGAGACTGGGGGAGCCAGGACCCTCTGGAGCCCCAAAGTAGCATGCTGTGTCATGTGTGTGTGTGTGTGTGTGTGTGTGTGTGTGTGTGTGTGTGTGTGTGTGTGTGTGTGTGTGTGTGTGTGTGTGTGTGTGTGTGTGTTAACAAATGTGAAGCAATTGCACTATGCATCACATATACATCAGGAAATATTCAGCAAGGCATTGGGGGATTTGAGGGGGTGCTCGATCAAAGATGTAAAATCTGGTCTCTTTATCTTTGATGTTTCATCCAAGGAGGAAACAATAACCAGTTAAAGAGCAGAGTATTGACTGTGCTCATTATACACACCTGACTGCTTATTTATGAGCCAGATATGAGATTTGACTGTGTTTTTTTTTTTGTCTGTATGAATGCATGAGTGTGTTATTGGGGGGCCACTCATCCATTTCCTCTGTATGGAGGACCATTAAGGGGTCGGCCCATTGTGGCTGTGCCCTGTCCACTTCCAGGACACATCCATCATAGAGGGGCCCCAGACCCCCCGCCTTCACTTCCCAATCCCCAGGAGAGGGCCTTAATGAGGGCCAGATAGCCCCACCCGTCTGGGCCTTATGGTGATCACCTCCAATACAGTACGTAGACAGGACAGACCACACCTGAACCCCAGTTATACACACACACACACACACACACACACACACACACACACACACACACACACACACACACACACACACACCACAGAAAACCTATAGAGTTCAGCCAAAATTGAATCTGTTCTTATAGCTTTAATTACTTTACATGCAACATGATGTTTCTCAGTGCAAAAAACATGCCAAAAAAGGCTAAAAATGAAAACATTTGATTCCCCTCCTGCAGATCAACAAATCGGATTCATCTGAAAATCTGCCTATCTGTGTTTGATGCTAATTCTCGCCCACTGAATTGTGCTGAACATCAAATGTTTTGGCAGCCATTCTTCTCTGATTTGCATGGCAATTATATTCCATTGTACAAACACAAAAAACACAAGTAGCACCATGTGCTGTGTCACGGCAGGACAAAGCCACCAATGTATGGGTATGAATTTAAAAGCCTCCCTTAACGAGTTCAATATGAATTGCAAATGAATCTGTGCCATCAGAGCAGCTGACTCTGAAAAGACGGAGTAATTTCGGCCCTCCCATCTTGTGATCGTATGTCCTGAGAGGCATGGTGTCTCCAAATTGATTCAAGCAAGCAGAGGCCTCAGAGAAAGAACATCTAAAACATTTTTGATCCCTTTGAAAAAGTTACTTTAAAAAGTAAAAAGTTTGTTAACATCCCATCCATCCATTATCTATACCGCCTATCCCTTTCGGGGTTGCGGGGGGCTGGAGCCTATCCCAGCTACAATAGGCAAGAGGCAGGGTACACCCTGAACCGGTCACCAGCTGATTGCAGGGCCACATGCAAGGACAAACAAACACTCACACTCACGGACAATTTAGAGTCATCAATTAACCTAATGAGCATGTTTTTGGTCTGTGGGAGGAAGCCAGAGTACCCGGAGAGAAGAACATGCAAACTTCACACAGGAAGGCCCCGCCTGACCCGGGGATCGAACCGGCAACCTTCTTGCTGTGAGGCACACGCACTACCTGCTGCGCCACCGTGCAGCCCTAGTTAACATCCCAAAACATCTAAACATATGCAGGTAAAGAAATAAAAGAAGAGATGGGCCATATAAAAATGTGTAATACAAGAGAAAATCTGAGAGACGCTATTCATGCTAGCCATAGTTAATAGCCTAGTCAATGGCAAGCACTTGGCTAATGCTAAGCTTTGCAATAAAACAGAGTCAAACTGAAGCTCCTGCTCAAGGAACATTTTTAGACAGCTGGCATCATTTCTCAAGCTTTTATTAAATAAATAAATAAAAACATAAGTGTAAGTAACTAATGTAGCTAGCTGCAAACATTAGCATGTCCAGCTAACTAGCTAGTGGAACACCCACTGTGTGAGAGCCAAGGTGACAATACTGTTGAGTTTAGAGTTTAGCAGCTCCTCTACACTTAGCTTTTGGAATTTTATTAAAATGTATTTCATTCAATTATATGCTGTCAGGTGATGATGTTGAGGATTTGTTGAAAGAAAATTTATCACTGTACACCAACAAAGCACAAATAAAGCTGTTGACTTCTTCATTTTTGTTTTCTCTATCGACTTTTTTTTTTTAATACAACTTCTTGGAAATAAGAATGAGCAACAAACACTGACAATGCAACCTATCAGGTTAAAGCTGTGCCGGTAAATCAGAGTCAATAATATATCGATAAATCTTCCTCAAGAACAAAATACAGCCGGCCCCACAGTATGACAGAACCAGAAGAAGTCAGCCTTTCCACACAAATACATACACACAGCTCTGGTGACGGTCCCCCGGGTTGAAGCAAAGGTCAACGGAGATGTGTGAGCTTGCGGTAACACTGACTTCACCCTTTAACCTCCAGCTCACCCGAGCCTTATCTCTTATTTTATCTCCCCCCTTTTTTCACTGTCCACCTGTCATGCCATCTTTCAGCAAGAGCCCATCACGAGGGAGATGTGAATTTCCAGCTGAGCAATTTTAATGGATTCCTCCAGAGCTACAGAGACTGAAAAGGCTGTGTGTAACATGACCCCTGTGTGCCTATGCAGAGGGATTATGCCAATGTAGGATAAAGCTTCCTCCTAATTGTAACAGAAGCCGAGCTGACCAACGCTAACCGCTCTAATGCTGGAGTCAACCCAAGGTCAGAGCCAGGAGATAGCGCTATCGATCTCAGACAGCACTGTAAGGAGGAAGCTTCCAGTCCATCTCAGAGCTCATCGCAGCGTTGTTCCAGATCCAATCTCCGCTCCAAACACCATTAGTGGATCTTTGTCAGGGGCTCTGATCTCAATTACCCTGGTAAAGCTAAATGTTATTTTACTCTAAGAGAGACAAGGAGTGATTCAGAGGAGGATGCATTATATCTGATCCTCTCTGATTGTCCATGATAGGACTTAAGAGAAAAAACACCTACACAGAAAAGTAACATGCATCTAATTCTTTATAGTTTTTGGAACTAATAACAATAACAAACATAACAATAATATTGATAGTGTACTTAGTAAGTTAATCTAATATCCCAATACCTGATATCTGGGAATGTGGTGACATAGAACTTCTTAATAGAGGTCCATGGCAAGACTTTTCAGTTACCATCAAACACTTTTTCTGTATTCTGTCACATATTTACTTTGACAAAGCAGCACATTGCTTTATCATTGCGATGCAAAGGGAATCATTCCAAATAATTTCTACTTTAAAGGTTACAATGAGAAATACATAAAAAAAAGCTAACCTCCCCAAAAAACATTACATTATGCCCCTTATGAATATTCATGCAAACAGAACTTATAGTTAATAAGATTTAAAACAACAGTTAAGGATCAACGTAAGTTAGTTTTCAGTTTCTTTATTACAAAATCGTCCCTAAATGCTTTAATGTGGGTCTGTGATTTCTACCAATGTCTGTCTGGAGGAATATCAGATAATGAAGAAGCCACCACTCAACACTAGTGGAACTCTTGGTTTTTTTCTCTTGGTGTTTTCTTGGTTTGTAGTGTTCTCCAGCCCTGAAGCTACAATTTCTTTTCATTTTATATAACTAACATCAACATGGTAAGATGGTGTACACCCAACTTCACTCTCTCTAGGTACTCCAGTGTTGCACATGTTAACTGTCACACTCATCACTGCCCCTCTTAAAACAATGGCAGGTAGGAACTGAAAATACTCGAAGGGGATATAAAACAGCAACTTAAATGTTACACATGTAAGTAGAATAATAGTTAAATGAGTGCTGTGTGTAGAAAAAACTATTGCATGTAATAATACAATTTTTGGTAGAGGAAACAGCACGGATGTCAAGCTAGCATGATAGTATTTGGGAAATTTTGGCTAAACTTTCTCTGCCATTCTTGTGCTACTAGTTCACTATAGATTTTGCAGTATATCTGCCGAGCCCTGTGGAAGTCATGCACATAGGCCATCCAATCAGCAAACAGCAAGCAATGGTCAGTCAGCAGCACACATGCTAGCAGACTAGCTCATTTGCTTTGGTAGGTTTTAGCAGTTTATCAAGAGTCCGTTTGTCTGTTTCAGCGTTGACCTTTTATTCAGTAGGTGTGTTTAACGGTAGTTTTCCTGTGCAATGAGGGATTTATCAACATTTTAGGTATTTTATCTCTATATAAAGTGGTTCAGTAAGTTCTGACTGAACTGTGAGAGTTAAATTGCATACAAGAAAATGTGTTGTGAATTGATAAAGAAGTATATACCTTTTAAATTTTAAAGTCATTTTGCAACTTCCTTGTATTTTTCTCTTTGAGCAACCAAAACAAAGACGCATTTCCTTTGTCAGGATGTGTACTCTGGGTGTGTGCTGTTTGTCATGAAGTGGTGTGAACACATCATTAACTCCCAGCATAAAGTGACCTGGAGTCAGAGGTCAATTGACAGAGCTGACAGTGATGTCAAGTGGCTTGACATGCAGCGAGCCCCATCTGGCCGGAGGGGAAGACGTGACAATCTGGTATCACATTCACATCACCTGGTGTGTCACACACGCGCATGTACACACACACATGAGACATGCTGGCAGACCAGCAAGGCTACAGTGGCTTTTCCAGTACCTCCAGATTTCACAAATTCCCTAGCTGTGTTAAAATCCCTCATCTATGTACAGTAGCATGTTTTTCCATCTGTCTGTGACATATCAACTTAAAAACAAAAATTCATCCTTTCACTTTATCTCCGTCATAGGTTAAATTGTTGCTGACATGCCAAAGAGGCTCCCAGAGCTGAGCCAATGGCACTATTGAGCCCCATTAATATACTGTAATCTGGTTAACAGCACGCCACGTAGTCCAGATTTGGATGCATTTTTAATCTGCCATATTTGGAGCAGTTTGTAGGTCTATAGGTGCATGCGTTTATAGTATGTGCAATTAGAAAAAGCAAAGTGAAGCCTGAAATCCTGGGTCTGGTTAAAACCTTTCTTCCTTCCTTTATCATCCCAAATTATCCTCAAGCTGTTTGAGTGACTTGAATCTGGTTCCCCTGAATTTCATTTCTGTGTGTGTGTGTGTGTGTGTGTGTGTGTGTGTGTGTGTGTGTGTGTGTGTGTGTGTGTGTGTGTGTGTGCTGAGTATTTCCAAGTTTTCATGGAACTGCAGGCTGAGAACAAAGCCACATGACAACAGTAACATCTGGCTCAGGCTCCAGAGATGATTACTCTGCTGCTCTGTGAGAACTCATCCTGCAAGGCCTCTCTCTCTCTCTCTCTCTCTCTCTCTCTCTCTCTCTCTCTCTCTCTCTCTCTCCCTACTGTACACACACACACATGCACAAACACACACACACACACACACACACACACACACACACACACACACGCAGCAAGCACTGCAGGCACACGCATGCACACATGCACAGATTGGCATAGCCAGATGGCAAAGTCTCTTTGACTGTCACCTAAACCTCTGCGGAATAGCTGTGGATATGTTTGGGTATGCAAACAACACAAAGAGATCCATTTCTTCCAGAGGAAGCTGCAGGCTCCTGTTTGGCAATACAAGTTAGACTGCACTGATGTAAAGCATCCGATTTGCATAAAAAAGTCCAATATTTAAATGACAAGGGGAGTCTGTCATTATGTGTTTTAGTCAAGCATTGAGCAGCATTTTATGCAAAAAGTTGCAAATGGAGTGAGAAAATCTCTAGAAGTGTAGTGTCAGAATAAGACAGAGAAAAGCGAAAATGAAAAACAACATAATTTGGACATTTGGTTGTGGATTTACTGCCTTGGCTGCGATAGAATCCCTGCGTAATGTGTGCGTACCTGTACCAGTCCAGTCCCCGTGCGTAATGCCGGTCGAAGAAGTGCGGCTCTGACCCCAGGGCGCGGATGTCCGGGTGGAGCCGCAGAAACTCCAGCAGAGCCCTGGTGCCTCCCTTTTTAACCCCTATGATGAGAGCCTGGGGTAGCCTCCGAGTGGCTGTCCATTCTTTCCCCGAGCTGTTCGCCTCCAACCCAGGATGACCACTGGACGCGCCTTCGCCAGCCGAGGCGGTGACCTCTTTGATAACGCTGGTTCCGTTTCTCTCGTGCGGCCATCCCGACCCTGACGCGAGGAATTCGCGCGTGGGTGGCTTGATCTCAGAGTTTTCTGTCAGCTCTGACTCGCAACATCCGGTGAGGAGATAGACCAAGGAGAAGCAGAGGATGCTCAGAGAGGACGCGATGGTGAACCGGTGGAAGAGTCGCCGCAGGTCCGCGCTCGGATGGTGGTGGTGATGATGATGATGGTGGTGGTGGTGAAAAGCTGCCATCCCTCAGAGATCCGTGCGAGATAAGGTGCCATTCTACCATAAGTTCAGCTCACATCCCGTCATACTCAAACGCCGTAAACACACCGCTAACTCTTGGAGAGTCTCTCAGTGCGCTCCGCTGCTTTCCTCCCCCTTCATGTTGCGCGTCGGGAGCGCATTGAGCCCCCCTCCACAACCAGCCCACCAGCCCGCTTTAGTGAATCAGAGGAACTAGTTTTTGCGTGATATCCAGAATGTGCGCCAACTTACTCACTCACCCTGGCAACGTAGGGAGAATAAAGCTCTAATAGCAGCCGGGCTGCTGCGGAGATCTTCCTCTCTCCCCACTCCACGGGATTACTCTGCATCTCTCCACCACGGCTCATCTCATGGGGATTCGCGTCCAGATCTCTCTCTCTCTCTCTCTCTCTCTCTCTCTCTCTCTCTCTCTCTCTCTCTCTCTCTCTCTCACACACACACACACACACACACACACATACACACACACACACACACACACACACACACACACACACACACACAGGGTCATGCCCTGAGGCGCGCATCATTCCAGTATTATTTATTGGGGAACCTGGGATGGGATGAATCCAGTGCGCAGACGATAGTCATGTCCCATACCTCATATGTGCCATTATCACTCTCATCTAACATGATTGCTTGATTTAAATTCTGCCACATATTGTGTTGTGTCTTCCGCAGCTTTGTGCCAGCTAATTGCTTCTATGATGAATAGTTATATAAACACTAAGGTACCCACAGATACACTCTGAGCAGGAGTGGATGTATCAGTAAACTACTGTGGGTCATTGGCGCCATCTGAAACTGGGTTTATCACACTCAGCTGACACTCTGCACTCTAAGACCTATCACATAATTGGCTTAGTGGTCAGACAGTATTAGACTATCGTGCAGCTGCCAATAGTCTGTTGATCCTGACCCCAAAGGACAGTCTGTGTGAATACACGTCCAGGCCTCATGCACAAATGTCCCAAAACTGTACAATCATATCAACAACTCTTAAAGATGATGCCAGTCTTAAACAAATGGCACATGCTTTGAAAAGACAAACAAACAAGCAATTGGTGATTTGCTGTTTTTGATCCAAGAAGAGGTGTGCACTTCATCAGCGGATGCTTTATCACTTGCATTAACAGAGGCGTGTGTTGTGATGCAGTCTCCAGTTAGGGAGCTCTGCAATGTTGGCTTTTATTATTGCAGAGTGCGGAGCTAAGGTACATATAATAGCTCATAGGAGACTCATTAGTTCCCCCTTCCAACCACACACACACACACACACACACACACACACACACACACACACACACACACACACACACACACACACACACACACACACACACACACACACAAATACGGACATACTTCATGTTCCATTTGGCTTACCCCTGTCATTATCCCATAGCAGATGTGACCCGTGCCATAAAACCACTACATTGTCCTGCAGTGAGAGACTAAACAGATCTGCCATCCATTTTCAACAAGATTAAACTTTTTCTTATTTGACTGTCCTGTGTACTTGTTATAGAGACAGAAAATAACCAACCACCAGGGAGAAAAGGATTTACCATATACCTGTCAATATACTGTGAGTTATATTTTATGACAAAGGAGATTCATTTGCATGCCATATATTATGCCATATATTTTGACACTTTCATCTGGCTGAATGAAAGATGGATATAATTTGATTTAGTCCGTTAAAATGTCTATTAGCTCATCCTCAGAGTTTTCTGTTTTACTGACACTTTATTGACCAGTTGTCCCAGTTGCCATTAGTGTGAGAGACCCAATCTCATGTACAGCAACTTGAGAAAAAATAAGTGCTATTGAGGACTCCACTTCTTTTTTCTTCCATAAAAATCATCACCATCATCACTTCTCATCACTCAGGTTTCCCTCCATGAAGTTATATATTTAATGTTTAGTTTCAGAGGGCTCGTAGATGTATAGTTGAAAAAAAAATGCAGAGCTGCTGAGTCCATCAGAAATATTCCTACACTGAGAAATGTTGAAAATCAACGCTCCGAAGTTGGTCATCAGTCCAGTAATAACTCCATGCAATGCTCAACTGACCCTGAAATAATAATCATTATGTGCCTACTCAATAACACTTACCACCAAAGTCACCCTCAAGTATCCCTTTATTCCACCATGACATGACAAACATTTGTGAGGCAGACTGGAACAGAATTTATACACAGACATAATAAAGTGTCTGTGTATGAATCTATATCTTTCTTATTTCCTGTTTATTTTATTCTCCAACCTCCCTCCATGGATCATGAAGCAAGGTCATCAGGTGAGGTTGTGTGTCTTTTGTCTGCAGTCGCCCAGCAGATTGTTCCATGATGAAGTGGTCGTCTATAAAAGCATGACCCCGGGGTCAGGGCCGGAGCCCAGGCAGTGATTCATTATCCGACACAGGGCCAGAGCAAGCTGATTAATACGCTCCTGCATCACAATGTATGAAATGAGGAGGTTTCACAAATGTGTATACTTTTAAACTGAACACCAGTCACTGTGGAGTTCACTTCTAAACACGTTTTGGATGTCAGTGACTTTACATTTCTGCTTTCTGTCATCAAATTTTGGAAGCTTCTCTATTTTAATGCACTCGGCTCCTCTTTAAAATCTACATATTTGCCATCAACACAGCCTCTATGAATCCCTTGCAGGGAGTCTGTCTGCATCCTTCACCTCTTCTCTGAGTGACAGTCTAATTAGGGTTAAAGTAATGGTGTATGTAATCAAGGCTAAATTACAGCCATAAGTCACTCAGTGGAGAGCCTTATACCTTCAAGCCACTCACAGTCGCAAACTAATGAACCGCATTCACTGACCACTGATCTCACCATCCATTTCAAACATAAAGACCTAGGACTTCACTCAGCACCACATGCCATGCTCTTAAAGGGTCAGTTCACCTAAATTACCAAAAAAAAAAGCACAGTTTCCTCCTAATTATAGTTGCTTCAACCCATGCAGATACAGTAAAATGAGAGGAAAATGAGAGGAAATGCTGGGTGGACTGACCCCTTTAAAGTAGTCTGCAGGTGGTGGGATGTGTCATATTTCATTGAATCAATCCAGACCTGCTTTAAAATGTTCTTTCTGTGAAACCATGAGTGCAGAAATTAGCAGCAAGACACCAAAACGCTACTAGCAGCCTAAGGAACGGTGTAACGGGGGTTATGTGAAAGTACTATCAGGGTTGTGAGAGGCAACATCAGTGAGATGCACGCATGCATGAGGGGTAGAAAACAAACCAGAATCACTCAGAGCTAATGAGAACATCCACACCAACTTCTAAGATTCATGCTGCTTGTGGTCTAGCACGTGGACTTCTCAAAGGTTGTGGCCCAGAAATGTCCCAGCCACAGAAAAACAAGAGGACAATAGGAAAATACAGGCAGAAAGCAGGGTCTCTGCAGATAAATACACCGCCACTTCTAGTGGGTCAAAAGAGATGAGTGAGAGTGATTGCTTTTGTATGAGTCTATGCATTTTTTAGGAAAACTATCATATAGTATTTTATAGTATAGTATAGCAAGGTGTAACAAGCCTGCAACATTATTTCTTAGCTTAATCATAGCGTCACATTCTGAATGTGTTGTCCAGTTTAATTTGCCAGTATTAAAAACAGGGTTTTAATGGTTTTGCAGGGCATTCAAGACATAATGAAGTCTTTTTTTTGTATGCAACTTCACGTAAGTTTCTGCTCAACTGGATCTGGAATGAATAGGTACTGTAGTAGTGGCTGAATTACTGTCCAGAATTCTCTTGAAGAGCCTTGATGTCCTGCGTGTGTCCCTGGATTGGAGGCCTGTAGGGTCACTGAGCCTTGCCAGAGCCACACCCAGATCAGAGGCCTGCACCTCCTGCTCCCCCAGCACCTTCTCCACCTGTCATTGATCCACACGCTGGCAAAGAAACCACACAGTGCTCTGATGAAGAGTGTGTGTGTGTGTGTGTGTGTGTGTGTGTGTGTGTGTGTGTGTGTGTGTGTGTGTGTGTGTGTGTGTGTGTGCGTTTGACCCATAGGGTGAACAGGGATGAGAGGTGCCAGATCAGATCAGAGCACTCCAAGAAGGGATAAGCTCTACTTATGCTGCTTTGGGGAGGGTTTTTGTGTGCGTGCGTGTGTGTGTGTGTGTGTGTGTGTGTGTGTATTTGAGCAATTCCTTTGTGTGAGCCCTCAGGCCTTTTCATGTGTATATGGTTTTGGTTTTAATGAGCAAGGTGCTTCTTTGACCCCTCCATGTCGTAGCTCCAATGAGGTTATTGTGTAGTTGTAAAATACAGGTCATGGTCCACTGATCCACTGAGCTGTTTCAATTAAGGCAGTTGGAGGCTGTGGCCATGTTTTATTTGTGAGCTTTTTCAAACCTACAGTGAGCTATCATATATATTTTTCAGATACAGGAAGCAAATGCTGCAGATGCTCAGATTTCACTATCAAACATCAGTTACTTGGTGTTGCTCATCTCTGCAAAGATGAAGGTTCCTCTGTGACTAAGGCTGCGTCTGCTCTTACTCAACCAATCACAGTAAAATAGAAACAAATCAGAGGGGGAAAAAGTGGGCATGAAGACATCCTGTGAAGACTTTGACCTGTGAGGAAGCACAATTTGTAAAGATGAATGAGGAAAATAAAAATGTCATCATTTTGTTATCAGCATCTGGTGGTTTAAAGTTAAAGTTTAAAGTCCTGTTCATTAGGCCGGTATTGGTGAATGGCAGTTGGAGCACTTCAAAGCTTAAATAGGCTTGAGACTCGGCAGGCTGAGTATAAAAGAGTGCAAAGCAAGTGTTAGAAAATACCTGATTCTGGATGAAAAACAGCAGATGTCAATTTCAACAACCCACTTCTGATGTAGACAGGAAGTTAAAAGACTACATCACAGAGCTGGAGCACTTGGTCACTAAGGTCAACACTCAGCTTTCAAACACCTCTGTTTTATCGAGTCTGAAGCTGCCTCCGTGAGGGAGGACAGGTCCAGTCAAAATGAACTGCCACACAGTCATGATTTCTAAAGACTGGATCCAAGCTCCCTGATTTGTACCCTGACTCAAACATTCAAAATTTCAATTTGCTTTAAGCAGTGAAATCAGGGGAGGCTGTGTCAATTTGTGACAATTTTTGTAAATTTCGAAAACAAACATGGGTGCAGATCTAATCAAAACTAGGGAGGACCACAGGTATGATTACTGTAACATTAGCTAGCAAGCTAGCAAAACTAGGCATCTGTCACTGGACTAGCCTACAGTCCTTGCAGTCGACAGCCACTAGACTCTGTTACAGAGATTCTGCAGAGATGGAAGCTGGGAAATGTAGTTTAATGGCAAGCAAAGGTAACAGGATAAAAAAAACCTGCTAACTTGATTTCCCAAGTTGTAATTACGATTAGTCATTTGGCCGAGGCTTTTATCCAAAGCGACGTACATATGAATTCACACACCGATGGCACAGCATCGGGGGCAGTGTTTGAGGTACAGGCCCAAGGACAGTTCAGCATGTAGACTGCCGAGGCCACGGATCGAACCATCGACCTCCTGATGACCACGCTACCTCCTGAGCCACAGCCGCCCACCACTCCAAGTGGTAAAGTAAAGATGTGGTTGGACAACGCACTGGGCAGCCTAGTTACACTGACCTACACTACACCTCACTATGTCTTGACTTTCCAATGCCTTGCTCAGCGGCCGTGGTTTGTCATGCCTCCTCCAGAGCCCAAGAACAATCCGGGGGGGGGGGGGGGGGCATAATAGGCTTGCTAGGCCGACCCTAATCTGCCCTAATGCCCTGTTGCTGGTGCCAACACCACTATCAGTGCGCCTACATCTCCACTGTGCAGCAGAGTTGCGATAATCAGCTGAGCCACACCCTCTAACCTCTTTAAGTTACAAGATTAAAACAGTCAATTGAAGGGATGCAGGCTTTTCGCATGGAAGGACGCACTACATTTACAGTTTGCTCAGGAGCTAGAATGAGCCTGCAGGTGCTGCAGGACTCTCTGTATCGACGGGAGTGTTTCTCGATGGATCCTAACGGAATAATAATGAATTGTAATTGCAAAGAGCCTCTCTCTGCGTCTCCATGCATTTTTAGTATTGACCCATCTGCAGTCAGCTGAAGCATGAACACCTCACATTCCATATTGATTTGGCTTTTTACAAGGAGAACCATATTTCTCCACACTGTTTTCTGCCATTAAAATGTATTATCACACCCGGGCCAAAGCAATTGTGCGCTCATGCATGAACGCTCGCCAGCACGCACAGCTGATGGCGCCCAACTTCACCGAGTCACATCACCACCGCCGACAACAGGTTAATGCTGCCTCTCCACTTTAACCTGGTAGTGTGTGTGTGTATGTGTGTGTGTGTAGGAGAGAGCGAGAGAGACAGATCAGAAAAAAAGAGATTAAGACTACCTGCTGGAAAGCCTGTCCTCATTTCCGCAGGCTTCTAGACACATCTGCTGGCATTGTTTAACATCCCTGTTGTAAAGAGAGACAGATTATTGCTCCCCACGGCCTCTGAGAGGAGGGAGACTGTGTAACGACATAGACGTTATCCCAGATAAATCTGTTATCCAGGGTTTGTACAGGGATACTCTCTGCAAGGGGATTAAAGACAGAGATAGAGTATAGCAATATGGGAGTAATCCCATCCAGTTTCCTGTTTCACCTTTTTATAAAACCTGCTGTCATGGAAAGAAGGACCGTGTCCGGAGTATGTCCGCAAAGGGTTGGTTGAGAGTTTTACAAGCTCGTTTCAAGGTTCATAAACTCTTCTCCACAGCTAATGGATGTTCCTTCGGTACAAGTCCTGTTTAGTGTTTTCGTTCCACGGCTCACAATAAAGAAAAATTAATCCTCAGAACCGCTCATATGGATTTGTTGGAATAATTGTATGTCTTCTCTTTCTCCAGGCTTTCATCTGATTACAATACAAAAGGATATTAGATAAGAAGTGATTGAACATATTGGATTTTCTCACATTTAAACAATAGGACTTTTGTTCACACTCATTGTCATTCATTTATTTGCTACATGTGACCCATTAGCATTCCATCTGACAGTGTTTTTCTAACAGGACCATAGAACGCCATGCAGAACATGCTCTATATTAGCCCGTAGTTATGTGTCAAATCACAGTAGTGGGGTATGTTTAATCACAATTTATCATGCACGGCTGAACTGGGGATTAAGTTTTCCCTTTAGCATCCCCTGCCACTAAATGTGCGCCCCCTTTGACCCCTAATCTCAAACAGGATTACACCCTCAATGTATTCACTTCGTTCATCACATTTGAGCCTTCCTACAAGTGTTGATGAGTGAAATATTAGCAGAGACTCTCCTCACCTCTTTCCAATCCACTCATGTCGGGATGTTGGATGATTCACTTCTTGGCAGGGCAAAGCAGGATCGAGATCAAATCTGCATCATTTTCTCTCGACTAGCTCTCATCAGTATTCTTAAATCAGCTTCCCGAGCTTATTTTTCTGTAGCCGTAATGCTACCACTCAGCATCATCCCCGTGTCCACATCCCTTGAATCAAACCCCTCTTTCCTGCTCCTTCCCCCCTGACTCTGGTCCCGACAGCAGCAAATAGCCAGAGACTGATGACCCTGTTTATTTAGCCCCTGGGGTCATCATCTCATTGGCTCCTAATGGGACACACACACAGAGACTCAAAAGAACACTGAGGTGAACACACACAGTGAAGTTTTAAGTACGACATACGTGCAGACTTATCACAGCATTCACATTTGCATCTAGAAGTTTGCTGATGAAGTGCCGACTTGCAGGACTGAACTAATGTTATGGGCGCACTAACTGCTAACACGCTCGCCATCTGGGACACGTTAGCGCAACGATGAGTCACAATACCTCCATGAGCTTCTCTCTGTTTTCTATGTACTGAGCTCATATAATTCAGTAAAGAATTTAATTGAAGAGAGAGACAAAACTGTCAGTTCAGTGCTAACATGACAATAATTTCACAGTTTATTCAAAAGTAATTGCACCATTGACTCCTCTTTGCGCACCACACCTCATTTGTGAAGCAGACAGAGGAGGTTGTAAGTGGAAGCTGCAACAGGTTAATAATGCTGAATCTGTTTTGGACTCTCAGGCTCTCGGTTTCCTTAAAGGTGAGCTCTGTCAAGACAGACTGTTATTGGTCAGTGGTGCAGTTTCAAGGGTCAGAGTTCTCCCAGGTTCATTTGTTCCATGTGAGCAAATCTATTAATGATTTTTAAAAAAATTGTGGTTTCAAATGTTGGTGTGAACAGACCTTTAGACTTGACGATAAGGTCTTCAAAGCATATTGAGTAGAATCAACGCAGCAAATGTGCCACATTAATACATTTTGCTAAGCGTTTTGTTGACTGTTCAAAATATGATTATTATGGTGCTTATCCTACTTTGTTTTTAAGATGTATCTGAGAGCACATGAATATACCTTGAACTGTTTTTGTTGTTGTTGCTGTTGTTGCTAATGGCCCCAATTCCACCGAGGCACGTCACAATTCCTAATTATACAGTGAAAATAATCCCATCTTGTAAAGAGGTTAAGCACAAAGGACAGATTTACACATCTTTTCCTTGTGCTCTGTGTGTGTGTGTGTGTGTGTGTGTGTGTGTGTGTGTGTGTGTGTGTGTGTGTGTGTGTGTGTGTGTGTGTGTGTGTGTGTGTGTGTGTGTGTGTGTGTGTGTGTGTGTGTGTGCATTCCCCCGTGAATGCCAGCTGTAGGGAGTGTATTCCCACTGAGACAGAAGCCCATCTGACTGAGCTGTGACATATGCTGCTCTCACCTAATGGACCCACACGTAAACACACTGCTCACTTGTATCTACAGACACACAAACACATTCAGCCTAATGGGCCTTGGGACTACTTGCCTTGTTTTTATGAAGAACCATAGAGTGAAAGACAGTATGTTGTTGAGGACCCCACTGTTTAGCACCACTGACTCTGTCTCTCTTTCTGGAGAGCAGCTTCACACACACAGATGGAAGAGGTGATCTGTACCGGTGAACATGAAACTTGAAACTTTTTGCCTGTTTCAAGATGAAGTCATCATCTTGCAAGACAAGATAGTCTTAAGACTTGACAGTCAAGTCCCAAATCAAGTCCCAAGTCTGAAATATTGAGGGTGTGAGTCCAAAAGTAAAATAATGGGTTCTTCACCAAGCCTATCACAATTTCCTGATAATAGATTTAATACTTGATATTGATATTTATATATTTATTTATAGGCCACTTGCATTCAGTAGAATCAAGTCTGAAATATTGAGGGTGTGAGTCCAAAAGTAAAATAATGGGTTCTTCACCAAGCCTATCACAATTTCCTGATAATAGATTTAATACTTGATATTGATATTTATATATTTATTTATAGGCCACTTGCATTCAGTAGAATCAGCTGTAAACCCAACGACACATTATCACCTCATAAAGTTCCTGTAGCAAGCAAACAGTTGCTTACTGACTCAGCCAGCAGCTTGAACAACATTATCATTGACTTGGAGTTTATGGCCACTGAACTCCAATATTGCCTGCTGTTTGCTACTGAGAAGATGGCGCACAGTGGGTTTATTGAAGTCTTCTCACTGAAAATAACTGCTTGCACGCTGCTGGAAATGAGGCTGATGAGAGCAGTGAGAGTGAACATAAACAATTAAGTTGTGGCTGCGCTTAATAGAGCTGAGAGAACCGCAGAGTCAGCTGATAGGAGTGCCATTAGGGGCATCTTGTTTCACATTACATATAGTCATCACATCAGACATTGCTAATAAACATATATTAATTATAGCAGCTTTAAGGACTTCAAAATTCACTTGAGCTTGCCCCAAAAGATGTAAAAACTGCTCTGGGAAACACCAACAGTGTTGCACTGTAGTGCAGTGACTGGACAACAGGACAACTGGCCACTCTGAGCTGCAAGGCTGCTGTTAACAGTGTGTGTTTGTGAGGAGTCACATCAGTAGGTGTCATCTGCAGGTGTGTGTGGTGCTGCAGTGGTGCCACCAGATAGCAAATGCTTAGAACTGCTTATCCCAAGCACAACGTCTGCAGAACCCCTCTCCATCAACACTGCTTGTGGTTGCTTTTTTTTAGCATTTTTGTCACGAAGCTCAACTAAAAGAAGACTTTCATTTTGTTGTGCAGCACTTTTATCATTTTTTTTAGGTTTAAAATAACCTGGTGGGACTGAGACATTGCTCCTTTTGATTAGGGTTCTTAAGAGGAGGTGCACAGGCCCTAAAGAAAGACAGAATTCAGCTTTTGATATCCTCTGGTCTGTCTTAACTCGAGTATCTTCCCTCTACCAAGTAGGGCGTCGCTGCTGAAGACTAACCACCATCTGAGCACCTTGCAGTTACTTCCTTTGGATTTTTGTGGAAAACTATGGCAAACAAACACTGTATGTGAAGACACAACTCAAGTCAATCAAGATTATTCCTGTCTCCAATTTTGCCCCTGAGAAATGTTTGTACAGCTAAAATCCCAATCTGCCAATATTTGTCCTCATCCATGTTGAGGAAATGAATAAATAACATCATGGGATTCTAATCCAAGCATTGCCTTATACAAAAAAAAGCTTATTTTTGAACTAATTTGACTATTCTAAATGTTAAATATATATTTTTTAATACATGAAAATCTGTCCAGAAAAATCTAAGTTATAATGTTTGTTTGCATAATTTTCTCCAAGCTTTTCATTTCTTTGTTTAAGGCACATCTAAGCCGCTCAAAGCTGGCCCTGCCATTATCTACATACTCTAATACTCCCACAGAGACCAGAGCGGTTTGCCATTATTTCAGCTGAGCAGAGGAGATCCCAGCCAGCAGTCCCTCCATCGATCCCCAGCTCCCCTGAGTCTAACGCAGCTTCTACCAACGTCCCATCGGTGACCACTATAGCCAGGCCTCCATCAGGACTGATAACAATCCTAAATCCATCAAATGATAATAGGCTGATCGATCAATCAGGTATGCTGCCCTAAAAAGCCAAAACACAGGGACTGGAAACTAAGTTAAGAGCAGAGTATGTACCAATTTATCCTCTAATTATAACTTACCTGGCACTCATTTGTTTCGTTATTTCCAAATTCGTGATTTTGTCTCTAAATGTTTTCCCCAGTTTCCCCTCTATACCTCCTGAACAGCCCTGGGAAAGTATGGTCTCACATATTCCACAACATAAAGGGTTGATATCTAAGCTTTATAATTCTATTTTAAGATTAAATGATGAATCAAGCATCAAAATTAAAATTGTGTGGGAGAGAGAATTGGGTATACAGATGACTGAAGAGCTCTGGGAAGATGCTCTTGATAGAATTAGAACATCTTCCTCATGTGCTCGTCTTAGCTTGATTCAGTTTAAAGTATTGTACAGAGTCCATTTCTCTAAATCAAGACTCTCTGAGATTTACCCAGAAGTTGATGATTGCTGTGATAAATGCAAGGGTTCTCCCTGTCACCTTGGTCATATGTTTTTTCTTTGCCCTGATTTATACAGTTTTTGGTCCAGTTACTTTGCAATTATTTCCAAGGTCCTTAAAGTGACTCTGCTGCCCTCTCCATTTATTGCCATATTTGGGATTCCTGATCCATCATTAGTACTGAATTCGGCACAAAAGGATATTGTGGCCTTTACATCCTTAATAGCAAGACGTACTCTACTGTTGCACTGGAAATCTGCCAGATGTCCCTCTATTTCCCTGTGGCTCCAGGACATGATGTTTTTTCTAAAACTCGAGAAAATAAAATACACGATAAGAGGATGCACTGAAAGGTTTTACCAGAAATGGCAATGTTTTCTATCTCATTTTTCTGAACTGCAATTGATCTTAATAAAAATATTTTGGAAAAAAAAAAAAGAGCAAGAGTATGACTTTGTTCGACTACTGTTACAGCACGATTTTGCAAGTTTTTATAGTATAAATACAGAGAGAAAAGGCATTCAAAGTTTTTGTATCTCTTTGTATTAAGGTACTTATATTCACCATTAACTAATAGCTTATTAGGGTGCATCTTAGTGCCATATTGGCTCTTTATTAGCCATTATAAAACACTTTTTAATGCCTTACTCTGGGGGTTGGGGTTGAGGGATTAGTGTTATTAAGGTTTAGGATTAGGTTATTAAGAAAAATCATGTAAGAACGTCCTTCGACTAATAAGCAGTAATTAGGAGGTTATTGAGGGAAAACTCTTAGTTAATGGCCTGGTGTTATTAAGGGTTTGGGTTAGGTTATTCAGACCGTAATTCATGTACAAAAACTTGCTTATACTATCAATAAGCATGTCTCAGTTTGTGGCCTAGTAGAAGTAAAATATGGTCGTGCAGAATAAGGCATTAATAAGTACTTTATAATGACTAATAAAGCGTCGGTATGCTACTAATATGCATGCTAATAAGCGACTAGTTAATGGTGAATATGTGTATCTTAATACAAAGAGATACCAAAACTTTGAATGCCTGTTCTCTCTGCAATTATACTTGCAAAATGGTGCTGTAACATTAGTGGTTAGTTTTTATTAATAAATCATAATGTCAGTATGTCACAAACTGATCAATCTATTTTTCCCTGGTTTATACAGTTGGTCAAAAGTGTGGGAAGCGTGTGGAAATGTCCCTTTAAACATCTCTGAACATTATCTCATGCCACAAAGAAGTCTGCCGAATAAGTGCTTGGTGAAAGGAAGCACGTGTACACAACAGAAGCCACGTTCTTTGGTCCATTATACAGTTGGGTCCCAACTGTATAATGGATAAAGATTACCCAACAGCACACATGGCCTCCATTCACAAATCCAAAATGACCCTTCCTGCCTGCAGCAGCAGCACTCCAGCCAACCAATCAAAGAGCAGAGTTCCACCGGCAGAAACACAACGGTTACCAGCCGCTCTTTTCACGACCAGTGATCCGAGACCTGTTAGTGGCCACGTAAAAGACGCACATGCTCACATACACACATACACATACACACACACTGGACCTTTTAGTGGGTGCGTAAAGAAACATGCTGTCAGCCCGGTGCAAGAGAACAAAAGTCTTCTTAACAGACAATTAGAATTCCTGCTTCTGTCCTTGTCTACGTCCATGCATGCCTTCCCTCTTTCTCCTATACTCTCTGTATTCCCACTGTGATCCCCCTCCTCCATCCATGTCCCCTTCTGCACCCCCTGAACTGAACCTCCTTCAGGCCTGTTTACGCTTTCCGTCAGCTCCAGCTAGGACCAAAGCAAAAGAGTCCAACAGAGGCAGGACACAAAAACAGTTCATACAAGGGGACTTGTGTAGTGATGTGACTGACTTAAGGCTTTGCTAAAGCTAAAAATCTGTAACATCTGTTGGTAAAGCAGCTTGCAGGGCGTACGACATGCATTTTAAAGGTGAACGGGACTGTTTAGATGAAGTGTACTGTGAGGACATGTTTTGTGGATGCAGTTTTGCCTTAATGTTTCCCCTGGTGACACTGATTTTATGTGTTCCACTCCACAAGGCACAATGAGACCTATTGGTGCTGTCAGGCTCTACCAGTTATATGTGCTTTGTGTTTGCAAACACAAGTCTCTTGGGTCATTTTTGCGATTTTTGGCATCCATTCAGACAAATTGAAATTTGAATTCCCTTAATTTTTTGTAGAGGGAAAGGGTATTGCAGGTACTGTTCATGTTATTTCATTTTTCAATGGAGGAGGGACATATTTGTGAAACAGATAGGATTATCAAGAGGATATTAAATGTACTTAAAATGAATATACAAGAGGCAATTAAAATGAAATTTTAAGCAACATACAGTTTTTATTTTTTCTGTTCATCTTTCATAAATGTGCAAAACTTTTGTTGAAAATGAACAAAGCCAATGAGAAATACATTGAAAGAGGGACATCTGGCAATATTATGTCAAGATATGTAACATTTTATTTCATCACCAAGGCATTTCTTTTTTCTTCCCTTTTCAAAAGGCCCTCATTGGCTTTGTTTGTTGATCTAACCTTTACAACAATGAATATTTGGAATGTCAAAGCTAGTTAGCCTAGCTTGCAAATGTTCACACTGATTCCCTCAAGATCCTCTTTGTGCAGGTTTTTTCAACATCTTCATAGTGCCACGAGTGAGCTCACGTCTTTGGCACACATTAAACCTACCCACCGTGTTTTAGCTGTCTGTCAACCTTTACCCAGTTCTGCTCCTCCTGAGCACTTTTGGGTCAATTTCTTGCATTTTTCACCACTTTTGGTCCTCGATAAATGCTCCTCATAGCTTCTTGGTTTGATTTATTTGAGCAACCATAAATGACGCAAAACCTGGGTGTGTGTTATAGTGCCTCCCATGCAGAAAATCACTTCCTGCCCTCCATCTGCTTTTACAGCACTGACAGTAATAGTCCGTCATCACTGGAGAACAGTCATCTGGGGGTCACTATTACTGCAGAAAAAACATGTACATTTCTTTGTTTTGGTAATGCCAATTTTCTTGCAATAGATACAATATTTGATATACGGTCAAAAAGTGGCATCTCCTCACTGCGTGATCTCTACACAAATGGCACTTATGCCTCCTTTGAACAGTAATACATTTGATACTCTCAGGGCAAACTTTTACAGATATTTGCGGCTCAGAAGCTTTATGGCGTCTCATTCCAGCTGTTTCCCCTCCTGCCCTCTCCATCCCTCTTGGATTCTCTTCTTGAGCGAATAAAAAAACTAACCCAAGCAGAGCTCAAGATGATATTGTTGCTTTTTGCTCACTTCTTGCCTGAAGGCTCATCTTATGTGAATGGAAGGTCACTGGATAAAAGATGTTATGTACTATTTGCCATTGGAGAAGATCAGCTGTTTCATTAAGGGATCGGCTACATGCATCTTTGCCACCTGGCGATAATTGCATTCAGTTTTGTGGTGTATATGGAAAGCTGCATTACCCTTTATATATTCATATATCATGCATGTCTTTGAATGTTTGTATGTTTTTTAACCAGTATGTCTGTTCTTGTTTGTTCTTGCATGTTCAGGGGTGGGTGGGGTTACTCTTATTGGAGCTGTATTATTTACCATTAATATGATGATGGTGGTAAGTAAAAATAATAAGAGCATTTATTCATTCTTTCAATGTTGCCATGGAGACGTTTTTCACATTTAAAAACAGTGCCTCGAGGGGATTAAATCAGATCTATAAAATGTGACTGAGCACAACATTTTCACATTTCAGTGAGCATGTGTGTGCACAAGTATGTTTTCTCTGTGAGCACAGCTTATGTAAGGCATCTCCAAGCCATCCAGGGGCCACTCAGATACGACCCTCTAGAAGTTGATAGCTACTCTGAGGCACACATGCAGACATCTTCGTCATTGTGAGGCAAGGCACCGAGAGGCACAGTTCCACAGGATGATGTTTTCTTCCTTTCACAGAAAAATCCAATCAAATCCTCTGAAAAGCTTCAGCCTCTCCTTGAGCCCTGTTGGGTTAGAATATGGGGGCCTAAGGAGGCCAAGAAGGTGAGGAGCTGAGCTGGGGGTCAAGGCATCCCGAGACATCAGGCTTTTGAAATCCCTGCTTGCTCAGTGCCCCTTCTGTTTCATTAGCCATCCCCTCCCCATTATCACCCCGCTCTAATTTAGATGAGGGGAGGGTGTGAACATGAGGGTGGGGGTGGGTAGGGTTAGGACTGTTTGTGTGTGTGCTCAAGTTTATTTGCTTGTGTGTGTGTGTGTGTGTGTTCCCCATCTCCCTTTCAGGCAGAATTCCGGGTGATGCAACTCCTGCGTTTCTTCCTCTAAAATAACAGCAGACCTAATGACCCCACTCTAATTGCACAGTGTCAATATTGTTGCATTTGGATTCCCATAGCTCTCATATAATATGCACAAAGAGGGATGGCTCATCAGAACTCAATATGCCGGAGCTTAGCAACTTAGCCAGGGCGCACAAACACTGATATCATGTTGCAGGCTGTCACCATCTGTATTATTCTGCAGTTTTGTTGAAATCGGTGCGTCAAATTAAATCTCTTTCTTGGGGCATCTCTGCTTTTGAAGTTGTTGCTTATTTATGTTATAATATGACATAATTTCAGAATCCAGAGTATAGAGTGAGATGTACAGCAAATAGAATAAAAATGGAGGATTCTGTGTCCCAGTCTGTGGAATTCAGCTTCATTCAGAAGATAAAGAGTGAACAGTTTTCTAATACAGATGAACACTGTAGTTTCAAACAAGCGGAAATAGTGTATTTGTTACTTTCAGCTGCAGATGTGAGGTAACATGTCACCCAGTCCTCACTAGTGTGTTTTTAGTAGTTTTTGGACAACAGTTCAATAGTCCACAGAGGAATGAGAATATTACGCTTTGGATACGCACTCCATACTTGCTTGTACTCATTTGAGGCTTTTCATGGGATTTATTGACAATAAGATGAATATAACCAGCCTTGTCCTTTAATATTCACCCACACATACATAGAACAGGTTTAAGAAAACAATAAAATCAGTAATCAATACAGGACATACATTATACATACATTATACACAGTATCAGCCCCAGATTGAGACTTCTTTGTCAGTGGATAGTAAAATTCCTCGTAAAGTTCTTTGTGTGTGTGACTGACAGTAAAACTAGGTAATTTACAAGGGCAACAATAAAGTCAACACATCAGCCCAGCACCTGACGTTGAACATTGAGTTCCCACCCAATGCATTGACTTATAGGCAGACAATCAATAGGGAAACTCGAACTTTATTAACACCTCCAGTCAGACCTAGTCAGATCAATAAGACCTCTGGCATGCTGACAGTCTGACAAAGAGCTGCTCCTAATGGTCAAAATCAAACTTCAAAAAGAGATGATAAGCTCTGCACTTATCAAATTAATCCAGTTCTATTTTCAGTACAAGAGTTCATGCTTCAATTTGGCTTTTGCTGCATTTGCACATAAAGGATTTTGCCCGGCCAACTGTAATGCTTATTCCCTGAAGTTTGCACTGATTTAAATCTCTCTCTCCGACATCCGCTGGTAACATAATTATATCTGTGGTCCCTCTTGATTTGAGGGTCATGAGAAACATTATAATGCTTTCTGTCCAGAAGCAAGAAAATTGAAGGATTACGCTAACCAACATTAAAAGTCTCTAATCTGCAACAGGCAGTGCAGTCTTATTCTTGTGGAGACTGTTGTGTGTCTGTGAGAAAGTGTTCCGAAGTGAAGGGACATGAGAAGCAGTGCATGCTGGGATTTATAAGAGATTAAGGCAAACTTTCCCTTTAAGATTAAATATTTGTAATCTTTAAACCAAACAAGACTGAGGGATTAGGAGGACTTCTATGACACAAAAAAAAATCCCCTTCTCGAGATGACATGTGATGCTAAGATTATACCTTGAAAGAAGGGTTTAATCCTGCATGCTGCGCTCCGGCTGACAGGTTAGGTCTGTCTAAATTCTTCTACTTCAGTGTGCAGTGCAGGCAATGTCAAAAGGCTTTTTGAGGATGCAGTAGTTGAGAATAACATTTGAATTCAGCGTTTGAATCGGCAGATACTGAGATATCTATTTTATTCATATAGTGAAAATAGTATTTCAGACGCTTGAGCCCATTTGATCAAATCCAGCATTGATTTGGAGATCTATAGGGACATATGTCAATCTTTCAGTCAGGTGCATTTGCAATATCAAGACCTGTTGTTCATATTTTTATATTCCTTGTTTATATTGCTTGTTTGATATTTAATGTCATTTTACTGATGCCCTCTATTTTTTCTATCCACTTTGCTGCTATAATATCTGAAATTTCTCCACTGTGGGACTAGTAAAAGGTATATCATATCTTATCTTATACAATGTTCCTAAAAGTTATAATCTAACTTGTTTATTATGTCACATCCTATTTCTGATGCTATGCCGTTTATCTATATTTGCATTCTGTCATTCTCTCTCTATACTGAAGTTTCATTGTCCGTCTTTCCCACATGGGATTCAGATTGGACATGATCCAAAAAACATTGCCGACTTTTTTAGTCTTCATTTTTTTGCCACTTCAAGGCAGCAGAACTTGCTATAAACACACTCAAACATATAGCTGCTAACTCTGTCTGTCTGTGCAGGTGCAGTTGTGTACAGGTCTGGCTTGTTCACTAAAAACTGCTGCCTGCTGTGGTTGGAAATGAGGCTCATGAGGGCAGTGAGCTAAAACAGTAAAGTTGCATCCATGAGGCTAAAATAATGCTAAAAATGCATTAAAGGGTGCAGGGTTGGGTAATGATTCTCTGTCCAATTGCTGTTAAAAGGGACTACTTTCACATTGCATTTGATCCATTTTAACTTAAATATCGAAGTGCAGCTTTAGGACAAAGTAATGCAATGAATCCTCTCAATCCACCGTTTGTCTGACTGCGCTGTAAACTGGTACACAAGCTGCTCACTCTGTTGTGGTTTTGAGTAGATACTGAAATGAAGTGTATATTGAGAAAAAAACACATGCAAAAGCACTTCATGGTTGTCTGATGCTGCAGGGGCTACAACCATTTATTGCACTTATGTCTTAAATCAGCTTTGTTTAAAAGGACAATTTACTGTATATGCAAAAAAAAAAAAAAAAAAAACTAACAATATAAAACAAATAGAGAGAGAACTTGATGTCATTTTTGTTCTAGTTGTGGTAAGGAAGGGACCTCCGTCATGTTGGGAGCAGACAGTCTGACTGCATGGTGTGGGCCCCAATCGCCACGTTGATTGCTTTCAGTGATTTTTGGACACACATGTCTATATGTCTCTCTTTACAGTTTCCCCACAGGGCAGAATACAAATATCCTCAGCAACAACAGATGGACAAAGAGAACCCCACTGTGCAGTCATTGCCTTAATACTCATTGGAGCAATAACATTCGCCATCAACCAATATTTTAAAGTAAGAGCCGGCCCCTCTGGTGTTGTATGTGAAAGCTTAGGGAATCATTACCATGGCCTCTGCATAACCTCCATAAGTCAGGTTAGTGTCAATAACCTAAGCTTTAAAAATTGATAAGGGTGATCACCTTGCTCATGGAAAGACCATTTCTGAGCAGCAGACGTCCCTGTGAGGTGATTCTCATATATAAGTCATGCCTCACATTCAGGATGCATCACTCTGATTATCGCTTCAGGACACTCATCTTCCCGTGTTTGGGCCTTATCAACATATTGCTCACCAGAGAGCACAGACAGATGATTGAGAGAAACTATTAGGCTTAGATCATTCTCAGATATTACTGCACACCTCGATGCATTTCTGTTTGATTTACCTTTAAGCAGAAATGAATCTGACAATTTCATGGCTAATATGCACGTGAGCTCTCCCCGGAAACTCTTGTTAAACTATTATTCATATGTGGGACTGACCTCCATTGCATGCCATGAAACATACATGATCTGGCAGTGACATATGTAAATGCGCTGGATCAAAATGCCAATTTGGAGAGTCCAGCTGAGTGCTCTGAAGAACTCCTTCCTGTTTGACATGTGGAAATCTCATAGAGCAGTATTTATTCATGTGAACATTAGAGACACATTCCTGTCCGCCGGCCCTGGAGACAAAAGATGTTGAACTCCCCAGAGGAGAGTGACCTGGAGGACAGACTCACGCATACCAGCTGGACTTGAAGCCAGTAGTGCACACACACTGCATGGACCAGCCCTTCTGAATTTACCCCTCATTTACATCACAGTTGTCAGGGAAAAAAATAGGCTTTTGTCACAGAGTTGGAGTCCTGTGATATTTTACTTCTGATACAATCTAACACAAATCTACCAAATATGTTGTTTTATGGATTAAGTAATCACCAAATGAAATATCCATCATATTCAGAGCACATGGGCCAGCATTGATCCCACCAGTATAATCCTTGCAGGATAATACCAGCCTGTCTGATAGCCCTGACGTGATGAGTGCAATAAATCTATGAGTGACACATAAGTGGACATATTGCATCCGTGTAAATGCCATAGCTTCCTATATATATATATATATATATATATATATATATTTTATTTTTTTTTTTGTATTGTTTTTTTATTATTATTTTTCATTGCAAAGCACTGCATTGCAACACAAAAATGTGACCAATTCACTAAAAATCTGGAAAAATGGGTCAAACATCATCAGTTATTTCTTTGTTTACAAATGAGTTCAGGAATATTTCTAAAGAGCAAACACTGGGACACTTTGCCCAACATAAACGATTGATTTTAACATTAGGTCCGCAAAGGCTGATCTCGCAGTCACCCAGTATTATTAATTATTATATTTTGCTGCCACCCAGAGGACACACAAAGAAAGACATTCACAACTGATATCATCCTATGACCTCACTCAGATATAGAATATTGGATCAATACATGCTGTCAAACCCTTGCCTTCTGGCAACATGGAAAATAATGGATATGGATGACATAAAGTCTATATTAATTTTGTTCTGAAATATGTACTGATATTCTTTACTGAAGCAAAATTAATCAAAAATGAAAATGATTGAAATTTTATAATTAGTTATTCACATGCTAACAAGATCAAATCCTTGTGGTCTGTCTTTCCTAGTAGCATAAAAAGGAGTTACTGAAGCAAAGTATCCAAAAAATGCACTTAGGTATATTTGAGTAAATGAAGTTAGTCACATTCCACCACTGCAGATCCCCTCAAACACCTGCTTTTGAGCTGGTTTCTTACTCTGCTTCGAATCTCTGTGTCAGCTGCAGAATAATAGCCTGCATCGACTGGAATCTGTGAATCTGATCAACTGAAAAACACACATGGGAAGATGCAACATGAGTATTTATTACATTTATTTGATTTGCTGTTTGTTTTGAATCTAATCTCAAAAAAATAATAGGAAAATATGAAGAATTACAACTTTAATTATTAACAATTATTTAACCATAAACCAATTGCCGCATGATGAACTTGAAGTCCTTTGAGGGTCTGGGACAGCTGAGGGCCTCTCGCTGCCTTTGCCCAGCAAGTGATCTAGCGCATACTTTTACACATCTACCACTTCCAAACAATCCACGCTGTAGTTCACATCTCTGTACGATCCCGTCCTGGATTTCAGCCTTTTCTCCTACTGCAGCTGCACACCCAGGACTGAGTCCTTCACTCCAGCACTCAGCACTGCAAAGAGGACGGAGGGGAGAAGGGAGCGGAGGTAGAGGGCCACCCTGGGGATGGGGTGGGCCAGCACGACCTCCTTCCTCTTCCTGTTCACCGTCTGCATAATCTCATTGGCCAGGACCGACGGGCGCACACCATGGGTCATCTGCTTGGCAATAACTGTGGAAGAACAGATGCATTTGGATTAGTCTACATGAATTGAAACGCATTTGTAATGATTTTTTATACATCAATACTCTCTCAGTCACTTCCATGGCAGCTCCATTACTCACATGCAGACAGGGCGTTTGCTTTAGGGGCAGCCTCCTCAACAGGCGCCTGGTCGGAGGCGTTGATGAAGGTATGACTGATGGTGCTGACCACTATCCCATACTCCTCCATCTCAGCCCGCAGGCAGTCGAAGAAGGCCTGCGCCGCATGCTTGGATGCAGCATCTGACACACACACACACACACACACACACACACACACACACACACACACACACACACACACACACACAAAGAGGCATTCCTGTTATTGAGCCTTTCTTCACTGATAACATCTCTACATACTATATGCCTCTACTTACACACAGTTTTTGACAACTCTATACCTCAAATAGCTTGATTTCATAAGAGGAGAGTGCAAAAATATTTTCTTTAAATGAACCAGATTTTCAAATTTGGTTGAGAAAAGCTCATAGAGACTTTCGTTGCCAACTCACATGAACTTCTGAATGGGACAGCCAGCCTTCCTTGGATGCTGTTGACCAGCACAATGTGCCCCGATCTTCTTGAGATCATTGTTGGAAGAACACCTGCCATGTTATTTGGACATATTAACCATTAGAACCAACATCGTGCACATAGCATGGATAGCCTGTTTTTGAGGTGATTTTTTTCAGGAATGTCTTTCCCACCTTTGGCCAGAGTGCTGGGGCCGAAGTAGTTAATGTCCATGATGTTTCTGTCCTGTTCCAAGGAGACACTCTGAACCGAGGCCTTCAGCTTCATGCTGCTGTTACAGATCAACACATCCACACAGCCATAACACTCCACCACCTCAGCCACCACCTCCTCCATGCTGAGCATATCGCTGAAGTCCAGGATCACCAGCTTTGGGGCAAAAGTCTGGGGAGACACACGACTGCATTACTTGACATTACTGCCACCATGACAAAACATATTAGCATATTAGTTTTCTTCTTACATGACATGATTTATGTCTTTGTTTACATTTTGATTAAAACTTTAGATTATGACTTTGCAGATATGTCCACCATGACTTATCTTTAATGAGGCATGTTGGCATTGTGTGATAAAGGGAAAGTATCTTTAGGTTGGTGGTAATAATGAGAAGATTTGTCATGAAAATCAACAGCTTCAACATCAATGGCCATGAGTTCATACAGTATGTTTGCTAATTAGATGTCATTGTCATCTATTTATGTGCTTTTCCCATATAAACACACCTGCTCTGGTCAGTGTGCAGAAGATACATGGGGGACAGTGCGCTGTCAGAGAGGATATCCTGCTATTGTGTTGACAAAAGGGGGAAGTGGTGATCTGGGATGTGGCGACTGAGCAGAGGATTCTGATAAAAACAAGGACAGAACCTCCTATTCTCTTGCTTACACCTTTAAACCCACCATTTCATGTCAGTGGCATGTGTTGCTCATGGCTATTTGAGGGATTTGTGTGGTATGATAAGAGCTTTGCTCTCTGATAAGAACTGACACTGTACCACTAGAGTTTCCAGTGTATATTTATAGACATCTTGTTTACTGGAGCAGCACCACAGTGAAAGATTTGTTTCTCAGCTGGGTCGTTTGCCAAAAGATGACTCAGCACCACAAAAGAGACTAATGGTTTTAGTTTGGAAGGGTTTACTCAGAGTCTGGCATGTTTATGATGTTTCAAACTGAGGCTAATGTCGACATGTGCAATTTTAATTTACTTAATTTCCTCACCTCTCTGGGGTCCGCGTCATTAGTCAAAGAGTCATACAGAGACTCCAGCTTATCCCAGCTAGTCCCACACAGGACAAGTCTGGCACCGCCCTTGTGGAAAAGATTGGCACACTCTGAACAGAGAGGAAACATCAGACTGAATAAATCTCATCACTTCGAGAAATATTTTGACATTTTGTGAAAAGCATATATTCACTTTCTTGTTGAGAGTTGCATGAGAAGATTGATACCACTCCTGTCTGTATGTAGTCAGCATCTGGTTAGCTTAGCAAGACAGACAGAAAATCGGGAAACTGCTAGCCTGACTCTGTCCAACCCTTTTGAGCTTGTTTTAAGGGGTTATAGGCCAGACTACATTTTGGGTTGGGAACAAATTGTCACCCCACAAATTGTAATTTTTATAATTTGTTTTTGTGTTTTTTGAGTTCGCATTAGATATGAAGATTGAGACACTGTCATGGTCGTGCCCCAAACATGAAGCTAGAGCCAGGAGGACCTTAGCTTAGCATAAAGACTGGAGGTAGGCAGGAAACAGAACCAGACTCTCTTCATTAAGTTAAAAAAGTTCAATAATTAACACATAATGTGTCATTGTTTAATACATATAAACATTCTTACATTTGGACAGAGCCAGGGTGTTTCCCCACGCTGTCTGTCTGTACTCGAAGCTACGCTAATGACCTCTTTTCTGTAACGTCATATTCAGTGTACAGAAATTACAGTATTATCAATCTTCTCATCTAAATCTCTGCAAAAAAAAAAGCACATAAGTCCGTTTCCTTACATGTCCAACTATTGCTATAAGCATGCAGTTTAACACAACATACTTTGAACTGAGTCTGTCTTGATTATTTTTAGTCTCAGCTAAAGGGCAAATGGCACAGGTCTGAAATCTGAATCACCACCTAATTCAAATATATACAGAATCTGCTTTTGAGACATCCTGCTGACAGACAGACAGACAGACAGACTAACAAAGACAGGTGAAAACAAAGTTCCATGGCAATTTAAGTAAAGGTTAAATATCAAAAACACAAGTGGGATCATTTACCAGTTCCCACCCCGGACACAGCATCAGTGATCACCACCACTTTGTTTCGCACTAAGGACTTGGACATGAACTGCATGACCTCATTGTAGATGTAATACACCCCTGCCGCCACGACTATTAGCAGGGGCAACACCATCACCGAGGGCACGGCCATGTTCTGCAGAGGAGAAAGCAGGGGGTGAGTGCAGGGAACAAGTACAGACCTACTGACCTGTATCAGAAGAGCCAGCAGTGCTGAGAGGACAGCTTGGCTTGTTCTACGGAGAGGCTCATTTGTGGTGCAAACTAATGTGTGTGACAGTATCAATAAGAAAAAGTACATCAAACTGAATGTAAATTCAAAACCCATCTCAGTTATCTGAAAGCTAAAAATCAATTCTTCTTTACCTCCTCTTTTGTGTTTAGTATTGATTCAGCCATATGGAAACCAATCATGGATGATGGTTTTTTTTTATTATCAGGATTCACCTTATCAGTGGACTTCAGGAAAACAGTGTGTTCCTAATGTTGTGTAAATCCAGCGTATATCAGCATGATCTGTCAGAAGCGATTGAGTGTGTGAGACCTTGTGTGTTTCCACAGTAGCAAAGGAGCAAACCTCAGGCTATGACACAATACAATTCTCTGTGCTATGCGTCCATTCCTGTCTGCACTGGGAGCAGTGAAATCAGAAAAATATGGGTCAATTTTCAACCTATGGAACTGCTGAATTTGTATTTTAAAGCATTAGTGTGACATTTTAGGAGATGCTTATTTGCTAACTTGTCGAGAGTTACATGAGAATGTTGATACCAAATTCATGTGTCTGCTAAATATGAAGTTACAACCATCAGCCAGTTAGATGAGCTTTGCACAAAGACTAAAGAGAGGGAAACAGCATGCCTGGTTATGTCCAAAGGTGACAAAATCCACCTACCAGCACCTCTAAAGCTCAATATTTAACACATTTTAACTCCTTTGTTTAACCAGTACACAAACAGAAGTGTAAAAGTCACTGTTTCATGGGAGGTTATTTGGGCTGAGCAACTCCACCTCCCTGTCAACTTGTCCCACCCAAGAAATAGCGCATACTCCCCCGTAAAACCACGTCATATTTACACTAGGGGATATAACGTGTTAATTAATGATCTCCAGTGGTGCCTTTGTACATAGCCAGGCCAGCTGCCCCCTGCTTTCCGTCTTTGTGCTAAGCTAACCGGCTGCTGACTCCAGCTTCATATTAAGTGGACAGATATGACAGTGCTATTGATCTTCTCTCACTCTTAACAAAAAAGTGAATAAGCCTTTTTCCAAAAGTCAAACTATTGCTTTAAACTGGACAACAGCTACCATGCAAGGCCAGATAAGTGTAAACACATTACTCCTCAGAGTCATTTGTACTGTCCATACATCTAAAAATACTTGCAGACTTATATGTACTGTACCTGCATTTGTTTTATGGTTTTCTGCTCTAAACGCATTAAGTCCCTTGCAGGAAGAATTTTCATTTGGTGGCACAACACACTTACCATGTAAAGTGACTTTGGGAAGAACAGCTAAATATATTCTGGCCGTGCTGCAGCCACAGAATGCCTTTCACTCTGTCACCTCCAGGATGTTGTCATAAGATACCCCAAGGCAACCAGGGAGGCTCACATTTATAAGCAATGGATAACCTCACTTGCCCTGCTTTACTTGGGAAAACAAATTAAGATAACCCTTAATCTACATTAAAACAAGTATTTATAATGACTCCAGAGACCCACGCCCCAGCTCAGCCCCATATTTGGGCTGACACATGATTGGATCCCAGTGGGTTAGTCAGCTTGTGAGTGCACATCTATAGCAACCACACAACAGACACACACACACACACACACACACACACACACACACACACACACACACACGTAATCTGTGTTATTCTTGGTTCACTTACAGCACGGACAGGGAGTTAATCCTTCAGCAAGACTGGCTGTTGTTTTTTCCGGGTTTAGTTAGGTAACAGAGGCCCTTGTCTTCTTTCTGTGTCCCTCGTCCATTCACACAGCTCTGTCCCTCTGTCCGTCTGTCTGTCTGTCTGTCTGTCTGTCTGTCCCACTGCTGCTGTTCCCTGGAACTGCTTATAATAGCCTCTGCTTGAGTCAGCCATTAATACACACATATACAGTATCTGAAGCATGTTCTCTTGTTGCCAGCAAGAAGGGATGGACAGCAAGTGAGAGTTAACACTTTATATTAATGGCCAAGTGTTTTAAAGTCAGTCGGTAACATCTTTGTCTTAGGACAGGATACAGCTTCAGAGACTTCACGGCTTTCATTTGACTTCCTCACTAGATTTATTTTATTAGGTACTGCTAGAATAACTAAATATTGTACTTAAGGTTCGAGGTACTTGGTATTTCTATTTTATTCTACTTAATTATTATACTCCAGCACATCTTAGATTGAAACATTACCTTCACTCCTTTATTTGACAGATTGTAGTTAGAAATTACTGTGCAACATGTCATCAAAATTAGCTCCACCTTACCCAAATGTAACAATAAAAACCTGCTTGCACATTAGTGCAACAGTAATAGTAATCAAAGGATATAATGTATCATAATATATGACTTAAAATGTCTTTTTTCTTTACTTTTGATACTTTAAGTGCATTTTGCAGGCAATATTCTGCAGGCATGTGGTGGAAAGTAACAAGGGAAACTTTTAAGCTTTTTGATGTGACACTTTATAGGAATCTGACATTATTAAGATCTAATTAAAACGTGCTGTAAACCGCATCGAATTATTATGTAGTTATCTACTCTTATGAGGTGATGATCACAATAATAATGTGTTGAAACGCTCAGTAACCGTGTTCTCTCTGTGGGCGGCGACAATAAGCAGTTATCGCGAGACTCCATAGAATTCCAGGATCCTGTGTGTGTATGTGTGTTCTCTCTCCGCTCCCAAAGAAGAAAATAAACCTAGTGCTGCTAACCAGGCTAGTTATGGAACCAAACCCTAAATACTTCTTTTGCCAGTTGTGACTGGTGAAGAGGTGCTTTCCCTGCATGTAGCGTCTCTACCTGGGAGAAAAGCACGGGCACTGGATTTTCGGACCGTCTCTTTTTTTAAAAGTCAAGTTAAAGACGCCAGCCAGGAGAGGGTTGCATTAGCTACCCTATCTGCGAGCTAGCTAACTGGGCTAACCGTAGCCTAGCAAAGGAGCACTGGATGAACTTCGCATGGACTGACTGCTGCGACTGGGGTAGTAGCCTGCTGTCTGACTGCAAGCTTTCCCTCGGGTTGGGTTCTTCACATGGAAGTCTGTTGTACTTAATGGACACTATCGCCTCGGAGCTTAAAGGCGATAACTGTGCAAATGTTTTTGTGGCGTACGCCATCACATTATTGATTTGGAAATCCACTGGCAAGCTAACAGGATATTAGCCTCCTCTCTCGCTTTGTGGTTGCAGGCCATGGACTGAAAAGCATTCATCACTGACTGAGTGATGAGAAGGCTGGCTTGATGGCAGCTAATTATTTATTGGGAAGCAGCAATTGGATACAACTAAACAGACAAAAGAAGCGTTTGATTTGAAAGTTGCCCCCCTTGCAATTCAACTCCTGTTTGGTCTTTTTACTTGAAAATGCATCGGAGTGCTGGAGCTTTTTCCAAGTTGGGATAAAAGAGACGCACAAGAAAACAGCGGGATCACTACTCCACTGCTGATAGAAGTCCTCCAGAGTGTTTTAAAAGAGGTGAAATATAATGTCTACCGCAAAAGAAAACCCCTGTAGGAAATTCCAGGCGAACTTTTTCAACAAAAGTAAATGTCAGAACTGCTTCAAACCACGAGAGTTGCATTTATTGACGGATCAGGATTTGACCCAGGTAAGCAATGCATGTTACGAACAATCATAATAACATTAATAATGACATCACTTTCAGTGACTAAGATGATCCTTTTCAAGACCTTTCAAGTCTTTGCTGTCTGAAAACTGGAAAGTGGAAAAGGAATATTGGCTGGCAACCGTGTGACCAGCTTGTGTAGCTGAACAATCAGGCTGGCAGTTACATCCTTATATCTTTTAACAACACCTCGTTTGATTTGATATCGATTATGTTTGAAACTTAAAAAGTTAACATCTGGCCTCTTCGTGACTTGTAATGACCAGCAGGAGACAGTCATATCTGTGGTACAATCAATCTTAAAGTGCTCGATAAACAACGGTGCAATTACAGCTGTGGTGTGGTGAAGTTAGGGTGTTTATTTTGGCTGGAAAACAAGACATCTATGGTTTCTTCACGTCTTTCTTACTCCCGTCTCTCTCCATGACTGGATCAGAATGGAGAAAGTGGATTCCTGTGGATGTCCTTTAACTACAATGGCTGCATTTGCCTCCCAGTTTTGTCTCTGTGATTGATTGTGTAATCTTCAGCTGTTTTTTATCTGCAGTTGTTTGTTGTGAGTGTGTACCCCAGGAAGACTAGAGACCACTATGTGGACGCTAATGGGGAGAGTGAGAAAGATGAGTGGAGCAAAGATAAAGTGAAGCTCCATTCAGCTGTGGAGATCATATTCTAAGCATGTTTTCTGGGTCCCTGTTTCTCTCTCTCTCTCTCTCTCTCTCAGATCATTAGTTTAGTCTCTGTTGTATCCTGTAATTGATACCAGACATGAGGCCCAGATGGGCCCTCGAACATGGCTTAAGAGCCAAACAGCAACGTCAGCATCCTCTTCTCCTCTGAGAGTGTGTGGGGGCACACACTTGCTTCCTTTTTCAAAAGTGGTTGCTGCACTGAGCGTATTGCAGGGAGGTTATACGTTCATATGCATGACTCCTGATTCAAGTTAGATGGCTTATGGTTACATCACTTCCTCTAATCTCCCTGTGACCTGGACCCGGAACCAGAGAGGCTTACTGCCCAGGCCTTTGAGAATGATATACCATCAGTCCTCGCTCATTGGTGTTGTCCCAGGCGCCCACAGGCTTTGAAAATGTCTCCAGTCTGTCAGCTATCCAAACAGTTAGCAGGGAGCTCAGTTGCACAAGCAGGTTTTGTAAGGATTCTATCTGGACAGTCCTCAAATCAGTTACCGCTATGCACCAGGCCATTACTGGCCTAAAGCTTTATTACATAACGCCACGTAAACAGTGTTAAACTTCTGAGCTCAAGGTGAGTGTTAGTCTTTGTAAAACGTTCCTAGTGTTCAGAAACTGATATGGGCTGACTTAGAGACAAACCCAATAACCCAGTGAAAAGAAAGCTCCTGCAAAGCTGTGTAATGCTGTTAGAACACCACAAATAGCTGATTTAGCTAAGTGAATTTGAGCCTTAAATTAAATGCAAGTTATTCAGAACATAAAGGGAGCTGGAGCTGCAGAATGCGGCTTTGAAACAGATAGCCCACATGGAAAAGTTATGCAAAGGGAAGAGAGCTGAATGTCAGAAGGACACTATCCAATATAAACAATCTCTTTGTTCAACACTGCTAGAATAAAAGGTGGGCTGGGGGAGGGGCTGCTGCTGTCGCCCAAGTGCATTCTTTATTTCAGTCAATGTGCTTCAGAAGGAGTTTTATTTCCCCATGAGCTCCGAGTCTGTTGTCACGGTTTTCACTCGGTCACATGAATTGTTTGTCCCCAGAGAACCGGGATGTTCGTCTGGCTTGGCGGGGCCTCACTGTTGGTGAATAGTGATCTCGCTCTGCAGGAGAGGTGGTGGGAGGCTGGGCAGTGATGGAGGATGCAGGCAGGCTAAGGTTTACATGTATGTGGGAGAGATGGAGAAAGACAGGCAGGGATGTGATGGGACTTAAGGAGTGGGAGCAGGAGTCACAGGGAGAGAAAGGAAGTGTGGGGTTGGGAAATGAGAGTAGAGTTTCCCAGTGGCTGCCGCTCAACATCCCACCATGAGAGGTTATAATGATACACATTTGAGTCTAACTTAACAGAGACCATAGCTTTAATACATACCAAATGTTCCAACGCAGTTACTGACTGCGGGCTCAGGGTTCTCAGGGTTGTTTTCATCATTCAAGGACAGGCGCCATCGCTTCATGCCAAATACAGTATAGCTCATATCGATGGCTCTGCTCCAGTCTAATGTAGTGTTTCTGTGGGGGCCATTTGTGTGGAGGACCGCTGTTAGGATAATGGACTTTCACTTATGTCCCCTGGTGTCACACCCAGCTGTGTTGTTTTTGTCACTCACATCCCGGTTAGTGACACCCCTGCTAGAATGAACCCACTCTTCTGAGTTACAGTTACAGCCACGATCATGTCCACGCTGATGAAGACAAATTTCATAACACTTTGTTCATTATCTCTTACTTTTGGTTGTCGCTGCACACCAAGCTGGTCTTTTCAGAAAACAGAGCTTTCAAAAATGCTCCTTAGAATAATGTTAAACGCTGGTCTCATGTTGTGGTTAAGACTGGGGAAGCAGCATTTTGAAGATACTGACACATCATTGCCAGTGGTTGCCTCTTTTTTCCTTCTCATTTTTTATGTCACTAATGTAACCCTGTCTTGTAATTATGTTTATGCTGTCAAGGCCGACACATTTATAGAGCTGCTCGAAGGCCTGATAGGAAGTAAATTAGCCTTTGATAGACAGCGTTTACGAGCCGTGATCACAATTGAATGCTATGCAGAAAGGTATGAACATGCATGTTGTGTGTTCAGTTGTACCGAAACTAATAATAAATAATCACAGAGTCTTAAACCTAAATTAAGCAAGATTTATAGCTGATACAAAAGTCAAGTGGAGTCCTTCTGTAGATGCCTGCAGTGTGTCGATTTATTGTACATGACCAGGCTGTATCTTTATTGCTTTGATTATAGTCCCTGTGTGCTACCAGCAAAGGTGGGAAGGTTCACCTCATTTCATGCTCAGTATGGGACTATTCCATGCAGGCGCTGTATTTACACGAGCTCCTTTCACACATAGAGTCCATCACATGAAATGTTCAGGAACATTTCCTGCATGGGGTTATGTGTGAATGGGAGTAAGGATACTTACTCAAGGACGTCTGTACTACCAATTTCCCACCCCAAGACCAAGTAACATTTCAAGGAAAAAGTCAGTACAGCTGTGTTGCCCTTTCACGTGAAGCGAGTGAACCATAACGTCTTCACTGGTGACATATTTGAACCTGAGACTTGTTTATGGTTGCTTTGCCAGTGCTTTGTGATTTGATAACTAATAAGCAAGTTCAACAAGTTCTTTTGTTTGCGTGAATGGCTGGAAAATGGACAGATCCAGAAGTGAGGAAGTTGGCGAGCACGTACTTACAGACATGTCCAATCTTCTTCTCCTCCTATTGAGTTTTATGGCAGTTGGCACCCGTAAGTGTTTCCTTACTGCCATCTGCTGTACTGTCCCTCACACCATCTTTTCCGGCATTGCCATTATCATGTGAAGACGGAAATGTTATCCCAGTAATTTACCAGGAACTCGTATGTGTAAAGTGCGAAAGCGGCTATAGTCTCATTCACTGTGATAGAGAGTGTGGAATTGCAGCTAGCATGTTTGTAGTGGCTGTTTGTAGTGAGTTGAAAAAGACAGATAACTGAGCCTTTTTCCAACTTCCTTAAGGTTGTTTTCACTCTCAACAATCTGATGTGTAGTTACGTTTTTGAAGAGAAGTACCTCAGCTCCATACAGCGGCTATATGCGTAGGCTCTGTAGCTATGCCATAACCCCTCCATACACATGTATAAATCAATCAGCCTTTATGCTTTCCACACCTGTGTTGCCCTGAGGGTCTGTCCTTTTACATGCGGACTGTACGTGCCACGAAAATTAGTGAAATGTCCCATCACACAATTTATGAGAACCAGAACCAGCACGGTCTGTGTCATTTTTGAAGTATATCTGGCTCTTTAGGCACTGATTTAAGGTGCCAGTTTACTTAATCATAACTGCTTGTTGGCTTGTCAGATTCTTCTGGAACCCCCTCCCCAGCTCACAACTTTCTGACCTGTCAGAACTGGGGGTGATGTGTAAAATGTGTGTACAGTTTCTTTAACTTCTGATCTGACATTTACATGCACTCCATGTTGGGATTTGCCAGGTCTGCAGAGGAGAGAAAGTAATCTGGGCTCCAACTTGTCTCTCTAACTTGACATTCTTGACTCAACTATTTCTGTCATTTGAACAACCAAATGAAAGACTTGGGATGCCGTCCAGGAGGCACCGAATGTAAATCTGCATTGTCATCTTCGTAGAGATTGTCACATCCCCTCTGATGGCCAGCTTTTCACCCCACCAACCTCACCGCAAATAGACTGTTCAGCTGTAAACACTTTAACCCTCCGATGAGGTTGGACAACATTGCGTATGGACTAGTTCTTTTCAAGCATAACCAACCCTCAGTCTGGGATCAGACAGATGGTTGCACTGCATCAATAACACACCCTCTTCATTCATTTCAGTGAGACCTCTGCATTGTTGTGGCCGGTGTGCCAGCACAGGGGGCTCCTGCAAAAACAGCTAATTCTGGCTCAGCTTTTTCCGCAGCGCAATGCAACATCATCCAGGAATGCACTTTGTTGGCAAGTCGGACATGTGCAAGTGCACGCTGTCATACAGCACCATGTGGCGTTAACTGTGCTGTGTGATGACTCTGCTTGCTACTTTGAGCTTGTCAAGAGCGAGGAGAGATGAGCTCGGATAACTTTTATAGTTTACCCGCGTTAGTTTGGATGTTGATGATCAGTATCAGTGGGGAGGAAGTTGGATCCACAGTGTGTTTTTAAGTGTGTGAAGGGTGTGTTCTTTCTCCTGTTCCTTTTTAAACAGCTGCTTCACGCTTGTCTCTCTAGACTCTGTACCGTTTTCACAATGGTTGTCGTTCGATCTGAACATGAGTGAAATCATTTGTCGTCTTCTGCCTAATTACCAGACTGATTTGATTTGATCTGTCACAAACTGCCGCACCTCCAAAATAAGCTTTTTAATGGTTTCGGCTCATCAAGCCTGCTTTCATAGGCAAGTCCATGCAAGTTTAAACAAGGTATGTATAGATTTATGGCAGGCATGCAGTGACATGGAGCAGCAACAGGGCCAGTATTAGAATAGCAGACCAATAATCAAATCTCTCTACCTCCCAAAAGACATATTTTAGGTTAGGGCTGTGACAGAGGTGGCGGAGTGAGAGCTGGTATGAGAACTGCTTGCTAATGGTTAACACTAAAAGCAGAGAGGCTGTCGTATTAATGGAGAGCAAAGAGCAGCAGTTTTAAAGAGCCTACCTGCTGCCCAATGGGAGTGGGCTCTCTGTTTATGTGTTTCCATATCTTTTGAACTTCTCTGCCTCCGTTGGACTGAGATAGCTTGTGGTCAAGGTGAATCACATGTGCAGATGTGTTTTGTTTGTTTTGAGTATTCGCTGGTTTTTGATTCTGGTCTCATCTGCTGTAAGGAGACAGGAAAGAGAAGGCATGTCATCAAACAGAGTTGATTACAGCAAAAGGCTCACTAACTGGGTGTGTGAGGCTGCAAAATGCACTGTGAGAACAGAGGCAACATCTGGACCCCAAAAGGCTGCTCCCTCTCTCTCAGTCTCTCTCTCTTATTTACACCATCTCTCCAGCTCCCATCCCCCTCAGCTCAAACTCTCTTCCAGTTTTAATGATTACCTAAATTGCTCTTTTTCTCTCCCCCTGTCTTTTTTACAGGCTAAACCTATTTATGGTGGATGGCTGTGCTTGGCCCCTGAGGGAACTGACTTTGACAATCCAATGCAGAGATCCCGGGTAAGAGCATGCATTACAGGCCTGCTTGTTTGTTCTCTAAATGGGTGGACACTCACGCCACTAATGCTTAAGTGTTTTTCATCCATTGAGAAAGAGCAACGTGCATGTGCCCTTGTGACTGATAAAAGCACTGCTGTGGTTTATAATCAGACTATTCTGATAGCCTGTTTTTCTTCTGACAGAAATGGCAGCGGAGATTCTTTGTGCTGTACGAACATGGCTGCCTGCGCTTTGCCCTGGACGAATCGGTAAGTAAAGCGTCTTGCCCACTGCACTATTTCTGAGCTGCTGGAGTTGCTTTTAAGCCTTGATGTATATTGTGATGGTTGCTCACTTCATTGTGACAAATTCAAATACATGTGTAATGAGACTAGACCTCGCGCTAGAGCATCTGAATCTGAGCTTCGAGGGAGAAAAAGTGTTTTATGAGGGCTTCATAGTGTTGGAGCATTAGTAGTTAAAGGTACCCTGTGGTGTTTTCGTGAACATAAACAAATATATGTCTTTGTGCAGTATTTCTTATTGAAACATGATGCGTGTGCTGAGACCTAACGAACATGTTAAGTATATTACCCCCCTCATAGTGGCAAAGCTGATTTATTTTGAAACATGAGTTGTTTACATGCATGTTTAATAGCATACATGTCTCTTCTTTGATGCTTTTTGCTAGCCCATTGCTACGTTTTTTGGCACATTTCAGCTTAGGGTTGGGCAGTATGACTATATACCGCGCAGTGGTAGAAATATGTCCGGCGTAGAGATTTGGCTTTTCCGTTTCCACCGTCTGTCAATCACAATGTCTGCACTGCTACCCTGCGCCACAGCGAGCAAGTGGGGGTGTTGATGATATTGCACTTGGTGTAGCTGCTTCATACTCTTTTCAGTTTGCCTGTATATTGCTTTCCATTGGGGGGGTGGGGCGCCCCCCTAATATAATGGTAGGGGAAACACTGAGGATGAAAATGCCTCAGAAATTGTCAGAGGGGTAAAAGGAGGTAATAGAGTAGGGTTTTTCTAAAAGTGGCGCTACAGAGTCAAACTGTGCTCAAGCTACATTATTTCACATATAAAATGCAGAATTTGTCAGTAAGACACATTTGGAAACGGATATCATCGTCATAGCCGTATGTTTCAGAGAGAACCTCGCATAAGCATTGGGCCATGAAAAGGGTCTGAAAACTAAAGAGAGGCTGGGAAGTCACTGCTTGGTGCCCGCTGTAAGCCTGTGTTTGTGGTTGTAGTGTGTCTAGGGGAATGTGACACAGGTGACCAAACCCATGCCGGCTGATCAGGCTGGAGATTAGACTGCTTGTGTGTAAACACTGGGGGCCACACACTACCAGCCTGCCTGCCAGAGACACACAGACATTTGCTTTTACATGTGTTGACAAGACCAAGCGCAGGATGTTTAAATTTCTGGGCTCAGCTTCTTCCAAATGAGCTACAAATCTAACCAGCTTTTTATATGAAACATGCAGACTCTTTCAGCATGTGTGTATCTGTAAGTGAGAAGGACAGTGCGAGACATGGAGACGAGCTGACTTTGTAATGGCCTGACTATGACTCTGTGTATTAGCCAGCCGTTTGAAGTCCCACTTGGTGGATCTCTTTGTGTTGCCAGTGATGACAATGGGAGGAAACTTGATTGCACGAGTGCGGCTGCGCGTTTCCACTGTGTAATGTGTTTCCAGTGACACCCAGGCTGGTGTGCAGTTGTGTTTTCCTCTCATTGTAACAGTGATTCCAAAACTGTCTGCCTCATTGTCCTTTGGTCTTTTCATGTGCTCCAGAAGGCAGGAAAAGTGGGTCAGGGAAATGGTTGCTTTGTGCTCTGGACCCAGAGGATAGGAACTCTCCAAAACCCTGGAGCTGATAACAACACACTAATGGTCTTCATCTCATCCAGCTCATCATTGTTTACCCAATGGCTCTGACCACCAGTGGAGGGCAGATATGATTTGCTAGCTTTGAGGTCTATGTTCATATACTCCATGCCTCTCATGTGGCTCCTATGTAGTGGACAGATTTACTGAAACCACCCCCGCCCTCTCTTTGTCTTTTGACTCTTTTCATCATATTATCTCACTTTTATTGCTGTTCATCAGCAAACCTCTCATACTGAGGAGGTTTATGCTGCATACTGCATGCATAAAAATCTATTGGAATTTCGGTGGCACGTTTGATAGGTGCCATATCAAGACACACCGGCAGCACTCAGTAGCTTCCTCAGATCTTTTCAGTTTGATTGTGGTCCATAACATAACATAATCAAGATGTTACAAGAAAAATGGCAGAAGTGCAGAGATTTTTTTTTTTTTCACTCTAAGACTAGTACATGACAAGATGACAAGATCATCCTTATAAATAGAATTTCATCATTTTAGCATAGTTTAAAGATTGCTGGCATGGCTAGCTGTAGCAGAAAGAGAGCTAAGTGACCATATTTCAGCTGTGGTTTATTAAAATATTAAATGAAAAACACCCAGACATTTTTAGATTCTTTTCTCCCTTTTCCTGTACTGTACTGCACTGTACTGTGATTCTCTGAAGAGGCTTACAAAACATTATATGTCTTGAACTACAGGGACTAACATGAATCAGTTGACTCTATGGCTTTAAAGGAATAGTTAGACAGTTCAGCCTATTCTCGTACTTGCTGAGAATCTTCATATCAAAAGCCAGCAGCCGAGCAAAGCTACCTTAGTTTAGTTTAGCTTAGCTTATCTTAGCTTAGCATAAAGACTGGACACGAGGAGTAACCGCTAGCCTGGCTCTGTCCAAAGGTTGCAAAATCAGCTTGCCAGCACTCTTAAAGCTTGTTAATTAAGTCGTCACATATTGTTTATTAAATCTGCATGAAAATCAGTGTAAAGACATGAATTCGCTGTTTTGTCTGGGTTATGTGCAGCACTCTTTCTCGGCAAGGAACAGTTACTTTCTGGAAAAATAGTCCAGTCAGAGAGCTTTTGGGCTCTTGACTATATTAGAGAGGTACAGACAACAATTTAGTATTGTGTGTGCGTGCGCGTGTGCAGCCACAGATTCGGACTGGTTTCAGAACCTACCAGGAACTCCAGTTATTTGTGGTATTCCAGACCTTTTTCACTTCTTCGTTTTCATATATTTATGAGGTGAAAACATAAGTCTCAGGTTCATGGACAATTCTACACTCAAGTGAACTCAAAGCGCACAAATCCGTCTTCCCCTCAGTTGGCACAGCCAGTGGTGAATTGCTGTTCATTTGTGCCTATGCACTAACACAGGAATACACCAGTGACAACAGTCCAGGCCATCTTATAGGTTTTAATATGGAATATGTTTTATGGTTCATCCCAGATCGTCAGTAACCTCATTGTGACGTGCGATCTCTGTTTGCTTGTTCATCGTCATTGGAAGACAGCCTGCTGTCAGCTCCCAGTCACTGCATTACACTACAGATTATACAGCTAAGAAGTGATTGAGCCGAACAGTTTTTCCTTGAAGAATGAGGTCCAGGGAGCGATGACATTGCCTGCTACTTCTCGCCCAAGCAGCAGGGTGCTATCTGAAGCAGTGGTCTTTTAAAGCTGAGCTATTTTCACCACTAGCAAAGGGAAAGATGCTCTCCCATCTAAAGCAGCATTCCTCCTCCAATGTCCTTATTTGGTGAACTGCAGTGAGCTTGCAGCCCGGGACCACAGAGAGCAAGAGAAAGGGAGCTGTAGCCCCTAAAAACCACAGAGGAAACGTCAGATATACCCCAGACCCAGACATTCCACACATGGCCTGCCACAGCCAGCACCCAACTCTGCTGATGCTGCTACTGGTAATGCATCAGATCGTTGAACAGTTCGGAGTGTTAGATTGAAATACACCTCTGGAGCATATAAAACTAATCAAAGTGAGACGAAGGCTGAGAGTGAAGCAGATTGTCATGAAGAAAGAGTTTTCCATATGGATGGAAATATAGCGAGGCCACCCTGAAAGCTTTCAGGTTAAAAGGTCAATGACCATGAGAACATGCGGACGGAGGGGTCACGCGGGGTCCTCTTCACTCCAGAGCTGCTTCTGTTGTACATCATAATTTAGAAAATTGAAAGCAGTTCTCTCAGAATAACCCATTCTTTTCGCTCTCTCTGTTTTCCTGAAAGTTTTTCCAGCTAGACTGTCAGTACCTGTCTGTTAAAGAGTTTTGATGGAGGGTGCTGTGTCGAGCCACATGTACCTTATAAAACAGCAGTCTCCTTTCCAGAGCCTGCTGAGGCGGACTTGCCTTTGGCTTGGCCTGTAAAAGCCTCCTGGAGGATTTATTATTATTTATGGAGTGGGTGTACTCCACTAATTCTAAAGCTGGCTCTGTTGTTTTTTCATGCCGTTCTTTAAGTTTTTTTGGAAAGTTTACCATCTGGCATGGGTTGCAATAAAAAATAAAGATTTTAGCATGGGCTTATAACCTCAGAGACAGATCCCTTTTTAGCATAAAGCATTTTACTCGTCAGTCTCCTGTGGGTTGTGTTCTTTCTCTTTAGTTCAGTGTCTTGGCTTGTTTTATAACCTCTGTCATGTTGGTCACAGTGACAGACATCTCAAGAGGAGTCTGTGAGAAAGTCGATGGCTTTAATAATATCCCATCGCAAAGCTAAAAATAGTCCGCCCCATGGAAGGCAGGGACAATGGGAGGATATGGAATTGGCCCAGTTGTGCAGAAATCAAACCCGCGACAATTCATTTGCGTTTGAATGGTAGCCTTGGCAGATACGTCTCCTTTGTTTTGGTGCCAGTAGCAGAGGGCAGTTTCTAAGCAACAAGTTGCTTTTATACTCTCAGGACCAGGATCAGCTGGACTTATGAAATCCAGGCTCCACCTAACAGCAACAAATAACACAGAATACTCACTTTATAGGTCCAGTATGTGGAGTTTAGTGGGATCTATTGGCATAATTTGAATGTAATATTCACAAAGAAGTTTCCATTAGTCAGAATAAGAATCGCTCTTTTACCGTTACCTTGGAATGAGCCCTTTATATTGCCGTAGGTGGTGGGTCCTTTTCGCACAGTTCGCCATGTTGCACCTCCATGTTTCTACAGTTCCCTGAACTTAGTTCCCTTGCTGTAGTTCCGGGTGCCAAAAAACTCCTCCTCTCTGGGGCACTACTGTCTGAAGGTCCATGAACTGTTGGGTGAAGTCTGCTGATGATTTAAATACAAAACTTGCAGCTATTACAACTTGTGTACATGTTGATTTACACAATTAGGAAGCACTAAGTAGTAATGATAGTAATAATTGAATGTAATAATTGAATGAGAGTTGGTAACAAGAGAACAAAAAATGGAATTTAATGGTTGTTTTATCATGTTTTGGGCAGCAGCTGACAGTTATTTTCAATATAGATGAATCTGCTGATTATGTTCTCAGTTTGTCAATTAATCATTTGGCCTACTGACCACCAGAAATTGTGAAAAATTGCTGTTATAATTTTCCTGAGGAGATATTTTATTCAACCCACAGGTCTAAACTCAAAGATGCTCAGACTCTCATGTATGAGTCCTCACATTTGAAGAGCTTAAACAGCATACGTTTGGCATATTTGCTTGAAAAGTGATAATAGATGATCAAAATAGATGCTGATAAATTTTCTTTTTTTTTTTTTACTTTATTTTTATTGAATTATTTCTTTTACAATACAACTGAACATTTAAATACCAAAGAAATGCACAGATGAGCAAGTGGAAAAGAGAGAGAAAGGGATACATGAGTCACAATTATATCATTATTACTGTCTGCAGGGACAAGAGGTAGATCCAGGATTTTTCAGTCATTTTTGTTCCAATTGTCCAAGTTTTTCTTCTCCATATCAAAACTGAGCAGCTGCACTATAAACAACAGTTACATAGGTATTTATTAATTATCTCCTTTTACAGCGCAGGGTCATCTATTCAAAATGAGCTATCCATTTCCACTTTTGATGGGGATTCTTTTTTTAGCCACTGTCTTGTAAGATGATAAATTTTCTGTTGATCAGATAATTGATTAATTGGCTAATCGCTGCAGTTCTAAATTAAGTTTTTACAGATGCTGGAAATGCAACAGGAACTTAACTTACTTCCTGGTTTATTTCTTGTGGCTCCATTCTGACTTGTAAAAAAAGTCTCAGCTTTTCTCCACGCTTCTTTAAAGTGCTGTATGCATGTTATCATTGTCATCTTTTCAAATATCACTTAAATTTGCATGTGGCCAAAAGTTTGACTCCACTGCAGGTTCCATGTAGTTCCACACTGCTACTTATTCTCAAACATGATGGTTCCTTTTGAGCGGAGGAAATTCTTTCACAGCGTCTGAGTTCTAAAGTGCGACGCGGTGTAATTGCCATATTTGGCAGCCCCCGGGGGTTTACAGGCAGATCTTAATAAAGCTGGATCTGTGTTCAGTGGCCTTAAAAGGAGCTGGAAAAAGACCCAGCACCTGTTTTACATCTGTAGCAGGCAGAGCCCAGCAAAGCCTGATAACAGAGCCTCAGGATTCAGAGCAGACACAGAGAAGGTTGGAGAGGAAGTTTAGGGGATTTCTTCCCTCTGATGTTAACGAGACAATAAGTTATCAGGTTCAAACGGCTATGCGTTTATTATCCCGTCAATAGAACATACAGGAGGTTTACATCAGTGTATTATCTGTGGCTGTTTGAGTATAATCTATTTCTTGTTTTACTACCAAAATATTGAGATTGTCAGTGCTGTAAGTAAAGCTCTTCTTTATGGTGGCTGGTGTACGAAGCAGACGCAGCTCCACGTTCTTCACTGATCACACACACAAAGCAGCTTTAGTCTGGCATCCCATTGCTGTCATCTCCCCTTTTCACTCCGTGTGGGCCGCGACTGAAAGGACTTGCCTCGTTACCATGGCGACCTGGTGATAACAGTGAAGTGTCCATGCACTACAGGCCTGACGCGCCCTGCAGTCGTCTTCAGACACAGATGAGGATTGAGTGTGAAACCTGCAGAGCCAAGTCTCTCGGATCTTCTCTGTTTTAATTTTGAACTATTTGAAATGTGATACCAATGAAATCAGTGTTTGGTCGGGCAGTCACCCATCCGATGTGGAAACAAACCAATGACGCAAGCATCCTATTTAAATTTTTTCCACATTTGTCCATTTTCTGTTCCACTGCTAATATTTTGTGCATTTTTAGTGCTGTTATACTTGTGTAAACTACTCTTCAGTTGGACTTTACATTTAGTTGTCTGCCCCAGCGTCGCATTTTCCATTGAATCCAGAGGTCAGATCATACAGGCTAACACACAGACGAATGTGTCATGTTGTGTCTCCTCCAGCCAAGCACGCTGCCTCAGGGCACAGTGAACATGAACCTATGTACAGACGTCATAGATGCAGAGCCCAAGACAGGCCAGAAGAACTCCCTGTGCATCATCACCCCGGACCAGGAGTACTTCATCAGAGGAGAGAATAAAGAGATCATCAATGGGTAAGTTGTCTTAATGCTGATGGGTTGTGTAGAATAGGATGTACATGCACAAATATCAAAAACACTGTCTGTCTCCAGGTGGAGCGAACAACTGGTGGTATACCCCCGAACCAACAAACAAAACCAGAAGAAGAAACGCAAGGTGGAGCCTGCCACCTCCCAGGTAAACCTCCACACACCGCACAGTAAAGGCTACTCATCGCAGCCTGAGACCATGTTCCACTTTTCTTGTTTCTTTGTTTTTGACTGTTTGATATGTTCACGTTAGGAGCCGGGCCCGGCCAAGGTAGCAGTGACCGGCTCTGGTATCCCCGAGGCAGAGAAGGTTCCGGACTCAAGCTCCATCATCTGGCAGGAGGAGCTGAACCAGAGAGAGGCTGAGGGGGCTGCTGTCTGGGCCTCTGCTGACCTGCCTCCAGGATCACCACTGCCCCCCACAGGTAAGGAGGAATTATGCCTTTGTATAGAGGGACTCCAGTGTCGACAACGGGTGTTAAAGCAAGTACAGATGTATTGTGAGTTCACTTTTTTTTCACTTTTTTTTGTTTCATTGGCATCCTCTGTTTCTCTTGTCTAGGTGACTTGGCGTCTGTGACACAGGGCTCTGATGCAGGCTCAGTGAATGGAGACGAGGTGGACCGGGGCAGCCTGGCGCTGCACGGCTCTGCGCCCCAGCCCCCCAGTGACCTGCTCTCCCCAACAGGCTCATGCTCCAGCCTGGGGGGCGTCCCGCGCTGCCTCTCGCCGGCCCCTAGCGACCCCTTCCCCTCCGGCAGCTCCCTGCTCTCTAACGGCTCCCACATCAGTGGCTCCGTCAGCTCCTTGGACTCGGATGCCAGCGGGAGCACTGTGACCAGCACTGACAGCCACCCAGCCAACCAGAGGGGCAGCCACTCCTACAGCCACCACGACACACCGCGATCCCGGAGGCTGGAGGCTGAGGCCAGAAAGGCGGAGAAGAGGAGCCGGTTCAGGAGCCCTGACAGGCAGGAGAGGGAGGCCGTCCTCAGCCCTGAGAGGAGGTCAGTCTCTGCTTCTGCTGACTCCTGTATTGTACTCCAGCAGTTTCATTTGCAGTTGGGGGACTCACAAAAGACACATTAAAAACAAAATCTTAAAATCAATGCAGCAGTGGCCAAGATATCATTACTTTTATTGAAGATGGCATGTATTTCCTTAACTTAAGTTCTATAAAAGCTAAGTACTTGTGTGATGGACCCATCCACGCCTGACCACCAGCTGATGGTCATTATGGGTAAATGTTGCACATGGAACAGACAGCCCCCCCCTTCAATCCAATATATCAGACTGAATATGAGAAGAGGCTCATGATCGGGGATGTATATTTCCTCTGCTAGAGGAGACCTGAACAAAACATGGCCAACATATTAGCACATAGGTCAGTCTGTGGAGGAAGTGATGTATTTAGCTGATAACACCTTGCTGTCCTTGGAACGAAAGTTTTAAATCAGCCTCTGATTTAACCTGACGGACCAGGTCAGTGGACCGCGTTCTTGGAATCTAGCTCCATGCTACAGACACTGTGGTCTGGAAATACTTGAGCCTCTGGCTTATCCTTTTAAAGGCATGGGCACACACATACACAGACACACACACACACAGTCCGGTGACGCACATGCTTCCAAAGCTTTTGATGTGCACACATACACTCTCATAACTGGGATGCTTTTAATGGAAGGGAGGAGAAAAGGCTGAATTTGGTGAAATGAAGGCATTCTGGGATTTGTGATGCACTGTGAAAATCCCTCTTTTGTGTTTGTGTATGTTTCTGAGAAGATCTGTTACTTAAGAACCACCCCTCCCTGTCAGTTTCTTTCTATCAGCAGTCTTACTAACTGTAAGCATAGACTGTATAAACACGCAGCGTCCGTACTTTCCATTCAGTAATCTGGTACTGCTGGCGAAGAGGTCACAGGTCTCACACACATACGCGCACCCAACACGGCAACATTTCAAACAAACCAAGTGGGTGAGGTGGGGGTCATCTTTTTCCTGCCGCGGCCAGCTTCCTGCTCTATTCATTCCCTCCATCCATGCCAGGCGGGAAAGGAAAAGGAGGAGAGGAAAATAGGAGGAGTGCCCACATACTGCCTCATAAACACATTACTGGTCCACTTGAGCCAGTTTGGCATTAAAGTGAAGCAGACTCTCCCACCTGTACAGACATGTCCACACGACAGCCAGGGAGACTGTGACTTCAGCCACTGTCAGATATGTAGCTTCTACTCATTATTTGTGTGTGCGATGGTAATTCACACACTCACACTTTGGCTTCATGTCTGAATAAACACCAAACACCAAACCACACCAGTTTGACATTTTTGGGAGATTTTTTCATGTCAGATCTGTATATTAAAAAGGCTTCCTTCCCCTGGCAGCGTGGGACAACACAAGAGGGACATCCTGGTGCCGTAAGGGTGAAGTCCCACACCATGAACCACAATGTCCCCAGCTTGCATCTGGCCAGGGACCTTTGTTGCATCTCTTTTGCCATCTCTCTCTTCCCTTGTTTCCTGCCATCTGTCTACTAGCAGCTCTGAAATCACTGGATTTTATTTAGGCAAAGCAAATCGCTTGTGTAGTAATGAACACTGCAGGCTGGGACCGTGATCAGTTGCTCGTGGAATAAAGTGACAGTACATGCTAACTCAGAAAAAGAGGATTTAGTGTGAAGTTACTCTTTCATGCTGCAAAATAAGTTTTAAAATCCATCAGTGCTGCAGCCTGTGAGAGAACAGAAAACACTTTTAACACCACCACTGCCCTCAGCGGTGTCACAACTCCTTATCCACCGGGTGTCACATGTCATGCAGACGTTACGGCGCTTTCTGTAAATGACCTGTCATTTATGAATAAAGATGCAGGGACGATTTACTCAATGGGCACTTGTGTCCGAATGACAAAAATGTCACTTAAACATTATAGATGATGCAGTCAACGTGACATGTCCCGTGTTTGAAGAGGGATAAGTGTCCCTTGTTTTGAGATTTCCAATTTGCCAACTTAATATGTCTTTACCCCTGAAATATACACACACGCTGGAAGGCGAATTAAAGGCAAAATGGCGAATTATGTAAGGTTTGTTTCAGGTGTGACTGTAAAGCAAAAACTAAACTGACAACTGACTGAATTTGATGCATGAGAACCTGAAAGTAGCAGTAGATAAGACTCAACAACACGACATGTCACTGGCCAGATGAACATGTTTGACACAGACATGACTTGTGTGATATGGGGAAGTTGGGTCTCATAGCAGGTTTGTGATGAGGTCCTGTCAAATCTATACTCTGACAATTTCACTTGAGCCTCTCTGGGACGTGCAGTGGGCCTCTGGCCACATACTGTCCTTGTCCCCTTCCCCTTTCCTTCGTTCCCTTTTAAGGCTTTAAGGACTCCGGCTTGGCTTTACAGTCCCCAAATAAGGGCAACATTTAGGCAGAAGAGTAATATAATATTTCCCCCTGCCTCCTACCCTCTTCCTCTCTGTAATGCAGATTCCTCTGTCATGTAACAAAAGGCCTTAATGGGATCATGTCAGAGTTGGTGGTGTACTGTCACAGTGTTAGGAAGGTTTCAGATGGGCAGCGGGGGGGGGGGGGGGGGGGGGGGGGGCTGTTATTTTGCTTCTATGCTCTGTGCTCTTTGTACCCGACAGATAGATCTTTCAGGAAGCAGCTTTTCATGAAATGCCTGTTTCAACGCAGCTTTGATGTCTGTGATTTAGTCACCGTCAACAGCTTAAAAAAAAATGACTTAACTGTTACTCTGTATTACATAATATTGTGGCCCCCATATTTCTTGTGTATCTCTCCATTCACGTTTTAGACATTTGGCTGCTTCAGTAGATAAAGTGTTAGAGCAAGACAACATGTACGAACTAGTACAGCACGCTTTGTTTCTCCTGGGGGCGTCCCACCTCAGATGCATTATTTTTAGATACTGTTGATATTTTGATTTGACCGCATTCACTCAGTAGCATTGACAGGATATTCCATGTTCAATAATAATAATAATAATAATAAAAATAATGTTTAAGTAATACTAAATCTGATGTTGTTTGTCTACAGTCGCTCTGGTGTTATTGAGAAGTTGGAGGCCTTAGAGCTGGAGAATCCAGAGAAAATGGAGGTGGAAGAGTCGGGGAGGAGTGGAGCCAGACAGGGCCGAAGTGAGCACAGACGCTTCCACAGAGAGGTAACGCTGCTGTGTGTGTGCGTGTGTGTGTGTTCAACAGTGCCAACACTGTGCAGCAGTTTACAATAGGTACGGTAAGACTTGTAAACAGTGTCTTTAAACAACATCATATGGCAGTGCAGATGTGAGCTCGGCAATGGGCCGACTAGTGTGGGTTTTCCTTTTTTTTTATTTCCCTCGCAGCACCTCCCCCTTTCCCTTCTGTCTTTTCCCTTCACCCTCGCCCTCATCCCTCCATCTCTCCCCTCTCTGTCCTGTCTTTGTTTTAGTATTAGGTCAGAGGTCAGCAGTGTGTGATGTGTTCATTTCCAGTTTCCATTCTGTGGTGGGATTCCCCTGGTGATTGTGCTTCCCTTTCCCACCCCGGCCCTCTCTGCTGGACTAGAGCTGCTCGAAACCAAACTTTAGGAGCACAGGGACCCAGCACAGTGACACAGAGTCACAGTCAGACACTGTTAAACACTTGGGTTGTTTGTCCTGGACACAGATCTTTGTCAATCATGCACAGATGCAACTATCACGTACATATACAAAAAAAGATGATAAAGACTGGTTGTGTGCCTCGTACTGCACGCACAGCTGAGCCACATGTTATTCTTAATGTTGCTTTCAAACAGTACACACACACAGATTTGGAGTTGGCAAGTTGAGCGTCACGCTCTCGGCGTGCTTTTTGTTTTCATTCTCTTTGGTTCACGGCAGTGCAGAGTTGATGCTCACAGAATATGGAGCTTTGACAAAGAAGCAGTGATTGTCATGACATTTCTCCACAGCACATTAATGCCTGCGCAATCGGATCAAATTGCACGATGCACTCTAAATGATGTGTGACTTTTTGTATTTCACATGCTGACTCCTATGATTGTGTTGTTTAGGAGCACAGGCATGATGTGGGTCATGGTCTGGATTTTCCCTCCACCCTGCCGCCTCTGAGGAGAGCCAAGTCCCTGGACAGAAGGACCACTGATTCAGTCATGACGGTGAGTGTTTCCTCTGCTCTCACTTTTTGCAGACTGGCCTCAGGTCCAGGGTCCATCTGTTAAAGGTTAGGATGCATATGATCAGGAGTCATCCACGTGTTCTTCTTGAGGAAATAACTCCTTTTGATGATCGCAGTGGGCTTGTCTTAGCCAGTAGATAATGTTATGTATCTTTTTTATGAATAGCATGACTTAAGGATGCTGCTTTCAGAACAGAATGATAATTTAAAGAGAACCCAGAATAAGCCATTGTTGCCATGCAAGGTGTTGTGCGTGTGTGGTCAGGCTCTCTCATCTTACATGTAAAAGCATTTTATGTGTTGCTAAAGGCCATAAAATTACCAAAACAAGATGAGATGTACAGCCATCATGATAGCACTTGTTTATACATTCACTATGGCTAAAGAGTTAGTACACAAGCTACATATTACTGATCACTTGACGATTGTAAGTCCAGTATTTACTCACCCTTCAGATCTGTTTTTGCCTCTACAAAATTTGAATTTTGTTTCACTGGGTTACTTTGTCTGTGTGCTGCACATAGGTTTATCACACTTCATGCCAACAGTAAGGCTGAGCCCCTTAGTTAACACATGGGCCATTACAGGGAGCTAGGATAGGTTAGAAAGCTTTGTGGAGTCAGGTTGTCACTACAAGCAAACCCTTTCATGCTGTACATAGTAATTTGATTTAGTGGTGACATAACAAATATTGCTAATCAATGCAAGTTCAATATTGATACCTAAATAAGGTTACAGCTAACAATTTTGCCAGTTATAGCCTTGATTTGTTGATTAAATTGCTTATTAGCTCGAACAACAGTCCAAATAGCAAATACTCATATTTCAGAAGCTGGAATTAGGTGGTGTTTTTACATTGTGTGTTAAAATTTATGACTCATTTTCTTGCAAACAAATTAGTTGCATTTTCATTTCAGCTCTACAATGGAAACCAGAGTTTTAATCTGCACATCAGGCTGCATGTTTTGTTCTGTGATGCTGCAAAAAGTGCACAAACAAACTAGATGCAGCTTATGATGAAATACAGGGTTCAGTTTTGTTTTGAAAGTTACCAGCACTTGTGAATTGGACGTCCTGAAGGGCAGTGTGTTCTAGTGTGTCTCTGGTCTCCCAGACAAAGCCTCTCCTGTTCGGCTAAGCTGTAGGATCCAGGGTCAGCATCAGTGCCAGGTCTTCAGCTGTGTGGAGAGAGAGGTCACCGGGTTGTTGTTGTGGCTGTAAGGCTACATTCTGTTAGGTAATAGTGTTCAGAGAATTATACATTGGGAAATGTGGCTGTGGCTGCCTCCCGACAGCTCAGCAAACTATTATTTTCTACGTCAACAGGCTATGCACTGCAGTATTAGGAGTTTAAGTAGAACATGCAAAATGGTCTGTTTAATACATCCATTCATGTTTCTTTTAAGTGACTTACACCTTCAGCTCTGACCTTTGACCTCTCCATTAAGTTGAGTAAAAGGAAAGTTTTTTTCTCCTCCGTTTGAGACAATCAATCTGTCATTCCATTTCAGATTGCATGACAACCTCATATCAGTATATGATTTCTTACTGCAGTTTCAAATTGTCTTTTTCCCAAATGTTTCTTTGGCCTTGTTGTGGTGGTGCAAGGGTGTGGATGTTGTAGGCCAAACCTCCATGCTGCAGGGGGCAGCGCAGCCCCCTCCTCTCCCTCTCCTCTCCAGGTTATACTCCTCATTCTGCTCCCTCTGTGTGCAGATTCTGCCCGCTGCGTGTATTCATTGCACCCATTCTGTGCCATGTGTGTTATTTTTCTGTCGGCTGGAGGAGTGAGACAGGTGTGTGTGTGTGTGTGTGTGTGTGTGTGTGTGTGTGTGTGTGTGTGTGTGTGTGTGTGTGTGTGTGTGTGTGTGTGTGTGTGTGTGTGTGTGTGTGTGTGTGTGTGTGTATCACGACTTAGCACTGCTTCCTGAGGTCACTATGCACATGTATGTGTTTCTTCCACTGTGTGGAATCACAGCAGGCTACAACAGTACTGAGCACTGGGTTCTGCATCCTCAGCTGGAGTAACAGACCAGCAACAAGTCTGGCAGAAGTTGCCCCTGGCCAGTGGTCCACATTTCTCTCATATCGTCCCATTTTAATTTGTGCGATCCATTGGTAGGGTCAACTTCTACCCCCAGCTGACTGAATGAGCATGTGTTTTTGAACAGTGATAATGATTGTGTACTTGTTTTGACATGTCATTTAGGAATTGTTTCTGCCTACTTTCGGGGTAAATATGTATTCTGCTTTATTTTGTTCAAAGTTAAGACAAGTAGTGGTCAACTACCGCAGCACTTGACGTGGTTTCTATTTGTATTTGACTGCTTCTTGCACGTTGAACACACAGAAAAGTGTTTTAGTACTGTTTAAGCCAATGTCTTTTCTTTTGCTTCCTAGCCGGATTTGCTGAACTTCAAGAAAGGCTGGATGGTGAAGCTGGATGAGCAAGGCCAGGTACTTTGTGAACTCTTACTCTGCCTTTGTCTGTAAAATAAATCAGTGCTTTTTTTATTGCTGATGTTCATAATAAAGAGTAAAACCTGAATTGAAAAGATCTAACTTCAGATCATCCAGACAGATGGACACAGTGCAGTAAATAAAGATATTACGTTGGCATTGATCAAAGATTTTGCACTTTCACACAGAGGCCAGTTCAAACAGCATCTGAACCATCCACCTAAAGCACTTTTCAATGTCTGTAGCATTCTATGGCCTTTAGAGAGGTGTGGTCACATTTTGATGTTGCATCTTCAATGGACTTAAAAGACGAGGGTGGAGCCTGAAGGCTTTAAAATACATCTTTATGTGATATACAGAAACTGTGTGTCATCACAGAGCAGGCTTTATTGACTGACCAGACGTTCAGTGTTTATGTGACTGCTTATTATCTTATTACCTTCACATGCTCTGTGGATACACATGGCTATTTTGCAGAAGTCTGTCTCTGAGCTTTGCGGAGCTCAACTTTGTCTTTTTTTCCTGTCCACGTTGTAGTGGAAGAAATTCTGGTTTGTCCTGACCGATCACAGCCTGAGATACTACAAGGATTCAATTGCAGAGGAGGTGAGCTTATTCATTCTCTATTGCATATTTCCATGCTGAACAGTTTTATTTCATGCGTGCCCTGTGTTTCATCTTTGTGTTACCTCAGGCCTCTGACCTGGATGGTGAGATTGACCTGTCTACTTGCTGCAATGTAACTGAGTACCAGGCTCAGCGTAACTATGGCTTCCAAATACATGTAAGAGGATTTGCCTTCTTGTAAGGCACAAATGTTTTTACTTTGAATCTTCATTTAGTTTTATAATATTTTATAATATCATAAATGTGCTTCCCGATAAATAATGTCATCATATTAATAAATACTAAGTAAAAGTACAAAATATCCATGAAGCTGTTTCACAAAGGCCTAATATGCCCCCAAATAGTGTAAACCGTAAACCAACCCGTGTAAACAAAAACCAAACCTTTAAAATGAATTATTATTCATTGTAGGGCTGTTGTATCACATTACATGCAGGCGTTTCTATTTTTTGGGTCACAGTATATATTTCACGGTGCTTTTGTATGTTTAGACCCAGGAGGGGGTGCACACTCTGTCGGCCATGACAGCAGGGATACGAAGGAACTGGATCCAGGCAGTCATGAAGAACGTCAGACCCTCCACTGCCCCTGATGTGGCCAGGTCTGTACAATCATGGCAGCGCTATTTCACACGTTTCAATCGTAATGATAGATAATTCAGCCTCTGATCTAAACCGGAAAGAAAATTGATTGAGCATTTTGAATCTAAAACTCATTTGCCTCGCCTTTTCACTGCCTTTCAGCTCGACTGAGGATCACGGCTCCTTCTCTCCTTTGGAGGGTCTGGTTAGGCCAGACGTCACCCAGGACTCCCCCTCTTCTGAGGCCTCGTCTGTGGAGAGAGAATCTACTCCGGGTGTCGTAAAGAGCAGGGCGCGTGAACGCAGAAGAGAAGGCCGCTCTAAGACCTTCGACTGGGCAGAGTTCAGACCCATCGCTCAGGCCCTGGCTCAGCAGCGGGCACAGGAGGCCGAGATCCTCCAGGCAGACCTGGGAGAGCTGGAGCGCAGTCGGAGAAGAGAGGAGAGGCGGAAGAGGTATGAATCTGTGACCAGCTCATCGGCGGAGCAGATGCCCGTCAAAGAAGGAGGGAGGACAGACTGTGAGAGTGGAGAAGGAATCGGAGAAACAGACTCGTTAGGTCCCACGCCTTTGGAGAGGCAGCAGAGGGTTGAGGAGGTGATTGAACAACACTGGCAGCAGGTGGAGAGTACGCCCATACGGGAGGAAAGGAGGGTGCCTCTACCCACCACAGTGCAATCCAGAGAGACCGTGGAGCTGGAGAAGCTGCTGGAGAATTACAAGCAAGGGGTAAGTTTGCTCATTATGTCCAGTGAAGAATTAAAAAAAAAAGTGTATTTCACCTAGTCAATCAGTAGGAAGTAGCAAAACTGGAAGAATTAGCCGTACGTGAAATAAAATTAAACCAAGTCCAGCAACCAGCCAGTGTCTCTTAAGTCCTTCATCCTCACTCCTCTTCAGGGAGTGAAGATTCTCTTGGCGACATTTCCTTCGTCACATTCGCTCACATTTACTTAAATATTACATTTGTGATATAACTTGAATTACTAATATTTGGTTACTCAATAATTGCTCGGCAAAATTTCAAAGGTAATCATAACACTGAGAAGTGTGTTAAATCTAACAGCTGCATTGTTGACCAGTTGTGGTGACAATGACAAACTGATGGAAAGTCATGTCTGACTGAGCCCTGTTGCTACGCTAACATCTTGAGTTAACGTTAGCTTCATAGGCTAACAGGATGATTTGCTTACATGTCTGAACCCTTAAGGTTTAAGATGATAAGCTTAAAGCAATGATATGGTGCTTAAGTTGCGGTTTCATGGTTTTGCCAGCTCACAGAATGGACACCAGAGGCTGGATAAATGTCCCAGCAATTTTCATTTTGAACTGTTCAAAACATTTTCCCTGCCGCCCCTGCAGATAGAGGACCTGAAGGCACAGTTGGAGAGCTGTCACCAGCAGCTCCTTGACTCAAACAAGCACAAGCAGGAGCTGGAGCTCCAGTTGAGAACAGCTCTGGAAAGAGAGCAGGACATTCGGGCAGGTTACATCTCTCCGGTGAGTAATTAGCGTCTGTGTATTTGGTGTGCAGCTGCGTTGCACTGTATGTTATTCTGCTGGGAAATCCTGTTGTAGATTTCATGTGCATATTCTCAGTTGAGCAGTATTCTCTCCTCCATTTTGTAACATTCTTTGCATGATGTATTTTATTGTAAGAAAACATCAAAAAACTGACATCAAAGCAACAAAATGGCTACAGATATGTGCCTTTGCATGAGGTCATTGCATGTAAAAAAAATATGTATCTTATTACATTGGCTTCTACTAGTTAATCTCCTTTCTCTGTGTTATAGGTCTGTATCTGAACTCGTGCTAGCAGTCACTTCAACATTGCGCTGATTTTAGACTAAGTAGCTCAAGTTTTGTGATTGCTGATGTGATATCCAGAGGATTATTTCAGTCTAAATGAAAGATGTGGATAATCTTGTAAATCATGTGACAACCATTCCCCCTCATTTACATGAAGTTCAGAATATGAAAATTGAAATGGAAATGTGCCAATGGAGTATGGAGGGGGAAAAATTATACGGAGGGGAAATTATTATTTTTTAGTTTCCGTGGAAAATTTCAGATTTTAGTGTTTTTCCATTTTCTTTTTTAGGTTCTTAAATTATATAATTTCAGATATTCTTATTAATATTTAAATAGTCTTATTTTTCCTGATAGTTGACTACAACACATTTATAACATTTCAAATTTAAATTTAGACTGATGTTATCCTCCTTAGTCACTGGCACAGCAGCTCTACTTGCTGAAATGTTTGGCTCAACATGTATGAATAATAACCTCTTGGCTTGTTTTCTAATTATTTGCATGGGCGTCAGATTCTCATCTTCTATTAACTGCTATACAGACCATCTGTTTGTTATTCTGTTAACAGATATTGTAAATAGCTATGTCATGGCATAAATGTGTGCTGTTGGATGAATTTCTGTGCTTGTGTGTCGATGAATGGATGGATTTGCCAGAGTGGGGCTGAATGATTACTTTGACAGATGATTCAGTTTGTATATGGTTGAGTTTAAGTTGGGCACTGCGGTGATTTTTAGATCATAGTCAGTGCAATTTTTATGTTGCTTTTTGTTTTAGAAATCGTACACTTGAGTGACTTGTAATGAGTTATGCAATTATGGGAGTTTGAAAATATATTTGAACATTAGATTTTAGTTGGATAATACTATTCACTATCTCTACTCAGCAAGATTTGCTTTGGTGCAAGACATGAGCTTGGACCGGAGAACCTCATAAATATGTTTGTAGGACCTGGTATGCCTTCCATCCCTGAGTAAACCATCTAGCTGAAACTAATATTGCATTACTTACCACATGAAGTAACTCTTAACCATTTAATGTGCATGCTATGTTGTGATTAACTAACCCTGGCCATTTAATCTCTTTCCTTTGCTTTGAATTTACACCATTAAAACCAAAGATCATTTTGAATTTTGTTTTGAATCACTGTTAGTTTACATAATTTGGGATTATCATGTGGGAAAGCTAATTGTAATGTGACCTTTTAATAGAAATTAGAGGGAAATGATTGGTAGTTAACACTGAAAATGATTAGCAGCCTTTGTGTCTCCCCTGCTGTGTGTTAACCAAATGTCTGGTCCCCTTTTCCAAGCTGGAGCACCCTTTGGGTCTGGAGGCTGATGTGATGCCCCAGATGAAGAGGCCCGAACTGGTTAGTTCTCAAGCACAGAGTTTAACAAAGAAGTACCAGGAGACCAAAGAGCTCCTGAAGCTGCAAGAGCTGAAAAAGCGCAATATGCAGGCGCAGCTTGGCCTCTCACTTTCTCACATCAAGGAACCTTACTTTTCTGAACCCCAAAAACCATCCATTCTGGAAGGTCCCCCCCCCGAACCTGTCCAAAAAACAGTAAGCTTCTTGCTCCAGGACAGCACAGAGGCAATTGAGGAACTAGAAGACCTGATAACTGACAAACCTCTGACTTTAAAGGAGCTGGCAAAATTATTGAGATCCCATAGCTGTAATCAAGAGACAGCAGAGAAACGTCAACTTCAGAAGATCTTAGAGACTTGGAAGTACCAGCAGGAGATAGAAAATGAAACATTAAAAAAGAGTTTAGCCAGGGCCGGAGAAAGCATCCGTGAGTATGAATCCCGTCTTCTCACCATGGAGGATTTGGTGGGGAAGGTTCAGAAGCAAAGTTTTGAAAGCCTTAAAAGTCCATATGGCCCCCTTTCTGAAATCGAAAAACATTCCGAGACAAACGATGCGACAATCGGGATGCTCTCGCAGAGGGTTGAACTTTTAACAAGTGAAAATGGGGCATTGAAACAACGATGTCAGGAGATAGTAAACCAGCTGACTGAGGCTGACAGAGAAATAGATAGACTGAAAGCTGAGCTGATCAACCAGCAGGGCGGCAAACAGCATCATCTGGTCATGGAAGAGCTGAAAAGGCTGAAGGTCGAACAGGCTGAAAACCAGGCGAACGCTATAGACAGAGAGTATTATGAGAGGGAGCTGAATGAGAAATCCTTGAGGCTTCATGAAGCTCTGGTTACGTTGGAGGAGCTTGGTAACACCCTAAAAGACACAGAGAAGAAGCTGCAGTTGAAAGAGGCCACACTGAAAGGTCTTGGCTTTCGAGCAGATTATGAGGATGAGGACTTGCACCAAGGGAAAGACCAACTCAAAGACCAACTCGAAGCCTCACAAGCAAAGTTACTTGAGACGGAGGCAAACCTTCGGTCTACAGAGCAGCGCTGTTTCGAACTTGAAGCCAGGAACAGTGAACTAATCACACTAAACCAAGAATCTGAGAGAATCAATAGAGAGAAGCTAAGAGAAGCAGAAAACGAAATAAGAATGCTGCGAGAGAAGTTAGAAATGAAGACAGGTAGAGTTGAAAAGACAGCTAGTGAGTGCGTTGAGGCAGGAGAGAAGCAGGTTGAAGATAAAGGACTTATAAAGCAAGTAGTAGAAGAGATTGAGATGAAGTCTGAAGCGATTAATCAGGTTTTAGAGATGTTAGCAAAGGTAGATGTTAATGTAGATAGAATGTTCAGTGATTTAAAAAGCACTTTATTCAGTTCTTCAGAAGAAGAGCCACTGTGTGTGAGTCAGATAGATATGAGCTTGGTAATGGAGGGAGAGTTCTGGAGCCAGCTGTTGGGTACATCCAAAGTAACACCAGAGGAAGACAGACACAGCTGTGAAAGAAGTGTAGCAGAACAGATGATGGCACAGAAGCGCTTGATGCTCTCGATTAGGAGGATTTGTCCACAAGCAGAAGTTGACAGTGAAGAAGTGACAGAACCAGATTTTGCAGCCATGTACAGATGGCTTGATAATGAAACAAATGCTCTGATTCATAAGGAATTATCAGAGACATTGGAGGCGAAGTCAAATAATTTGAAGCAGATTGCATCCAGTGTGAAGTTGGCCAAAGATGACAAGCTTCTGTCTTTGGCTCTAGCAAGCTTTGATTTTGGTCGAGAACGGAAACAGTCCTCTGAATATCTGTTTGATGCCCTTAAAGAAGCCTACATGACTTACTTGATGACTAGGCTGAAAGTCCAACATGAGAAAGAATTAAAGCAAAAGCAGACAGAAGTTCAGATTGGTAGCTTGGATTGCCCAAATTGTCCTAAATTGAGAGAAGCTACCAGAGATCTTGAGTCCAAGCTGCTAGATCTTCAGAGTCAACTATCTGAGGCCTCTTTGAAAACCACCACAGGGCCACAAACGTTAATACAGATCGAAGGAGAGCCCATAGACTCATTGGATCAATACATTGAGCTTCAGGACATGATAGCCAGACATAGGAAAGAACTGCGAGAGGTCAAAGACAGCTACGAGCAGGAGGCTGAAAAGTTGAGGCAGGAAATCACAAAGGCCAGTGAGACGTTGCGTGTCCGCTCAGAAGAAAACGTAAAAGAGATTGACTCGCTGACGAACTGCATGGAGAATCTGAAGAAGAAGCACGAGATGGAGAGGACAAACCTCACGGAGAGGTTTGACAGGGAAATGGAAGAGCTGAGAGGCATGGTGAGTCCGGCAAACCCAGAGAAGAACTCAGCAGACGAGGACAGACCACCGCATCATGCCTCAGCCCAAACATCCACCCTGAAGGAGCGTATTCAAGAACTGGTGACCCAAGTCTCAGTCATGACCCAAGAGATGAGACGGCGCGAAGAGCAGGGCGACATAACAACTCTCCGGCAGAAATACGAGAAAGACCTGGAAAACCTGAAGGTGGAAGCGCTCCTTGTCCTTGCCGTCGTCCATCTGTGATGCCTTGTGTTCCTTTGTGGCATTCCCAGATCCCCCCCTTCCTTCCCCAAGCCCTACTCCCCTTCCTAACCTCGCTCACCCCACTCTCGCTCTTTGTTCTGTAAATCTTTTTTCTTTTGTGTTGCATGAAAACTAACCTTGAGATTTATGTGATCATTGACTCTGCAGTAGTTGTGTGTTGAGGAACCCATTTTGTTGAAGTTTAATCGCTTTCAGTTTTAGAACTTTTTGAGTCACTGGAACATTTGCTAAGCCATGAAAAAGAATTTACACACCAGATTCTTTCACACTACCACATCATATCAGCCTCTTCTCCTCTGAAATGAGTTCCTCTGGTCGTAGTTCAATGTGCTTGTTAATCTAACCCTTTGACTCGGCTATGCCACATTTCAGATTGTTAAGGACAAAGAGTTGACCCTATATACAGTTGTAAACATTGATGATTGGCTCTTTTGCCAATTATCATTTAAAAGTATTTCAGCTAGCTATAATTTGCATGGGTCTGATCTCTTTTCCTTTGGCTGTTTCTACTAACAGTTCAATTTTAATTCCTACTTTCTCTGAATTTCAGTCGATGACATAACATTTCAATTCTTTGACTAAGTCATTTTAACTAGCTTTTTCTAGAGCTCTCAGCTGCATCTCACAGTCGTCGGACGCAAATGTTGCTCTTGCTCTACAGTGATGATGTGACAAAGTAACTTTTGGTCATGTGATAAGAAGTCATATAACCCCGAAACCCAAAAAGCTGGGACGCTGTAATTTGCTAATCTTTTTTGACATACACTCAATTTAAACCAGCAATAAACAATATGTGAAATAGTTTACCTCATCAACTTCATTGTTCTGAATTTGATGCCAGTAACAAACAAGGGCCAAAGAAAGTTGTGGAACGCTCCAAAAACACCTGTTTGGAACAACATAACAGGTGATAGTATCACGATTGGGTATTTAAGGGGCATCCTCGAAAGGCTAAGTCAGTCACAAGCAAGGATGGATCAAAGTTCACCACTTTGTGAACACTTGATAAAGCTTTTGTCAGTAGTTCATTTTACAATGATTGCGTTCTGTTTTTATCAACGTTTTACACAGCGTCCCAACAAATTTGGGATTAGGGTTGCATATAGGACAGCTCTATGGCAACTGAACCAACAACTGGATTTGCTGATGGTTAGCTGTAAAATGTGGTTGAAAGCACTAGAAAAAGCTAGTAGGCTGACCTTGACTCTGACTTTTTTGTAATACTACTATTCGCAACGTTAAAAATGTACATTCAAGCATAAGCTTCGTGTTTTTTACCATGATAAAGGATCCGTTCACCCAACTAAATTCTCACTTACCTTAATGGTATTTGACCACACAGATCATTTTAATTTCATTTGGGCAGATTTGCCAGAAAGTGAAAGAAATTTTGTTCGTGCTGCTCAAAGCTTCCAGCTAATGCCATTTAATAAAAGCTCTATAGAAATTTGAAGGTTACTCATGATGAACCACAGACACTTATAGAGGGTTTACTTCTACCATTGCTTAAATGGACTTCTTTATGAACACAGTTCAGAGCAACATTGTCTCTGGAATAGCTTGTTTGCTATTGAAGCTTACAAACGCAATATTTTCATGCTTTGTGTACCACAGGTGAAATTCAATTCACCGACATTTCAAACCCTCTGCAAATCTGTATCTTCAAGGCTGGATGCCACAAGGGATATCAGGAAAATATGTTTTCGTGATTTGAGTGAACCAACCCTTAAAGGTGTGGTCAAATTTGATGTCTTTTTTTTTTTTACTATCAACAAATCCCATGAAAAACCCAAAAGCAACAGTTTGTAAGCTCAGTACTTTCTCACGGACTCACCCTGTCTGTGGCTCTCAGCCCCAAGCCCATTGGTTCCTACCAGAACTGCGAACCTGGTGGAGTGCTCATGTTGGGGCTGATTTTCAGCTGTGGATCAATACGCTTTTAGCAGGCTCCTGAGCATTTCCAGCAGCAGGAGGGTGTATGTGGGATTGAGTTAAAATAAGTTGCACTGTGTGTGTTCATGGTAATGAAAGAATATGTCAGGAGGATCAAGTGATTGGCAGTTTTGTTATTCATGGGATTTGTTGGCAATAAAAAAACTAGAATATCACCAGCCCTACCCTTTAAATAAAATGCTTATTTTTAATATGCTGGTTAAAGTCCTTTTTTATTTAAACGGGGCAGTTTGATGGCTATGAGGCTGGAACGTAATAGTGAAAATATCAGAAGTTTTGAAAAGTGAGTTTCCTTTGAGTGCGAAATGGACTGCTGGATGCTCAGATAGGCAGCTTATGTCTTAGCTAACTAAGTACCCTGCAGTGTCTGAGTTGTGAGTCCATGCCCCCGCCATGACCCAGGATATATTTACACGCTAGATGCATGGCCTGACATGCTTCTAGATACAGCTTGTGCATGGTCTGATGTCAGAGCAGGAAGTTTACATTTGCTCTGCAGGGGAGACTTTTTCCAGCCTCTCACAGTAGGTTGCTGGGTCTGAGCTCTCTGGGGGTTTGATCCCTGTGAAAACACACTGGACCTCCATTTCCCCTGGTTGGCTGGAGTTCGAATGAGGCAGAGAGAGGGATGCAGGCCAGGGCACAGCCGTCAGCTGAGTCCTCAGATTAGTGGCAGTGAATAGAGGACGGAAGCAGGACGAGGTTTTTACTTGGGCTACTGTAAAGGCCATTCAAACCCCTTCTTGTGGAAACTTGCACCGTAGTGATAATGGAAGTGCAATCACTCTTTCCAAAAGCGTCTCCCCATTTCTCCGTACCACCCAAAGGTGCTAGTTTGGCAAGCTGACTTCAGCTTATGTTAAAGATACATTTAACGGCAGCCCCTCAGACGCCCGGCTGTTCACGATTGTATTCGGCTGTCATCTTAACCCTGCATTCCATGAAAGATTTGGCCCATAGGCAGATTAGGATTTATGCAGTAGCTGCAGACTACAGCCACTATTCAACAACACGAGCTCAGTTTGAAATAAGGCTTTTATGAGCGTCATTAGTGGATGTTTTGCTGTGGAGAAGAAATGGCAGCACACACTTTATACACCCTCCTCTCTCATTGTCTGTGCATTCCTTCAGTGTATTATGTATCCTGTCATTCCTCTTAACCCTTTTTTGTACTCACACAGGCTCAACTTGCTCATGGCTAACAGGCTGCAGCTTGCAAGTTATTTGCTGGAAATATATGACAATGATGATGGTGTGCACTGGCTTATGTTGCAGGGCCCAGGGGTTTTTCCTGCTCAGCTGAAGGAGAACCTTTTGGTCCCTGTCCAGATGGCCCGTTAACTCACAGCTGCGCCCTGTTTTCCTACCTCATAGGCCACCTGTGAGAGGGGCTTTGCTGCCATGGAGGAGTCCCACCAGAAGGTGATAGATGAGCTGCAGAGGAAACACCAGAGAGAGCTGGAGAACCTGCATGAGGAGAAAGAGCGACTGCTGGCAGAGGAGACAGCAGCCACTATCGCTGGTAAATAACATCCTAGATGAGATAACCTTTGACCCGACAGAAGAAAGACTCCATCTGTTAGACATGTTAGATTTGTCAAGAAACCAGAAAGCACAGAGCTGCTATTGTTGTAATTTATCACTAGTACGTTTCAAGATGAATGCATTGCTATATTATTATACCCTTCCATAATAATAACACAGTTTTTGAGCAGTGCAACACATATAAAACACATATTAAGTATAAAAGTTGCACTATACATATGAAACCTTTTTTTGTGTGTTACTTTAGCAATTGAAGCAATGAAAAACGCCCACCGGACAGAGTTGGAGAAGGAGCTGGACAAGGCTCGCAAAGCCAACAGCAACACAGAAAACGCAGACATAGAGGAGATTCGCAGACAACACGAGTAAGTTTTCCATAGTGGAGCTGCAGCATGCTCTTTAGATCAGACCCCGGACCTCCGATCATAAATTCTCTTCTTAAAATACAAAGCTGCATGAATTACATGAAGAGTATTATCAGATGACATGATGAGGGTTGACAGTCAGAACAAAGGCACGCAAACATGTAATGTGTTTGAATGTATTCCAGTGCAGCCCGCAGAGACAAACGCTCATGGCATGGGATGGATGGTAGAGATGGGGAAGGTTTCCAGTGGCAGTTACAACTTGGATTTTGGCATGACCCCTCCAATATGACATGAACACAACATAAAGTATTTATGGTGCCTCTGCTGCCTCACTTGAGAGACAGATGACGCACAGATTTGCTGTCTCGGTACCGTAGTCACGCATGTTTTCACCTCTAGCATAGAAGCAAGATAATCCTTCCACTGACCCGATGCTTGTCAGACGCTTTGGTGTCGTGATTATCGATTCAGCACGACTCCTTTTCCTAGCAACAGCTGCCCAGTTTGCTTATAGGACAAACAGATCCATGGAATAGATCAGGAGTGCAAACCAAAATTGTTACTTTTGATAGATGTCTTAAATGCAGATTTGATGTTTTGGTGTACAATGCCCATGGCTGTTTGGATTCTTCCATGTAATGGAAAACACATGCAGTGAAGGCAGTCCTCTCGCATGGAGCGAGACTGACATAGATGCTATTTCAATATTGGCTTCATGCAGATATGTCTGTGTCTGTTCAGTTTCCTGTTTCTCTCAAATATTGATGTTGTTATTGGCCCTGATAATCCAGTATCTGTTGGTCCATACTCTCAAATTGTCGCTCTTCATGTGCCTATTAAGACGATTCTGACTGCTTGAACATCTCATTTGACCTTAGCTGATAGTGCTCAGTATCCGATTTTGCAGCTGTCGCTCATGACCTGCTGGGACATGTGTTGAGGTACTCTGTGTTTAAGCTCACCTGCCTGTCTTCAGCATGCCGTAACACTGAATTTGGCGCTGTGTGTGGAAGTGCAGGTGTCGATGGTAAATCAAAGTGCGTCTCATTCAGCAATTTTTAAGAAGATCTTCTCGAATTTGTTATTGTGTAATGAGTCTCTCACTGTTTCCAGTGCTGTGTCAGTGTAAGTAAGGGAGGATGAACAACTTAAACCATGGTACATCTTGATAAACTTTGTTCTGGCCACTGATCTGTCTGGACTGTAAATATTGACCGGTTAGCTCAGCTGGAGCCTGAACATGGAGCTTTATTTGCACGCTTTTAGCCCAAACTGTCCGTATCAGATTTTCTCTCAGTGTGGCATTGTGTTATGTTTCAGGGAGGAGCTGTGTTCGTTCCAGCGGGAGATTGAGGTGTTGTCAGAGCAGTATTCCCAGAAGTGCCTGGAAAACGCCCACCTGGCTCAGGCGCTGGAGGCCGAGAGGCAGGCCCTCAGGCAGTGTCAGAGAGAGAACCAGGAGCTCAACGCACACAACCAGGTGCACACACACAAACACACCTGTGCACAAATATTTACTCAGGAACACTGCTTTGAGACTGGGCGCATGAATCCACCGTGTCCTGCTGTTCTGCTAAACGAGTTCTTCTTGGTGGCGTTTGTAGGAGCTGAACAACCGTCTCGCGGCAGAGATCACCAAGATGCGCTCCATGACATCTGAGGATGGCGTGGGAGACACCAACACCACAATACAGGGAAAGGAACTCTACGAGTTAGAAGTAAGGCTCAAGCAAAACAAAGATCACTTCAAACAAAGCAGGAAAATGTCAAAATGTGCATAAAACCATGGATTTAAACATAAAATCAAGTCGTTTTAAATAGCAGCTGATGCGCAGGAGCCAGTCCCTTTATGTCATTTCCATCTTTTTTTCTAGGTGATGCTGAGGGTGAAGGAGTCGGAGGTTCAGTATTTGAAGCAAGAAATCAACTCCCTGAAAGATGAACTCCAAGCTGCCCAAAGAGTATGTTTTTTTTACCCTCTGTTAAGATAACACTTGAAAGCCCTTTTAGAAAGGGACGTCCATGAATTCCTTTATCTGAACTGCCAAACAATGTGTTTGTAGGACAAGAAATATGCAACAGATAAGTACAAGGACATCTACACAGAGCTGAGCATCGTCAAGGCCAAAGCTGAGCGGGATCTGGGCCGGCTCAGAGACCAGCTGCAGCTGGCTCACGAGGCACTGGGGGAGCCGTCACTGGAGGACATGGAGCGAGGAGGTTACGGTAGGAAAAAATACAAAAAGACGGCGGGCCCTGTGCAAGAACAATTTTGTATTGCTATCGAGAACTTCACTTAGTTTTTCCGATGTTTGCTTGTACGAGTGTCCCATATCAGATTAGAGTAGACTAGACTCAAATAGACTCTTGAACTGCACAAACTTTTCGTGAATTGATTCACCTTATGTTCATGATGTGCTGTGCCTTCAGGAGATTTGATCATTAGCATAGTTGAGACAAATTTTTTGCACAAACATATTGCCCAAGAGTAAAAAGAACAACTGGCAATTTAGTAGTATCAGTTGCTGTATTAGGAACTCTAAACAATAGAAACTATGTGATGCAGCAACACGTTTGTTGTTTGGAACATTCCACAGGTAATCTGGTTGATTGGTAACAGGTGATAGTATGATGATTGGGTATGAAAGGCTCAGCCTACGTTTACACGTAGCAGGGTATTTTGGAAAACGGATATTTTAGCCCTGCCATTTTCAAAAATAACATTGTGCACACAAGATAGTTTTCAAGAATTTTCCACTTTGGCCGGAGTTTTTAAAAATGATCGGTTAACTCTTTGCGTGTAAACGAGAGGCCAAACCGCATGAAAACACGTGCTTTTTCTTAAGTGTAAACGTAGCCTCAGTCGTTCACAATGCCGTGAATTTGTTCGAGTGCTTCTTACATGAGGTCCGTTTCGTGTCAGCTCAGCACACAGAGGATTGGACTTCTCTATGGTGTCCCTTCATCTGAATTCACATATTTTCTCTCCTAGATATCATGAAGTCCAAAAGCAACCCTGACATCCTCAAGATGGCAGCCGCTGCAGCCAAACGCTCAGAGCGCACCATGAGGTCAAAGGTGGGTTTCCTGTGAAGTGACCAGTTAAGAATAACATCAACGCTTCATCCCATTGTGGAGTTAATTCAGGATTTTTCGTGGACCTGTGTCACACATATTGCTTAAGCAGCAACGGACTGACATTAGAGTGCTCCCACAAGAAGCAGTTTGAAGTGACTTACTGCCATCTGCTGCTCACCTGCGACGTTGCATGCAGCACTGCATGCTCACTGTTCATCATTACTGGCGGTGATCCTGCTCGGCTGCTTCTTACTTATCCATTTTATGACCTCATCAAACCTGCCGCCATGGGATTGTGATGCACATTCAACACCGCAGTAGTCTAACACACGCTTGGTGGTGTGTTTTCCCCCTTCTGTCCTCAGTCTGTGAGTCGAGACATGCCCTGGGACAGTTAGGGCTGCTGAGGACGTGTAGGCCTCCTTCCCCTTCTCCTTTAGGTAATCCAAACCAGACGCACCCACGGCTGGTTGAAGCACATCCTCTTGCCCTCCACCTTTTTAAAAGCACTCAACAGACCCCGAATCACTATTTTACATAAATATCCACAAATATCCCACCCCACAGATGCATGATGGTGATGAACGAATGACGACACTGGATCACTGGATTTTTGATAATTACTAATCTGTGTGGCCTATCACATTAGTGATCATTGTATTTTGTGATTTTTTTTTTTGTGAAAAAACAATAAAAGCCAGTGAAGGATTATCAGGCGAGTCAAATATAGAACTGAATACATCAACAAATATTCTCTTAGTTAAATGATTTAGGAGTTTAAAAGGTGTAAAAAGAAATAAAATGATTAATATTTTCATTCATCTGATAAATAACACACAATTGTAATTATTTAACTAACAGTACCATTTGTGGGTGTATTCAGTTTTTGTTTTTTTGTTGTTTTTTTTTTCGACCCACCTGATCACCTTTTCCTGCCTTTCGTTGGTTCTGGGGCCTCCACAGCTCCACAAAGGCTTTGTAATTGGCTGTAATGTGGTGTGCGGGATTCCGTTTTTCGAGATTTAATCAGTGGGTGACAACAGATTGACACAAACAAACACTGCCTGCTCAGGAACAACACAGAAAAAAAGTGCAGTTCATCATTAACATCTGCTTTGTTTCCTCTCCAGAGTCTAAAGGAAGGGCTGACGGCCGAGCAGAGGCTCCACCTGTTTGAAAATAAAGACACGAAGGAGTTCTGACAGCGATGCGTCGTGTCTGCCTACCTTGCTGCATGTTTAGAAGAAGCCCACTATATTTTAGCTCTGTAATGACTTATTTAGTAACACTACACACTGGTCACAAAACACAGATCATATATTATGAAAAAACATGGTATGAAGTTTGAGTTTCATGTCTAGATTTTGCATTCCATGCACTTCAGTTACTGTGACTTTTTTTTTTTTTGCTGCCATGTCTTACTGTAAATACTGTTTTTAAATGAGCACCTGTCATGCATACATTAAAACTATGACTGTGTAAGCTACTGTTTTAACTCCCTAGACTGTTGCTAGCCAAAGGCATAAATGTGATGTTTAACGGCTAAACACAAACGACATATTGATGAGCGTGTAATGCTCGCATAACAAAACCGTAGGAACGAGCCCGCGTTCAGGATCTGCACGTTAACGCTCCGCCGCTCCGTTATCATTCCAGCACAGATGGAAGTGTCGCTCGGTAAACAAGCTGTGCGACAAAAGCGCTCGTCTGCATTAGAAAACAAATGCCTTCCATGTCGCTTCATCGCCCGACTTCTAAGTCAACATCACAGATGTTCTCTGCAATCCTCGGATCTATCTGAGATAGAAAGGCGACAGCTGAGCGCATATGGAACGGATTCACTGATTATAATTTAAATTTATATATATGAAAATTTATATAGAGGTTTTTTGTTTTGTTTTTTTCTCACTGCAATCATCGGTCCAGCTGTATGGGAGTCGTTGGAGTCGGTCATGTTTGTAGTCTTGTTCAGTGGCAGTCCCTTAGTATTTATTTAAATGGTTGGGATTTTTCTTTCACGTTCCCATTCCTCTGTACTCTATTATTGTAAATATAAAGCAAATATACACCAACTGACTACAGGTTTATTAGCAATAAATATTTTTGCACCCTTTTTGTTGTGTGGCTGTTTTGAAATGTTTCTCCTGCACGCTGGCCTTTTTTTAAAGACACAGAAAAAATGAGTCAGTGCAAGTAGAAAGATGGCAGTTTAGTTTTTCCTCCATGTGCTGTACAAAGCGTATAAAGCACACCTCATGCTGTGCATTCACTGCAACAAAGGAGCCTTTTTCGGCCTTTTTTGAAGCCATATTAATATGCAAGTACATGCATTGTTACAATATTGATTATATTAGAGTGAGGCTTTTGTTTTGTTATTTCATGCTGACTTTAGCTGAGTGCATGTCATTGACTTTTAGACAGCACTTCTATCCAGCAGACATTGTCCTCATTCAACTTTTAGTAGAGTAGACATACAGACATGAGACAGCAGGACAAACCCAATAGCATTCATGACTGCTGCGTTACATTCAGATGTTCAAACATGCTGGCTGGCTGGAACAGTGCCTTACTATGACGAGTCAAAATGTCTGCTGTTAAAGACTTAATAACAAATCAACATGTTCCATTATGCTTATGCGGGTGCCGAATGCTCAGTATTGCAAATGTAGTAAAAAATGGCACAGCAGTCAGATCCAATGATTTATTAATGTGTTGATGTTTCTGGCACGCTTCCTGCAAAATGGTGACAGTGTTGCAATCAATCTCAGGTGTGTTTATAGCACTTTGGATGTGCAACAAACAACTGCTGAATAAAGGAACGCACAAGATGAAAATGAATCATGGTGGTGTTAGTGTCTCTCACAGTTCGTGTCAATTGACACATCATAGCTTTGGCTCCGCTCTCTGCCTCCTGTCATCGCATGTCAGCTTTTCAGTTAGCGCTTTCAGGACTAGTGTGCGCTGGCACAGAGGTTAATTATGAAGGTTCACTCTCCACTTTGCAAACTGCAGTTTGACAAAACAATCTAAGTGTAAAGTTCACTTACTTGCTTTTTTCCAGAGCTCTTAACCATCATGCCATCTTCAGTGACTGCTTGCGTGTCAACAGATCCACCAACACAGTAATAGGCCTGAAGGCCTTAGAAGAAAGCTATTAAGTGGATCTTGAGTTGAGATTGTTTTGTGAAACTACTTTTTTTAATTATTACTATTATACTATTATTTAGGTTTGTGGTAAAGGGAACATTTGTGTACTATATTGCAATTCCATATATCAAAAGTAGTTTATTTGGTACTCAAGAGGGCATTTAAAGTAACTTTTTATGCTCTGTTTACTGTTACATTTAAATGGTATCAGTATATAGTTCCCTTTGTGATTTAAGGCTACTCAAAAGTGAATTTACTTTGTCTTCGTCCTCTTAATTTTAGTTTTCAATGGGGCTCTGGACACTAGTCTGCTTGTAAAAAGCTGTTGAAATACCTCATATGGCTCTGAAAGTCCTATCAAAAGTTTGTAAAAAAGTAACCCCAGTGATGTCATCAGGGTAATCTCAGTCAGTAAGTTTCGTTGGAACAGGTCCGGCCACTTTGCTCCCATGATGCCTCTCTGTCCCTCCGCTCAGTGACAACTGCTCCAATGCTGCTGACTGTCATTTGTCAAGCCACCCACAGTTAGACAGCACACACCTGAACGTAATGCCCAATAATTATGTTACCTGGGTAAAAACAAATAAAAGAGACAGCGTATTATGCTGGGTTAGCTGGCCTGGTCGAAGTTTTCTGAGGCTATGACAGCTTACATGCAACAGTTGGATCAAGAGCAAATTATTCTGACTGAACTGAACTGCCTTCCTGCAAAAATTTAAGGGAAATGTGTGTTTAGTAATTTCCACTCCTTTGATATATGGTTTAATTGTACTTTTTAATCGCATTGTTTTAAGCGCAATAAAGAAAAAAGACTAACACGATAATAATTTGTTTTATTGTGAAGGGAGTATCCGGAAGTTTGAGATTATACTCTAAACAACTTGACGACGCTGTTATCAGAGTAGTGTGTTCCTGGAAAGTGTGTGGATCTTTAATTAATTTGGGGCATTTTCTCTCTCTTGGGGTGTTATTAGGATTCGTTAGAGTAGATGGTTTGTTGAAAGAGATGCAGGGTGGGACGAATTCTTAACTGGACGTTTACAAACACTACGATCTCTCCCGTCCGGGTAAGTTTTGATCAGCAGCAGCGCAGCGTATTACCTCCGCTCTGTCTTTGTTCCATCCAGCCGGGCCTTGCCCCGACGCGTACCGTGCTCTGAAATTGAGAGAACGTGTTGCAAAACTCCATGACAAGTAACCTGCAATTAAATAATACCTTGCTTATCGTTGGATTTTGAAATCCAAGATAAGGAAAGGTATACTTCTTTCAATCGTTAAGATCCGCTCTTCAATTCGGAATTAATGTAATATAGCAAACAACACGATTTGAGTCAATATTTAACATTTAATAAATGGTTTGGCCGTTGTTCCTGCAACAAAGTTATTAAGAGTCGCAGTGGACAATAGCGAATAACTAAGCTATAAAAGTTCCCATTTTATCCAAGTAATGAGTTTTTTGGAGGAGCAAACCTCGCCGAAAGAAAAGGCTGTCGCTAGCGATCGTTAGAAGTTGCAAAATCACGTTGTATGACGTATGACTCAACGTCTTTAATGAAAATCATTTTAAACCGCCATTTATTTCACGTAGTTAGGTGTACGGGAAGGTTACCGGAGCTGAGCCGGGCCTAGCTAGCTAACGCTAGCTTTGGCTAGGCTAACTGTGACCTGTCAACGTTGTAAAAAGTCAGCCGGTTGGCTGGACATTATCAATTATCCATCGAACCTAACAACCTGATGTTATAAACACTCAGTAATGTTATAGTAAAGTGGAAACGAGCCACAACATAAATTGTCAGTTAACCATTGTTTTTCAGCGTTAGTGAAATTCAAGCACGTCAGTTTCCTGGCTGTTAACGTTCTGACTGTAGTTGAAGGGCTTCGGTTTAAGTTTGTGCTTCAGCTCAGCGTGTCTACTCTAGTAAGAAAATAAAGAGCCACTTATCAACGTAAAAATGAGGAATAGTTGCTGTAATTAAATCGTTAGACTGAACTCACAAGTTCTACCACTTTTCTCTCCATTGCAGTTGTTATGGAGCAGCCACCCGGGAGCTTAGATGATCTACAGCCTCAAGACCTCTCCACCTCCAGCATCGCCACTGTGATCGACCTGACCAGGAAAGGCGAGGAATGCGTCCTCAACGCCACGTCCCTCGATGCCCTGCGGATGGTCAAGAGCCCCGGCTGGTATCCAAACTCTGCGGCCAGCAACCCCGGATTACCCTTCGCAGAGACGGGCTCCTCGGACATTACACTCCAATCAGGGGATCAAGTTCAACCAGACAATGCCTTCTCCCACACTACAGTCACCTTTTCCTACGTGAGCAGGTCTCACGTCTTCTCCCCCCACGACTCCCTGTCTCGGCGTTCGCCTCTGTGCAGCGTGCCGCCCATTGGCAAGTTGGCCCTCCACCCTCCTTGTGACTCAGATGAAGGGCTTGGGGAAACTGGCTATGCACTCAACCAGCATTACTTGGAGCGTGTTGACGGGCCTGTGGACCTCGCCGCTCAGACCGAACTTTTACAGTCATTGTCTCAGACTCAGGTGGGACCAGAGGACGATGGGGGAGTACATCCAGTGCAGGAGCCCTGTGAGGTCAATGGTGGAGTTGTTTCCGGAGATGGAGACCAAGAGGAGCATAGCCTGTCTCTGGAAAACAGCAGGGGTTTGGAGAATGGTCAGGGGGATAGCTGGTCCAGTTCAGGAGTATGTGCTGAATCAGCACAGGAAACACTCACCCCTACCAAAGGGGAGGACGAGAAGAGGGGGGGCTCCGAGGTGCTCTTTCTCATGTCTAAGAAACCAGACCCAGTGGTTGTCCTGGACAGCGTGGCTACTAGAGACCTGTGCACACTGAGCAGGGAGTACATCAGTCCTCTAGAAGACCCCGTCTCCCCCTCCGCTACCTCACAGGACGACGTAGAGGACGTGTTCGTCCTGCCTCAGACCTCCAGCTCACCCAGCGGTGACAACTCTTATCTAGAGAGAACAGAAGAGGTTGCGTGGGATGGCTTGAGCACAGAGGGGGCCATTCAGCCCGGCTCTGGCGTCAGCGATAGCACCACAAGGTTAGATTCAAGCAATGAAAACAAGCAGTCTGTCCACAGACGCAAGGCAGCGTTGGGGACTTTGATTGACTTAACAGATGATGTTTGTGCTTCAGATCTTTCGGAAAACAAACCCAAGGCTGTCATTCCTCACATAAACGGGAATGCAAAGGCACTACAAAGAACTTTAAAAGAGAAGAAACTGCCATTGCGCTCCGGCAGGGGGACGCGGTTAGAGGCGATAGTTATGAACATAAATTCAAGCAGGTATAAAGTGTCAGGATGCATTCGCACAAATAAGACCGCAAATGCCTCCCAGTCGACAGCAGGTGTTTCTAAGTTAGCCAGTGCTAAAAGGAGCGACGCCCAGTCAGTGGGGAAAAGGTCGAGCAGAACGAGAGGGTCTTTCTCAGTGAAACAAAAAGCAGTAATTCCAGTGAAAAGGGGAAAAACTAATAACATTAACACTGACAGCAGCAAAGACTCTACCTCTGATTCAGAAATCCATAATTCTAAAAAGTCCCACAGCAGCACACCTCCAAAAAGCCCTCAGTTTGCTGTGCACAAAAACTCAAAGAAGGAGCCAGAGCAGCTTTCTCACCCTGAGCCCTCAGTGGAAACTGTGGCGAGATTTTCCCCAGCACCACCGCCTCCACCACCAACACCACCACCACCACCATCAAAATCTCCAAAGAAAAGCCAAGGCAAAGCCAAAGGCAAGGCTGCTGGTAGCAAAACATCTTCCACTGCCAAGACAAAGGGGGCACGCACTCCCAAGAGTAGGCGAAAGAAACACAAACCGAGCCAGTCTTCCTCCATGTTCTCCCCCAAGGAGCCGGAGATCAGGTTGAGGTACGTCAACTACAAGGAGGAGAAAAGGGACTTGAGGGTAGTAGACAGTTTCTCCCCATTCATCCGCGTGGAGCGGCAGCAGTCATCGCCATCACTGTGTACTGTAATCAACTACCCTGAGGAGGTGAGGACACAACACAAGAAGGGCCAGCAGGCTCACCCCTGCGGGTTTATTTCTGCAGTTGTACCCAGCACTTCCTGTCTGCAGATGGGCCGAGCGTCCACGCACAGCCAGCACCAGCGCTCTCTGGTCTGCTGCCTGTGTGGGCAGTCCGCCAACGCCATGGACCTGGGGGACCTCCACGGCCCCTATTACCCCGAAGGGTACCAGCCAAGCACCAAAACACCAGCTAGCATGTCGGATCTCAGAGAGGATGAAGATGACTACAGCGATTCGGACTCCTCGTCCTGCAGTAGGAGGGGCAGGGGGAGGAAGCGTGCCGTCCCACCCGCCGCCCTCAGGCCAGGAGCTCGACTGAAGGAGAAGGGCCTCCTGGAGAGGCAATGGTGGACCGGTGGCGCTGCCAGCAGCCCGGCAGCTAAGCGAGCCCGGCCAGACACTGGCTCCGCCAACGTGGAGGACTGGTACAGCCCCCCTGTGCTGCCCCTGGAGCCCTGTGAATACTGGCTCCATGAAGACTGCGGAGTCTGGTCCGCGGGCGTGTTCCTCGTGAAGGGCAAAGTCTACGGACTGGAAGAGGCTGTCAAGGTGGCCCAGGAGACGGTAAAGCTCCACTTTAAACCTGTAATGTGACTATATTGTTGTCATGGGGATGTGGTTGATATGACGGAGCTGGAAATGAGGATGATGATGCGTTTGTACTCGGCCTGTTTTCTTACTTGTTTTCTCAGCCTCCAGGATACTAATAGATTTCAGATGTGTTATCAAATCACAGCATGACCAAACACGAATAACTGACAATTATGTCGGATATAAACAGATTAGAAGTTATTGGTGCGGGCATGCAACACTGAGCCGTTGTGATTTGGACAATATGACAGATTTAGCGTTGCTTGAGGGTCTGGTTTTGTTGTGCATTTCAAAGAGAGCTGCTCTTTGAAAGCTGAGGACTGCTGTGATGATGCAGCCTTAATGCTGGTCCACAGCAAACAGCACGATCTCTCCGAGCTCTCTGCCTGTTGCACCAATTCTGTACACGTTTTCAGATCCAACAGCGAATTATTCACTTTGGAAACAGTAGTTTAACATAAATATGTGTATGTATATAAAACCAACCGTTATCATGGGATTAGTCTGAGCTCACATGATGCAAACTGAGCTGTGTACATAAGAACAGAGCAAAATCCATCCTCTGAGGAAGAAGCTTCGGGGGGGAAATCTGTTTACAAAAAGAAGCAAATATTCACATTTGAGAAGCTGGAATTGCTCACTAATTGTTTAATTGATCATTAAAATAGTTGCAAATGAACTTTCTTCTAATCAGCTAATAATTGAAGCCACTCATTCCCTTAGAAATAACCCCATGGCACGGCAAATCCTCTCCTCAGGCTCATGTCAGCACACCCAAATGTCTTATGACCCAGCAAATCAGGCAAGATGCCAGGACGTTTGCCATGTTCATGACCTCGAAGGGGATAACGTGGGTAGTGACAAACCCTTCAGAGCTGCACTTTGTTTTCCTTTACTCAGCACCACTGAGCACGTCAGACGCACCCTTAGTGTGCTGTCACATGTGACCAAAGTTCAGTTTCAGTGCCTCAAAGGGTTTTTCCAGAGACTCTCACTATTTAATGATCACCGATATTTTCCTCATCTTCTTCAAGGAATGTGTGTTTCTTGATCAAACTCACAGCAGAAATGTATGATTTCTAATTTGTGAGGAAAACTCACAGTATTGATAAATGCTGGCGTTACGTTCATCATGTGTCTGCGGGTCCTGGGATTCTTAAACATCTTGAATTTGATTAGCTCACTTCGGGGCCATAGACATGCCTGATTGCTGGCAAATAAAGCTGTTTAAATTCAGGGAGTGGAGTCTTCCTTAATATGCTGCTTCTCTAGAGAGGACTCAGCATTGAGCTCAGGAGCTCCAGCAAACACATTTTCTTGTGATTTATAAGCACGGCCAGGTCACCTTTCCACACTCAGATGTCTAAAAATATAATGCCTGCATTAGATGTTTCCAGCAACGTTAAAACCCAGGGAAATGCATCATTTTCTTCCTGTAAGCATGCAGTTTGCAGACATGCACAGTGTCTTCACTCGCACCTTTTTATCTGCTGTGCTTTCAGAGGTGTTCGGCGTGTCGTGACCCAGGTGCGACGCTGGGCTGCTTCTTTAAAGGCTGTCCCAACAAGTACCACTACAGGTGTGCTCTGGAGTCAGGTGAGTGCTGCTCTCTACCCTCCGCCTCCACACGCCACAAGGGGACAAAGTGCACTCATATATCCTTGTGCATGTTTACAGGGACAATGTGCACAGCTGCTTGTGGCTGGTTTTGTCTTTTAGTCTTAAAGGGTTACCGCTGCATCCCAGATTCTGGTGTCTTTGCTTAACGTTGTACATGTTCAAACCTTATCCGCTTTGTGTGGGTTTGGCCTGTAAATAGCTTTTTTGTTTAAGTGCAGTCGGCTATTCTCACTTCTGCTAAGCCTGACCTTGTGTGTGTGGGTGTTTGAATGCTTTTGGATGAATCAGTGTGGCATCTTCAAGTCCTTTTCTGCTTTTCTTCTAACAGACTGTGTACTCATTGAAGAAAATTTCTCCATGAAGTGTAAAAAGCACAAGGTGAGCAGAAACAACCGCAGTGTCTAATGTTCCCAATGAGAGAAAATATTGTTGAGAAAGAGAACAATTCGGTGTGTTCCTGCTGTCGCAGTGGACCTGGCTGTCTGCTGCTATTAACAATGAACTTTTTTGATTCCTCATCCTCCTCCCCAGAACAAGACATTCAAAGCCCCTCCTGGGAACCGATGGGATGACAGGTGACAAAGTTAGCAGAGACTTCACGAGGTTAGTAAATACTTCCTCCATGAGTCTGGAGGTGTGTCAGGGTTGAGGAAATTACTGATCACTGTCCAAAGTAGTCTCTGAACTAGTCTGGAGCAGAGGTTATGAACTGGGAGCGTAGGAGCTGTGTGATATGACGATATGTCTTGTGTGATGACAGAAAATATTTACCGTTTCATTTTATGCTGTATCATTTATTGCAAAGAACAACAAATGATGGTATATGTAGGTTAAAAAAGATGACATAGAATGTATAAAATCAAGTAAAATACATTTTAAATGAAATGCAGCAGTGTGTAAGTGCAAGGCAAAGATTTTAGCTTTCTTTAGAAAATATTCAGCGAGCTGCTTCCCTGAAAAGCAGCTCCCTCAAAATAGGCCTCACCATGTGGTGATTTTATGTAAACTGGAAAAGTGCATTATTGTGATGTGTATTGTTATGTGGATATGAAAAGGGCAATAGCAGGATATGAGATTTTGGTCGTATCGCCCACCTCAAGTGGGAGGATACTAAACTGCTTGTGCATTTTAGATAAGTTGTGCCACCGTTTGCACCAGCTAAATGTCATCATACGTTTGAGTGTAAGGCAACATGAACTTCTGTGTTGTAACTAGTCAGTTTCACATGAAACTCCCCACTTGGTTCAGTTCCTCCAACTCCACTAGTGCTGAAAGAGCAAAACATTGTTGTGCAGACTGATGCTCTGTCTGATGCCAGCCATGCCCGTGTGCTCAGGCAAAGCAGTGCTATGTGACAAAGAAAAGACAAAGTCGGCAGCTTAACACTTAACGTTTGAGCTGCAAACAGTCAAGTGAATAAAATGCACAAGCTAAGTAACTGTACGGCACAATACAGCGGCGATGTAGTTTGTCCTGGATAAAAATCTTACTAACTCCAGCAGGACGTTCCAGTCGAACTGCTTAAGCATTCCTCTTCTCCAAAACAACACAAGTGTTCAGGCGAATTCCTCCCTTTGAAATAACTTTTCCTGTTCGTCCATCCAGACGTTCACCTGCAGCGTCCTGCAGGGGCTGTCCTTCCCCCTCCTCTGCTGGTAACCATGGCAACTGTGGACCAGGGTTCTTCTGACTGACAGCTAGCACCCGAAAACCTTAACTTCACCCTCTGCTCTTGAAATGCACTGTTAACCCCTGACACTGTGACTGGAGGAGCCCAGTCACCGGAAACCTCCCCGAGTGCGGTCTGCCGGTGCCCACCAGACGGACGCCGGCAGCGCCCGCATGCCGGGGGAAGCCTACCATCAACTTCACACACAAGTAACATGCTGAATTTGTCATTTGTGTTATCACTTTGTAGTTATTTATATGAATTTTTTCCTGGATTTAATATGAATAACAATCAAAGATATTTAATTTTTTAAAGATTTTGTAAGTATTTGATTATATTTGGTTTATTTATTCCTGGAGTTATTGGCTTCTTCAGCGGTCGTCAAAGAGGTTCGATTGTGTGTTGTTGTTTTTGTTTTTTTTTAAGTTATTGCTAAAGCAATTCGATGCCGAAACATCAAGCCAGCGAGAGAGACGCTGGTTTTAAAGGTGGAACATAGAAAGGGCTGGGCGGTCGAGGTGTGACACTCGCAGAACAAGGTACCTGAACGAACACGCTTTTGGATGGTTTGTTAGACAGAGCGGCGCTAAAGGCACGCCTGAAATACACCCAGGCGACACGTGCACTGAATGTTGGGCCCAGTGGATGTTACTGAGGAGACTGAACAGCGTGTTTGAATGTATTCTCCCCCCATGTGAGGGGTTTTTGCAGGAAGCACTTTGGAGTGGCGCTGAATAGGTGCGGTCCTCTGCTCCAGCTGCAGTATTACCTTCTTCACCTGACTGCCCCCTCCCCCTCCTCCCCTCCAGTCATATTGTTTGCTCCAGGCTCACTCATGTGGCTCAGAGAGAGCCGTGTAACCATCAGGATGAGACCAGTTTTATTTGACTTAAAGCACTTTGCCGTCCCACTTCGGGCAGGGAAATGAAAACGCGCCCATGTTGCGTTAGGTCTGCGCGGCCCTTCAATCAGTCGGCATCTTAATGGAATTTCAATTCAATTAGTGGAGAAGCCCGTTCTGGGAAAGGATTCCTTTCAATGCAGGTCATCTGCTGTTTACTTGGACTTCTCCTCTGGCCTCCTTTCATGTTCAGAATGTCGCAGCACAGTATTGCTTTGAGTGAGCAAGCAGTCTCGTGGAATTAAAGGACCACTTGGCGTCCTCAGTGTCACTGACTTTAAGAAGGATGTATGTTTGCGTATTTCTGCGTCACAGAGAAACTTTGGTTTACATCCATCCTCATTTCAGTAGGCTATTTTTATCTCTTCACTCGGGCCTAAATGGTGAGTTTCCCACCTGAACCTCTCTGAAAAAGCCTTATCTGACATACAAGAGGTATACAATATTTTTCCTACTCTCATTAGCTTGTGGTGCAGCGACAAATCAGCGGATGTACATCACCTTCCTTTGGACATCCTGATGACTGAAGGCAGCTTGCATGCACTTTTCTGCTGCAGACCTTGTTGTTATTAATACCAGGCGCACAGTAGACCAAGTCCTAATGAACCCTCTGACCACGCAGGTACGCACTGACTCTCTGGGACTTGTGTAAACCATGCATTGAGATTAGTTCCCAGCATATTAGTATCTGTTGAATCAGGTGACGAGGTCAGGGCTTTTGGTCTGTCCGCCTGCCCGTTTGTTTTTTAGAGAAAAGTCTCCGTGATCAGTGTTGGTGTAACGTCTCTATGTACTTTCACATCGCGCCATCAGGGGCAGCGTTGTGCTGTCTGACACCAGTGTGTGAGGTCCATTATATCCACACAGAGGCAGCCGAAGGCTTCGTCTTCTTGGTGTCTCACCAGCAGCAGCAGCAGGACACACACACTCATACACTGCACCAAATCTCCTTATCCTGGATCGCCACGTTTATTTCAGTTGTGCCATCCTTTTGTGTATTTTCTATTTTGTTGCAGTGAATTTTCACTGTGCTTTGTTTCAGTTACAGGCAGTCGTTTGCAGTGTACCAAATACAGCTTTTGGAATATGTTTTACTCTTCCAAAATGTTTGGAATTTTTAAGAAATATGTTGTCCATGTGTTAATCTCAGGGCTGAATCTCAGATATTCTAATGATTTGAGTTTTATTTTCTGATCTTGTTATTTTTCGTCTTTTTTTTTTCTTTTCTTTTTTTTTCACCCCACGTCGACTGGAGCAATGATACATGTAGCAGGATGTGGTTATCTCCTCAGATGCAAAGCCTTCTGTCCTGGTACACACTACTCATCACATTCCAACCCCTCCTCCACATGTTTGTCAGTGCTGTGGTGTTTTTAGGTTTAACATGGGATTAGGACTGCCGACTCGTGTCATTTTTTTATTTTTTTTTTTCACGGTCTTTATTTTATGGCGACTTTTTGTACCGTCTTGGTCACCTCTTGGAGCAGCAGAGGTCATGTAATTGTCAAAAATAAATATTTTGTTCAATGTTGTGGTAGTCTGGAAGAGATCTGTGTTTTTGCATGAATTTGATTAACCTCTTTTGGTTTTATGATGACAGCCCTTATGAAAACAAAATATGAATAGTGCAACATATAGTGTAAAAGTATGAACCAATTTAGCAATGCAGTATCTCATTTAAATAAAGTCATATTTTTATTATTTTGTCATAATATAAGTTCCACTGCATTAGCTGAGGAGTGAAAGGGCGGGGCTTGGTGACAACACCAATTATGAAAAACTACAACAAAAAAGACTAACAGAACATTTTGATTCACTAATATATTTTCCTTAATATTAAATAATGCCTTGTTTCTTATTCACCATTTCAAAGCTGGGAAAAAAGGCTAATTAAGATTTTTCTTTTCGTTTTCTCAACCAAATTTATCCAAATTCTATAAGGCTCTGATGCAAACATGTCACTACAAGGCCATTATATTCCATAGCTTCTACACTGTACTGCACATACAACACATTGGACTTCTGAAGCTAAAAAAGCAAAAAAAAAAAAAAAAAAGGTCAAAAACCAAAGATCACTCCAACATGAATTCTCATTTTATTGACTAAATCTCAGCTTACAGGAAGACAGTTGTATTGCAAAGACAGAACCAGATACGAGTTCTAGTGTCGTGGTCATCTACTTACTAAAACTCCACCAAAATCATGATGCTTTGAAACAAGTCACCGGACAGTAAAGACACTGGAAGTCCATTACAACACGTTACGTTATGTATGAGGTGAGGAGGCAGCAGCGACTGATTCAGGCGTTGAAAGGAAGAACAGGGATGGTGACGTATCCCTTCATGTCTTGTTTGGTGTGACTCATCCTTCCTCCCAGGACACGTGTCCTGAGCTGCAGTGGATACTAACAGGACGAACTTGTGTTTTGTCTTATTGTTGCATCACAATGCAAAAATCCACTATGATGAAGTTATCCCGAGATTATACTGAAAAATCAACTTGTTTCTTTAGTCTTAAGTACCTTAAACTGCTGGATGATGACCAAGCTACACCATTAGAGATCATGGGCTGTAACAAATTATTAAGTGAGAGTTAAAGGACCTTTTGTCATGTTTAAATGAGCCCTGGATAGTCTGGGCCAAAATAATGATGAATCTCCTTGTTTGAAGAAATATAAAAGTAAGAACTTTAGAACACTTCACTACCTCATGTTCATACAGTGCAGGTGCAAATAAAATTGTCTCCAATTCAACTGTGAAAGACAATACTTTGCAAAGTTAAAGGTACCCTGTGGAGTTTTTGACCGCTTGGAGTGCTACAAGCAATGTTTTGAGTGGGTTCCCCCTTTGTGCATACAAGAACTCACTTGCTTACACAGAACAGTTGGTTTTATGCTATTCTGCCACCAACTGGTGGCCGTAAATCTCCCAGAAGTTTGTTCATATGAAAGCTCCACAGGGCACTTTAAATTGAACTCCTGCATAATGTAGGAAAAAGTTAGCAAGCTAGCTTAGCTATTTGCAGAAAAGTGATGTTATGTGTGGTGACCAGTGGGGTGGCCAGGCTCGAGTCTCTATTCTGACCTCTTCCTGGTAAAAAATTCAATTCTCTGTGAATAAGTGCAAAAAGCACGGTTGTAAAATATACTGTCACAACTGGAAGCATTTTGAAATTGACATCACAGCTGGAAAACTTGTAGATACAGCAAATCTGAAGTTAGCTTGATGCTAACTAAAGCATTGAGGGCACAACAAACGAACAGTTTCCGCAACATATTTTGTCTTGTGGGTTGTGTTCCATATCGTTTGAGCAAAATATGTTTCTTCTCATTTGTTTATTTCTTTTTCTTTCTTTTGCTAGAGGCCATCACTGGCCACCCCTTGGCCCCGCCGCTGCCACATTTACGAAATCTGTCATGTGGTTAGTTTGTATGGATGTTTGGTACACTGTGTGATGTGGGAAGTAAAAGGGTGATTTAAGGCAGAATACTGCAGAGAAGGAATGACATGATGAGGTGATGTACAGCCCCATGAAATCTCGCCTTCGCACATGTGAATCTGGTGTGCTGGAGCTTCCACAGTAAACGCTGCAGAGCCAGTGCTGCTTGCAGCTGGCTGATGGAGAGTGAGCGGCTATAGACAACAGCACGGCTACAGTGTCTGTATCAGGACCGTCCTTTGTACTGAGTCAGAAGGCTGCCGATGAGGTCAGAGATTGTCACAAGATGTAGTCATTTGCATACTCGCTCGCTGATCCGGGAGCAGCTTTGATGAACGCGATCCAAACGGTTTATGTAAGGGCTGAACTGAGTTGAGCTGATCCTCAGTCAGGCATATCCAAGCTGAGGCCAGTGACTCTCACAAGATAAAGAAACATGTTGTTTGCAGCTATACTACATCTATAGAGTACTACAGCTTGTGACGGGAGAAACACAGAGCAGGTTTTCACTACAGAGCTTTAGCACATACAAGTTCATGCAGATTTATGTCCGGAAAGCAACACACAAAACGCCCATTCCTGTGCATGATCCAATGCTTTTTTTTCTTCAAATTATTTAGGTAATATTCATGAGTCAAAGAAAGAAACAGAGTACTTTTTTGCTGTTAATTTTACCTTGTTAAAAAAAAACATCTAGGCCACACTACTTGACTAAAAGTGGCAATTTAGAAGCAGAAATCTCTTCTAAAATTACATCATTTATTTCCGTATCTGCAATTTAAGTTCAAGCCTCTCGCTCTATGTCCTCATGCTTTTCTTTTTTTCCTGTTCCTGAAGGTGGTAAGATGTACACGACATTAACAGCAATACAAATACGACACACTGAATAGAAACTATTGTTTAGATTTTTCTTTTTTTTTTGTAGCCCTAGGATGTCTCAGGAGGTCATGACGGCAATATTCACTCTGGGACATAATGCAAGAAATTGTGCTACGGCGAAAATTCCACATCACAACATGTTACGTTTCTTTTTATCCTTTTTTTTTCCACAATTTTTTTTTTTTTTTTTTTTTTGGAAAGCCGGTTCAGATTTTCCGTAAAGGTAAGTTTGAGCTACTCTTCATGCAGTTTAGAAAAGGTGACTCTTAAACGTCTTCTGTGATGTTTTTTTGTTTTTTTTAACTGAAAATGCGAAGTGATCGTTTTTCCTTTTTTTTTCAGTCAGTCATTTTGCGAAAGGCTTGGGAGAAAACGGAAGCAATACAAACAGAATTTCTTGGGAAAAAAAATTTCAAAGAAAATAGACGCCGTACAAACAGAATTTCAAGAGTGAGTACAAAACAGTCTTTCAATAGTGAAGTAGATATGTTTGACGTGAAGAACAGAGACATCATAAGCCTTCTCTTGGTCTAGTCTGACGCGATGACGGTAAAATATCCCGTCTGAAAACCACTGGTTAATCCTCACACATAATATACCACCATTCAAACCGATATCTACGGCAGCCAATCAAACATGTTGCTTAGAGAAGTGGATTTGGCACAGCGAAGCCAGAACGCCAAATCACAATGTGAAGTCGAACGGAAATCAATGCAAGCTGCTTTACAAAAAAAAAACAATAGAAAAAATAGAGTATGTAGTCTTTTTAGATTCCAATAAATAACAAAATTCTCAAAGCAAAATAAATCCACTTCTTTTGGATTCATACAACAAACACACTCGCACTTTCACATTTTTCGTTACACATGAAACGTTTAAAACCACCACACGCTCGTTTTCTCCTTGAACTTCTTCAAAAATACAAATCCTTTGTCCCTTGGCTTCATTAAAAAATGACGGCCGGTCACGTCCTGAAGAGATCACACAGCACTCTTCCACCTCTGTGAGTCTATTCTTTTTTTTTTGCTGGAAGTATTGCTTTTAGAAATACATTTTGGTCTTCTTTTCAGATGGTTTTAGTGGCAGAATCTCAAATGGAAGCAATTTTTTGTTTCTCCTGTGGGTTTTTCGTGGAGCTGCGTTTGCACACATCACTGAAATCAAAGTGGAAATGGGGGCTTCTCTTGGAGTCACCACGTCGACCAAAACTGCGTACATTTTACGAATACTTTCTAAATCACCCGTGTGTGTGTGTATGTGTGTGCTCTTCCTTTCTCAAGATGTTTGAAACAGGATACGTGTTAGCATTCATTGTCTGCTTGTTTCTTTTTCCATGCATGCACATCAGAGTGGTTGGATGAGAGGTATAAAAGTGTGTAGCTGTGAGTCTGTGACAACGTTAACGTTCTGACGTGCTCAGACGCAGATTTCGATGGGCGTAGCCACCAGCATGCGGCCGCCCGGCGAACTGTTCTCTCGCGGCATTCGATCGTAGCTGTTGGTGGACGACACGGAGCTGTTGGTGGAGACGGAAACGAAATGGTGGCCGCCGCTCGGTTCCATCATCCCACCCTTAGCCCCGCCGCCACCCCTCTCCACCGCTGCCGGAGACAAGGGAGAGAGGGGTGACAGCGGGGAGAGAGGAGATAAAGTCTGCTGCTTCATCCTCTCCACAAGGAGCTCCTCATCTTCCTCTCCAGAAGAAGATGACGAGATAGTGCCTTCCACCTCTCCCCGCACCCCCCCTCCTCCCCCTCCCCCTCCTCCTCCGTTAACCCTCTCTCCACCACCTCCGCTGTTGCCGTTTCCATTGTTGTTCTCCACGTCCAGCATCCAGGAGTGGCTGAAGTACCCGAAGACCTCTTTGACGGAGCAGCGGCGGTCCTGTTCCACCGAGAGCAGCCGGCGGAACATGCGGAGGGCCTGCTCAGTGAAGCGCCTCCACTGCGAGGGCACCGTGTTTGTTCTCCTCCTCTGCCAGCGGATGAACTCCTGGTAGAAGGAGTCGGAGGGCAGCGCCTTCTCCCAGGGGAAGTTGCCGGTCAGCATACAGAAGAGCAGCACACCGAAGGCCCAGACGTCAGTGCTGTAGTCCACGCAGAAACCCTCGTGGCGGGATACGTCGCAGAGCTCCGGGGCCGTGTAGGGGATGGTGCCGCTCACCTGGAGGGGAAAACTCCACAGGTCAATGCCATGGTTGAAACAAGAGAGAGCAGGAGGTCATGAATAGAAACGTTACTCACCCTTTTCACAGGTGAGCCAGCTCGGCGGGTCATGCCAAAGTCAGACAGCTTGACCTTGCGGCACTCTCGGTCAAAAATGAGGATGTTTTCAGGCTTGATGTCCCTGTGGACCAGCTTCTTACAGTGCAGGTAGTCAAGAGCGATGGCTACTTGGTGCACGCAGCGCTTTGCCACTGCCTCAGGAAGACCAACCTGAGGGAACAGACAGAGGGAGATCACACATGGAAAAGGGAGCATTGCGCTGGTTCAGGCAAAGCTGCTTCATTCATGCCACTCAGCGCCATGGGTGGCTCATTCACGGGCTACCACATGACTAGAATGTCCAATCAAACTGGCAAATCGAACTGCATGATCATAAGCTTCAAATGGTTCTTGACACCAGTCTCTCTGAGTATTTAGTAATGCCCTGTGTACATGTGTAATGAAAATACATTAAGTATCTCATTTCAAGATTTCAAATTACAGGATCATGCTGAGATTTTCTGCACCCTACTTGTATTTGTCTTCTTTTCTGACTGAGCATTTGAATTGTCAGTGCGATCGGGCATTAAATCCAATCTTTTATTAAAGCCCCTGAAAACAGAATTTTTATGTGATTAAAGCACCTTTGAAAATATTCTCAAGGGAAATTCGACATTAGTGGATTGAATTTATTGATCATAATGATCCATAAAGTGATATAATTCCTTTCAATTCCTTTCCTCTTCATGTTTTGGAAAAGAAGCAAAAACCAGAAGAAGATGAGATGGAGCACCTGTGGAGGAATGATGTCGAAGAGGTCCCCCGCCAGAGCGTACTCCTGTGCGAACACATAGTACTCGTCTGTCTCAAAGGCGATGCCGAACATGTTGATGATAAAGGGGCAGGGAGACAGGTAGAGCGAGATGCTGTACTCCCGCAGGAACGACTTCAGCTTGGTTGTCTTCTTCTTCAGGAACTTGAGTGCCATTTTTGTACCTTTTGGGGTGAAATGGAAGAAAAATAACCTCATTGACTTTGGTGTTACTGTTTATTTTTGCTTATTTAGATTATTGCTGTTTGCGAGAATGCTTGCGTATACGTGTCCCCTCACCTCTGATCTTGTGGATGACCAGGTCCACCTTGCCGTAGGTGCCCTTGCCCAGCTCCCTGATCACCTCATAGTACTTGTTGACCTCCAGCCTCTCCAGGTTCTGGGCCGCGATCAGCTGCAGCTCATCCAGGATGTCCATGTTGGCTCGAGACACCAGCGGAGAGGAGCTCATTCTGGAAACCGTTTGAGGGGATGGACCGGGGGAGAAAACAGAGGAGTGGATGCTCGGGCAGGACAAGAGCAGCAGCGGCAGCTAACACCTGGTGTCACTGTGCAGAAACAAGAGAGGACATTTTTAACTTCTTTTTTTTTCTTTTTTTTTGTGAAGATATGGACACATTGAAGAAACATACAGGATGCACAAGTTACACAACGTTTCCCCTTAAGGGCTGCAGATGGGAGAGGGTATTTCTGACATTTCTGTTGCTTTTTCAAGGTCAATGATGGACAACAAGCCGTCGATGTTGCAGCTCACAGTCTGTTCTGATCTGCAGTGTGATAGTCACTGAAAATGCTAATTATCTGCAGTGGAGGCTTAAGTAATTCTAAATGCTACTCGCCAAGGGGGATGCCAGAGCCGAGCTGTGAGCGCACACACACACACACACACACACACACACACACACACACAAACAGCCAATAACAGTCCTTTCGAGCAAATCCATTCCCTGCTGCAGTGTGATTATTCTTAGTGATTGCTTTCTTTTTTTCTTGCTGAGCAACTGCCAAGTCCCGACCCTCTATAGATCCAGGCACGTGGAGGAAATACAGGAGTCTGCATGTACAGACTCACACACTCATTACATAACCTGAAGTGCGGGAAAGCAGCCTCCCCGCATCCCTGAGGTGACACTCGTGAATCTGCTTCCTGTCGTCGCTCGCAGGAAAAACTGGCAGCACTTGGCCCGCTCTCATATTCATCATCAACACAAATCCCCGACAATCTGGAGTCTATTCATCTGATGTTTTTCCCAAATCCTTCAAAGAGTTAAACCCCTTCGCACCATCTCATTTCGGGATGCAGAAAAGAACATTCCAAGCAGCTGCGAGCAGTCATGACCTGCTTCATCGCATGTTAAGTCACCAGCGATGTGACAAAACACACACACGCACACACACAGCGGCACATTAGCTGAAGTACCTTGTCATCCCCTCCACAGGCCTCTGTGTTCCTCTGTGGGAGTGTAATCTTTTTTGTGTGAAGCGGACAGGAAGAGCAGTTGACACCAGCAGGTGAGGAGGGATGAGTCAGTTTTGGTGATAAATGGCAGCGCAGAGAGGATGTACTGCAGCGCGCTCTCTGCCTTAAATAAAAGCTCTTGGACACATGTGATAAACACACACGAACTCACGCACACACAGGAGGCAGGGCAGGGGGCTGTAAACAGAGAGGGCTATTTGTTCCTGTCCAGGGTCAGAAGTGCTTACCATAGCACTGCAGGACACATGCATGTGTGTCCCTGTGTAAGCGGTAAACATGGCTGAGCATTTCTGCCTTAAAACTGCACGTTTTTATGTTTGATGAGCCGAGTCAAAGGTGTGAGCAGGTATGATCAAGCTGCAGGTGAGCGGTGGAGATAGAAGAGGGGCACATGCACATTCACAGATCCACATGTATTAAATGAAGGCAAAGGTGTAGAGTTAATGCAAGCTATTTTCAGGCATGGGGGAAACTTATAAATATGTAATTCTTCTGAACAGAGACGGTTTAATCTCCCAGTGGGGGAACTTTAAAGGTGCAGCATATGGCATTTTAAACATCAGCTTGTTTTCAAGAAAACTGTGATGTGCTGCCTCTGTCTTAACAAACTGTGCGTTCTGCGTCCTCTACACTCTCAGCTGGTTGCCGCCTAATCACCTGCGCACCTGTTGCGCATCAGGCTCATCAGGCCAACAGCATTTAAGGTTGGATCTCTGCATGACTGGTGGTCAGTTCACCCTGAGCTCACCTGTGCCAAATGAGGTTTCCTTGTTGCCTTCAAGCCATGTCGGTTGTGTTTTTCTCTTTCCCATCCTTTCTGCTGTTAAGCATCCAGCTTACAGTGATCGTCACTCGCTACTCGTTCTAGTATCCAGACGTCTATGTAAAATCAAGTCTGGATATCAGTCAGTAGTCACATGTGCAGACTGTTCCCGTTTGATGAGTTTCAATTGTCTTACTGCTTTTAGCAAATGTACCCAGATTCCCTGGGAAGCAGTGTTGATTGGAGTGGATCACGCTGGTGAATGAAGAAAACTGCCTTGAATTCCACCTTAAATCTGATGATCTTAACTACATTAAAACAATAATCAGTGTGAGCGTAACCACATTAACACAGCGACAATCCACTCAAACTTTTCATTTAATGGGGATTAACACACAGCCTGGTTTCAGCTGGTGGTCGTCACACACATGCTCGCAGAAGAGAGGACGCGCTGGATATTTGGGAGGCTGAGCATTCAGATCTAATGCTTGTGTGTGTGTGTGTGAGAGTACAGAACAGACACTCCCAGCAGACATCCCACACCCTCTCTGCATATCTCTATGATCTCAGCTCAGATGAACATACGTGTGTGTGTGTGTGTGTGTGTGTGTGTGTGTGTTTGTTTGTGTCTACCGCATAGAGAGCTGCATCTGTATTTATATAGAAACAGCTTTAGACTCATCGCTGAATGAGTCATCAGGTCAGGACAAATGTCGGCTCTTCATGTGGAGCGGAAGTCTGCTATCCCACTCTGTGCGCGTGCGCATGTGTGTGTATGTGCTGCGTCACATAGGCTCAGTGTTAACAATAGATGTAACTCAATGCACAACTAGCTGCATTTCGCAAGCATTTCACATCCTTGGCAGAAACAACTGCAGAGCCAATGAGTGGACCACCCCCTGGCAGGGCTAAAATCTGATTGGATAGGGGAAAAAATGGGATGTGCATGTTGTGCAATAACAATGCATTTACACTGCAGCTGATTTCACCTTAAAGGTGCAACACAAAGTGTTAGACTGGAAGCCTCTACCTCTGTTATTGTGAGTATTGTTAGAGTTTAGGAGTAAGAATGATAAAACGTTATTCATATTGCACCATTTGCACAAATACAATCAGCAAAGAAAACTCTCAATAAAGTCCACACTTCCCTGTCGCCTCCCTCTGAGGGAGCCCCCTGTGGCTGAAGTTGTCACTGCAGGTCATGTGACACCCAGAAAGACAATTTGAATTGAGAGAATTTCAACTGTTAGCTCCAATAAATACAACATCTGCATATTATCCAGAGACAGACGCTGATGCAGCTGAAGTTTTGGAATATGCACCAAAGCTTTCAATTGGATGAACTGTGTTTAGCACATTAAGGTAAAGCCTGTCACTCTCACTCCTGAAATCTTTAGCTCTGCCCGCTCTTGGTGCGGTGTGTTTGGTGTCTAAAAGCTGCTCTCGTCAATATTTCCATATCAAAAACTGGTCAAATGAAACAAACCCGCAGAGAGCTATCATTCACCTCTTCAGTACGCAGCTCTGAGGGAGCTTGTTCGTATCTTTTAGCTCACTAACCATGTTTCCGGACGCAGCAGGCAGCTGTTTTCAGCATATAAACTCTGATAATCCCACCAT